>NW_028154189.1:1272500-1872500 GCF_964211835.1 Anser anser
AGTGAGTCCAGAGAGTGCACTGGCACCACTGGGGATGCAGTACAGTGAGTCCACAGAGTGCACTGGCACCACTGGGGATGCAGTGCAGTGACTGCAGAGAGTGCACTGGCACCAATGGGAATGCAGTGCAGTGAGTCCATAGAGTGCACTGGCACCACTGGGGATGCACTGCAGTGACTCTAGAGAGTGCACTGGCACCACTGGGGATGCAGTGCAGTGAGTCCAGAGAGTGTACTGGCACCACTGGGAATGCACTGCAGTGACTCCAGAGAGTGCACTGGCACCACTGGGGATGCGGTGCAGTGAGTCCAGAGAGTGCACTGGCACCACTGGGGATGCACTGCAGTGAATCTAGAGAGTGCACTGGCACCACTGGGGATGCAGTGCAGTGAGTCCAGTGAGTGCACTGGCACCACTGGGGATGCACTCCGGTGAGTCCAGAGAGTGCACTGGCACCACTGGGGATGCACTTCAGTGAATCTAGAGAGTGCACTGGTACCACTGGGGATGCAGTGCAGTGAGTCCAGTGAGTGCACTGGCACCACTGGGGATGCACTGCAGTGAGTCCAGAGAGTGCACTGGCACCAGTGGGGATGCTGTACAGTGAGTCCACAGAGTGCACTGGCACCACTGGGGATGCACTGCAGTGAGTGCAGAGAGTACACTGGCACCACTTGCCATGCAGTGCAGTGAGTCCAGAGAGTGCACTGGCTCCAGTGGGGATGCACTGCAGTGACTCTAGAGAGTACACTGGAACCACTGGGGATGCAGTGCAGTGAGTCCAGAGAGTGCACTGGCACCACTGGGGATGCAGTACAGTGAGTCCACAGAGTGCACTGGCACCACTGGGGATGCAGTGCAGTGAGTCCAGAGAGTGCACTGGCACCACTGGGGATGCAGTGCAGTGAGTCCAGAGAGGGCACTGGCACCACTGGGAATGCAGTGCAGTGACTCCAGAGAGTGCACTGGCACCACTGGGGATGCAGTGTAGTGCGTCCAGAGAGTGCACTGGCACCACTGGGGATGCACTGCAGTGAGTCCAGAGAGTGCACTGGCACCACTGGGGATGCAGTGCAGTGAGTCCAGTGAGTGCACTGGCACCACTGGGGATGCACCCCGGTGAGTCCAGAGAGTGCACTGGCACCACTGGGGATGCACTTCAGTGAATCTAGAGAGCGCACTGGTACCACTGGGGATGCAGTGCAGTGAGTCCAAAGAGTGCACTGGCACCACTGGGGATGCAGTGCAGTGAGTCCAAAGAGTGCACTGGCACCAGTGGGGATGCACTGCAGTGAGTCCAGAGAGTGCACTGGCACCACTGCGGATGCAGTGCAGTGAGTCCACAGAGTGCACTGGCACCACTGGGGATGCACTGCAGTGAGTCCAGAGAGTGCACTGGCACCACTGGGGATGCACTGCAGTGAGTGCAGAGAGTACACTGGCACCACTGGGGATGCAGTGCAGTGAGTCCAGAGAGTGCACTGGCTCCACTGGGGATGCCCTGCAGTGAGTCCAGAGAGTGCACTGGCACCACTGGGGATGCATTGCAGTGAGTCCAGAGAGTGCACTGGCACTACTGGGGATGCAGTGCAGTGAGTCCACAGAGTGCACTGGCACCACTGGGGATGCAAGTTCAGTGAGTCCAGAGAGTGCACTGGCACCACTGGGGATGCACTTCAGTGAATCTAGAGAGTGCACTGGTACCACTGGGGATGCAGTGCAGTGAGTCCAGTGAGTGCACTGGCACCACTGGGGATGCAGTGCAGTGAGTCCAGAGAGTGCACTGGCACCACTGGGGATGCTGTACAGTGAGTCCACAGAGTGCACTGGCACCACTGGGGATGCACTGCAGTGAGTGCAGAGAGTACACTGGCACCACTGGGGATGCAGTGCAGTGAGTCCAGAGAGTGCACTGGCTCCACTGGGGATGCACTGCAGTGAGTCCAGTGACTGCACTGGCACCACTGGGGATGCACTGCAGTGACTCCAGAGAGTGCACTGGCACCACTGGGGATGCACTGCAGTGAGTGCAGAGAGTACACTGGCAACACTGGGGATGCAGTACAGTGAGTCCAGAGAGTGCACTGGCTCCACTGGGGATGCACTGCAGTGAGTCCAGAGAGTGCACTGGCACCACTGGGGATGCACTGCAGTGAGTCCAGAGAGTGCACTGGCACCACTGGGGATGCAGTGCAGTGAGTCCACAGAGTGCACTGGCACCACTGGGGATGCAGTTCAGTGAGTCCAGAGAGTGCACTGGCACCACTGGGGATGCAGTGCAGTGAGTCCAGAGAGTGCACTGGCACCACTGGGGATGCACTGCAGTGAGTCCAGAGAGTGCACTGGCACCACTGGGGATGCAGTGCAGTGAGTCCAGAGAGTGCACTGGCACCACTGGGGATGCAGTACAGTGAGTCCACAGAGTGCACTGGCACCACTGGGGATGCAGTGCAGTGACTGCAGAGAGTGCACTGGCACTACTGGGGATGCAGTGCAGTGAGTCCTTAGAGTGCACTGGCACCACTGGGGATGCACTGCAGTGACTCTAGAGAGTGCACTGGCACCACTGGGGATGCAGTGCAGTGAGTCCAGAGAGTGTACTGGCACCACTGGGAATGCACTGCAGTGACTCCAGAGAGTGCACTGGCAGCACTGGGGATGCGGTGCAGTGAGTCCAGAGAGTGCACTGGCACCACTGGGGATGCACTGCAGTGAATCTAGAGAGTGCACTGGCACCACTGGTGATGCAGTGCAGTGAGTCCAGTGAGTGCACTGGCACCACTGGGGATGCACCCCGGTGAGTCCAGAGAGTGCACTGGCACCACTGGGGATGCACTTCAGTGAATCTAGAGAGTGCACTGGTACCACTGGGGATGCAGTGCAGTGAGTCCAGTGAGTGCACTGGCACCACTGGGGATGCACTGCAGTGAGTCCAGAGAGTGCACTGGCACCACTGGGGATGCTGTACAGTGAGTCCAGTGAGTGCACTGGCACCACTGGGGATGCACTGCAGTGAGTGCAGAGAGTACACTGGCACCACTTGCCATGCAGTGCAGTGAGTCCAGAGAGTGCACTGGCTCCAGTGGGGATGCACTGCAGTGACTCTAGAGAGTACACTGGAACCACTGGGGATGCAGTGCAGTGAGTCCAGAGAGTGCACTGGCACCACTGGGGATGCAGTACAGTGAGTCCACAGAGTGCACTGGCACCACTGGGGATGCAGTGCAGTGAGTCCAGAGAGTGCACTGGCACCACTGGGGATGCAGTGCAGTGAGTCCAGAGAGGGCACTGGCACCACTGGGGATGCAGTGCAGTGACTCCAGAGAGTGCACTGGCACCACTGGGGATGCACTGCAGTGAGTCCAGAGAGTGCACTGGCACCACTGGGGATGCAGTGCAGTGCGTCCAGAGAGTGCACTGGCACCACTGGGGATGCACTGCAGTGAGTCCAGAGAGTGCACTGGCACCACTGGGGATGCAGTGCAGTGAGTCCAGTGAGTGCACTGGCACCACTGGGGATGCACTGCAGTGAGTGCAGAGAGTACACTGGCACCACTGGGGATGCACTTCAGTGAATCTAGAGAGTGCACTGGTACCACTGGGGATGCAGTGCAGTGAGTCCAAAGAGTGCACTGGCACCACTGGGGATGCAGTGCAGTGAGTCCAAAGAGTGCACTGGCACCAGTGGGGATGCACTGCAGTGAGTCCAGAGAGTGCACTGGCACCACTGGGGATGCAGTGCAGTGAGTCCACAGAGTGCACTGGCACCACTGGGGATGCACTGCAGTGAGTCCAGAGAGTGCACTGGCACCACTGGGGATGCACTGCAGTGAGTGCAGAGAGTACACTGGCACCACTGGGGATGCAGTGCAGTGAGTCCAGAGAGTGCACTGGCTCCACTGGGGATGCCCTGCAGTGAGTCCAGAGAGTGCACTGGCACCACTGGGGATGCACTGCAGTGAGTCCAGAGAGTGCACTGGCACCACTGGGGATGCAGTTCAGTGAGTCCAGAGAGTGCACTGGCACCACTGGGGATGCACTTCAGTGAATCTAGAGAGTGCACTGGTACCACGGGGGATGCAGTGCAGTGAGTCCGTTGAGTGCACTGGCACCACTGGGGATGCACTGCAGTGAGTCCAGAGAGTGCACTGGCACCACTGGGGATGCTGTACAGTGAGTCCACAGAGTGCAATGGCACCACGGGGGATGCACTGCAGTGAGTACAGAGAGTACACTGGCACCACTGGGGATGCAGTGCAGTGAGTCCAGAGAGTGCACTGGCTCCACTGGGGATGCAGTGCAGTGAGTCCAGAGAGTGCACTGGCACCACTGGGGATGCACTGCAGTGACTCCAGAGAGTGCACTGGCACCACTGGGGATGCACTGCAGTGAGTGCAGAGAGTACACTGGCAACACTGGGGATGCACTGCAGTGAGTCCAGAGAGTGCACTGGCACTACTGGGGATGCAGTGCAGTGAGTCCACAGAGTGCACTGGCACCACTGGGGATGCAGTTCAGTGAGTCCAGAGAGTGCACTGGCACCACTGGGGATGCAGTGCAGTGAGTCCATAGAGTGCACTGGCACCACTGGGGATGCAGTACAGTGAGTCCACAGAGTGCACTGGCACCACTGGGGATGCAGTGCAGTGAGTCCAGAGAGTGCACTGGCACCACTGGGGATGCAGTGCAGTGAGTCCAGAGAGTGCACTGGCACCAGAGGGGATGCACTGCAGTGACTGCAGAGAGTGCACTGGCACCAATGGGGATGCAGTGCAGTGAGTCCATAGAGTGCACTGGCACCACTGGGGATGCACTGCAGTGACTCTAGAGAGTGCACTGGCACCACTGGGGATGCAGTGCAGTGAGTCCAGAGAGTGTACTGGCACCACTGGGAATGCACTGCAGTGACTCCAGAGAGTGCACTGGCACCACTGGGGATGCGGTGCAGTGAGTCCAGAGAGTGCACTGGCACCACTGGGGATGCACTGCAGTGAATCTAGAGAGTGCACTGGCACCACTGGGGATGCAGTGCAGTGAGTCCAGTGAGTGCACTGGCACCACTGGGGATGCACCCCGGTGAGTCCAGAGAGTGCACTGGCACCACTGGGGATGCACTTCAGTGAATCTAGAGAGTGCACTGGTACCACTGGGGATGCAGTGCAGTGAGTCCAGTGAGTGCACTGGCACCACTGGGGATGCACTGCAGTGAGTCCAGAGAGTGCACTGGCACCACTGGGGATGCTGTACAGTGAGTCCACAGAGTGCACTGGCACCACTGGGGATGCACTGCAGTGAGTGCAGAGAGTACACTGGCACCACTTGCCATGCAGTGCAGTGAGTCCAGAGAGTGCACTGGCTCCAGTGGGGATGCACTGCAGTGACTCTAGAGAGTACACTGGAACCACTGGGGATGCAGTGCAGTGAGTCCAGAGAGTGCACTGGCACCAATGGGGATGCAGTACAGTGAGTCCACAGAGTGCACTGGCACCACTGGGGATGCAGTGCAGTGAGTCCAGAGAGTGCACTGGCACCACTGGGGATGCAGTGCAGTGAGTCCAGAGAGGGCACTGGCACCACTGGGGATGCAGTGCAGTGACTCCAGAGAGTGCACTGGCACCACTGGGGATGCACTGCAGTGAGTCCAGAGAGTGCACTGGCACCACTGGGGATGCAGTGCAGTGCGTCCAGAGAGTGCACTGGCACCACTGGGGATGCACTGCAGTGAGTCCAGAGAGTGCACTGGCACCACTGGGGATGCAGTGCAGTGAGTCCAGTGAGTGCACTGGCACCACTGGGGATGCACCCGGGTGAGTCCAGAGAGTGCACTGGCACCACAGGGGATGCACTTCAGTGAATCTAGAGAGCGCACTGGTACCACTGGGGATGCAGTGCAGTGAGTCCAAAGAGTGCACTGGCACCACTGGGGATGCAGTGCAGTGAGTCCAAAGAGTGCACTGGCACCAGTGGGGATGCACTGCAGTGAGTCCAGAGAGTGCACTGGCACCACTGGGGATGCAGTGCAGTGAGTCCAGAGAGTGCACTGGCACCACTGGGGATGCAGTGCAGTGAGTCCAGAGAGTGCACTGGCACCACTGGGGATGCACTGCAGTGAGTGCAGAGAGTACACTGGCACCACTGGGGATGCAGTGCAGTGAGTCCAGAGAGTGCACTGGCTCCACTGGGGATGCCCTGCAGTGAGTCCAGAGAGTGCACTGGCACCACTGGGGATGCAGTGCAGTGAGTCCAGAGAGTGCACTGGCACTACTGGTGATGCAGTGCAGTAAGTCCACAGAGTGCACTGGCACCACTGGGGATGCAGTTCAGTGAGTCCAGAGAGTGCACTGGCACCACTGGGGATGCACTTCAGTGAATCTAGACAGTGCACTGGTACCACTGGGGATGCACTGCAGTGAGTCCAGTGAGTGCACTGGCACCACTGGGGATGCACTACAGTGAGTCCAGAGAGTGCACTGGCACCACTGGGGATGCTGTACAGTGAGTCCAGAGAGTGCACTGGCACCACTGGGGATGCACTGCAGTGAGTGCAGAGAGTGCACTGGCTCCAGTGGGGATGCACTGAAATGACTCTAGAGAGTACACTGGCACCACTGGGCATGCAGTGCAGTGAGTCCAGAGAGTGCACTGGCTCCAGTGGGGATGCACTGCAGTGACTCTAGAGAGTACACTGGAACCACTGGGGATGCAATGCAGTGAGTCCAGAGAGTGCACTGGCACCACTGGGGATGCAGTACAGTGAGTCCACAGAGTGCACTGGCACCACTGGGGATGCAGTGCAGTGAGTCCAGAGAGTGCACTGGCACCACTGGGGATGCAGTGCAGTGAGTCCAGAGAGTGCACTGGCACCAGAGGGGATGCACTGCAGTGAGTGCAGAGAGTGCACTGGCACCACTGGGGATGCACTGCAGTGAGTCCAGAGAGTGCACTGGCACCACTGGGGATTCACTGCAGTGACTCCAGAGAGTGCACTGGCACCACTGGGGATGCACTGCAGTGAGTGCAGAGAGTACACTGGCACCACTGGGCATGCAGTGCAGTGAGTCCAGAGAGTGCACTGGCTCCAGTGGGGATGCACTGCAGTGACTCTAGAGAGTACACTGGAACCACTGGGGATGCAGTGCAGTGAGTCCAGAGAGGGCACTGGCACCACTGGGGATGCAGTGCAGTGACTCCAGAGAGTGCGCTGGCACCACTGGGGATGCACTGCAGTGAGTCCAGAGAGTGCACTGGCACCACTGGGGATGCAGTGCAGTGCGTCCAGAGAGTGCACTGGCACCACTGGGGATGCACTGCAGTGAGTCCAGAGAGTGCACATGCACCACTGGGGATGCAGTGCAATGAGTCCAGAGAGGGCACTGGCACCACCGGGGATGCAGTTCAGTGAGTCCAGAGAGTGCACTGGCACCACTGGGGATGCAGTTCAGTGAGTCCAGAGAGTGCACTGGCACCACTGGGGATGCACTGCAGTGAGTCCAGAGAGTGCACTGGCACCACTGGGGATGCAGTGCAGTGAGTCTAGAGAGTGCACTGGCACCACTGGGGATGCAGTACAGTGAGTCCACAGAGTGCACTGGCACCACTGGGGATGCAGTGCAGTGACTGCAGAGAGTGCACTGGCACCAATGGGGATGCATTGCAGTGAGTCCATAGAGTGCACTGGCACCACTGGGGATGCACTGCAGTGACTCTAGAGAGTGCACTGGCACCACTGGGGATGCAGTGCAGTGAGTCCAGAGAGTGCACTGGCACCACTGGGTATGCACTGCAGTGAGTCCAGAGAGTGCACTGGCACCACTGGGGATGCACTGCAGTGAGTCCAGAGAGTGCACTGGAAGCACGGGGGTTGCACTGCAGTGAGTACAGAGAGTGCACTGGCACCACTGGGGATGCACTGCAGTGAGTCCAGAGAGTGCACTGGCACCACTGGGGATGCAGCGCAGTGAGTCCAGAGACTGCACAGGCACCACTGGGGATGCAGTGCAGTGAGTCCAGAGAGTGCACTGGCACCACTGGTGATGCACTGAAGTGAGTCCATAGAGTGCACTGGCACCACTGGGGATGCACTGCAGTGAGTCCAGAGAGGGCACTGGCACCACTGGGGATGCAGTGCAATGAGTCCAGAGAGTACACTGGCACCACTGGGGCTGCACTGCAGTGAGTCCAGAGAGTACACTGGCACCACTGGGGATGCAGTGCAGTGAGTCCAGAGAGTGCCCTGGCTCCACTGGGGATGCACTGCAGTGAGTCCAGAGAGTGCACTGGCACCACTGGGGATGCACTGCAGTGACTCCAGAGAGTGCACTGGCACCACTGGGGATGCACTGCAGTGAGTCCAAAGAGTGCACTGGCACCACTGGGGATGCAGTGCAGTGAGTCCAGAGAGTGCACTGGCTCCACTGGGGATGCAGTTCAGTGAGTCCAGAGAGTGCACTGGCACCACTGGGGATGCACTGCAGTGAGTCCACAGAGTGCACTGGCACCACTGGGGATGCAGTTCAGTGAGTCCAGAGAGTGCACTGGCACCACTGGGGATGCAGTGCAGTGAGTCCATAGAGTGCACTGGCACCACTGGGGATGCACTGCAGTGAGTCCAGAGAGTGCACTGGCACCACTGGGGATGCAGTGCAGTGAGTCCAGAGAGTGCACTGGCACCACTGGGGATGCAGTACAGTGAGTCCACAGAGTGCACTGGCACCACTGGGGATGCAGTGCAGTGAGTCCAGAGAGTTCACTGGCTCCACTGGGGATGCAGTGCAGTGAGTCCATAGAGTGCACTGGCACCACTGGGGATGCACTGCAGTGACTCTAGAGAGTGCACTGGCACCACTGGGGATGCAGTGCAGTGAGTCCAGAGAGTGTACTGGCACGACTGGGAATGCACTGCAGTGACTCCAGAGAGTGCACTGGCACCACTGGGGATGCGGTGCAGTGAGTCCAGAGAGTGCACTGGCACCACTGGGGATGCACTGCAGTGAATCTAGAGAGTGCACTGGCACCACTGGGGATGCAGTGCAGTGAGTCCAGTGAGTGCACTGGCACCACTGGGGATGCACTCCGGTGAGTCCAGAGAGTGCACTGGCACCACTCGGGATGCACTTCAGTGAATCTAGAGAGTGCACTGGTACCACTGGGGATGCAGTGCAGTGAGTCCAGTGAGTGCACTGGCACCACTGGGGATGCACTGCAGTGAGTCCAGAGAGTGCACTGGCACCAGTGGGGATGCTGTACAGTGAGTCCACAGAGTGCACTGGCACCACTGGGGATGCACTGCAGTGAGTGCAGAGAGTACACTGGCACCACTTGCCATGCAGTGCAGTGAGTCCAGAGAGTGCACTGGCTCCAGTGGGGATGCACTGCAGTGACTCTAGAGAGTACACTGGAACCACTGGGGATGCAGTGCAGTGAGTCCAGAGAGTGCACTGGCACCACTGGGGATGCAGTACAGTGAGTCCACAGAGTGCACTGACACCACTGGGGATGCAGTGCAGTGAGTCCAGAGAGTGCACTGGCACCACTGGGGATGCAGTGCAGTGAGTCCAGAGAGGGCACTGGCACCACTGGGAATGCAGTGCAGTGACTCCAGAGAGTGCACTGGCACCACTGGGGATGCACTGCAGTGAGTCCAGAGAGTGCACTGGCACCACTGGGGATGCAGTGCAGTGCGTCCAGAGAGTGCACTGGCACCACTGGGGATGCACTGCAGTGAGTCCAGAGAGTGCACTGGCACCACTGGGGATGCAGTGCAGTGAGTCCAGTGAGTGCACTGGCACCACTGGGGATGCACCCCGGTGAGTCCAGAGAGTGCACTGGCACCACTGGGGATGCACTTCAGTGAATCTAGAGAGCGCACTGGTACCACTGGGGATGCAGTTCAGTGAGTCCAAAGAGTGCACTGGCACCACTGGGGATGCAGTGCAGTGAGTCCAAAGAGTGCACTGGCACCAGTGGGGATGCACTGCAGTGAGTCCAGAGAGTGCACTGGCACCACTGGGGATGCTGTGCAGTGAGTCCACAGAGTGCACTGGCACCACTGGGGATGCACTGCAGTGAGTCCAGAGAGTGCACTGGCACCACTGGGGATGCACTGCAGTGAGTGCAGAGAGTACACTGGCACCACTGGGGATGCAGTGCAGTGAGTCCAGAGAGTGCACTGGCTCCACTGGGGATGCCCTGCAGTGAGTCCAGAGAGTGCACTGGCACCACTGGGGATGCATTGCAGTGAGTCCAGAGAGTGCACTGGCACTACTAGGGATGCAGTGCAGTGAGTCCACAGAGTGCACTGGCACCACTGGGGATGCAGTTCAGTGAGTCCAGAGAGTGCACTGGCACCACTGGGGATGCACTTCAGTGAATCTAGAGAGTGCACTGGTACCACTGGGGATGCAGTGCAGTGAGTCCAGTGAGTGCACTGGCACCACTGGGGATGCAGTGCAGTGAGTCCAGAGAGTGCACTGGCACCACTGGGGATGCTGTACAGTGAGTCCACAGAGTGCACTGGCACCACTGGGGATGCACTGCAGTGAGTGCAGAGAGTACACTGGCACCACTGGGGATGCAGTGCAGTGAGTCCAGAGAGTGCACTGGCTCCACTGGGGATGCACTGCAGTGAGTCCAGTGACTGCACTGGCACCACTGGGGATGCACTGCAGTGACTCCAGAGAGTGCACTGGCACCACTGGGGATGCACTGCAGTGAGTGCAGAGAGTACACTGGCAACACTGGGGATGCAGTGCAGTGAGTCCAGAGAGTGCACTGGCACTACCGGGGATGCAGTGCAGTGAGTCCACAGAGTGCACTGGCACCACTGGTGATGCAGTTCAGTGAGTCCAGAGAGTGCACTGGCACCACTGGGGATGCAGTGCAGTGAGTCCAGAGAGTGCACTGGCACCACTGGGGATGCACTGCAGTGAGTCCAGAGAGTGCACTGGCACCACTGGGGATGCACTGCAGTGAGTCCAGAGAGTACACTGGCACTACCGGGGATGCAGTGCAGTGAGTCCACAGAGTGCACTGGCTCCACTGGGGATGCACTGCAGTGAGTCCAGTGACTGCACTGGCACCACTGGGGATGCACTGCAGTGACTCCAGAGAGTGCACTGGCTCCACTGGGGATGCACTGCAGTGAGTCCAGAGAGTGCACTGGCACCACTGGGGATGCACTGCAGTGAGTCCAGAGAGTGCACTGGCACTACCGGGGATGCAGTGCAGTGAGTCCACAGAGTGCACTGGCACCACTGGGGATGCAGTTCAGTGAGTCCAGAGAGTGCACTGGCACCACTGGGGATGCAGTGCAGTGAGTCCAGAGAGTGCACTGGCACCACTGGGGATGCACTGCAGTGAGTCCAGAGAGTGCACTGGCACCACTGGGGATGCAGTGCAGTGAGTCCAGAGAGTGCACTGGCACCACTGGGGATGCAGTACAGTGAGTCCACAGAGTGCACTGGCACCACTGGGGATGCAGTGCAGTGACTGCAGAGAGTGCACTGGCACCAATGGGGATGCAGTGCAGTGAGTCCTTAGAGTGCACTGGCACCACTGGGGATGCACTGCAGTGACTCTAGAGAGTGCACTGGCACCACTGGGGATGCAGTGCAGTGAGTCCAGAGAGTGTACTGGCACCACTGGGAATGCACTGCAGTGACTCCAGAGAGTGCACTGGCAGCACTGGGGATGCGGTGCAGTGAGTCCAGAGAGTGCACTGGCACCACTGGGGATGCACTGCAGTGAATCTAGAGAGTGCACTGGCACCACTGGGGATGCAGTTCAGTGAGTCCAGTGAGTGCACTGGCACCACTGGGGATGCACCCCGGTGAGTCCAGAGAGTGCACTGGCACTACTGGGGATGCAGTTCAGTGAGTCCAGAGAGTGCACTGGCACCACTGGGGATGCACTTCAGTGAATCTAGAGAGTGCACTGGTACCACGGGGGATGCAGTGCAGTGAGTCCGTTGAGTGCACTGGCACCACTGGGGATGCAGTGCAGTGAGTCCAGAGAGTGCACTGGCACCACTGGGGATGCTGTACAGTGAGTCCACAGAGTGCAATGGCACCACTGGGGATGCAGTGCAGTGAGTCCAGAGAGTACACTGGCACCACTGGGGATGCAGTGCAGTGAGTCCAGAGAGTGCACTGGCTCCACTGGGGATGCAGTGCAGTGAGTCCAGAGAGTGCACTGGCACCACTGGGGATGCACTGCAGTGACTCCAGAGAGTGCACTGGCACCACTGGGGATGCACTGCAGTGAGTGCAGAGAGTACACTGGCAACACTGGGGATGCAGTGCAGTGAGTCCAGAGAGTGCACTGGCACTACTGGGGATGCAGTGCAGTGAGTCCACAGAGTGCACTGGCACCACTGGGGATGCAGTTCAGTGAGTCCAGAGAGTGCACTGGCACCACTGGGGATGCACTGCAGTGAGTCCAGAGAGTGCACTGGCACCACTGGGGATGCACTGCAGTGAGTCCAGAGAGTGCACTGGCACCACTGGGGATGCAGTGTAGTGAGTCCAGAGAGTGCACTGGCACCACTGGGGATGCAGTACAGTGAGTCCACAGAGTGCACTGGCACCACTGGGGATGCAGTGCAGTGAGTCCAGAGAGTGCACTGGCACCAATGGGGATGCAGTGCAGTGAGTCCATAGAGTGCACTGGCACCACTGGGGATGCACTGCAGTGACTCTAAAGAGTGCACTGGCACCACTGGGGATGCAGTGCAGTGAGTCCAGAGAGTGTACTGGCACCACTGGGAATGCACTGCAGTGACTCCAGAGAGTGCACTGGCACCACTGGGGATGCGGTGCAGTGAGTCCAGAGAGTGCACTGGCACCACTGGGGATGCACTGCAGTGAGTCCATAGAGTGCACTGGCACCACTGGGGATGCAGTGCAGTGAGTCCAGTGAGTGCACTGGCACCACTGGGGATGCACCCCGGTGAGTCCAGAGAGTGCACTGGCACCACTGGGGATGCACTTCAGTGAATCTAGAGAGTTCACTGGTACCACTGGGGATGCAGTGCAGTGAGTCCAGTGAGTGCACTGGCACCACTGGGGATGCACTGCAGTGAGTCCAGAGAGTGCACTGGCACCACTGGGGATGCTGTACAGTGAGTGCACAGAGTGCACTGGCACCACTGGGGATGCACTGCAGTGAGTGCAGAGAGTACACTGGCACCACTTGCCATGCAGTGCAGTGAGTCCAGAGAGTGCACTGGCTCCAGTGGGGATGCACTGCAGTGACTCTAGAGAGTACACTGGAACCACTGGGGATGCAGTGCAGTGAGTCCAGAGAGTGCACTGGCACCACTGGGGATGCAGTACAGTGAGTCCACAGAGTGCACTGGCACCACTGGGGATGCAGTGCAGTGAGTCCAGAGAGTGCACTGGCACCACTGGGGATGCAGTGCAGTGAGTCCAGAGAGGGCACTGGCACCACTGGGGATGCACTGCAGTGACTCCAGAGAGTGCACTGGCACCACTGGGGATGCACTGCAGTGAGTCCAGAGAGTGCACTGGCACCACTGGGGATGCAGTGCAGTGCATCCAGAGAGTGCACTGGCACCACTGGGGATGCACTGCAGTGAGTCCAGAGAGTGCACTGGCACCACTGGGGATGCAGTGCAGTGAGTCCAGTGAGTGCACTGGCACCACTGGGGATGCACCCCGGTGAGTCCAGAGAGTGCACTGGCACCACTGGGGATGCACTTCAGTGAATCTAGAGAGTGCACTGGTACCACTGGGGATGCAGTGCAGTGAGTCCAAAGAGTGCACTGGCACCACTGGGGATGCAGTGCAGTGAGTCCAAAGAGTGCACTGGCACCAGTGGGGATGCACTGCAGTGAGTCCAGAGAGTGCACTGGCACCACTGGGGATGCAGTGCAGTGAGTCCAGAGAGTGCACTGGCACCACTGGGGATGCACTGCAGTGAGTCCAGAGAGTGCACTGGCACCACTGGGGATGCACTGCAGTGAGTGCAGAGAGTACACTGGCACCACTGGGGATGCAGTGCAGTGTGTTCCAGAGAGTGCACTGGCTCCACTGGGGATGCCCTGCAGTGAGTCCAGAGAGTGCACTGGCACCACTGGGGATGCACTGCAGTGAGTCCAGAGAGTGCACTGGCACTACTGGGGATGCAGTGCAGTGAGTCCACAGAGTGCACTGGCACCACTGGGGATGCAGTTCAGTGAGTCCAGAGAGTGCACTGGCACCACTGGGGATGCACTTCAGTGAATCTAGAGAGTGCACTGGTACCACTGGGGATGCACTGCAGTGAGTCCAGTGAGTGCACTGGCACCACTGGGGATGCACTGCAGTGAGTCCAGAGAGTGCACTGGCACCACTGGGGATGCTGTACAGTGAGTCCAGAGAGTGCACTGGCACCACTGGGGATGCACTGCAGTGAGTGCAGAGAGTGCACTGGCTCCAGTGGGGATGCACTGCAGTGACTCTAGAGAGTACACTGGCACCACTGGGCATGCAGTGCAGTGAGTCCAGAGAGTGCACTGGCACCACTGGGGATGCACTGCAGTGACTCTAGAGAGTACACTGCAACCACTGGGGATGCAATGCAGTGAGTCCAGAGAGTGCACTGGCACCACTGGGGATGCAGTACAGTGAGTCCACAGAGTGCTCTGGCACCACTGGGGATGCAGTGCAGTGAGTCCAGAGAGTGCACTGGCACCACTGGGGATGCAGTGCAGTGAGTCCAGAGAGTGCACTGGCACCAGAGGGGATGCACTGCAGTGACTGCAGAGAGTGCACTGGCACCACTGGGGATGCAGTGCAGTGAGTCCAGAGAGTGTACTGGCACCACTGGGAATGCACTGCAGTGACTCCAGAGAGTGCACTGGCACCACTGGGGATGCGGTGCAGTGAGTCCAGAGAGTGCACTGGCACCACTGGGGATGCACTGCAGTGAATCTAGAGAGTGCACTGGCACCACTGGGGATGCAGTGCAGTGAGTCCAGTGAGTGCACTGGCACCACTGGGGATGCACTCCGGTGAGTCCAGAGAGTGCACTGGCACCACTGGGGATGCAGTGCAGTGAGTCCAGAGAGTGTACTGGCACCACTGGGAATGCACTGCAGTGACTCCAGAGAGTGCACTGGCACCACTGGGGATGCAGTACAGTGAGTCCACAGAGTGCACTGGCACCACTGGGGATGCAGTGCAGTGAGTCCAGAGAGTGCACTGGCACCACTGGGGATGCAGTGCAGTGAGTCCAGAGAGTGCACTGGCACCAGAGGGGATGCACTGCAGTGAGTGCAGAGAGTGCACTGGCACCACTGGGGATGCACTGCAGTGAGTCCAGAGAGTGCACTGGCACCACTGGGGATTCACTGCAGTGACTCCAGAGAGTGCACTGGCACCACTGGGGATGCACTGCAGTGAGTGCAGAGAGTACACTGGCACCACTGGGCATGCAGTGCAGTGAGTCCAGAGAGTGCACTGGCTCCAGTGGGGATGCACTGCAGTGACTCTAGAGAGTACACTGGAACCACTGGGGATGCAGTGCAGTGAGTCCAGAGAGGGCACTGGCACCACTGGGGATGCAGTGCAGTGACTCCAGAGAGTGCGCTGGCACCACTGGGGATGCACTGCAGTGAGTCCAGAGAGTGCACTGGCACCACTGGGGATGCAGTGCAGTGCGTCCAGAGAGTGCACTGGCACCACTGGGGATGCACTGCAGTGAGTCCAGAGAGTGCACATGCACCACTGGGGATGCAGTGCAATGAGTCCAGAGAGGGCACTGGCACCACCGGGGATGCAGTTCAGTGAGTCCAGAGAGTGCACTGGCACCACTGGGGATGCAGTTCAGTGAGTCCAGAGAGTGCACTGGCACCACTGGGGATGCACTGCAGTGAGTCCAGAGAGTGCACTGGCACCACTGGGGATGCAGTGCAGTGAGTCTAGAGAGTGCACTGGCACCACTGGGGATGCAGTACAGTGAGTCCACAGAGTGCACTGGCACCACTGGGGATGCAGTGCAGTGACTGCAGAGAGTGCACTGGCACCAATGGGGATGCAGTGCAGTGAGTCCATAGAGTGCACTGGCACCACTGGGGATGCACTGCAGTGACTCTAGAGAGTGCACTGGCACCACTGGGGATGCACTGCAGTGAGTCCAGAGAGTGCACTGGCACCACTGGGGATGCAGTGCAGTGCATCCAGAGAGTGCACTGGCACCACTGGGGATGCACTGCAGTGAGTCCAGAGAGTGCACTGGCACCACTGGGGATGCAGTGCAGTGAGTCCAGTGAGTGCACTGGCACCACTGGGGATGCACCCCGGTGAGTCCAGAGAGTGCACTGGCACCACTGGGGATGCACTTCAGTGAATCTAGAGAGTGCACTGGTACCACTGGGGATGCAGTGCAGTGAGTCCAAAGAGTGCACTGGCACCACTGGGGATGCAGTGCAGTGAGTCCAAAGAGTGCACTGGCACCAGTGGGGATGCACTGCAGTGAGTCCAGAGAGTGCACTGGCACCACTGGGGATGCAGTGCAGTGAGTCCAGAGAGTGCACTGGCACCACTGGGGATGCACTGCAGTGAGTCCAGAGAGTGCACTGGCACCACTGGGGATGCACTGCAGTGAGTGCAGAGAGTACACTGGCACCACTGGGGATGCAGTGCAGTGTGTTCCAGAGAGTGCACTGGCTCCACTGGGGATGCCCTGCAGTGAGTCCAGAGAGTGCACTGGCACCACTGGGGATGCACTGCAGTGAGTCCAGAGAGTGCACTGGCACTACTGGGGATGCAGTGCAGTGAGTCCACAGAGTGCACTGGCACCACTGGGGATGCAGTTCAGTGAGTCCAGAGAGTGCACTGGCACCACTGGGGATGCACTTCAGTGAATCTAGAGAGTGCACTGGTACCACTGGGGATGCACTGCAGTGAGTCCAGTGAGTGCACTGGCACCACTGGGGATGCACTGCAGTGAGTCCAGAGAGTGCACTGGCACCACTGGGGATGCTGTACAGTGAGTCCAGAGAGTGCACTGGCACCACTGGGGATGCACTGCAGTGAGTGCAGAGAGTGCACTGGCTCCAGTGGGGATGCACTGCAGTGACTCTAGAGAGTACACTGGCACCACTGGGCATGCAGTGCAGTGAGTCCAGAGAGTGCACTGGCACCACTGGGGATGCACTGCAGTGACTCTAGAGAGTACACTGCAACCACTGGGGATGCAATGCAGTGAGTCCAGAGAGAGCACTGGCACCACTGGGGATGCAGTACAGTGAGTCCACAGAGTGCACTGGCACCACTGGGGATGCAGTGCAGTGAGTCCAGAGAGTGCACTGGCACCACTGGGGATGCAGTGCAGTGAGTCCAGAGAGTGCACTGGCACCAGAGGGGATGCACTGCAGTGACTGCAGAGAGTGCACTGGCACCACTGGGGATGCAGTGCAGTGAGTCCAGAGAGTGTACTGGCACCACTGGGAATGCACTGCAGTGACTCCAGAGAGTGCACTGGCACCACTGGGGATGCGGTGCAGTGAGTCCAGAGAGTGCACTGGCACCACTGGGGATGCACTGCAGTGAATCTAGAGAGTGCACTGGCACCACTGGGGATGCAGTGCAGTGAGTCCAGTGAGTGCACTGGCACCACTGGGGATGCACTCCGGTGAGTCCAGAGAGTGCACTGGCACCACTGGGGATGCAGTGCAGTGAGTCCAGAGAGTGTACTGGCACCACTGGGAATGCACTGCAGTGACTCCAGAGAGTGCACTGGCACCACTGGGGATGCAGTACAGTGAGTCCACAGAGTGCACTGGCACCACTTGGGATGCAGTGCAGTGAGTCCAGAGAGTGCACTGGCACCACTGGGGATGCAGTGCAGTGAGTCCAGAGAGTGCACTGGCACCAGAGGGGATGCACTGCAGTGAGTGCAGAGAGTGCACTGGCACCACTGGGGATGCACTGCAGTGAGTCCAGAGAGTGCACTGGCACCACTGGGGATTCACTGCAGTGACTCCAGAGAGTGCACTGGCACCACTGGGGATGCACTGCAGTGAGTGCAGAGAGTACACTGGCACCACTGGGCATGCAGTGCAGTGAGTCCAGAGAGTGCACTGGCTCCAGTGGGGATGCACTGCAGTGACTCTAGAGAGTACACTGGAACCACTGGGGATGCAGTGCAGTGAGTCCAGAGAGGGCACTGGCACCACTGGGGATGCAGTGCAGTGACTCCAGAGAGTGCGCTGGCACCACTGGGGATGCACTGCAGTGAGTCCAGAGAGTGCACTGGCACCACTGGGGATGCAGTGCAGTGCGTCCAGAGAGTGCACTGGCACCACTGGGGATGCACTGCAGTGAGTCCAGAGAGTGCACATGCACCACTGGGGATGCAGTGCAATGAGTCCAGAGAGGGCACTGGCACCACCGGGGATGCAGTTCAGTGAGTCCAGAGAGTGCACTGGCACCACTGGGGATGCAGTTCAGTGAGTCCAGAGAGTGCACTGGCACCACTGGGGATGCACTGCAGTGAGTCCAGAGAGTGCACTGGCACCACTGGGGATGCAGTGCAGTGAGTCTAGAGAGTGCACTGGCACCACTGGGGATGCAGTACAGTGAGTCCACAGAGTGCACTGGCACCACTGGGGATGCAGTGCAGTGACTGCAGAGAGTGCACTGGCACCAATGGGGATGCAGTGCAGTGAGTCCATAGAGTGCACTGGCACCACTGGGGATGCACTGCAGTGACTCTAGAGAGTGCACTGGCACCACTGGGGATGCAGTGCAGTGAGTCCAGAGAGTGCACTGGCACCACTGGGTATGCACTGCAGTGAGTCCAGAGAGTGCACTGGCACCACTGGGGATGCACTGCAGTGAGTCCAGAGAGTGCACTGGAAGCACGGGGGTTGCACTGCAGTGAGTACAGAGAGTGCACTGGCACCACTGGGGATGCACTGCAGTGAGTCCAGAGAGTGCACTGGCACCACTGGGGATGCAGCGCAGTGAGTCCAAAGACTGCACAGGCACCACTGGGGATGCAGTGCAGTGAGTCCAGAGAGTGCACTGGCACCACTGGTGATGCACTGAAGTGAGTCCATAGAGTGCACTGGCACCACTGGGGATGCACTGCAGTGAGTCCAGAGAGGGCACTGGCACCACTGGGGATGCAGTGCAATGAGTCCAGAGAGTACACTGGCACCACTGGGGCTGCAGTGCAGTGAGTCCAGAGAGTACACTGGCACCACTGGGGATGCAGTGCAGTGAGTCCAGAGAGTGCCCTGGCTCCACTGGGGATGCACTGCAGTGAGTCCAGAGAGTGCACTGGCACCACTGGGGATGCACTGCAGTGACTCCAGAGAGTGCACTGGCACCACTGGGGATGCACTGCAGTGAGTCCAAAGAGTGCACTGGCACCACTGGGGATGCAGTGCAGTGAGTCCAGAGAGTGCACTGGCTCCACTGGGGATGCAGTACAGTGAGTCCAGAGAGTGCACTGGCACCACTGGGGATGCACTGCAGTGAGTCCACAGAGTGCACTGGCACCACTGGGGATGCAGTTCAGTGAGTCCAGAGAGTGCACTGGCACCACTGGGGATGCAGTGCAGTGAGTCCATAGAGTGCACTGGCACCACTGGGGATGCACTGCAGTGAGTCCAGAGAGTGCACTGGCACCACTGGGGATGCAGTGCAGTGAGTCCAGAGAGTGCACTGGCACCACTGGGGATGCAGTACAGTGAGTCCACAGAGTGCACTGGCACCACTGGGGATGCAGTGCAGTGAGTCCAGAGAGTTCACTGGCTCCACTGGGGATGCAGTGCAGTGAGTCCATAGAGTGCACTGGCACCACTGGGGATGCACTGCAGTGACTCTAGAGAGTGCACTGGCACCACTGGGGATGCAGTGCAGTGAGTCCAGAGAGTGTACTGGCACCACTGGGAATGCACTGCAGTGACTCCAGAGAGTGCACTGGCACCACTGGGGATGCGGTGCAGTGAGTCCAGAGAGTGCACTGGCACCACTGGGGATGCACTGCAGTGAATCTAGAGAGTGCACTGGCACCACTGGGGATGCAGTGCAGTGAGTCCAGTGAGTGCACTGGCACCACTGGGGATGCACTCCGGTGAGTCCAGAGAGTGCACTGGCACCACTGGGGATGCACTTCAGTGAATCTAGAGAGTGCACTGGTACCACTGGGGATGCAGTGCAGTGAGTCCAGTGAGTGCACTGGCACCACTGGGGATGCACTGCAGTGAGTCCAGAGAGTGCACTGGCACCAGTGGGGATGCTGTACAGTGAGTCCACAGAGTGCACTGGCACCACTGGGGATGCACTGCAGTGAGTGCAGAGAGTACACTGGCACCACTTGCCATGCAGTGCAGTGAGTCCAGAGAGTGCACTGGCTCCAGTGGGGATGCACTGCAGTGACTCTAGAGAGTACACTGGAACCACTGGGGATGCAGTGCAGTGAGTCCAGAGAGTGCACTGGCACCACTGGGGATGCAGTACAGTGAGTCCACAGAGTGCACTGACACCACTGGGGATGCAGTGCAGTGAGTCCAGAGAGTGCACTGGCACCACTGGGGATGCAGTGCAGTGAGTCCAGAGAGGGCACTGGCACCACTGGGAATGCAGTGCAGTGACTCCAGAGAGTGCACTGGCACCACTGGGGATGCACTGCAGTGAGTCCAGAGAGTGCACTGGCACCACTGGGGATGCAGTGCAGTGCGTCCAGAGAGTGCACTGGCACCACTGGGGATGCACTGCAGTGAGTCCAGAGAGTGCACTGGCACCACTGGGGATGCAGTGCAGTGAGTCCAGTGAGTGCACTGGCACCACTGGGGATGCACCCCGGTGAGTCCAGAGAGTGCACTGGCACCACTGGGGATGCACTTCAGTGAATCTAGAGAGCGCACTGGTACCACTGGGGATGCAGTGCAGTGAGTCCAAAGAGTGCACTGGCACCACTGGGGATGCAGTGCAGTGAGTCCAAAGAGTGCACTGGCACCAGTGGGGATGCACTGCAGTGAGTCCACAGAGTGCACTGGCACCACTGGGGATGCTGTGCAGTGAGTCCACAGAGTGCACTGGCACCACTGGGGATGCACTGCAGTGAGTCCAGAGAGTGCACTGGCACCACTGGGGATGCACTGCAGTGAGTGCAGAGAGTACACTGGCACCACTGGGGATGCAGTGCAGTGAGTCCAGAGAGTGCACTGGCTCCACTGGGGATGCCCTGCAGTGAGTCCAGAGAGTGCACTGGCACCACTGGGGATGCATTGCAGTGAGTCCAGAGAGTGCACTGGCACTACTAGGGATGCAGTGCAGTGAGTCCACAGAGTGCACTGGCACCACTGGGGATGCAGTTCAGTGAGTCCAGAGAGTGCACTGGCACCACTGGGGATGCACTTCAGTGAATCTAGAGAGTGCACTGGTACCACTGGGGATGCAGTGCAGTGAGTCCAGTGAGTGCACTGGCACCACTGGGGATGCAGTGCAGTGAGTCCAGAGAGTGCACTGGCACCACTGGGGATGCTGTACAGTGAGTCCACAGAGTGCACTGGCACCACTGGGGATGCACTGCAGTGAGTGCAGAGAGTACACTGGCACCACTGGGGATGCAGTGCAGTGAGTCCAGAGAGTGCACTGGCTCCACTGGGGATGCACTGCAGTGAGTCCAGTGACTGCACTGGCACCACTGGGGATGCACTGCAGTGACTCCAGAGAGTGCACTGGCACCACTGGGGATGCACTGCAGTGAGTGCAGAGAGTACACTGGCAACACTGGGGATGCAGTGCAGTGAGTCCAGAGAGTGCACTGGCACTACCGGGGATGCAGTGCAGTGAGTCCACAGAGTGCACTGGCACCACTGGGGATGCAGTTCAGTGAGTCCAGAGAGTGCACTGGCACCACTGGGGATGCAGTGCAGTGAGTCCAGAGAGTGCACTGGCACCACTGGGGATGCACTGCAGTGAGTCCAGAGAGTGCACTGGCACCACTGGGGATGCACTGCAGTGAGTCCAGAGAGTACACTGGCACTACCGGGGATGCAGTGCAGTGAGTCCACAGAGTGCACTGGCTCCACTGGGGATGCACTGCAGTGAGTCCAGTGACTGCACTGGCACCACTGGGGATGCACTGCAGTGACTCCAGAGAGTGCACTGGCTCCACTGGGGATGCACTGCAGTGAGTCCAGAGAGTGCACTGGCACCACTGGGGATGCACTGCAGTGAGTCCAGAGAGTGCACTGGCACTACCGGGGATGCAGTGCAGTGAGTCCACAGAGTGCACTGGCACCACTGGGGATGCAGTTCAGTGAGTCCAGAGAGTGCACTGGCACCACTGGGGATGCAGTGCAGTGAGTCCAGAGAGTGCACTGGCACCACTGGGGATGCACTGCAGTGAGCCCAGAGAGTGCACTGGCACCACTGGGGATGCAGTGCAGTGAGTCCAGAGAGTGCACTGGCACCACTGGGGATGCAGTACAGTGAGTCCACAGAGTGCACTGGCACCACTGGGGATGCAGTGCAGTGACTGCAGAGAGTGCACTGGCACCAATGGGGATGCAGTGCAGTGAGTCCTTAGAGTGCACTGGCACCACTGGGGATGCACTGCAGTGACTCTAGAGAGTGCACTGGCACCACTGGGGATGCAGTGCAGTGAGTCCAGAGAGTGTACTGGCACCACTGGGAATGCACTGCAGTGACTCCAGAGAGTGCACTGGCAGCACTGGGGATGCGGTGCAGTGAGTCCAGAGAGTGCACTGGCACCACTGGGGATGCACTGCAGTGAATCTAGAGAGTGCACTGGCACCACTGGGGATGCAGTTCAGTGAGTCCAGTGAGTGCACTGGCACCACTGGGGATGCACCCCGGTGAGTCCAGAGAGTGCACTGGCACTACTGGGGATGCAGTTCAGTGAGTCCAGAGAGTGCACTGGCACCACTGGGGATGCACTTCAGTGAATCTAGAGAGTGCACTGGTACCACGGGGGATGCAGTGCAGTGAGTCCGTTGAGTGCACTGGCACCACTGGGGATGCACTGCAGTGAGTCCAGAGAGTGCACTGGCACCACTGGGGATGCTGTACAGTGAGTCCACAGAGTGCAATGGCACCACTGGGGATGCACTGCAGTGAGTACAGAGAGTACACTGGCACCACTGGGGATGCAGTGCAGTGAGTCCAGAGAGTGCACTGGCTCCACTGGGGATGCAGTGCAGTGAGTCCAGAGAGTGCACTGGCACCACTGGGGATGCACTGCAGTGACTCCAGAGAGTGCACTGGCACCACTGGGGATGCACTGCAGTGAGTGCAGAGAGTACACTGGCAACACTGGGGATGCAGTGCAGTGAGTCCAGAGAGTGCACTGGCACTACTGGGGATGCAGTGCAGTGAGTCCACAGAGTGCACTGGCACCACTGGGGATGCAGTTCAGTGAGTCCAGAGAGTGCACTGGCACCACTGGGGATGCACTGCAGTGAGTCCAGAGAGTGCACTGGCACCACTGGGGATGCACTGCAGTGAGTCCAGAGAGTGCACTGGCACCACTGGGGATGCAGTGTAGTGAGTCCAGAGAGTGCACTGGCACCACTGGGGATGCAGTACAGTGAGTCCACAGAGTGCACTGGCACCACTGGGGATGCAGTGCAGTGAGTCCAGAGAGTGCACTGGCACCAATGGGGATGCAGTGCAGTGAGTCCATAGAGTGCACTGGCACCACTGGGGATGCACTGCAGTGACTCTAGAGAGTGCACTGGCACCACTGGGGATGCAGTGCAGTGAGTCCAGAGAGTGTACTGGCACCACTGGGAATGCACTGCAGTGACTCCAGAGAGTGCACTGGCACCACTGGGGATGCGGTGCAGTGAGTCCAGAGAGTGCACTGGCACCACTGGGGATGCACTGCAGTGAGTCCATAGAGTGCACTGGCACCACTGGGGATGCAGTGCAGTGAGTCCAGTGAGTGCACTGGCACCACTGGGGATGCACCCCGGTGAGTCCAGAGAGTGCACTGGCACCACTGGGGATGCACTTCAGTGAATCTAGAGAGTGCACTGGTACCACTGGGGATGCAGTGCAGTGAGTCCAGTGAGTGCACTGGCACCACTGGGGATGCACTGCAGTGAGTCCAGAGAGTGCACTGGCACCACTGGGGATGCTGTACAGTGAGTGCACAGAGTGCACTGGCACCACTGGGGATGCACTGCAGTGAGTGCAGAGAGTACACTGGCACCACTTGCCATGCAGTGCAGTGAGTCCAGAGAGTGCACTGGCTCCAGTGGGGATGCACTGCAGTGACTCTAGAGAGTACACTGGAACCACTGGGGATGCAGTGCAGTGAGTCCAGAGAGTGCACTGGCACCACTGGGGATGCAGTACAGTGAGTCCACAGAGTGCACTGGCACCACTGGGGATGCAGTGCAGTGAGTCCAGAGAGTGCACTGGCACCACTGGGGATGCAGTGCAGTGAGTCCAGAGAGGGCACTGGCACCACTGGGGATGCACTGCAGTGACTCCAGAGAGTGCACTGGCACCACTGGGGATGCACTGCAGTGAGTCCAGAGAGTGCACTGGCACCACTGGGGATGCAGTGCAGTGCATCCAGAGAGTGCACTGGCACCACTGGGGATGCACTGCAGTGAGTCCAGAGAGTGCACTGGCACCACTGGGGATGCACTGCAGTGAGTCCAGTGAGTGCACTGGCACCACTGGGGATGCACCCCGGTGAGTCCAGAGAGTGCACTGGCACCACTGGGGATGCACTTCAGTGAATCTAGAGAGTGCACTGGTACCACTGGGGATGCAGTGCAGTGAGTCCAAAGAGTGCACTGGCACCACTGGGGATGCAGTGCAGTGAGTCCAAAGAGTGCACTGGCACCAGTGGGGATGCACTGCAGTGAGTCCAGAGAGTGCACTGGCACCACTGGGGATGCAGTGCAGTGAGTCCAGAGAGTGCACTGGCACCACTGGGGATGCACTGCAGTGAGTCCAGAGAGTGCACTGGCACCACTGGGGATGCACTGCAGTGAGTGCAGAGAGTACACTGGCACCACTGGGGATGCAGTGCAGCGTGTTCCAGAGAGTGCACTGGCTCCACTGGGGATGCCCTGCAGTGAGTCCAGAGAGTGCACTGGCACCACTGGGGATGCACTGCAGTGAGTCCAGAGAGTGCACTGGCACTACTGGGGATGCAGTGCAGTGAGTCCACAGAGTGCACTGGCACCACTGGGGATGCAGTTCAGTGAGTCCAGAGAGTGCACTGGCACCACTGGGGATGCACTTCAGTGAATCTAGAGAGTGCACTGGTACCACTGGGGATGCACTGCAGTGAGTCCAGTGAGTGCACTGGCACCACTGGGGATGCACTGCAGTGAGTCCAGAGAGTGCACTGGCACCACTGGGGATGCTGTACAGTGAGTCCAGAGAGTGCACTGGCACCACTGGGGATGCACTGCAGTGAGTGCAGAGAGTGCACTGGCTCCAGTGGGGATGCACTGCAGTGACTCTAGAGAGTACACTGGCACCACTGGGCATGCAGTGCAGTGAGTCCAGAGAGTGCACTGGCTCCAGTGGGGATGCACTGCAGTGACTCTAGAGAGTACACTGCAACCACTGGGGATGCAATGCAGTGAGTCCAGAGAGTGCACTGGCACCACTGGGGATGCAGTGCAGTGAGTGCAGAGAGTGCACTGGCACCACTGGGGATGCAGTGCAGTGAGTCCAGAGAGTGCACTGGCACCAGAGGGGATGCACTGCAGTGACTGCAGAGAGTGCACTGGCACCAATGGGGATGCAGTGCAGTGAGTCCATAGAGTGCACTGGCACCACTGGGGATGCACTGCAGTGACTCTAGAGAGTGCACTGGCACCACTGGGGATGCAGTGCAGTGAGTCCAGAGAGTGTACTGGCACCACTGGGAATGCACTGCAGTGACTCCAGAGAGTGCACTGGCACCACTGGGGATGCGGTGCAGTGAGTCCAGAGAGTGCACTGGCACCACTGGGGATGCACTGCAGTGAATCTAGAGAGTGCACTGGCACCACTGGGGATGCAGTGCAGTGAGTCCAGTGAGTGCACTGGCACCACTGGGGATGCACCCCGGTGAGTCCAGAGAGTGCACTGGCACCACTGGGGATGCACTTCAGTGAATCTAGAGAGTGCACTGGCACCACTGGGGATGCAGTGCAGTGAGTCCAGTGAGTGCACTGGCACCACTGGGGATGCACTGCAGTGAGTCCAGAGAGTGCACTGGCACCACTGGGGATGCTGTACAGTGAGTCCACAGAGTGCACTGGCACCACTGGGGATGCACTGCAGTGAGTGCAGAGAGTACACTGGCACCACTTGCCATGCAGTGCAGTGAGTCCAGAGAGTGCACTGGCTCCAGTGGGGATGCACTGCAGTGACTCTAGAGAGTACACTGGAACCACTGGGGATGCAGTGCAGTGAGTCCAGAGAGTGCACTGGCACCACTGGGGATGCAGTACAGTGAGTCCACAGAGTGCACTGGCACCACTGGGGATGCAGTGCAGTGAGTCCAGAGAGTGCACTGGCACCACTGGGGATGCAGTGCAGTGAGTCCAGAGAGGGCACTGGCACCACTGGGGATGCAGTGCAGTGACTCCAGAGAGTGCACTGGCACCACTGGGGATGCACTGCAGTGAGTCCAGAGAGTGCACTGGCACCACTGGGGATGCACTGCAGTGCGTCCAGAGAGTGCACTGGCACCACTGGGGATGCACTGCAGTGAGTCCAGAGAGTGCACTGGCACCACTGGGGATGCAGTGCAGTGAGTCCAGTGAGTGCACTGGCACCACTGGGGATGCACCCCGGTGAGTCCAGAGAGTGCACTGGCACCACAGGGGATGCACTTCAGTGAATCTAGAGAGTGCACTGGTACCACTGGGGATGCAGTGCAGTGAGTCCAAAGAGTGCACTGGCACCACTGGGGATGCAGTGCAGTGAGTCCAAAGAGTGCACTGGCACCAGTGGGGATGCACTGCAGTGAGTCCAGAGAGTGCACTGGCACCACTGGGGATGCAGTGCAGTGAGTCCAGAGAGTGCACTGGCACCACTGGGGATGCACTGCAGTGAGTCCAGAGAGTGCACTGGCACCACTGGGGATGCACTGCAGTGAGTGGAGAGAGTACACTGGCACCACTGGGGATGCAGTGCAGTGAGTCCAGAGAGTGCACTGGCTCCACTGGGGATGCCCTGCAGTGAGTCCAGAGAGTGCACTGGCACCACTGGGGATGCACTGCAGTGAGTCCAGAGAGTGCACTGGCACTACTGGGGATGCAGTGCAGTAAGTCCACAGAGTGCACTGGCACCACTGGGGATGCAGTTCAGTGAGTCCAGAGAGTGCACTGGCACCACTGGGGATGCACTTCAGTGAATCTAGACAGTGCACTGGTACCACTGGGGATGCACTGCAGTGAGTCCAGAGAGTGCACTGGCACCACTGGGGATGCACTGCAGTGAGTCCAGAGAGTACACTGGCACTACCGGGGATGCAGTGCAGTGAGTCCACAGAGTGCACTGGCTCCACTGGGGATGCACTGCAGTGAGTCCAGTGACTGCACTGGCACCACTGGGGATGCACTGCAGTGACTCCAGAGAGTGCACTGGCTCCACTGGGGATGCACTGCAGTGAGTCCAGAGAGTGCACTGGCACCACTGGGGATGCACTGCAGTGAGTCCAGAGAGTGCACTGGCACTACCGGGGATGCAGTGCAGTGAGTCCACAGAGTGCACTGGCACCACTGGGGATGCAGTTCAGTGAGTCCAGAGAGTGCACTGGCACCACTGGGGATGCAGTGCAGTGAGTCCAGAGAGTGCACTGGCACCACTGGGGATGCACTGCAGTGAGCCCAGAGAGTGCACTGGCACCACTGGGGATGCAGTGCAGTGAGTCCAGAGAGTGCACTGGCACCACTGGGGATGCAGTACAGTGAGTCCACAGAGTGCACTGGCACCACTGGGGATGCAGTGCAGTGACTGCAGAGAGTGCACTGGCACCAATGGGGATGCAGTGCAGTGAGTCCTTAGAGTGCACTGGCACCACTGGGGATGCACTGCAGTGACTCTAGAGAGTGCACTGGCACCACTGGGGATGCAGTGCAGTGAGTCCAGAGAGTGTACTGGCACCACTGGGAATGCACTGCAGTGACTCCAGAGAGTGCACTGGCAGCACTGGGGATGCGGTGCAGTGAGTCCAGAGAGTGCACTGGCACCACTGGGGATGCACTGCAGTGAATCTAGAGAGTGCACTGGCACCACTGGGGATGCAGTTCAGTGAGTCCAGTGAGTGCACTGGCACCACTGGGGATGCACCCCGGTGAGTCCAGAGAGTGCACTGGCACTACTGGGGATGCAGTTCAGTGAGTCCAGAGAGTGCACTGGCACCACTGGGGATGCACTTCAGTGAATCTAGAGAGTGCACTGGTACCACGGGGGATGCAGTGCAGTGAGTCCGTTGAGTGCACTGGCACCACTGGGGATGCACTGCAGTGAGTCCAGAGAGTGCACTGGCACCACTGGGGATGCTGTACAGTGAGTCCACAGAGTGCAATGGCACCACTGGGGATGCACTGCAGTGAGTACAGAGAGTACACTGGCACCACTGGGGATGCAGTGCAGTGAGTCCAGAGAGTGCACTGGCTCCACTGGGGATGCAGTGCAGTGAGTCCAGAGAGTGCACTGGCACCACTGGGGATGCACTGCAGTGACTCCAGAGAGTGCACTGGCACCACTGGGGATGCACTGCAGTGAGTGCAGAGAGTACACTGGCAACACTGGGGATGCAGTGCAGTGAGTCCAGAGAGTGCACTGGCACTACTGGGGATGCAGTGCAGTGAGTCCACAGAGTGCACTGGCACCACTGGGGATGCAGTTCAGTGAGTCCAGAGAGTGCACTGGCACCACTGGGGATGCACTGCAGTGAGTCCAGAGAGTGCACTGGCACCACTGGGGATGCACTGCAGTGAGTCCAGAGAGTGCACTGGCACCACTGGGGATGCAGTGTAGTGAGTCCAGAGAGTGCACTGGCACCACTGGGGATGCAGTACAGTGAGTCCACAGAGTGCACTGGCACCACTGGGGATGCAGTGCAGTGAGTCCAGAGAGTGCACTGGCACCAATGGGGATGCAGTGCAGTGAGTCCATAGAGTGCACTGGCACCACTGGGGATGCACTGCAGTGACTCTAGAGAGTGCACTGGCACCACTGGGGATGCAGTGCAGTGAGTCCAGAGAGTGTACTGGCACCACTGGGAATGCACTGCAGTGACTCCAGAGAGTGCACTGGCACCACTGGGGATGCGGTGCAGTGAGTCCAGAGAGTGCACTGGCACCACTGGGGATGCACTGCAGTGAGTCCATAGAGTGCACTGGCACCACTGGGGATGCAGTGCAGTGAGTCCAGTGAGTGCACTGGCACCACTGGGGATGCACCCCGGTGAGTCCAGAGAGTGCACTGGCACCACTGGGGATGCACTTCAGTGAATCTAGAGAGTGCACTGGTACCACTGGGGATGCAGTGCAGTGAGTCCAGTGAGTGCACTGGCACCACTGGGGATGCACTGCAGTGAGTCCAGAGAGTGCACTGGCACCACTGGGGATGCTGTACAGTGAGTGCACAGAGTGCACTGGCACCACTGGGGATGCACTGCAGTGAGTGCAGAGAGTACACTGGCACCACTTGCCATGCAGTGCAGTGAGTCCAGAGAGTGCACTGGCTCCAGTGGGGATGCACTGCAGTGACTCTAGAGAGTACACTGGAACCACTGGGGATGCAGTGCAGTGAGTCCAGAGAGTGCACTGGCACCACTGGGGATGCAGTACAGTGAGTCCACAGAGTGCACTGGCACCACTGGGGATGCAGTGCAGTGAGTCCAGAGAGTGCACTGGCACCACTGGGGATGCAGTGCAGTGAGTCCAGAGAGGGCACTGGCACCACTGGGGATGCACTGCAGTGACTCCAGAGAGTGCACTGGCACCACTGGGGATGCACTGCAGTGAGTCCAGAGAGTGCACTGGCACCACTGGGGATGCAGTGCAGTGCATCCAGAGAGTGCACTGGCACCACTGGGGATGCACTGCAGTGAGTCCAGAGAGTGCACTGGCACCACTGGGGATGCACTGCAGTGAGTCCAGTGAGTGCACTGGCACCACTGGGGATGCACCCCGGTGAGTCCAGAGAGTGCACTGGCACCACTGGGGATGCACTTCAGTGAATCTAGAGAGTGCACTGGTACCACTGGGGATGCAGTGCAGTGAGTCCAAAGAGTGCACTGGCACCACTGGGGATGCAGTGCAGTGAGTCCAAAGAGTGCACTGGCACCAGTGGGGATGCACTGCAGTGAGTCCAGAGAGTGCACTGGCACCACTGGGGATGCAGTGCAGTGAGTCCAGAGAGTGCACTGGCACCACTGGGGATGCACTGCAGTGAGTCCAGAGAGTGCACTGGCACCACTGGGGATGCACTGCAGTGAGTGCAGAGAGTACACTGGCACCACTGGGGATGCAGTGCAGCGTGTTCCAGAGAGTGCACTGGCTCCACTGGGGATGCCCTGCAGTGAGTCCAGAGAGTGCACTGGCACCACTGGGGATGCACTGCAGTGAGTCCAGAGAGTGCACTGGCACTACTGGGGATGCAGTGCAGTGAGTCCACAGAGTGCACTGGCACCACTGGGGATGCAGTTCAGTGAGTCCAGAGAGTGCACTGGCACCACTGGGGATGCACTTCAGTGAATCTAGAGAGTGCACTGGTACCACTGGGGATGCACTGCAGTGAGTCCAGTGAGTGCACTGGCACCACTGGGGATGCACTGCAGTGAGTCCAGAGAGTGCACTGGCACCACTGGGGATGCTGTACAGTGAGTCCAGAGAGTGCACTGGCACCACTGGGGATGCACTGCAGTGAGTGCAGAGAGTGCACTGGCTCCAGTGGGGATGCACTGCAGTGACTCTAGAGAGTACACTGGCACCACTGGGCATGCAGTGCAGTGAGTCCAGAGAGTGCACTGGCTCCAGTGGGGATGCACTGCAGTGACTCTAGAGAGTACACTGCAACCACTGGGGATGCAATGCAGTGAGTCCAGAGAGTGCACTGGCACCACTGGGGATGCAGTGCAGTGAGTGCAGAGAGTGCACTGGCACCACTGGGGATGCAGTGCAGTGAGTCCAGAGAGTGCACTGGCACCAGAGGGGATGCACTGCAGTGACTGCAGAGAGTGCACTGGCACCAATGGGGATGCAGTGCAGTGAGTCCATAGAGTGCACTGGCACCACTGGGGATGCACTGCAGTGACTCTAGAGAGTGCACTGGCACCACTGGGGATGCAGTGCAGTGAGTCCAGAGAGTGTACTGGCACCACTGGGAATGCACTGCAGTGACTCCAGAGAGTGCACTGGCACCACTGGGGATGCGGTGCAGTGAGTCCAGAGAGTGCACTGGCACCACTGGGGATGCACTGCAGTGAATCTAGAGAGTGCACTGGCACCACTGGGGATGCAGTGCAGTGAGTCCAGTGAGTGCACTGGCACCACTGGGGATGCACCCCGGTGAGTCCAGAGAGTGCACTGGCACCACTGGGGATGCACTTCAGTGAATCTAGAGAGTGCACTGGCACCACTGGGGATGCAGTGCAGTGAGTCCAGTGAGTGCACTGGCACCACTGGGGATGCACTGCAGTGAGTCCAGAGAGTGCACTGGCACCACTGGGGATGCTGTACAGTGAGTCCACAGAGTGCACTGGCACCACTGGGGATGCACTGCAGTGAGTGCAGAGAGTACACTGGCACCACTTGCCATGCAGTGCAGTGAGTCCAGAGAGTGCACTGGCTCCAGTGGGGATGCACTGCAGTGACTCTAGAGAGTACACTGGAACCACTGGGGATGCAGTGCAGTGAGTCCAGAGAGTGCACTGGCACCACTGGGGATGCAGTACAGTGAGTCCACAGAGTGCACTGGCACCACTGGGGATGCAGTGCAGTGAGTCCAGAGAGTGCACTGGCACCACTGGGGATGCAGTGCAGTGAGTCCAGAGAGGGCACTGGCACCACTGGGGATGCAGTGCAGTGACTCCAGAGAGTGCACTGGCACCACTGGGGATGCACTGCAGTGAGTCCAGAGAGTGCACTGGCACCACTGGGGATGCACTGCAGTGCGTCCAGAGAGTGCACTGGCACCACTGGGGATGCACTGCAGTGAGTCCAGAGAGTGCACTGGCACCACTGGGGATGCAGTGCAGTGAGTCCAGTGAGTGCACTGGCACCACTGGGGATGCACCCCGGTGAGTCCAGAGAGTGCACTGGCACCACAGGGGATGCACTTCAGTGAATCTAGAGAGTGCACTGGTACCACTGGGGATGCAGTGCAGTGAGTCCAAAGAGTGCACTGGCACCACTGGGGATGCAGTGCAGTGAGTCCAAAGAGTGCACTGGCACCAGTGGGGATGCACTGCAGTGAGTCCAGAGAGTGCACTGGCACCACTGGGGATGCAGTGCAGTGAGTCCAGAGAGTGCACTGGCACCACTGGGGATGCACTGCAGTGAGTCCAGAGAGTGCACTGGCACCACTGGGGATGCACTGCAGTGAGTGGAGAGAGTACACTGGCACCACTGGGGATGCAGTGCAGTGAGTCCAGAGAGTGCACTGGCTCCACTGGGGATGCCCTGCAGTGAGTCCAGAGAGTGCACTGGCACCACTGGGGATGCACTGCAGTGAGTCCAGAGAGTGCACTGGCACTACTGGGGATGCAGTGCAGTAAGTCCACAGAGTGCACTGGCACCACTGGGGATGCAGTTCAGTGAGTCCAGAGAGTGCACTGGCACCACTGGGGATGCACTTCAGTGAATCTAGACAGTGCACTGGTACCACTGGGGATGCACTGCAGTGAGTCCAGTGAGTGCACTGGCACCACTGGGGATGCACTACAGTGAGTCCAGAGAGTGCACTGGCACCACTGGGGATGCTGTACAGTGAGTCCAGAGAGTGCACTGGCACCACTGGGGATGCACTGCAGTGAGTGCAGAGAGTGCACTGGCTCCAGTGGGGATGCACTGCAGTGACTCTAGAGAGTACACTGGCACCACTGGGCATGCAGTGCAGTGAGTCCAGAGAGTGCACTGGCTCCAGTGGGGATGCACTGCAGTGACTCTAGAGAGTACACTGGAACCACTGGGGATGCAATGCAGTGAGTCCAGAGAGTGCACTGGCACCACTGGGGATGCAGTACAGTGAGTCCACAGAGTGCACTGGCACCACTGGGGATGCAGTGCAGTGAGTCCAGAGAGTGCACTGGCACCACTGGGGATGCAGTGCAGTGAGTCCAGAGAGTGCACTGGCACCAGAGGGGATGCACTGCAGTGAGTGCAGAGAGTGCACTGGCACCACTGGGGATGCACTGCATTGAGTCCAGAGAGTGCACTGGCACCACTGGGGATTCACTGCAGTGACTCCAGAGAGTGCACTGGCACCACTGGGGATGCACTGCAGTGAGTGCAGAGAGTACACTGGCACCACTGGGCATGCAGTGCAGTGAGTCCAGAGAGTGCACTGGCTCCAGTGGGGATGCACTGCAGTGACTCTAGAGAGTACACTGGAACCACTGGGGATGCAGTGCAGTGAGTCCAGAGAGTGCACTGGCACCACTGGGGATGCAGTACAGTGAGTCCACAGAGTGCGCTGGCACCACTGGGGATGCAGTGCAGTGAGTCCAGAGAGTGCACTGGCACCACTGGGGATGCAGTGCAGTGAGTCCAGAGAGGGCACTGGCACCACTGGGGATGCAGTGCAGTGACTCCAGAGAGTGCACTGGCACCATTGGGGATGCAGTGCTGTGAGTCCAGAGAGTGCACTGACACCACTGGGGATGCAGTGCAGTGAGTCCAGAGAGTGCACTGGCACCACTGGGAATGCAGTGCAGTGAGTCCAGAGAGTGCAATGGCACCACTGGGATGCAGTGCAGTGAGTCCAGAGAGTGCACTGGCACCACTGGGGATGCAGTGCAGTGAGTCCAGAGACTGCACAGGCACCACTGGGGATGCAGTGCAGTGAGTCCAGAGACTGCACTGGCACCACTGGTGATGCACTGAAGTGAGTCCAGAGAGTGCACTGGCACCACTGGGGATGCACTGCAGTGAGTCCAGAGACTGCACAGGCACCACTGGGGATGCAGTGCAGTGAGTCCTGAGAGTGCACTGGTACCTTGGGGATGCACTGCAGTGAGTCCAGAGAGTGCACATGCACCACTGGGGATGCAGTGCAATGAGTCCAGAGAGGGCACTGGCACCACCGGGGATACACTTCAGTGAGTCCAGAGTGTGCACTGGCACCACTAGGGATGCAGTGCAGTGAGTCCAGAGAGTGCACTGGCACCACCGGGGATGCACTGCAGTGACTCTAGAGAGTGCACTGGCACCACTGGGGATGCAGTGCAGTGAGTCCAGAGAGTGTACTGGCACCACTGGGGATGCACTGCAGTGACTCCAGAGAGTGCACTGGCACCACTGGGGATGCGGTGCAGTGAATCTAGAGAGTGCACTGGCACCGCTGGGGATGCAGTGCAGTGAATCTAGAGAGTGCACTGGCACCACTGGGGATGCAGTGCAGTGAGTCCAGTGAGTGCACTGGCACCACTGGGGATGCACCCCGGTGAGTCCAGAGAGTGCACTGGCACCACTGGGGATGCACTTCAGTGAATCTAGAGAGTGCACTGGTACCACTGGGGATGCAGTGCAGTGAGTCCAGTGAGTGCACTGGCACCACTGGGGATGCACTGCAGTGAGTCCAGAGAGTGCACTGGCACCACTGGGGATGCTGTACAGTGAGTCCACAGAGTGCACTGGCAACACTGGGGATGCACTGCAGTGAGTGCAGAGAGTATACTGGCACCACTGGGCATGCAGTGCAGTGAGTCCAGAGAGTGCACTGGCACCACTGGGGATGCACTGCAGTGACTCTAGAGAGTACACTGGAACCACTGGGGATGCAGTGCAGTGAGTCCAGAGAGTGCAATGGCACCACTGGGGATGTAGTACAGTGAGTCCACAGAGTGCACTGACACCACTGGGGATGCAGTGCAGTGAGTCCAGAGAGTGCACTGGCACCACTGGGGATGCAGTGCAGTGAGTCCAGAGAGTGCACTGGAACCACTGGGGATGCAGTGCAGTGACTCCAGAGAGTGCACTGGCACCACTGGGGATGCACTGCAGTGAGTCCAGAGAGTGCACTGGCACCACTGGGGATGCAGTGCAGTGAGTCCAGAGAGTGCAATGGCACCACTGGGATGCAGTGCAGTGAGTCCAGAGAGTGCACTGGCACCACTGGGCATGCAGTGCAGTGAGTCCAGAGAGTGCACTGGCACCACTGGTGATGCACTGAAGTGAGTCCAGAGAGTGCACTGGCACCACTGGGGATGCACAGCAGTGAGTCCAGAGAGGGCACTGGCACCACTGCGGATGCAGTGCAGTGAGTCCAGAGACTGCACAGGCACCACTGGGGATGCAGTGCAGTGAGTCCTGAGAGTGCACTGGCACCACTGGGGATGCACTGCAGTGAGTCCAGAGAGTGCACTGGCACCACTGGGGATGCACTGCAGTGAGTGCAGAGAGTACACTGGCACCACCAGGGATGCAGTGAAGTGACTCCAGAGAGTGCACTGGCACCACTGGGGATGCACTGCAGTGAGTCCAAAGAGTGCACTGGCACCACTGGGGATGCACTGCAGTGAGTGCAGAGAGTGCACTGGCACCACTGGGGATGCAGTGCAGTGAGTCCACAGAGTGCACTGGCACCACTGGGGATGCAGTGCAGTGAGTCCAGAGAGTGCACTGGCACCACTGGGGATGAACTGCAGTGAGTGCAGAGAGTACACTGGCAACACTGGGGATGCAGTGCAGTGAGTCCAGAAAGTGCACTGGCTCCACTGGGGATGCACTGCAGTGAGTCCAGAGAGTGCACTGGCACCACTGGGGATGCACTGCAGTGAGTCCAGAGAGTGCACTGGCACTACTGGGGATGCAGTGCAGTGAGTCCACAGAGTGCACTGGCACCACTGGGGATGCAGTTCAGTGAGTCCAGAGAGTGCACTGGCACCACAGGGGATGCAGTACAGTGATTCCAGAGAGTGCACTGGCACCACTGGGGATGCACTGCAGTGAGTCCAGAGAGTGCACTGGCACCACTGGGGATGCAGTACAGTGAGTCCACAGAGTGCACTGGCACCACTGGGGATGCAGTGCAGTGACTGCAGAGAGTGCACTGGCACCAATGGGGATGCAGTGCAGGGAGTCCATAGAGTGCACTGGCACCACTGGGGATGCACTGCAGTGACTCTAGAGAGTGCACTGGCACCACTGGGGATGCAGTGCAGTGAGTCCAGAGAGTGTACTGGCACCACTGGGAATGCACTGCAGTGACTCCAGAGAGTGCACTGGCACCACTGGGGATGCGGTGCAGTGAGTCCAGAGAGTGCACTGGCACCACTGGGGATGCACTGCAGTGAATCTAGAGAGTGCACTGGCACCACTGGGGATGCAGTGCAGTGAGTCCAGTGAGTGCACTGGCACCACTGGGGATGCACCCCGGTGAGTCCAGAGAGTGCACTGGCACCACTGGGGATGCACTTCAGTGAATCTAGAGAGTGCACTGGTAGCACTGGGGATGCAGTGCAGTGAGTCCAGTGAGTGCACTGGCACCACTGGGGATGCTGTACAGTGAGTCCACAGAGTGCACTGGCACCACTGGGGATGCACTGCAGTGAGTGCAGAGAGTACACTGGCACCACTTGCCATGCAGTGCAGTGAGTCCAGAGAGTGCACTGGCTCCAGTGGGGATGCACTGCAGTGACTCTAGAGAGTACACTGGAACCACTGGGGATGCAGTGCAGTGAGTCCAGAGAGTGCACTGGCACCAGTGGGGATGCAGTACAGTGAGTCCACAGAGTGCACTGGCACCACTGGGGATGCAGTGCAGTGAGTCCAGAGAGTGCACTGGCACCACTGGGGATGCAGTGCAGTGAGTCCAGAGAGGGCACTGGCACCACTGGGGATGCAGTGCAGTGACTCCAGAGAGTGCACTGGCACCACTGGGGATGCACTGCATTGAGTCCAGAGAGTGCACTGGCACCACTGGGGATGCAGTGCAGTGCGTCCAGAGAGTGCACTGGCACCAGTGGGGATGCACTGCAGTGAGTCCAGAGAGTGCACTGGCACCACTGGGGATGCAGTGCAATGAGTCCAGAGAGGGCACTGGCACCACCGGGGATGCACTTCAGTGAGTCCCGAGTGTGCACTGGGACCACTAGGGATGCACTGCAGTGAGTCCAGAGAGTGCACTGGCACCACCGGGGATGCACTGCAGTGACTCTAGAGAGTGCACTGGCACCACTGGGGACGCAGTGCAGTGAGTACAGAGAGTGTACTGGCACCACTGGGGATGCACTGCAGTGACTCCAGAGAGTGCACTGGCACCACTGGGGATGCGGTGCAGTGAGTCCAGAGAGTGCACTGGCACCACTGGGGATGCAGTGCAGTGAGTCCAGAGAGTGCACTGGCACCATTGGGGATGCACCCCGGTGAGTCCAGAGAGTGCACTGGCACCACTGGGGATGCACTTCAGTGAATCTAGAGAGTGCACTGGTACCACTGGGGATGCAGTGCAGTGAGTCCAAAGAGTGCACTGGCACCACTGGGGATGCAGTGCAGTGAGTCCAAAGAGTGCACTGTCACCAGTGGGGATGCACTGCAGTGAGTCCAGAGAGTGCACTGGCACCACTGGGGATGCAGTGCAGTGAGTCCAGAGAGTGCACTGGCACCACTGGGGATGCACTGCAGTGAGTGCAGAGAGTACACTGGCAACATTGGGGATGCAGTGCAGTGAGTCCAGAGAGTGCACTGGCTCCACTGGGGATGCACTGCAGTGAGTCCAGAGAGTGCACTGGCACTACTGGGGATGCAGTGCAGTGAGTCCACAGAGTGCACTGGCACCACTGGGGATGCAGTTCAGTGAGTCCAGAGAGTGCACTGGCACCACTGGGGATGCACTTCAGTGAATCTAGAGAGTGCACTGGTACCACTGGGGATGCAGTGCAGTGAGTCCAGTGAGTGCACTGGCACCACTGGGGATGCACTGCAGTGAGTCCAGAGAGTGCACTGGCACCACTGGGGATGCTGTACAGTGAGTCCACAGAGTGCACTGGCACCACTGGGGATGCACTGCAGTGAGTGCAGAGAGTACACTGGCACCACTTTGCATGCAGTGCAGTGAGTCCAGAGAGTGCACTGGCTCCAGTGGGGATGCACTGCAGTGACTCTAGAGAGTACACTGGAACCACTGGGGATGCACTGCAGTGACTCTAGAGAGTGCACTGGCACCACTGGGGATGCAGTGCAGTGAGTCCAGAGAGTGTACTGGCACCACTGGGAATGCACTGCAGTGACTCTAGAGAGTGCACTGGCACCACTGGGGATGCAGTGCAGTGAGTCCAGTGAGTGCACTGGCACCACTGGGGATGCACCCCGGTGAGTCCAGAGGGTGCACTGGCACCACTGGGGATGCACTTCAGTGAATCTAGAGAGTGCACTGGTACCACTGGGGATGCAGTGCAGTGAGTCCAGTGAGTGCACTGGCACCACTGGGGATGCACTGCAGTGAGTCCAGAGAGGGCACTGGCACCACTGCGGATGCAGTGCAGTGAGTCCAGAGAGTGCACTGGCACCACTGGGGATGCACTGCAGTGAGTCCAGAGAGTGCACTGGCACCACTGGGGATGCAGTGCAGTGCGTCCAGAGAGTGCACTGGCACCACTGGGGATGCACTGCAGTGAGTCCAGAGAGTGCACATGCACCACTGGGGATGCAGTGCAATGAGTCCAGAGAGGGCACTGGCACCACCGGGGATGCACTTCAGTGAGTCCCGAGTGTGCACTGGCACCACTAGGGATGCACTGCAGTGAGTCCAGAGAGTGCACTGGCACCACCGGGGATGCACTGCAGTGACTCTAGAGAGTGCACTGGCACCACTGGGGATGCAGTGCAGTGAGTCCAGAGAGTGTACTGGCACCACTGGGGATGCACTGCAGTGACTCCAGAGAGTGCACTGGCACCACTGGGGATGCGGTGCAGTGAGTCCAGAGAGTGCACTGGCACCACTGGGGATGCAGTGCAGTGAGTCCAGTGAGTGCACTGGCACCACTGGGGATGCACCCCGGTGAGTCCAGAGAGTGCACTGGCACCACTGGGGATGCACTTCAGTGAATCTAGAGAGTGCACTGGTACCACTGGGGATGCAGTGCAGTGAGTCCAAAGAGTGCACTGGCACCACTGGGGATGCAGTTCAGTGAGTCCAGAGAGTGCACTGGCACCACTGGGGATGCACTTCAGTGAATCTAGAGAGTGCACTGGTACCACTGGGGATGCAGTGCAGTGAGTCCAGTGAGTGCACTGGCACCACTGGGGATGCACTGCAGTGACTCTAGAGAGTGCACTGGCACCACTGGGGATGCTGTACAGTGAGTCCAAAGAGTGCACTGGCACCACTGGGGATGCACTGCAGTGAGTGCAGAGAGTACACTGGCACCACTGGGCATGCAGTGCAGTGAGTCCAGAGAGTGCACTGGCTCCAGTGGGGATGCACTGCAGTGACTCTAGAGAGTACACTGGAACCACTGGGGATGCAATGCAGTGAGTCCAGAGAGTGCACTGGCACCACTGGGGATGCAGTACAGTGAGTCCACAGAGTGCACTGGCACCACTGGGGATGCAGTGCAGTGAGTCCAGAGAGTGCACTGGCACCACTGGGGATGCAGTGCAGTGAGTCCAGAGAGTGCACTGGCCCCAGAGGGGATGCACTGCAGTGAGTGCAGAGAGTGCACTGGCACCACTGGGGATGCACTGCAGTGAGTCCAGAGAGTGCACTGGCACCACTGGGGATTCACTGCAGTGACTCCAGAGAGTGCACTGGCACCACTGGGGATGCACTGCAGTGAGTGCAGAGAGTACACTGGCACCACTGGGCATGCAGTGCAGTGAGTCCAGAGAGTGCACTGGCTCCAGTGGGGATGCACTGCAGTGACTCTAGAGAGTACACTGGAACCACTGGGGATGCAGTGCAGTGAGTCCAGAGAGTGCACTGGCACCACTGGGGATGCAGTACAGTGAGTCCACAGAGTGCGCTGGCACCACTGGGGATGCAGAGCAGTGAGTCCAGAGAGTGCACTGGCACCACTGGGGATGCAGTGCAGTGAGTCCAGAGAGGGCACTGGCACCACTGGGGATGCAGTGCAGTGACTCCAGAGAGTGCACTGGCACCATTGGGGATGCAGTGCTGTGAGTCCAGAGAGTGCACTGACACCACTGGGGATGCAGTGCAGTGAGTCCAGAGAGTGCACTGGCACCACTGGGAATGCAGTGCAGTGAGTCCAGAGAGTGCAATGGCACCACTGGGATGCAGTGCAGTGAGTCCAGAGAGTGCACTGGCACCACTGGGGATGCAGTGCAGTGAGTCCATAGACTGCACAGGCACCACTGGGGATGCAGTGCAGTGAGTCCAGAGACTGCACTGGCACCACTGGTGATGCACTGAAGTGAGTCCAGAGAGTGCACTGGCACCACTGGGGATGCACTGCAGTGAGTCCAGAGAGGGCACTGGCACCACTGCGGATGCAGTGCAGTGAGTCCAGAGAGTGCACTGGCACCACTGGGGATGCACTGCAGTGAGTCCAGAGACTGCACAGGCACCACTGGGAATGCAGTGCAGTGAGTCCTGAGAGTGCACTGGTACCTTGGGGATGCACTGCAGTGAGTCAAGAGAGTGCACATGCACCACTGGGGATGCAGTGCAATGAGTCCAGAGAGGGCACTGGCACCACCGGGGATACACTTCAGTGAGTCCAGAGTGTGCACTGGCACCACTAGGGATGCAGTGCAGTGAGTCCAGAGAGTGCACTGGCACCACTGGGGATGTAGTACAGTGAGTCCACAGAGTGCACTGACACCACTGGGGATGCAGTGCAGTGAGTCCAGAGAGTGCACTGGCACCACTGGGGATGCAGTGCAGTGAGTCCAGAGAGTGCACTGGAACCACTGGAGATGCAGTGCAGTGACTCCAGAGAGTGCACTGGCACCACTGGGGATGCACTGCAGTGAGTCCAGAGAGTGCACTGGCACCACTGGGGATGCAGTGCAGTGAGTCCAGAGAGTGCAATGGCACCACTGGGATGCAGTGCAGTGAGTCCAGAGAGTGCACTGGCACCACTGGGCATGCAGTGCAGTGAGTCCAGAGAGTGCACTGGCACCACTGGTGATGCACTGAAGTGAGTCCAGAGAGTGCACTGGCACCACTGGGGATGCACAGCAGTGAGTCCAGAGAGGGCACTGGCACCACTGCGGATGCAGTGCAGTGAGTCCAGAGAGTGCACTGGCACCACTGGGGATGCACTGCAGTGAGTCCAGAGACTGCACAGGCACCACTGGGGATGCAGTGCAGTGAGTCCTGAGAGTGCACTGGCACCACTGGGGATGCACTGCAGTGAGTGCAGAGAGTACACTGGCACCACTAGGGATGCAGTGCAGTGACTCCAGAGAGTGCACTGGCACCACTGGGGATGCACTTCAGTGAGTCCAAAGAGTGCACTGGCACCACTGGGGATGCACTGCAGTGAGTGCAGAGAGTGCACTGGCACCACTGGGGATGCAGTGCAGTGAGTCCACAGAGTGCACTGGCACCACTGGGGATGCACTGCAGTGAGTCCAGAGAGTGCACTGGCACCACTGGGGATGCACTGCAGTGAGTGCAGAGAGTACACTGGCAACACTGGGGATGCAGTGCAGTGAGTCCAGAGAGTGCACTGGCTCTACTGGGGATGCACTGCAGTGAGTCCAGAGAGTGCACTGGCACCACTGGGGATGCACTGCAGTGAGTCCAGAGAGTGCACTGGCACTACTGGGGATGCAGTGCAGTGAGTCCACAGAGTGCACTGGCACCACTGGGGATGCAGTTCAGTGAGTCCAGAGAGTGCACTGGCACCACAGGGGATGCAGTACAGTGAGTCCAGAGAGTGCACTGGCACCACTGGGGATGCACTGCAGTGAGTCCAGAGAGTGCACTGGCACCACTGGGGATGCAGTGCAGTGAGTCCAGAGAGTGCACTGGCACCACTGGGGATGCAGTACAGTGAGTCCACAGAGTGCACTGGCACCACTGGGGATGCAGTGCAGTGACTGCAGAGAGTGCACTGGCACCAATGGGGATGCAGTGCAGGGAGTCCATAGAGTGCACTGGCACCACCGGGGATGCACTGCAGTGACTCTAGAGAGTGCACTGGCACCACTGGGGATGCAGTGCAGTGAGTCCAGAGGGTGTACTGGCACCACTGGGGATGCACTGCAGTGACTCCAGAGAGTGCACTGGCACCACTGGGGATGCGGTGCAGTGAGTCCAGAGAGTGCACTGGCACCACTGGGGATGCACTGCAGTGAATCTAGAGAGTGCACTGGCACCACTGGGGATGCAGTGCTTTGAGTTTAGTGAGTGCACTGGCCCCACTGGGGATGCACCCCGGTGAGTCCAGAGAGTGCACTGGCACCACTGGGGATGCACTTCAGTGAATCTAGAGAGTGCACTGGTACCACTGGGGATGCAGTGCAGTGAGTCCAGTGAGTGCACTGGCACCACTGGGGATGCTGTACAGTGAGTCCACAGAGTGCACTGGCACCACTGGGGATGCACTGCAGTGAGTGCAGAGATCACACTGGCACCACTTGCCATGCAGTGCAGTGAGTCCAGAGAGTGCACTGGCTCCAGTGGGGATGCACTGCAGTGACTCTAGAGAGTACACTGGAACCACTGGGGATGCAGTGCAGTGAGTCCAGAGAGTGCACTGGCACCACTGGGGATGCAGTACAGTGAGTCCACAGAGTGCACTGGCACCACTGGGGATGCAGTGCAGTGAGTCCAGAGAGTGCACTGGCACCACTGGGGATGCAGTGCAGTGAGTCCAGAGAGGGCACTGGCACCACTGGGGATGCAGTGCAGTGACTCCAGAGAGTGCACTGGCACCACTGGGGATGCACTGCAGTGAGTCCAGAGAGTGCACTGGCACCACTGGGGATGCAGTGCAGTGCGTCCAGAGAGTGCACTGGCACCACTGGGGATGCACTGCAGTGAGTCCAGAGAGTGCACATGCACCACTGGGGATGCAGTGCAATGAGTCCAGAGAGGGCACTGGCACCACCGGGGATGCAGTGCAGTGAGTCCCGAGTGTGCACTGGCACCACTAGGGATGCACTGCAGTGAGTCCAGAGAGTGCACTGGCACCACCGGGGATGCACTGCAGTGACTCTAGAGAGTGCACTGGCACCACTGGGGACGCAGTGCAGTGAGTACAGAGAGTGTACTGGCACCACTGGGGATGCACTGCAGTGACTCCAGAGAGTGCACTGGCACCACTGGGGATGCGGTGCAGTGAGTCCAGAGAGTGCACTGGCACCACTGGGGATGCAGTGCAGTGAGTCCAGAGAGTGCACTGGCACCACTGGGGATGCACCCCGGTGAGTCCAGAGAGTGCACTGGCACCACTGGGGATGCACTTCAGTGAATCTAGAGAGTGCACTGGTACCACTGGGGATGCAGTGCAGTGAGTCCAAAGAGTGCACTGGCACCACTGGGGATGCAGTGCAGTGAGGCCAAAGAGTGCACTGGCACCAGTGGGGATGCACTGCAGTGAGTCCAGAGAGTGCACTGGCACCACTGGGGATGCAGTGCAGTGAGTCCAGTGAGTGCACTGGCACCACTGGGGATGCACTGCAGTGAGTCCAGAGAGTGCACTGGCACCACTGGGGATGCACTGCAGTGAGTGCAGAGAGTACACTGGCAACACTGGGGATGCAGTGCAGTGAGTCCAGAGAGTGCACTGGCACCACTGGGGATGCACTGCAGTGACTCTAGAGAGTGCACTGGCACCACTGGCGATGCAGTGCAGTGAGTCCAGAGAGTGTACTGGCACCACTGGGGATGCAGTGCAGTGAGTCCAGAGAGTGCACTGGCACCAATGGGGATGTAGTGCAGTGAGTCCATAGAGTGCACTGGCACCACTGGGGATGCACTGCAGTGACTCTAGAGAGTGCACTGGCACCACTGGCGATGCCGTGCAGTGAGTCCAGAGAGTGTACTGGCACCACTGGGGATGCACCCCGGTGAGTCCAGAGAGGGCACTGGCACCAATGGGGATGTAGTGCAGTGAGTCCATAGAGTGCAGTGGCACCACTGGGGATGCACTGCAGTGACTCTAGAGAGTGCACTGGCACCACTGGCGATGCACTGCAGTGACTCCAGAGAGTGCACTGGCACCACTGGGAATGCACTGCAGTGAGTCCAGAGAGGGCACTGGCACCACTGCGGATGCAGTGCAGTGAGTCCAGAGAGTGCACTGGCACCACTGGGGATGCACTGCAGTGAGTCCAGAGACAGCACAGGCACCACTGGGGATGCACTGCAGTGAGTCCACAGAGTGCACTGGCACCACTGGGGATGCACTGCAGTGAGTCCAGAGAGTGCACTGGCACCACTGGGGATGCACTGCAGTGAGTGCAGAGAGTACACTGGCACCACTGGGGATGCAGTGCAGTGACTCCAGAGAGTGCACTGGCACCACTGGGGATGCACTGCAGTGACTCCAGTGAGTGCACTGGCACCACTGGGGATGCAGTGCAGTGAGTCCAGAGAGTGCACTGGCACCACTGGGGATGCGGTGCAGTGAGTCCAGAGAGTGCACTGGCACCACTGGGGATGCAGTGCAGTGAGTCCAGAGAGTGCACTGGCACCACTGGGGATGCACTGCAGTGACTCCAGAGAGTGCACTGGCACCACTGGGGATCCAGTGCAGTGACTCCAGAGAGTGCACTGGCACCACTGGGGATGCACTGCAGTGAGTCCAGAGAGTGCACTGGCACCACTGGGGATGCACTGCAGTGAGTGCAGAGAGTACACTGTCAACACTGGGGATGCAGTGCAGTGAGTCCAGAGAGTGCACTGGCTCCACTGGGGATGCACTGCAGTGAGTCCAGAGAGTGCACTGGCACCACTGGGGATGCAGTGCAGTGCGTCCAGAGAGTGCACTGGCACCACTGGGGATGCACTGCAGTGAGTCCAGAGAGTGCACATGCACCACTGGGGATGCAGTGCAATGAGTCCAGAGAGGGCACTGGCACCACCGGGGATGCACTTCAGTGAGTCCCGAGTGTGCACTGGCACCACTAGGGATGCACTGCAGTGAGTCCAGAGAGTGCACTGGCACCACCGGGGATGCACTGCAGTGACTCTAGAGAGTGCACTGGCACCACTGGGGATGCAGTGCAGTGAGTCCAGAGAGTGTACTGGCACCACTGGGGATGCACTGCAGTGACTCCAGAGAGTGCACTGGCACCACTGGGGATGCGGTGCAGTGAGTCCAGAGAGTGCACTGGCACCACTGGGGATGCAGTGCAGTGAGTCCAGTGAGTGCACTGGCACCACTGGGGATGCACCCCGGTGAGTCCAGAGAGTGCACTGGCACCACTGGGGATGCACTTCAGTGAATCTAGAGAGTGCACTGGTACCACTGGGGATGCAGTGCAGTGAGTCCAAAGAGTGCACTGGCACCACTGGGGATGCAGTTCAGTGAGTCCAGAGAGTGCACTGGCACCACTGGGGATGCACTTCAGTGAATCTAGAGAGTGCACTGGTACCACTGGGGATGCAGTGCAGTGAGTCCAGTGAGTGCACTGGCACCACTGGGGATGCACTGCAGTGACTCTAGAGAGTGCACTGGCACCACTGGGGATGCTGTACAGTGAGTCCAAAGAGTGCACTGGCACCACTGGGGATGCACTGCAGTGAGTGCAGAGAGTACACTGGCACCACTGGGCATGCAGTGCAGTGAGTCCAGAGAGTGCACTGGCTCCAGTGGGGATGCACTGCAGTGACTCTAGAGAGTACACTGGAACCACTGGGGATGCAATGCAGTGAGTCCAGAGAGTGCACTGGCACCACTGGGGATGCAGTACAGTGAGTCCACAGAGTGCACTGGCACCACTGGGGATGCAGTGCAGTGAGTCCAGAGAGTGCACTGGCACCACTGGGGATGCAGTGCAGTGAGTCCAGAGAGTGCACTGGCCCCAGAGGGGATGCACTGCAGTGAGTGCAGAGAGTGCACTGGCACCACTGGGGATGCACTGCAGTGAGTCCAGAGAGTGCACTGGCACCACTGGGGATTCACTGCAGTGACTCCAGAGAGTGCACTGGCACCACTGGGGATGCACTGCAGTGAGTGCAGAGAGTACACTGGCACCACTGGGCATGCAGTGCAGTGAGTCCAGAGAGTGCACTGGCTCCAGTGGGGATGCACTGCAGTGACTCTAGAGAGTACACTGGAACCACTGGGGATGCAGTGCAGTGAGTCCAGAGAGTGCACTGGCACCACTGGGGATGCAGTACAGTGAGTCCACAGAGTGCGCTGGCACCACTGGGGATGCAGTGCAGTTGACTCCATAGAGTGCACTGGCACCACTGGGGATGCAGTGCAGTGAGTCCAGAGAGGGCACTGGCACCACTGGGGATGCAGTGCAGTGACTCCAGAGAGTGCACTGGCACCATTGGGGATGCAGTGCTGTGAGTCCAGAGAGTGCACTGACACCACTGGGGATGCAGTGCAGTGAGTCCAGAGAGTGCACTGGCACCACTGGGAATGCAGTGCAGTGAGTCCAGAGAGTGCAATGGCACCACTGGGATGCAGTGCAGTGAGTCCAGAGAGTGCACTGGCACCACTGGGGATGCAGTGCAGTGAGTCCATAGACTGCACAGGCACCACTGGGGATGCAGTGCAGTGAGTCCAGAGACTGCACTGGCACCACTGGTGATGCACTGAAGTGAGTCCAGAGAGTGCACTGGCACCACTGGGGATGCACTGCAGTGAGTCCAGAGAGGGCACTGGCACCACTGCGGATGCAGTGCAGTGAGTCCAGAGAGTGCACTGGCACCACTGGGGATGCACTGCAGTGAGTCCAGAGACTGCACAGGCACCACTGGGAATGCAGTGCAGTGAGTCCTGAGAGTGCACTGGTACCTTGGGGATGCACTGCAGTGAGTCAAGAGAGTGCACATGCACCACTGGGGATGCAGTGCAATGAGTCCAGAGAGGGCACTGGCACCACCGGGGATACACTTCAGTGAGTCCAGAGTGTGCACTGGCACCACTAGGGATGCAGTGCAGTGAGTCCAGAGAGTGCACTGGCACCACTGGGGATGTAGTACAGTGAGTCCACAGAGTGCACTGACACCACTGGGGATGCAGTGCAGTGAGTCCAGAGAGTGCACTGGCACCACTGGGGATGCAGTGCAGTGAGTCCAGAGAGTGCACTGGAACCACTGGAGATGCAGTGCAGTGACTCCAGAGAGTGCACTGGCACCACTGGGGATGCACTGCAGTGAGTCCAGAGAGTGCACTGGCACCACTGGGGATGCAGTGCAGTGAGTCCAGAGAGTGCAATGGCACCACTGGGATGCAGTGCAGTGAGTCCAGAGAGTGCACTGGCACCACTGGGCATGCAGTGCAGTGAGTCCAGAGAGTGCACTGGCACCACTGGTGATGCACTGAAGTGAGTCCAGAGAGTGCACTGGCACCACTGGGGATGCACAGCAGTGAGTCCAGAGAGGGCACTGGCACCACTGCGGATGCAGTGCAGTGAGTCCAGAGAGTGCACTGGCACCACTGGGGATGCACTGCAGTGAGTCCAGAGACTGCACAGGCACCACTGGGGATGCAGTGCAGTGAGTCCTGAGAGTGCACTGGCACCACTGGGGATGCACTGCAGTGAGTGCAGAGAGTACACTGGCACCACTAGGGATGCAGTGCAGTGACTCCAGAGAGTGCACTGGCACCACTGGGGATGCACTTCAGTGAGTCCAAAGAGTGCACTGGCACCACTGGGGATGCACTGCAGTGAGTGCAGAGAGTGCACTGGCACCACTGGGGATGCAGTGCAGTGAGTCCACAGAGTGCACTGGCACCACTGGGGATGCACTGCAGTGAGTCCAGAGAGTGCACTGGCACCACTGGGGATGCACTGCAGTGAGTGCAGAGAGTACACTGGCAACACTGGGGATGCAGTGCAGTGAGTCCAGAGAGTGCACTGGCTCTACTGGGGATGCACTGCAGTGAGTCCAGAGAGTGCACTGGCACCACTGGGGATGCACTGCAGTGAGTCCAGAGAGTGCACTGGCACTACTGGGGATGCAGTGCAGTGAGTCCACAGAGTGCACTGGCACCACTGGGGATGCAGTTCAGTGAGTCCAGAGAGTGCACTGGCACCACAGGGGATGCAGTACAGTGAGTCCAGAGAGTGCACTGGCACCACTGGGGATGCACTGCAGTGAGTCCAGAGAGTGCACTGGCACCACTGGGGATGCAGTGCAGTGAGTCCAGAGAGTGCACTGGCACCACTGGGGATGCAGTGCAGTGAGTCCACAGAGTGCACTGGCACCACTGGGGATGCAGTGCAGTGACTGCAGAGAGTGCACTGGCACCAATGGGGATGCAGTGCAGGGAGTCCATAGAGTGCACTGGCACCACCGGGGATGCACTGCAGTGACTCTAGAGAGTGCACTGGCACCACTGGGGATGCAGTGCAGTGAGTCCAGAGGGTGTACTGGCACCACTGGGGATGCACTGCAGTGACTCCAGAGAGTGCACTGGCACCACTGGGGATGCGGTGCAGTGAGTCCAGAGAGTGCACTGGCACCACTGGGGATGCACTGCAGTGAATCTAGAGAGTGCACTGGCACCACTGGGGATGCAGTGCTTTGAGTTTAGTGAGTGCACTGGCCCCACTGGGGATGCACCCCGGTGAGTAAAGAGAGTGCACTGGCACCACTGGGGATGCACTTCAGTGAATCTAGAGAGTGCACTGGTACCACTGGGGATGCAGTGCAGTGAGTCCAGTGAGTGCACTGGCACCACTGGGGATGCTGTACAGTGAGTCCACAGAGTGCACTGGCACCACTGGGGATGCACTGCAGTGAGTGCAGAGATCACACTGGCACCACTTGCCATGCAGTGCAGTGAGTCCAGAGAGTGCACTGGCTCCAGTGGGGATGCACTGCAGTGACTCTAGAGAGTACACTGGAACCACTGGGGATGCAGTGCAGTGAGTCCAGAGAGTGCACTGGCACCACTGGGGATGCAGTACAGTGAGTCCACAGAGTGCACTGGCACCACTGGGGATGCAGTGCAGTGAGTCCAGAGAGTGCACTGGCACCACTGGGGATGCAGTGCAGTGAGTCCAGAGAGGGCACTGGCACCACTGGGGATGCAGTGCAGTGACTCCAGAGAGTGCACTGGCACCACTGGGGATGCACTGCAGTGAGTCCAGAGAGTGCACTGGCACCACTGGGGATGCAGTGCAGTGCGTCCAGAGAGTGCACTGGCACCACTGGGGATGCACTGCAGTGAGTCCAGAGAGTGCACATGCACCACTGGGGATGCAGTGCAATGAGTCCAGAGAGGGCACTGGCACCACCGGGGATGCAGTGCAGTGAGTCCCGAGTGTGCACTGGCACCACTAGGGATGCACTGCAGTGAGTCCAGAGAGTGCACTGGCACCACCGGGGATGCACTGCAGTGACTCTAGAGAGTGCACTGGCACCACTGGGGACGCAGTGCAGTGAGTACAGAGAGTGTACTGGCACCACTGGGGATGCACTGCAGTGACTCCAGAGAGTGCACTGGCACCACTGGGGATGCGGTGCAGTGAGTCCAGAGAGTGCACTGGCACCACTGGGGATGCAGTGCAGTGAGTCCAGAGAGTGCACTGGCACCACTGGGGATGCACCCCGGTGAGTCCAGAGAGTGCACTGGCACCACTGGGGATGCACTTCAGTGAATCTAGAGAGTGCACTGGTACCACTGGGGATGCAGTGCAGTGAGTCCAAAGAGTGCACTGGCACCACTGGGGATGCAGTGCAGTGAGGCCAAAGAGTGCACTGGCACCAGTGGGGATGCACTGCAGTGAGTCCAGAGAGTGCACTGGCACCACTGGGGATGCAGTGCAGTGAGTCCAGTGAGTGCACTGGCACCACTGGGGATGCACTGCAGTGAGTCCAGAGAGTGCACTGGCACCACTGGGGATGCACTGCAGTGAGTGCAGAGAGTACACTGGCAACACTGGGGATGCAGTGCAGTGAGTCCAGAGAGTGCACTGGCACCACTGGGGATGCACTGCAGTGACTCTAGAGAGTGCACTGGCACCACTGGCGATGCAGTGCAGTGAGTCCAGAGAGTGTACTGGCACCACTGGGGATGCAGTGCAGTGAGTCCAGAGAGTGCACTGGCACCAATGGGGATGTAGTGCAGTGAGTCCATAGAGTGCACTGGCACCACTGGGGATGCACTGCAGTGACTCTAGAGAGTGCACTGGCACCACTGGCGATGCCGTGCAGTGAGTCCAGAGAGTGTACTGGCACCACTGGGGATGCACCCCGGTGAGTCCAGAGAGGGCACTGGCACCAATGGGGATGTAGTGCAGTGAGTCCATAGAGTGCAGTGGCACCACTGGGGATGCACTGCAGTGACTCTAGAGAGTGCACTGGCACCACTGGCGATGCACTGCAGTGACTCCAGAGAGTGCACTGGCACCACTGGGAATGCACTGCAGTGAGTCCAGAGAGGGCACTGGCACCACTGCGGATGCAGTGCAGTGAGTCCAGAGAGTGCACTGGCACCACTGGGGATGCACTGCAGTGAGTCCAGAGACAGCACAGGCACCACTGGGGATGCACTGCAGTGAGTCCACAGAGTGCACTGGCACCACTGGGGATGCACTGCAGTGAGTCCAGAGAGTGCACTGGCACCACTGGGGATGCACTGCAGTGAGTGCAGAGAGTACACTGGCACCACTGGGGATGCAGTGCAGTGACTCCAGAGAGTGCACTGGCACCACTGGGGATGCACTGCAGTGACTCCAGTGAGTGCACTGGCACCACTGGGGATGCAGTGCAGTGAGTCCAGAGAGTGCACTGGCACCACTGGGGATGCGGTGCAGTGAGTCCAGAGAGTGCACTGGCACCACTGGGGATGCAGTGCAGTGAGTCCAGAGAGTGCACTGGCACCACTGGGGATGCACTGCAGTGACTCCAGAGAGTGCACTGGCACCACTGGGGATCCAGTGCAGTGACTCCAGAGAGTGCACTGGCACCACTGGGGATGCACTGCAGTGAGTCCAGAGAGTGCACTGGCACCACTGGGGATGCACTGCAGTGAGTGCAGAGAGTACACTGTCAACACTGGGGATGCAGTGCAGTGAGTCCAGAGAGTGCACTGGCTCCACTGGGGATGCAGTGCAGTGAGTCCGGAGAGTGCACTGGCACCACTGGTGATGCACTGAAGTGAGTCCAGAGAGTGCACTGGCACTACTGGGGATGCAGTGCAGTGAGTCCACAGAGTGCACTGGCACCACTGGGGCTGCAGTTCAGTGAGTCCAGAGAGTGCACTGGCACCACTGGGGATGCACTGCAGTGAGTCCAGAGAGAGCACTGGCACCACTGGGGATGCACTGCAGTGAGTCCAGAGAGTGCACTGGCACCACTGGGGATGCACTGCAGTGAGTCCAGAGAGTGCACTGGCACCACTGGGGATGCAGTACAGTGAGTCCACAGAGTGCACTGGCACCACTGGGGATGCAGTGCAGTGACTCCAGAGAGTGCACTGGCACCAATGGGGATGTAGTGCAGTGAGTCCATAGAGTGCACTGGCACCACTGGGGATGCACTGCAGTGACTCTAGAGAGTGCACTGGCACCACTGGGGATGCAGTGCAGTGAGTCCAGAGAGTGTACTGGCACCACTGGGGATGCACTGCAGTGACTCCAGAGAGTGCACTGGCACCACTGGGGATGCGGTGCAGTGAGTCCAGAGAGTGCACTGGCACCACTGGGGATGCACTGCAGTGAATCTAGAGAGTGCACTGGCACCACTGGGGATGCAGTGCAGTGAGTCCAGTGAGTGCACTGGCACCACTGGGGATGCACCCCGGTGAGTCCAGAGAGTGCACTGGCAACACTGGGGATGCACTGCAGTGAATCTAGAGAGTGCACTGGTACCACTGGGGATGCAGTGCAGTGAGTCCAGTGAGTGCACTGGCACCACTGGGGATGCACTGCAGTGAGTCCAGAGAGTGCACTGGCACCACTGGGGATGCTGTACAGTGAGTCCACAGAGTGCACTGGCACCACTGGGGATGCACTGCAGTTAGTGCAGAGAGTACACTGGCACCACTGGGCATGCAGTGCAGTGAGTCCAGAGAGTGCACTGGCTCCAGTGGGGATGCACTGCAGTGACTCTAGAGAGTACACTGGAACCACTGGGGATGCAGTGCAGTGAGTCCAGAGAGTGCACTGGCACCACTGGGGATGCAGTACAGTGAGTCCACAGAGTGCACTGGCACCACTGGGGATGCAGTGCAGTGAGTCCAGAGAGTGCACTGGCACCACTGGGGATGCACTGCAGTGAGTCCAGAGAGTGCACTGGCACCACTGGGGATGCAGTTCTGTGAGTCCAGAGAGTGCACTGACACCACTGGGGATGCAGTGCAGTGAGTCCAGAGTGTGCACTGGCACCACTGGGGATGCGGTGCAGTGAGTCCAGAGAGTGCAATGGCACCACTGGGATGCAGTGCAGTGAGTCCAGAGAGTGCACTGGCACCACTGGGGATGCAGTGCAGTGAGTCCAGAGAGTGCACTGGCACCACTGGGGATGCACTGAAGTGAGTCCAGAGAGTGCACTGGCACCACTGGGGATGCACTGCAGTGAGTCCAGAGAGGGCACTGGCACCACTGGGGATGCAGTGCAGTGAGTCCAGAAGTGCACTGGCACCACTGGGGATGCACTGCAGTGAGTCCAGAGACTGCAAAGGCTCCACTGGGGATGCAGTGCAGTGAGTCCAGAGAGTGCACTGGCACCTTGGGGATGCACTGCAGTGAGTCCAGAGAGTGCACATGCACCAATGGGGATGCAGTGCAGTGAGTCCAGAGAGGGCACTGGCACCACCGGGGATGCACTTCAGTGAGTCCAGAGTGTGCACTGGCACCACTAGGGATGCACTGCAGTGAGTCCAGAGAGTGCACTGGCACCACCGGGGATGCACTGCAGTGACTCTAGAGAGTGTACTGGCACCACTGGGGATGCAGTGCAGTGAGTCCAGAGAGTGTACTGGCACCACTGGGGATGCACTGCAGTGACTCCAGAGAGTGCACTGGCACCACTGGGGATGCGGTGCAGTGAGTCCAGAGAGTGCACTGGCACCACTGGGGATGCACTGCAGTGAATCTAGAGAGTGCACTGGCACCACTGGGGATGCAGTGCAGTGAGTCCAGTGAGTGCACTGGCACCACTGGGGATGCACCCCGGTGAGTCCAGAGAGTGCACTGGCACCACTGGGGATGCACTGCAGTGAATCTAGAGAGTGCACTGGTACCACTGGGGATGCAGTGCAGTGAGTCCAGTGAGTGCACTGGCACCACTGGGGATGCACTGCAGTGAGTCCAGAGAGTGCACTGGCACCACTGGGGATGCTGTACAGTGAGTCCACAGAGTGCACTGGCACCACTGGGGATGCACTGCAGTTAGTGCAGAGAGTACACTGGCACCACTGGGCATGCAGTGCAGTGAGTCCAGAGAGTGCACTGGCTCCAGTGGGGATGCACTGCAGTGACTCTAGAGAGTACACTGGAACCACTGGGGATGCAGTGCAGTGAGTCCAGAGAGTGCACTGGCACCACTGGGGATGCAGTACAGTGAGTCCACAGAGTGCACTGGCACCACTGGGGATGCAGTGCAGTGAGTCCAGAGAGTGCACTGGCACCACTGGGGATGCACTGCAGTGAGTCCAGAGAGTGCACTGGCACCACTGGGGATGCAGTGCTGTGAGTCCAGAGAGTGCACTGACACCACTGGGGATGCAGTGCAGTGAGTCCAGAGTGTGCACTGGCACCACTGGGGATGCGGTGCAGTGAGTCCAGAGAGTGCAATGGCACCACTGGGATGCAGTGCAGTGAGTCCAGAGAGTGCACTGGCACCACTGGGGATGCAGTGCAGTGAGTCCACAGAGTGCACTGGCACCACTGGGGATGCACTGAAGTGAGTCCAGAGAGTGCACTGGCACCACTGGGGATGCACTGCAGTGAGTCCAGAGAGGGCACTGGCACCACTGGGGATGCAGTGCAGTGAGTCCAGAAGTGCACTGGCACCACTGGGGATGCACTGCAGTGAGTCCAGAGACTGCAAAGGCTCCACTGGGGATGCAGTGCAGTGAGTCCAGAGAGTGCACTGGCACCTTGGGGATGCACTGCAGTGAGTCCAGAGAGTGCACATGCACCAATGGGGATGCAGTGCAGTGAGTCCAGAGAGGGCACTGGCACCACCGGGGATGCACTTCAGTGAGTCCAGAGTGTGCACTGGCACCACTAGGGATGCACTGCAGTGAGTCCAGAGAGTGCACTGGCACCACCGGGGATGCACTGCAGTGACTCTAGAGAGTGTACTGGCACCACTGGGGATGCAGTGCAGTGAGTCCAGAGAGTGTACTGGCACCACTGGGGATGCACTGCAGTGACTCCAGAGAGTGCACTGGCACCACTGGGGATGCGGTGCAGTGAGTCCAGAGAGTGCACTGGCACCACTGGGGATGCACTGCAGTGAATCTAGAGAGTGCACTGGCACCACTGGGGATGCAGTGCAGTGAGTCCAGTGAGTGCACTGGCACCACTGGGGATGCACCCCGGTGAGTCCAGAGAGTGCACTGGCACCACTGGGGATGCACTTCAGTGAATCTAGAGAGTGCACTGGTACCACTGGGGATGCAGTGCAGTGAGTCCAGTGAGTGCACTGGCACCACTGGGGATGCACTGCAGTGAGTCCAGAGAGTGCACTGGCACCACTGGGGATGCTGTACAGTGAGTCCACAGAGTGCACTGGCACCACTGGGGATGCACTGCAGTTAGTGCAGAGAGTACACTGGCACCACTGGGCATGCAGTGCAGTGAGTCCAGAGAGTGCACTGGCTCCAGTGGGGATGCACTGCAGTGACTCTAGAGAGTACACTGGAACCACTGGGGATGCAGTGCAGTGAGTCCAGAGAGTGCACTGGCACCACTGGGGATGCAGTACAGTGAGTCCACAGAGTGCACTGGCACCACTGGGGATGCAGTGCAGTGAGTCCAGAGAGTGCACTGGCACCACTGGGGATGCACTGCAGTGAGTCCAGAGAGTGCACTGGCACCACTGGGGATGCAGTGCTGTGAGTCCAGAGAGTGCACTGACACCACTGGGGATGCAGTGCAGTGAGTCCAGAGTGTGCACTGGCACCACTGGGGATGCGGTGCAGTGAGTCCAGAGAGTGCAATGGCACCACTGGGATGCAGTGCAGTGAGTCCAGAGAGTGCACTGGCACCACTGGGGATGCAGTGCAGTGAGTCCAGAGACTGCACAGGCACCACTGGGGATGCAGTGCAGTGAGTCCAGAGAGTGCACTGGCACCACTGGTGATGCACTGAAGTGAGTCCAGAGAGTGCACTGGCACCACTGGGGATGCACTGCAGTGAGTCCAGAGAGGGCACTGGCACCACTGCGGATGCAGTGCAGTGAGTCCAGAGAGTGCCCTGGCACCACTGGGGATGCACTGCAGTGAGTCCAGAGACTGCACAGGCACCACTGGGGATGCAGTGCAGTGAGTCCAGAGAGTGCACATGCACCTCTGGGGATGCAGTGCAATGAGTCCAGAGAGGGCACTGGCACCACCGGGGATGCACTTCAGTGAGTCGAGAGTGTACTGGCACCACTGGGGATGCACTGCAGTGAGTCCAGAGAGTGCACTGGCACCACCTGGGATGCACTGCAGTGAGTCCAGAGAGTGCATTGGCACCACTGGGGATTCAGTGCAGTGAGTCTAGAGAGTGCACTGGCACCTCTGGGGATGCAGTACAGTGAGTCCAGAGAGTGCACTGGCACCACTGAGGATGCAGTGCAGTGAGTCCAGAGAGTGCACTGGCACCACTGGGGATGCAGTGCAGTGAGTCCAGAGAGTGCACTGGCACCACTGGGGATGCAGTGCAGTGAGTCCAGAGAGTGCACTGGCACCACTGGGGATGCACTGCAGTGAGTCTAGAGAGTGCACTGGCACCACTGGAGATGCAGTGCAGTGAGTCCAGAGAGTGCACTGGCACCACTGGGGATGCACCTCGGTTAGTCCAGAGAGTGCACTGGCACCACTGGGGATGCTGTACAGTGAGTCCACAGAGTGCACTGGAACCACTGGGGATGCAGTACAGTGAGTCCAGAGAGTGCACTGGCACCACTGGGGATGCACTTCAGTGAATCTAGAGAGTGCACTGGCACCACTGGGGATGCAGTGCAGTGAGTCCAGTGAGTGCACTGGCACCACTGGGGATGCACTGCAGTGAGTCCAGAGAGTGCACTGGCACCACTGGGGATGCTGTACAGTGAGTCCACAGAGTGCACTGGCACCACTGGGGATGCACTGCAGTGAGTGCAGAGAGTACACTGGCACCACTGGGCATGCAGTGCAGTGAGTCCAGAGAGTGCACTGGCTCCAGTGGGGATGCACTGCAGTGACTCTAGAGAGTACACTGGAACCACTGGGGATGCAATGCAGTGAGTCCAGAGAGTGCACTGGCACCACTGGGGATGCAGTACAGTGAGTCCACAGAGTGCACTGGCACCACTGGGGATGCAGTGCAGTGAGTCCAGAGAGTGCACTGGCACCACTGGGGATGCAGTGCAGTGAGTCCAGAGAGTGCACTGGCACCAGAGGGGATGCACTGCAGTGAGTGCAGAGAGTGCACTGGCACCACTGGGGATGCACTGCAGTGAGTCCAGAGAGTGCACTGGCACCACTGGGGATTCACTGCAGTGACTCCAGAGAGTGCACTGGCACCACTGGGGATGCACTGCAGTGAGTGCAGAGAGTACACTGGCACCACTGGGCATGCAGTGCAGTGAGTCCAGAGAGTGCACTGGCTCCAGTGGGGATGCACTGCAGTGACTCTAGAGAGTACACTGGAACCACTGGCGATGCAGTGCAGTGAGTCCAGAGAGTGCACTGGCACCACTGGGGATGCAGTACAGTGAGTCGACAGAGTGCACTGGCACCACTGGGGATGCAGTGCAGTGAGTCCAGAGAGTGCACTGGCACCACTGGGGATGCAGTGCAGTGAGTCCAGAGAGGGCACTGGCACCACTGGGGATGCAGTGCAGTGACTCCAGAGAGTGCACTGGCACCATTGGGGATGCAGTGCTGTGAGTCCAGAGAGTGCACTGACACTACTGTGGATGCAGTGCAGTGAGTCCAGAGAGTGCACTGGCACCACTGGGAATGCAGTGCAGTGAGTCCAGAGAGTGCAATGGCACCACTGGGATGCAGTGCAGTGAGTCCAGAGAGTGCACTGGCACCACTGGGGATGCAGTGCAGTGAGTCCAGAGACTGCACAGGCACCACTGGGGATGCACTTCAGTGAATCTAGAGAGTGCACTGGTACCACTGGGGATGCAGTGCAGTGAGTCCAGTGAGTGCACTGGCACCACTGGGGATGCACTGCAGTGAGTCCAGAGAGTGCACTGGCACCACTGGGGATGCTGTACAGTGAGTCCACAGAGTGCACTGGCACCACTGGGGATGCACTGCAGTTAGTGCAGAGAGTACACTGGCACCACTGGGCATGCAGTGCAGTGAGTCCAGAGAGTGCACTGGCTCCAGTGGGGATGCACTGCAGTGACTCTAGAGAGTACACTGGAACCACTGGGGATGCAGTGCAGTGAGTCCAGAGAGTGCACTGGCACCACTCTGGATGCAGTACAGTGAGTCCACAGAGTGCACTGGCACCACTGGGGATGCAGTGCAGTGAGTCCAGAGAGTGCACTGGCACCACTGGGGATGCAGTGCAGTGAGTCCAGAGAGTGCACTGGCACCACTGGGGATGCAGTGCTGTGAGTCCAGAGAGTGCACTGACACCACTGGGGATGCAGTGCAGTGAGTCCAGAGTGTGCACTGGCACCACTGGGGATGCGGTGCAGTGAGTCCAGAGAGTGCAATGGCACCACTGGGATGCAGTGCAGTGAGTCCAGAGAGTGCACTGGCACCACTGGGGATGCAGTGCAGTGAGTCCAGAGACTGCACAGGCACCACTGGGGATGCAGTGCAGTGAGTCCACAGCGTGCACTGGCACCACTGGTGATGCACTGAAGTGAGTCCAGAGAGTGCACTGGCACCACTGGGGATGCACTGCAGTGAGTCCAGAGAGGGCACTGGCACCACTGCGGATGCAGTGCAGTGAGTCCAGAGAGTGCACTGGCACCACTGGGGATGCACTGCAGTGAGTCCAGAGACTGCACAGGCACCACTGGGGATGCAGTGCAGTGAGTCCAGAGAGTGCACATGCACCTCTTGGGATGCAGTGCAATGAGTCCAGAGAGGGCACTGGCACCACCGGGGATGCACTTCAGTGAGTCCAGAGTGTGCACTGGCACCACTGGGGATGTAGTACAGTGAGTCCAGAGAGTGCACTGGCACCACTGAGGATGCAGTGCAGTGAGTCCAGAGAGTGCACTGGCACCACTGGGGATGCAGTGCAGTGAGTCCACAGAGTGCACTGGCACCACTGGGGATGCAGTGCAGTGAGTCCAGAGAGTGCACTGGCACCACTGGGGATGCACTGCAGTGAGTCTAGAGAGTGCACTGGCACCACTGGAGATGCAGTGCAGTGAGTCCAGAGAGTGCACTGGCACCACTGGGGATGCACTGCAGTGAGTCTAGAGAGTGCACTGGCACCACTGGAGATGCAGTGCAGTGAGTCCAGAGAGTGCACTGGCACCACTGGGGATGCACCTCGGTTAGTCCAGAGAGTGCACTGGCACCACTGGGGATGCTGTACAGTGAGTCCACAGAGTGCACTGGAACCACTGGGGATGCAGTACAGTGAGTCCAGAGAGTGCACTGGCACCACTGGGGATACACTTCAGTGAATCTAGAGAGTGCACTGGCACCACTGGTGATGCACTGAAGTGAGTCCAGAGAGTGCACTGGCACCACTGGGGATGCACTGCAGTGAGTCCAGAGAGGGCACTGGCACCACTGCGGATGCAGTGCAGTGAGTCCAGAGAGTGCACTGGCACCACTGGGGATGCACTGCAGTGAGTCCAGAGACTGCACAGGCACCACTGGGGATGCAGTGCAGTGAGTCCTGAGAGTGCACTGGTACCTTGGGGATGCACTGCAGTGAGTCCAGAGAGTGCACTGGCACCGCTTCGGATGCACTGCAGTGAATCTAGAGAGTGCACTGGCACCACTGGGGATGCAGTGCAGTGAGTCCAGTGAGTGCACTGGCACCACTGGGGATGCACTCCGGTCAGTCCAGAGAGTGCACTGGCACCACTGGGGATGCACTGCAGTGAATCTAGAGAGTGCACTGGTACCACTGGGGATGCAGTGCAGTGAGTCCAGTGAGTGCACTGGCACCACTGGGGATGCACTGCAGTGAGTCCAGAGAGTGCACTGGCACCACTGGGGATGCTGTACAGTGAGTCCACAGAGTGCACTGGCACCACTGGGAATGCAGTGCAGTGAGTCCAGAGAGTGCACTGGCACCACTGGGGATGCAGTGCAGTGAGTCCAGAGAGTGCACTGGCACCACTGGGGATGCAGTACAGTGAGTCCACAGAGTGCACTGGCACCACTGGGGATGCAGTGCAGTGACTCCAGAGAGTGCACTGGCACCAATGGGGATGCAGTGCAGTGAGTCCATAGAGTGCACTGGCACCACTGGGGATGCACTGCAGTGACTCTAGAGAGTGGACTGGCACCACTGGGGATGCAGTGCAGTGAGTCCAGAGAGTGTACTGGCACCACTGGGGAATGCACTGCAGTGAGTCCAGAGAGTGCACTGGCACCACTGGGGATGCAGTGCAGTGAGTCCAGAGAGTGCACTGGCACCACTGGGGATGCACTGCAGTGAATCTAGAGAGTGCACTGGCACCACTGGGAATGCTGTACAGTGAGTCCACAGAGTGCACTGGCACCACTGGGGATGCACTGCAGTGAGTGCAGAGAGTACACTGGCACCACTTGCCATGCAGTGCAGTGAGTCCAGAGAGTGCACTGGCTCCAGTGGGGATGCACTGCAGTGACTCTAGAGTGTACACTGGAACCACTGGGGATGCAGTGCAGTGAGTCCAGAGAGTGCACTGGCACCACTGGGGATGCAGTACAGTGAGTCCACAGAGTGCACTGGCACCACTGGGGATGCAGTGCAGTGAGTCCAGAGAGCGCACTGGCACCACTGGGGATGCAGTGCAGTGAGTCCAGAGAGGGCACTGGCACCACTGGGGATGCACTGCAGTGACTCCAGAGAGTGCACTGGCACCACTGGGGATGCACTGCAGTGAGTCCAGAGAGTGCACATGCACCACTGGGGATGCAGTGCAATGAGTCCAGAGAGGGCACTGGCACCACCGGGGATGCACTTCAGTGAGTCCCGAGTGTGCACTGGCACCACTAGGGATGCACTGCAGTGAGTCCAGAGAGTGCACTGGCACCACCGGGGATGCACTGCAGTGACTCTAGAGAGTGCACTGGCACCACTGGGGATGCAGTGCAGTGAGTCCAGAGAGTGTACTGGCACCACTGGGGATGCCCTGCAGTGAGTCCAGAGAGTGCCCTGGCTCCACTGGGGATGCGGTGCAGTGAGTCCAGAGAGTGCACTGGCACCACTGGGGATGCAGTGCAGTGAGTCCAGTGAGTGCACTGGCACCACTGGGGATGCACCCCGGTGAGTCCAGAGAGTGCACTGGCACCACTGGGGATGCACTTCAGTGAATCTAGAGAGTGCACTGGTACCACTGGGGATGCAGTGCAGTGAGTCCAAAGAGTGCACTGGCACCACTGGGGATGCAGTGCAGTGAGTCCAAAGAGTGCACTGGCACCAGTGGGGATGCAGTGCAGTGAGTCCAGAGAGTGCACTGGCACCACTGGGGATGCAGTGCAGTGAGTCCACAGAGTGCACTGGCACCACTGGGGATGCACTGCAGTGAGTCCAGAGAGTGCACTGGCACCACTGGGGATGCACTGCAGTGAGTGCAGAGAGTACACTGGCAACACTGGGGATGCAGTGCAGTGAGTCCAGAGAGTGCACTGGCTCCACTGGGGATGCACTGCAGTGAATCCAGAGAGTGCACTGGCACCACTGGGGATGCACTGCAGTGAGTCCACAGAGTGCACTGGCACTACTGGGGATGCAGTGCAGTGAGTCCACAGAGTGCACTGGCACCACTGGGGATGCAGTTCAGTGAGTCCAGAGAGTGCACTGGCACCACTGGGGATGCACTTCAGTGAATCTAGAGAGTGCACTGGTACCACTGGGGATGCAGTGCAGTGAGTCCAGTGAGTGCACTGGCACCACTGGGGATGCACTGCAGTGAGTCCAGAGAGTGCACTGGCACCACTGGGGATGCACTGCTGTGAGTCCAGAGAGTGCCCTGGCACCACTGGGGATGCACTGCAGTGAGTCCAGAGAGTGCACTGGCACCACTGGGGATGCAGTACAGTGAGTCCACAGAGTGCACTGGCACCACTGGGGATGCACTGTACTGAGTGCAGAGAGTACACTGGCACCACTGGGCATGCAGTGCAGTGAGTCCAGAGAGTGCACTGGCTCCAGTGGGGATGCACTGCAGTGACTCTAGAGAGTACACTGGAACCACTGGGGATGCAATGCAGTGAGTCCAGAGAGTGCACTGGCACCACTGGGGATGCAGTACAGTGAGTCCACAGAGTGCACTGGCACCACTGGGGATGCAGTGCAGTGAGTCCAGAGAGTGAACTGGCACCACTGGGGTGCAGTGCAGTGAGTCCAGAGAGTGCACTGGCACCAGAGGGGATGCACTGCAGTGAGTGCAGAGAGTGCACTGGCACCACTGGGGATGCAGTGCAGTGAATCCAGAGAGTGCACTGGCACCACTGGGGATTCACTGCAGTGACTCCAGAGAGTGCACTGGCACCACTGGGGATGCAGTGCAGTGAGTGCAGAGAGTACACTGGCACCACTGGGGATGCAGTGCAGTGAGTCCAGAGAGTGCACTGGCTCCAGTGGGGATGCACTGCAGTGACTCTAGAGAGTACACTGGAACCACTGGGGATGCAGTGCAGTGAGTCCAGAGAGTGCACTGGCACAACTGGGGATGCAGTACAGTGAGTCAACAGAGTGCACTGGCACCACTGGGGATGCAGTGCAGTGAGTCCAGAGAGTGCACTGGCACCACTGGGGATGCAGTACAGTGAGTCCAGAGAGGGCACTGGCACCACTGGGGATGCAGTGCAGTGACTCCAGAGAGTGCACTGGCACCATTGGGGATGCAGTGCTGTGAGTCCAGAGAGTGCACTGACACCACTGGGGATGCAGTGCAGTGAGTCCAGAGAGTGCACTGGCACCACTGGGAATGCAGTGCAGTGAGTCCAGAGAGTGCAATGGCACCACTGGGATGCAGTGCAGTGAGTCCAGAGAGTGCACTGGCACCACTGGGGATGCAGTGCAGTGAGTCCAGAGACTGCACAGCCACCACTGGGGATGCAGTGCAGTGAGTCCAGAGACTGCACTGGCACCACTGGTGATGCACTGAAGTGAGTCCAGAGAGTGCACTGGCACCACTGGGGATGCACTGCAGTGAGTCCAGAGAGGGCACTGGCACCACTGCGGATGCAGTGCAGTGAGTCCAGAGAGTGCACTGGCACCACTGGGGATGCACTGCAGTGAGTCCAGAGACTGCACAGGCACCACTGGGGATGCAGTGCAGTGAGTCCTGAGAGTGCACTGGTACCTTGGGGATGCACCGCAGTGAGTCCAGAGAGTGCACATGCACCACTGGGGATGCAGTGCAATGAGTCCAGAGAGGGCACTGGCACCACCGGGGATACACTTCAGTGAGTCCAGAGTGTGCACTGGCACCACTAGGGATGCACTGCAGTGAGTCCAGAGAGTGCACTGGCACCACCGGGGATGCACTGCAGTGACTCTAGAGAGTGCACTGGCACCACTGGGGATGCAGTGCAGTGAGTCCAGAGAGTGTACTGGCACCACTGGGGATGCACTGCAGTGACTCCAGAGAGTGCACTGGCACCACTGGGGATGCGGTGCAGTGAGTCCAGAGAGTGCACTGGCACCACTGGGGATGCACTGCAGTGAATCTAGAGAGTGCACTGGCACCACTGGGGATGCAGTGCAGTGAGTCCAGTGAGTGCACTGGCACCACTGGGGATGCACTGCAGTGAGTCCAGAGAGTGCACTGGCACCACTGGGGATGCTGTACAGTGAGTCCACAGAGTGCACTGGCACCACTGGGGATGCACTGCAGTGAGTCCAGAGAGTGCACTGGCACCACTGGGGATGCAGTGCAGTGAGTCCAGAGAGTGCACTGGCACCACTGGGGATGCAGTACATTGAGTCCACAGAGTGCACTGGCACCACTGGGGATGCAGTGCAGTGACTGCAGAGAGGGCACTGGCACCAATGGGGATGCAGTGCAGTGAGTCCATAGAGTGCACTGGCACCACTGGGGATGCACTGCAGTGACTCTAGAGAGTGCACTGGCACCACTGGGGATGCAGTGCAGTGAGTCCAGAGAGTGTACTGGCACCACTGCGAATGCACTGCAGTGACACCAGAGAGTGCACTGGCACCACTGGGGATGCGGTGCAGTGAGTCCAGAGAGTGCACTGGCACCACTGGGGATGCACTGCAGTGAATCTAGAGAGTGCACTGGCACCACTGGGGATGCAGTGCAGTGAGTCCAGTGAGTGCACTGGCACCACTGGGGATGCACTGCAGTGAGTCCAGAGAGTGCACTGGCACCACTGGGGATGCTGTACAGTGAGTCCACAGAGTGCACTGGCACCACTGGGGATGCACTGCAGTGAGTGCAGAGAGTACACTGGCACCACTTGCCATGCAGTGCAGTGAGTCCAGAGAGTGCACTGGCTCCAGTGGGGATGCACTGCAGTGACTCTATAGTGTACACTGGCACCACTGGGGATGCAGTGCAGTGAGTCGAGAGACTGCACAGGCACCACTGGGGATGCAGTGCAGTGAGTCCAGAGCGTGCACTGGCACCACTGGTGATGCACTGAAGTGAGTCCAGAGAGTGCACTGGCACCACTGGGGATGCACTGCAGTGAGTCCAGAGAGGGCACTGGCACCACTGCGGATGCAGTGCAGTGAGTCCAGAGAGTGCACTGGCACCACTGGGGATGCACTGCAGTGAGTCCAGAGACTGCACAGGCACCACTGGGGATGCAGTGCAGTGAGTCCAGAGAGTGCACATGCACCTCTGGGGATGCAGTGCAATGAGTCCAGAGAGGGCACTGGCACCACCGGGGATGCACTTCAGTGAGTCCAGAGTGTGCACTGGCACCACTGGGGATGCACTGCAGTGAGTCCAGAGAGTGCACTGGCACCACCTGGGATGCACTGCAGTGAGTCCAGAGAGTGCATTGGCACCACTGGGGATTCAGTGCAGTGAGTCTAGAGAGTGCACTGGCACCTCTGGGGATGCAGTACAGTGAGTCCAGAGAGTGCACTGGCACCACTGAGGATGCAGTGCAGTGAGTCCAGAGAGTGCACTGGCACCACTGGGGATGCAGTGCAGTGAGTCCACAGAGTGCACTGGCACCACTGGGGATGCAGTGCAGTGAGTCCAGAGAGTGCACTGGCACCACTGGGGATGCACTGCAGTGAGTCTAGAGAGTGCACTGGCACCACTGGGGATGCAGTGCAGTGAGTCCAGAGAGTGCACTGGCACCACTGGGGATGCACCTCGGTTAGTCCAGAGAGTGCACTGGCACCACTGGGGATGCTGTACAGTGAGTCCACAGAGTGCACTGGAACCACTGGGGATGCAGTACAGTGAGTCCAGAGAGTGCACTGGCACCACTGGGGATACACTTCAGTGAATCTAGAGAGTGCACTGGCACCACTGGGGATGCAGTGCAGTGAGTCCAGTGAGTGCACTGGCACCACTGGGGATGCACTGCAGTGAGTCCAGAGAGTGCACTGGCACCACTGGGGATGCTGTACAGTGAGTCCACAGAGTGCACTGGCACCACTGGGGATGCACTGCAGTGAGTGCAGAGAGTACACTGGCACCACTGGGCATGCAGTGCAGTGAGTCCAGAGAGTGCACTGGCACCAGAGGGGATGCACTGCAGTGAGTGCAGAGAGTGCACTGGCACCACTGGGGATGCACTGCAGTGAGTCCAGAGAGTGCACTGGCACCACTGGGGATTCACTGCAGTGACTCCAGAGAGTGCACTGGCACCACTGGGGATGCACTGCAGTGAGTGCAGAGAGTACACTGGCACCACTGGGCATGAAGTGCAGTGAGTCCAGAGACTGCACAGGCACCACTGGGGATGCACTGCAGTGACTCTAGAGAGTACACTGGAACCACTGGGGATGCAGTGCAGTGAGTCCAGAGAGTGCACTGGCACCACTGGGGATGCAGTACAGTGAGTCCACAGAGTGCACTGGCACCACTGGGGATGCAGTGCAGTGAGTCCAGAGAGTGCACTGGCACCACTGGGGATGCAGTGCAGTGAGTCCAGAGAGGGCACTGGCACCACTGGGGATGCAGTGCAGTGACTCCAGAGAGTGCACTGGCACCATTGGGGATGCAGTGCTGTGAGTCCAGAGAGTGCACTGACACCACTGGGGATGCAGTGCAGTGAGTCCAGATAGTGCACTGGCACCACTGGGAATGCAGTGCAGTGAGTCCAGAGAGTGCAATGGCACCACTGGGATGCAGTGCAGTGAGTCCAGAGAGTGCACTGGCACCACTGGGGATGCAGTGCAGTGAGTCCAGAGACTGCACAGGCACCACTGGGGATGCAGTGCAGTGAGTCCAGAGACTGCACTGGCACCACTGGTGATGCAATGAAGTGAGTCCAGAGAGTGCACTGGCACCACTGGGGATGCACTGCAGTGAGTCCAGAGAGGGCACTGGCACCACTGCGGATGCAGTGCAGTGAGTCCAGAGAGTGCACTGGCACCACTGGGGATGCACTGCAGTGAGTCCAGAGACTGCACAGGCACCACTGGGGATGCAGTGCAGTGAGTCCTGAGAGTGCACTGGTACCTTGGGGATGCACTGCAGTGAGTCCAGAGAGTGCACTGGCACCGCTTCGGATGCACTGCAGTGAATCTAGAGAGTGCACTGGCACCACTGGGGATGCAGTGCAGTGAGTCCAGTGAGTGCACTGGCACCACTGGGGATGCACTCCGGTCAGTCCAGAGAGTGCACTGGCACCACTGGGGATGCACTGCAGTGAATCTAGAGAGTGCACTGGTACCACTGGGGATGCAGTGCAGTGAGTCCAGTGAGTGCACTGGCACCACTGGGGATGCACTGCAGTGAGTCCAGAGAGTGCACTGGCACCACTGGGGATGCTGTACAGTGAGTCCACAGAGTGCACTGGCACCACTGGGAATGCAGTGCAGTGAGTCCAGAGAGTGCACTGGCACCACTGGGGATGCAGTGCAGTGAGTCCAGAGAGTGCACTGGCACCACTGGGGATGCAGTACAGTGAGTCCACAGAGTGCACTGGCACCACTGGGGATGCAGTGCAGTGACTCCAGAGAGTGCACTGGCACCAATGGGGATGCAGTGCAGTGAGTCCATAGAGTGCACTGGCACCACTGGGGATGCACTGCAGTGACTCTAGAGAGTGCACTGGCACCACTGGGGATGCAGTGCAGTGAGTCCAGAGAGTGTACTGGCACCACTGGGGAATGCACTGCAGTGAGTCCAGAGAGTGCACTGGCACCACTGGGGATGCAGTGCAGTGAGTCCAGAGAGTGCACTGGCACCACTGGGGATGCACTGCAGTGAATCTAGAGAGTGCACTGGCACCACTGGGGATGCAGTGCAGTGAGTCCAGTGAGTGCACTGGCACCACTGGGGATGCACTGCAGTGAGTCCAGAGAGTGCACTGGCACCACTGGGAATGCTGTACAGTGAGTCCACAGAGTGCACTGGCACCACTGGGGATGCACTGCAGTGAGTGCAGAGAGTACACTGGCACCACTTGCCATGCAGTGCAGTGAGTCCAGAGAGTGCACTGGCTCCAGTGGGGATGCACTGCAGTGACTCTAGAGTGTACACTGGAACCACTGGGGATGCAGTGCAGTGTGTCCAGAGAGTGCACTGGCACCACTGGGGATGCAGTACAGTGAGTCCACAGAGTGCACTGGCACCACTGGGGATGCAGTGCAGTGAGTCCAGAGAGCGCACTGGCACCACTGGGGATGCAGTGCAGTGAGTCCAGAGAGGGCACTGGCACCACTGGGGATGCACTGCAGTGACTCCAGAGAGTGCACTGGCACCACTGGGGATGCACTGCAGTGAGTCCAGAGAGTGCACATGCACCACTGGGGATGCAGTGCAATGAGTCCAGAGAGGGCACTGGCACCACCGGGGATGCACTTCAGTGAGTCCCGAGTGTGCACTGGCACCACTAGGGATGCACTGCAGTGAGTCCAGAGAGTGCACTGGCACCACCGGGGATGCACTGCAGTGACTCTAGAGAGTGCACTGGCACCACTGGGGATGCAGTGCAGTGAGTCCAGAGAGTGTACTGGCACCACTGGGGATGCCCTGCAGTGAGTCCAGAGAGTGCCCTGGCTCCACTGGGGATGCGGTGCAGTGAGTCCAGAAAGTGCACTGGCACCACTGGGGATGCAGTGCAGTGAGTCCAGTGAGTGCACTGGCACCACTGGGGATGCGCCCCGGTGAGTCCAGAGAGTGCACTGGCACCACTGGGGATGCACTTCAGTGAATCTAGAGAGTGCACTGGTACCACTGGGGATGCAGTGCAGTGAGTCCAAAGAGTGCACTGGCACCACTGGGGATGCAGTGCAGTGAGTCCAAAGAGTGCACTGGCACCAGTGGGGATGCAGTGCAGTGAGTCCAGAGAGTGCACTGGCACCACTGGGGATGCAGTGCAGTGAGTCCACAGAGTGCACTGGCACCACTGGGGATGCACTGCAGTGAGTCCAGAGAGTGCACTGGCACCACTGGGGATGCACTGCAGTGAGTGCAGAGAGTACACTGGCAACACTGGGGATGCAGTGCAGTGAGTCCAGAGAGTGCACTGGCTCCACTGGGGATGCACTGCAGTGAGTCCAGAGAGTGCACTGGCACCACTGGGGATGCACTGCAGTGAGTCCAGAGAGTGCACTGGCACTACTGGGGATGCAGTGCAGTGAGTCCACAGAGTGCACTGGCACCACTGGGGATGCAGTTCAGTGAGTCCAGAGAGTGCACTGGCACCACTGGGGATGCACTTCAGTGAATCTAGAGAGTGCACTGGTACCACTGGGGATGCAGTGCAGTGAGTCCAGTGAGTGCACTGGCACCACTGGGGATGCACTGCAGTGAGTCCAGAGAGTGCACTGGCACCACTGGGGATGCACTGCTGTGAGTCCAGAGAGTGCCCTGGCACCACTGGGGATGCACTGCAGTGAGTCCAGAGAGTGCACTGGCACCACTGGGGATGCAGTACAGTGAGTCCACAGAGTGCACTGGCACCACTGGGGATGCACTGCAGTGAGTGCAGAGAGTACACTGGCACCACTGGGCATGCAGTGCAGTGAGTCCAGAGAGTGCACTGGCTCCAGTGGGGATGCACTGCAGTGACTCTAGAGAGTACACTGGAACCACTGGGGATGCAATGCAGTGAGTCCAGAGAGTGCACTGGCACCACTGGGGATGCAGTACAGTGAGTCCACAGAGTGCACTGGCACCACTGGGGATGCAGTGCAGTGAGTCCAGAGAGTGAACTGGCACCACTGGGGTGCAGTGCAGTGAGTCCAGAGAGTGCACTGGCACCAGAGGGGATGCACTGCAGTGAGTGCAGAGAGTGCACTGGCACCACTGGGGATGCAATGCAGTGAATCCAGAGAGTGCACTGGCACCACTGGGGATTCACTGCAGTGACTCCAGAGAGTGCACTGGCACCACTGGGGATGCAGTGCAGTGAGTGCAGAGAGTACACTGGCACCACTGGGGATGCAGTGCAGTGAGTCCAGAGAGTGCACTGGCTCCAGTGGGGATGCACTGCAGTGACTCTAGAGAGTACACTGGAACCACTGGGGATGCAGTGCAGTGAGTCCAGAGAGTGCACTGGCACAACTGGGGATGCAGTACAGTGAGTCAACAGAGTGCACTGGCACCACTGGGGATGCAGTGCAGTGAGTCCAGAGAGTGCACTGGCACCACTGGGGATGCAGTACAGTGAGTCCAGAGAGGGCACTGGCACCACTGGGGATGCCGTGCAGTGACTCCAGAGAGTGCACTGGCACCATTGGGGATGCAGTGCTGTGAGTCCAGAGAGTGCACTGACACCACTGGGGATGCAGTGCAGTGAGTCCAGAGAGTGCACTGGCACCACTGGGAATGCAGTGCAGTGAGTCCAGAGAGTGCAATGGCACCACTGGGATGCAGTGCAGTGAGTCCAGAGAGTGCACTGGCACCACTGGGGATGCAGTGCAGTGAGTCCAGAGACTGCACAGGCACCACTGGGGATGCAGTGCAGTGAGTATAGAGACTGCACTGGCACCACTGGTGATGCACTGCAGTGAGTCCAGAGAGGGCACTGGCACCACTGCGGATGCAGTGCAGTGAGTCCAGAGAGTGCACTGGCACCACTGGGGATGCACTGCAGTGAGTCCAGAGACTGCACAGGAACCACTGGGGATGCAGTGCAGTGAGTCCTGAGAGTGCACTGGTACCTTGGGGATGCACTGCAGTGAGTCCAGAGAGTGCACATGCACCACTGGGGATGCAGTGCAATGAGTCCAGAGAGGGCACTGGCACCACCGGGGATACACTTCAGTGAGTCCAGAGTGTGCACTGGCACCACTAGGGATGCACTGCAGTGAGTCCAGAGAGTGCACTGGCACCACCGGGGATGCACTGCAGTGACTCTAGAGAGTGCACTGGCACCACTGGGGATGCAGTGCAGTGAGTCCAGACAGTGTACTGGCACCACTGGGGATGCACTGCAGTGACTCCAGAGAGTGCACTGGCACCACTGGGGATGCGGTGCAGTGAGTCCAGAGAGTGCACTGGCACCACTGGGGATGCACTGCAGTGAATCTAGAGAGTGCACTGGCACCACTGGGGATGCAGTGCAGTGAGTCCAGTGAGTGCACTGGCACCACTGGGGATGCACTGCAGTGAGTCCAGAGAGTGCACTGGCACCACTGGGGATGCTGTACAGTGAGTCCACAGAGTGCACTGGCACCACTGGGGATGCACTGCAGTGAGTCCAGAGAGTGCACTGGCACCACTGGGGATGCAGTGCAGTGAGTCCAGAGAGTGCACTGGCACCACTGGGGATGCAGTACAGTGAGTCCACAGAGTGCACTGGCACCACTGGGGATGCAGTGCAGTGACTGCAGAGAGGGCACTGGCACCAATGGGGATGCAGTGCAGTGAGTCCATAGAGTGCACAGGCACCACTGGGGATGCACTGCAGTGACTCTAGAGAGTGCACTGGCACCACTGGGGATGCAGTGCAGTGAGTCCAGAGAGTGTACTGGCACCACTGGGAATGCACTGCAGTGACACCAGAGAGTGCACTGGCACCACTGGGGATGCGGTGCAGTGAGTCCAGAGAGTGCACTGGCACCACTGGGGATGCACTGCAGTGAATCTAGAGAGTGCACTGGTACCACTGGGGATGCACTGCAGTGAGTCCAGAGAGTGCACTGGCACCACTGGGGATGCTGTACAGTGAGTCCACAGAGTGCACTGGCACCACTGGGGATGCACTGCAGTGAGTGCAGAGAGTACACTGGCACCACTTGCCATGCAGTGCAGTGAGTCCACAGAGTGCACTGGCTCCAGTGGGGATGCACTGCAGTGACTCTATAGTGTACACTGGCACCACTGGGGATGCACTGCAGTGAGTCCAGAGAGTGCACTGGCACCACTGGGGATGCAGTACAGTGAGTCCACAGAGTGCACTGGCACCACTGGGGATGCAGTGCAGTGAGTCCAGAGAGTGCACTGGCACCACTGGGGATGCAGTGCAGTGAGTCCAGAGAGGGCACTGGCACCACTGGGGATGCAGTGCAGTGACTCCAGAGAGTGCACTGGCACCACTGGGGATGCACTGCAGTGAGTCCACAGAGTACACTGGCACCACTGGGCATGCAGTGCAGTGCATCCAGAGAGTGCACTGGCACCACTGGGGATGCACTGCAGTGAGTCCAGAGAGTGCACATGCACCACTGGGGATGCAGTGCAATGAGTCCAGAGAGGGCACTGGCACCACCGGGGATGCACTTCAGTGAGTCCCGAGTGTGCACTGGCACCACTAGGGATGCACTGCAGTGAGTCCAGAGAGTGCACTGGCACCACCGGGGATGCACTGCAGTGACTCTAGAGAGAGCACTGGCACCACTGGGGATGCACTGCAGTGAGTCCAGAGAGTGTACTGGCACCACTGGGGATGCACTGCAGTGAGTCCAGAGAGTGCACTGGCACCACTGGGGATGCGGTGCAGTGAGTCCAGAGAGTGCACTGGCACCACTGGGGATGCAGTGCAGTGAGTCCAGTGAGTGCACTGGCACCACTGGGGATGCACCCCGGTGAGTCCAGAGAGTGCACTGGCACCACTGGGGATGCACTTCAGTGAATCTAGAGAGTGCACTGGTACCACTGGGGATGCAGTGCAGTGAGTCCAAAGAGTGCACTGGCACCACTGGGGATGCAGTGCAGTGAGTCCAAAGAGTGCACTGGCACCAGTGGGGATGCACTGCAGTGAGTCACGAGAGTGCACTGGCACCACTGGGGATGCACTGCAGTGAGTCCAGAGAGGGCACTGGCACCACTGCGGATGCAGTGCAGTGAGTCCACAGAGTGCACTGGCACCACTGGGGATGCACTGCAGTGAGTCCAGAGACTGCACAGGCACCCCTGGGGATGCAGTGCAGTGAGTCCTGAGAGTGCACTGGTACCTTGAGGATGCACTGCAGTGAGTCCAGAGAGTGCACATGCACCACTGGGGATGCAGTGCAATGAGTCCAGAGAGGGCACTGGCACCACCGGGGATACACTTCAGTGAGTCCAGAGTGTGCACTGGCACCACTAGGGATGCACTGCAGTGAGTCCAGAGAGTGCACTGGCACCACCGGGGATGCACTGCAGTGACTCTAGAGAGTGCACTGGCACCACTGGGGATGCAGTGCAGTGAGTCCAGAGAGTGTACTGGCACCACTGGGGATGCACTGCAGTGACTCCAGAGAGTGTACTGGCACCACTGGGGATGCGGTGCAGTGAGTCCAGAGAGTGCACTGGCACCACTGGGGATGCACTGCAGTGAATCTAGAGAGTGCACTGGCACCACTGGGGATGCAGTGCAGTGAGTCCAGTGAGTGCACTGGCACCACTGGGGATGCACCCCGGTGAGTCCAGAGAGTGCACTGGCACCACTGGGGATGCACTTCAGTGAATCTAGAGAGTGCACTGGTACCACTGGGGATGCAGTGCAGTGAGTCCAGTGAGTGCACTGGCACCACTGGGGATGCACTGCAGTGAGTCCAGAGAGTGCACTGGCACCACTGGGGATGCTGTACAGTGAGTCCACAGAGTGCACTGGCACCACTGGGGATGCACTGCAGTGAGTCCACAGAGTGCACTGGCACCACTGGGGATGCAGTGCAGTGAGTCCAGAGAGTGCACTGGCACCACTGGGGATGCAGTACAGTGAGTCCACAGAGTGCACTGGCACCACTGGGGATTTAGTGCAGTGACTGCAGAGAGTGCACTGGCACCAATGGGGATGCAGTGCAGTGAGTCCATAGAGTGCACTGGCACCACTGGGGATGCACTGCAGTGACTCTAGAGAGTGCAGTGGCACCACTGGGGATGCAGTGCAGTGAGTCCAGAGAGTGTACTGGCACCACTGGGAATGCACTGCAGTGACTCCAGAGAGTGCACTGGCACCACTGGGGATGCGGTGCAGTGAGTCCAGAGAGTGCACTGTCACCACTGGGGATGCACTGCAGTGAATCTAGAGAGTGCACTGGCACCACTTGGGATGCAGTGCAGTGAGTCCAGTGAGTGCACTGGCACCACTGGGGATGCACTGCAGTGAGTCCAGAGAGTGCACTGGCACCACTGGGGATGCTGTACAGTGAGTCCACAGAGTGCACTGGCACCACTGGGGATGCACTGCAGTGAGTGCAGAGAGTACACTGGCACCACTTGCCATGCAGTGCAGTGAGTCCAGAGAGTGCACTGGCTCCAGTGGGGATTCACTGCAGTGACTCTATAGTGTACACTGGAACCACTGGGGATGCACTGCAGTGAGTCCAGAGAGTGCACTGGCACCACTGGGGATGCAGTACAGTGAGTCCACAGAGTGCACTGGCACCACTGGGGATGCAGTGCAGTGAGTCCAGAGAGTGCACTGGCACCACTGGGGATGCAGTGCAGTGAGTCCAGAGAGGGCACTGGCACCACTGGGGATGCAGTGCAGTGACTCCAGAGAGTGCACTGGCACCACTGGGGATGCACTGCAGTGAGTCCAGAGAGTGCACTGGCACCACTGGGGATGCAGTGCAGTGCGTCCAGAGAGTGCACTGGCACCACTGGGGATGCACTGCAGTGAGTCCAGAGAGTGCACTGGCACCACTGGGGATGCAGTGCAATGAGTCCAGAGAGGGCACTGGCACCACCGGGGATGAACTTCAGTGAGTCCCGAGTGTGCACTGGCACCACTAGAGATGCACTGCAGTGAGTCCAGAGAGTGCACTGGCACCACCGGGGATGCACTGCAGTGACTCTAGAGAGTGCACTGGCACCACTGGGGATGCAGTGCAGTGAGTCCAGAGAGTGTACTGGCACCACTGGGGATGCAGTACAGTGACTCCAGAGAGTGCACTGGCACCACTGGGGATGCGGTGCAGTGAGTCCAGAGAGTGCACTGGCACCACTGGGGATGCAGTGCAGTGAGTCCAGTGAGTGCACTGGCACCACTGGGGATGCACTCCGGTGAGTCCAGAGAGTGCACTGGCACCACTGGGGATGCACTTCAGTGAATCTAGAGAGTGCACTGGTACCACTGGGGATGCAGTGCAGTGAGTCCAAAGAGTGCACTGGCACCACTGGGGATGCAGTGCAGTGAGTCCAAAGAGTGCACTGGCACCAGTGGGGATGCACTGCAGTGAGTCCAGAGAGTGCACTGGCACCACTGGGGATGCAGTGCAGTGAGTCCAGAGAGTGCACTGGCACCACTGGGGATGCAGTGCAGTGAGTCCAGAGAGTGCACTGGCACCACTGGGGATGCACTGCAGTGAGTCTAGAGAGTGCACTGGCACCAGTGGGGATGCAGTGCAGTGCGTCCAGAGAGTGCACTGGCACCACTGGGGATGCACCTCGGTTAGTCCAGAGAGTGCACTGGCACCACTGGGGATGCTGTACAGTGAGTCCACAGAGTGCACTGGAACCACTGGGGATGCAGTACAGTGAGTCCAGAGAGTGCACTGGCACCACTGGGGATACACTTCAGTGAATCTAGAGAGTGCACTGGCACCACTGGGGATGCAGTGCAGTGAGTCCAGTGAGTGCACTGGCACCACTGGGGATGCACTTCAGTGAGTCCAGATAGTGCACTGGCACCATTGGGGATGCTGTACAGTGAGTCCACAGAGTGCACTGGCACCACTGGGGATGCACTGCAGTGAGTGCAGAGAGTACACTGGGACCACTGGGCATGCAGTGCAGTGAGTCCAGAGAGTGCACTGGCACCACTGGGGATGCAGTGCAGTGAGTCCAGAGAGTGCACTGGAACCAGAGGGGATGCACTGCAGTGAGTGCAGAGAGTGCACTGGCACCACTGGGGATGCACTGCAGTGAGTCCAGAGAGTGCACTGGCACCACTGGGGATTCACTGCAGTGACTCCAGAGAGTGCACTGGCACCACTGGGGATGCACTGAAGTGAGTGCAGAGAGTACACTGGCACCACTGGGCATGCAGTGCAGTGAGTCGAGAGAGTGCACTGGCTCCAGTGGGGATGCACTGCAGTGACTCTAGAGAGTACACTGGAACCACTGGGGATGCAGTGCAGTGAGTCCAGAGAGTGCACTGGCACCACTGGGGATGCAGTACAGTGAGTCCACAGAGTGCACTGGCACCACTGGGGATGCAGTGCAGTGAGTCCAGAGAGGGCACTGGCACCACTGGGGATGCAGTGCAGGGAGTCCAGAGAGGGCACTGGCACCACTGGGATGCAGTGCAGTGAGTCCAGAGAGTGCACTGGCACCACTGGGGATGCAGTGCAGTGAGTCCAGAGACTGCACAGGCACCACTGGGGATGCAGTGCAGTGAGTCCAGAGACTGCACTGGCACCACTGGTGATGCACTGAAGTGAGTCCAGAGAGTGCACTGGCACCACTGCGGATGCATTGCAGTGAGTCCAGAGAGGGCACTGGCACCACTGCGGATGCAGTGCAGTGAGTCCAGAGAGTGCACTGGCACCACTGGGGATGCACTGCAGTGAGTCCAGAGACTGCACAGGCACCACTGGGGATGCAGTGCAGTGAGTCCTGAGAGTGCACTGGTACCTTGTGGATGCACTGCAGTGAGTCCAGAGAGTGCACTGGCACCGCTTCGGATGCACTGCAGTGAATCTAGAGAGTGCACTGGCACCACTGGGGATGCAGTGCAGTGAGTCCAGTGAGTGCACTGGCACCACTGGGGATGCACCCCGGTGAGTCCAGAGAGTGCACTGGCACCACTGGGGATGGACTTCAGTGAATCTAGAGAGTGCACTGGTACCACTGGGGATGCAGTGCAGTGAGTCCAGTGAGTGCACTGGCACCACTGGGGATGCACTGCAGTGAGTCCAGAGAGTGCACTGGCACCACTGGGGATGCTGTACAGTGAGTCCACAGAGTGCACTGGCACCACTGGGAATGCAGTGCAGTGAGTCCAGAGAGTGCACTGGCACCACTGGGGATGCAGTGCAGTGAGTCCAGAGAGTGCACTGGCACCACTGGGGATGCAGTACAGTGAGTCCACAGAGTGCACTGGCACCACTGGGGATGCAGTGCAGTGACTGCAGAGAGTGCACTGGCACCAATGGGGATGCAGTGCAGTGAGTCCATAGAGTGCACTGGCACAACTGGGGATGCACTGCAGTGACTCTAGAGAGTGCACTGGCACCACTGGGGATGCAGTGCAGTGAGTCCAGAGAGTGCACTGGCACCACTGGGGATGCGGTGCAGTGAGTCCAGAGAGTGCACTGGCACCACTGGGGATGCACTGCAGTGAATCTAGAGAGTGCACTGGCACCACTGGGGATGCAGTGCAGTGAGTCCAGTGAGTGCACTGGCACCACTGGGGATGCACTGCAGTGAGTCCAGAGAGTGCACTGGCACCACTGGGGATGCTGTACAGTGAGTCCAGAGAGTGCACTGGCACCACTGGGGATGCACTGCAGTGAGTGCAGAGAGTACACTGGCACCACTTGCCATGCAGTGCAGTGAGTCCAGAGAGTGCACTGGCTCCAGTGGGGATGCACTGCAGTGACTCTAGAGTGTACACTGGAACCACTGGGGATGCAGTGCAGTGAGTCCACAGAGTGCACTGGCACCACTGGGGATGCAGTACAGTGAGTCCACAGAGTGCACTGGCACCACTGGGGATGCAGTGCAGTGAGTCCAGAGAGTGCACTGGCACCACTGGGGATGCAGTGCAGTGAGTCCAGAGAGTGCACTGGCACCACTGGGGATGCAGTTCAGTGACTCCAGAGAGTGCACTGGCACCACTGGGGATGCACTGCAGTGAGTCCAGAGAGTGCACATGCACCACTGGGGATGCAGTGCAATGAGTCCAGAGAGGGCACTGGCACCACCGGGGATGCACTTCAGTGAGTCCCGAGTGTGCACTGGCACCACTAGGGATGCACTGCAGTGAGTCCAGAGAGTGCACTGGCACCACCGGGGATGCACTGCAGTGACTCTAGAGAGTGCACTGGCACCACTGGGGATGCAGTGCAGTGAGTCCAGAGAGTGTACTGGCACCACTGGGGATGCCCTGCAGTGACTCCAGAGAGTGCACTGGCACCACTGGGGATGCGGTGCAGTGAGTCCAGAGAGTGCACTGGCACCACTGGGGATGCAGTGCAGTGAGTCCAGTGAGTGCACTGGCACCACTGGGGATGCACCCCGGTGAGTCCAGAGAGTGCACTGGCACCACTGGGGATGCACTTCAGTGAATCTAGAGAGTGCACTGGTACCACTGGGGATGCAGTGCAGTGAGTCCAGAGAGTGCACTGGCACCAGAGGGGATGCAGTGCAGTGAGTCCAAAGAGTGCACTGGCACCAGTGGGGATGCACTGCAGTGAGTCCAGAGAGTGCACTGGCACCACTGGGGATGCAGTGCAGTGAGTCCACAGAGTGCACTGGCACCACTGGGGATGCACTGCAGTGAGTCCAGAGAGTGCACTGGCACCACTGGGGATGCACTGCAGTGAGTGCAGAGAGTACACTGGCAACACTGGGGATGCAGTGCAGTGAGTCCAGAGAGTGCACTGGCTCCACTGGGGATGCACTGCAGTGAGTCCAGAGAGTGCACTGGCACCACTGGGGATGCACTGCAGTGAGTCGAGAGAGTGCTCTGGCACTACTGGGGATGCAGTGCAGTGAGTCCACAGAGTGCACTGGCACTACTGGGGATGCAGTGCAGTGAATCTAGAGAGTGCACTGGTACCACTGGGGATGCAGTGCAGTGAGTCCAGTGAGTGCACTGGCACCTCTGGGGATGCACTGCAGTGAGTCCAGAGAGTGCACTGGCACCACTGGGGATGCTGTACAGTGAGTCCACAGAGTGCACTGGCACCACTGGGGATGCACTGCAGTGAGTGCAGAGAGTACACTGGCACCACTGGGCATGCAGTGCAGTGAGTCCAGAGAGTGCACTGGCACCACTGGGGATGCACTGCAGTGACTCTAGAGAGTACACTGGAACCACTGGGGATGCAATGCAGTGAGTCCAGAGAGTGCACTGGCACCACTGGGGATGCAGTACAGTGAGTCCACAGAGTGCACTGGCACCACTGGGGAAGCAGTGCAGTGAGTCCAGAGAGTGCACTGGCACCACTGGGGATGCAGTGCAGTGAGTCCAGAGAGTGCACTGGCACCAGAGGGGATGCACTGCAGTGAGTGCAGAGAGTGCACTGGCACCACTGGGGATGCAGTGCAGTGAGTCCAGAGAGTGCACTGGCCACCACTGGGGATTCACTGCAGTGACTCCAGAGAGTGCACTGGCACCACTGGGGATGCAGTGCAGTGAGTGCAGAGAGTACACTGGCACCACTGGGGATGCAGTGCAGTGAGTCCAGAGAGTGCACTGGCTCCAGTGGGGATGCACTGCAGTGACTCTAGAGAGTACACTGGAACCACTGGGGATGCAGTGCAGTGAGTCCAGAGAGTGCACTGGCACAACTTGGGATGCAGTACAGTGAGTCCATAGAGTGCACTGGCACCACTGGGGATGCAGTGCAGTGAGTCCAGAGAGTGCACTGGCACCACTGGGAATGCAGTACAGTGAGTCCAGAGAGGGCACTGGCACCACTGGGGATGCACTGCAGTGAGTCCAGAGAGTGCACTGGCACCATTGGGGATGCAGTGCTGTGAGTCCAGAGAGTGCACTGACACCACTGGGGATGCAGTGCAGTGAGTCCAGAGAGTGCACTGGTACCCTGGGGATGCACTGCAGTGAGTCCAGAGAGTGCACATGCACCACCGGGGATGCAGTGCAATGAGTCCAGAGAGGGCACTGGCACCACCGGGGATACACTTCAGTGAGTCCAGAGTGTGCACTGGCACCACTAGGGATGCACTGCAGTGAGTCCAGAAAGTGCACTGGCACCAACGGGGATGCACTGCAGTGACTCTAGAGAGTGCACTGGCACCACTGGGGATGCAGTGCAGTGAGTCCAGAGAGTGTACTGGCACCACTGGGGATGCACTGCAGTGACTCCAGAGAGTGCACTGGCACCACTGGGGATGCGGTGCAGTGAGTCCAGAGAGTGCACTGGCACCACTGGGGATGCACTGCAGTGAATCTAGAGAGTGCACTGGCACCACTGGGGATGCAGTGCAATGAGTCCAGTGAGTGCACTGGCACCACTGGGGATGCACCCCGGTGAGTCCAGAGAGTGCACTGGCACCACTGGGGATGCACTTCAGTGAATCTAGAGAGTGCACTGGTACCACTGGGGATGCAGTGCAGTGAGTCCAGTGAGTGCACTGGCACCACTGGGGATGCACTGCAGTGAGTCCAGAGAGTGCACTGGCACCACTGGGATGCAGTGCAGTGAGTGCAGAGAGTGCACTGGCACCACTGGGCATGCAGTGCAGTGAGTCCAGAGAGTGCACTGGCACCACTGGGGATGCAGTGCAGTGAGTCCAGAGAGTGCACTGGCACCACTGGGGATGCACTGCAGTGAGTCCAGAGAGGGCACTGGCACCACTGCGGATGCAGTGCAGTGAGTCCAGAGAGTGCACTGGCACCACTGGGGATGCACTGCAGTGAGTCCAGAGACTGCACAGGCACCACTGGGGATGCAGTGCAGTGAGTCCAGAGAGTGCACTGGCACCACTGGGGATGCACTGCAGTGAGTCCAGAGAGTGCACTGGCACCACTGGGGATGCACTGCAGTGAGTCCAGAGAGTGCACTGGCACCACTGGGGATTCACTGCAGTGACTCCAGAGAGTGCACTGGCACCACTGGGGATGCAGTGCAGTGAGTCCAGAGAGTGCACTGGCTCCAGTGGGGATGCACTGCAGTGACTCTAGAGAGTACACTGGAACCACTGGGGATGCAGTGCAGTGACTCCAGAGAGTGCACTGGCACCACTGGGGATGCAGTACAGTGAGTCCACAGAGTGCACTGGCACCACTGGGGATGCAGTGCAGTGAGTCCAGAGAGTGCACTGGCACCACTGGGGATGCAGTGCAGTGAGTCCAGAGAGTGCACTGGCACCACTGGGAATGCAGTGCAGTGAGTCCAGAGAGTGCAATGGCACCACTGGGATGCAGTGCAGTGAGTCCAGAGAGTGCACTGGCACCACTGGGGATGCAGTGCAGTGAGTCCAGAGACTGCACAGGCACCACTGGGGATGCAGTGCAGTGAGTCCAGAGACTGCACTGGCACCACTGGTGATGCACTGAAGTGAGTCCAGAGAGTGCACTGGCACCACTGGGGATGCACTGCAGTGAGTCCAGAGAGGGCACTGGCACCACTGCGGATGCAGTGCAGTGAGTCCAGAGAGTGCACTGGCACCACTGGGGATGCACTGCAGTGAGTCCAGAGACTGCACAGGCACCACTGGGGATGCAGTGCAGTGAGTCCTGAGAGTGCACTGGTACCTTGGGGATGCACTGCAGTGAGTCCAGAGAGTGCACATGCACCACTGGGGATGCAGTGCAATGAGTCCAGAGAGGGCACTGGCACCACCGGGGATACACTTCAGTGAGTCCAGAGTGTGCACTGGCACCACTAGGGATGCACTGCAGTGAGTCCAGAGAGTGCACTGGCACCACCGGGGATGCACTGCAGTGACTCTAGAGAGTGCACTGGCACCACTGGGGATGCAGTGCAGTGAGTCCAGAGAGTGTACTGGCACCACTGGGGATGCACTGCAGTGACTCCAGAGAGTGCACTGGCACCACTGGGGATGCGGTGCAGTGAGTCCAGAGAGTGCACTGGCACCACTGGGGACGCACTGCAGTGAATCTAGAGAGTGCACTGGCACCACTGGGGATGCAGTGCAGTGAGTCCAGTGAGTGCACTGGCACCACTGGGGATGCACCCCGGTGAGTCCAGAGAGTGCACTGGCACCACTGGGGATGCACTTCAGTGAATCTAGAGAGTGCACTGGTACCACTGGGGATGCACTGCAGTGAGTCCAGTGAGTGCACTGGCACCACTGGGGATGCACTGCAGTGAGTCCAGAGAGTGCACTGGCACCACTGGGGATGCTGTACAGTGAGTCCACAGAGTGCACTGGCACCACTGGGGATGCACTGCAGTGAGTCCAGAGAGTGCACTGGCACCACTGGGGATGCAGTGCAGTGAGTCCAGAGAGTGCACTGGCACCACTGGGGATGCAGTACAGTGAGTCCACAGAGTGCACTGGCACCACTGGGGATGCAGTGCAGTGACTGCAGAGAGGGCACTGGCACCAATGGGGATGCAGTGCAGTGAGTCCATAGAGTGCACTGGCACCACAGGGGATGCACTGCAGTGACTCTATAGTGTACACTGGAACCACTGGGGATGCACTGCAGTGAGTCCAGAGAGTGCACTGGCACCACTGGGGATGCAGTACAGTGAGTCCACAGAGTGCACTGGCACCACTGGGGATGCAGTGCAGTGAGTCCAGAGAGTGCACTGGCACCACTGGGGATGCAGTGCAGTGAGTCCAGAGAGGGCACTGGCACCACTGGGGATGCAGTGCAGTGACTCCAGAGAGTGCACTGGCACCACTGGGGATGCACTGCAGTGAGTCCAGAGAGTGCACTGGCACCACTGGGGATGCAGTGCAGTGCGTCCAGAGAGTGCACTGGCACCACTGGGGATGCACTGCAGTGAGTCCAGAGAGTGCACATGCACCACCGGGGATGCAGTGCAATGAGTCCAGAGAGGGCACTGGCACCACCGGGGATGCACTTCAGTGAGTCCCGAGTGTGCACTGCCACCACTAGGGATGCACTGCAGTGAGTCCAGAGAGTGCACTGGCACCACCGGGGATGCACTGCAGTGACTCTAGAGAGAGCACTGGCACCACTGGGGATGCAGTGCAGTGAGTCCAGAGAGTGCACTGGCACCACTGGGGATGCAGTGCAGTGAGTCCAGTGAGTGCACTGGCACCACTGGGGATGCACCCCGGTGAGTCCAGAGAGTGCACTGGCACCACTGGGGATGCACTTCAGTGAATCTAGAGAGTGCACTGGTACCACTGGGGATGCAGTGCAGTGAGTCCAAAGAGTGCACTGGCACCACTGGGGATGCAGTGCAGTGAGTCCAAAGAGTGCACTGGCACCAGTGGGGATGCACTGCAGTGAGTCACGAGAGTGCACTGGCACCACTGGCGATGCACTGCAGTGAGTCCAGAGAGGGCACTGGCACCACTGCGGATGCAGTGCAGTGAGTCCAGAGAGTGCACTGGCACCACTGGGGATGCACTGCAGTGAGTCCAGAGACTGCACAGGCACCACTGGGGATGCAGTGCAGTGAGTCCTGAGAGTGCACTGGTACCTTGAGGATGCACTGCAGTGAGTCCAGAGAGTGCACATGCACCACTGGGGATGCAGTGCAATGAGTCCAGAGAGGGCACTGGCACCACCGGGGATACACTTCAGTGAATCTAGAGAGTGCACTGGTACCACTGGGGATGCTGTGCAGTGAGTCCAGTGAGTGCACTGGCACCACTGGGGATGCACTGCAGTGAGTCCAGAGAGTGCACTGGCACCACTGGGGATGCTGTACAGTGAGTCCACAGAGTGCACTGGCACCACTGGGGATGCACTGCAGTGAGTCCACAGAGTGCACTGGCACCACTGGGGATGCAGTGCAGTGAGTCCAGAGAGTGCACTGGCACCACTGGGGATGCAGTACAGTGAGTCCACAGAGTGCACTGGCACCACTGGGGATTTAGTGCAGTGACTGCAGAGAGTGCACTGGCACCAATGGGGATGCAGTGCAGTGAGTCCATAGAGTGCACTGGCACCACTGGGGATGCACTGCAGTGACTCTAGAGAGTGCAGTGGCACCACTGGGGATGCAGTGCAGTGAGTCCAGAGAGTGTACTGGCACCACTGGGAATGCACTGCAGTGACTCCAGAGAGTGCACTGGCACCACAGGGGATGCGGTGCAGTGAGTCTAGAGAGTGCACTGGCACCACTGGGGATGCACTGCAGTGAATCTAGAGAGTGCACTGGCACCACTTGGGATGCAGTGCAGTGAGTTCAGTGAGTGCACTGGCACCACTGGGGATGCACTACAGTGAGTCCAGAGAGTGCACTGGCACCACTGGGGATGCTGTACAGTGAGTCCACAGAGTGCACTGGCACCACTGGGGATGCACTGCAGTGAGTGCAGAGAGTACACTGGCACCACTGGGGATGCAGTGCAGTGAGTCCAGAGAGTGCACTGGCTCCAGTGGGGATGCACTGCAGTGACTCTATAGTGTACACTGGAACCACTGGGGATGCACTGCAGTGAGTCCAGAGAGTGCACTGGCACCACTGGGGATGCAGTACAGTGAGTCCACAGAGTGCACTGGCACCACTGGGGATGCAGTGCAGTGAGTCCAGAGAGTGCACTGGCACCACTGGGGATGCAGTGCAGTGAGTCCAGAGAGGGCACTGGCACCACTGGGGATGCAGTGCAGTGACTCCAGAGAGTGCACTGGCACCACTGGGCATGCACTGCAGTGAGTCCAGAGAGTGCACTGGCACCACTGGGGATGCAGTGCAGTGCGTCCAGAGAGTGCACTGGCACCACTGGGGATGCACTGCAGTGAGTCCAGAGAGGGCACTGGCACCACTGGGGATGCAGTGCAATGAGTCCAGAGAGGGCACTGGCACCACCGGGGATGAACTTCAGTGAGTCCCGAGTGTGCACTGGCACCACTAGAGATGCACTGCAGTGAGTCCAGAGAGTGCACTGCCACCACCGGGGATGCACTGCAGTGACTCTAGAGAGTGCACTGGCACCACTGGGGATGCAGTGCAGTGAGTCCAGAGAGTGTACTGGCACCACTGGGGATGCACTGCAGTGACTCCAGAGAGTGCACTGGCACCACTGGGGATGCGGTGCAGTGAGTCCAGAGAGTGCACTGGCACCACTGGGGATGCAGTGCAGTGAGTCCAGTGAGTGCACTGGCACCACTGGGGATGCACCCCGGTGAGTCCAGAGAGTGCACTGGCACCACTGGGGATGCACTTCAGTGAATCTAGAGAGTGCACTGGTACCACTGGGGATGCAGTGCAGTGAGTCCAAAGAGTGCACTGGCACCACTGGGGATGCAGTGCAGTGAGTCCAAAGAGTGCACTGGCACCACTGGGGATGCACTGCAGTGAGTCCAGAGAGTGCACTGGCACCACTGGGGATGCAGTGCAGTGAGTCCAGAGAGTGCACTGGCACCACTGGGGATGCACTGCAGTGAGTCCAGAGAGTGCACTGGCACCACTGGGGATGCAGTTCAGTGAGTCCAGAGAGTGCACTGGCACCACTGGGGATGCAGTGCAGTGAGTCCACAGAGTGCACTGGCACCACTGGGGATGCAGTTCAGTGAGTCCAGAGAGTGCACTGGCACCACTGGGGATGCACTTCAGTGAATCTAGAGAGTGCACTGGTACCACTGGGGATGCAGTGCAGTGAGTCCAGTGAGTGCACTGGCACCACTGGGGATGCAGTTCAGTGAGTCCAGAGAGTGCACTGGCACCACTGGGGATGCTGTACAGTGAGTCCACAGAGTGCACTGGCACCACTGGGGATGCACTGCAGTGAGTGCAGAGAGTACACTGGCACCACTGGGCATGCAGTGCAGTGAGTCCAGAGAGTGCACTGGCTCCAGTGGGGATGCACTGCAGTGACTCTAGAGAGTACACTGGAACCACTGGGGATGCAATGCAGTGAGTCCAGAGAGTGCACTGGCACCACTGGGGATGCAGTACAGTGAGTCCACAGAGTGCACTGGCACCACTGGGGATGCACTGCAGTGAGTCCAGAGAGTGCACTGGCACCACTGGGGATGCAGTGCAGTGAGTCCAGAGAGTGCACTGGCACCAGAGGGGATGCACTGCAGTGAGTGCAGAGAGTGCACTGGCACCACTGGGGATGCACTGCAGTGAGTCCAGAGAGTGCACTGGCACCACTGGGGATTCACTGCAGTGACTCCAGAGAGTGCACTGGCACCACTGGGGATGCAGTGCAGTGAGTGCAGAGAGTACACTGGCACCACTGGGGATGCAGTGCAGTGAGTCCAGAGAGTACACTGGAACCACTGGGGATGCAGTGCAGTGAGTCCAGAGAGTGCACTGGCACAACTGGGGATGCAGTACAGTGAGTCCACAGAGTGCACTGGCAACACTGGGGATGCAGTGCAGTGAGTCCAGAGAGTGCACTGGCACCACTGGGGATGCAGTGCTGTGAGTCCAGAGAGTGCACTGACACCACTGGGGATGCAGTGCTGTGAGTCCAGAGAGTGCACTGGCACCACTGGGAATGCAGTGCAGTGAGTCCAGAGAGTGCAATGGCACCACTGGGATGCAGTGCAGTGAGTCCAGAGAGTGCACTGGCACCACTGGGGATGCAGTGCAGTGAGTCCAGAGACTGCACAGGCACCACTGGGGATGCAGTGCAGTGAGTCCAGAGACTGCACTGGCACCACTGGTGATGCACTGAAGTGAGTCCAGAGAGTGCACTGGCAGCACTGGGGATGCACTGACGTGAGTCAGAGAGGGTACTGGCACCACTGCGGATGCAGTGCAGTGAGTCCAGAGAGTGCACTGGCACCACTGGGGATGCACTGCAGTGAGTCCAGAGACTACACAGGCACCACTGGGGATGCAGTGCAGTGAGTCCAGAGAGTGTACTGGCACCACTGGGGATGCACTGCAGTGAATCTAGAGAGTGCACTGGCACCACTGGGGATGCAGTGCAGTGACTCCAGAGAGTGCACTGGCACCACTGGGGATGCACCCCGGTGAGTCCAGAGAGTGCACTGGCACCACTGGGGATGCACTTCAGTGAATCTAGAGAGTGCACTGGTACCACTGGGGATGCAGTGCAGTGAGTCCAGTGAGTGCACTGGCACCACTGGGGATGCACTGCAGTGAGTCCAGAGAGAGCACTGGCACCACTGGGGATGCTGTACAGTGAGTCCACAGAGTGCACTGGCACCACTGGGGATGCACTGCAGTGAGTGCAGAGAGTACACTGGCACCACTGGGCATGCAGTGCAGTGAGTCCAGAGAGTGCACTGGCACCACTGGGCATGCAGTACAGTGAGTCCACAGAGTGCACTGACACCACTGGGGATGCAGTGCAGTGAGTCCAGAGAGTGCACTGGCACCACTGGGGATGCAGTGCAGTGAGTCCAGAGAGTGCACTGGAACCACTGGGGATGCAGTGCAGTGACTCCAGAGAGTGCACTGGCACCACTGGGGATGCAGTGCAGTGAGTGCAGAGAGTACACTGGCACCACTGGGGATGCAGTGCAGTGAGTCCAGAGAGTACACTGGAACCACTGGGGATGCAGTGCAGTGAGTCCAGAGAGTGCACTGGCACAACTGGGGATGCAGTACAGTGAGTCCACAGAGTGCACTGGCAACACTGGGGATGCAGTGCAGTGAGTCCAGAGAGTGCACTGGCACCACTGGGGATGCAGTGCTGTGAGTCCAGAGAGTGCACTGACACCACTGGGGATGCAGTGCTGTGAGTCCAGAGAGTGCACTGGCACCACTGGGAATGCAGTGCAGTGAGTCCAGAGAGTGCAATGGCACCACTGGGATGCAGTGCAGTGAGTCCAGAGAGTGCACTGGCACCACTGGGGATGCAGTGCAGTGAGTCCAGAGACTGCACAGGCACCACTGGGGATGCAGTGCAGTGAGTCCAGAGACTGCACTGGCACCACTGGTGATGCACTGAAGTGAGTCCAGAGAGTGCACTGGCAGCACTGGGGATGCACTGACGTGAGTCAGAGAGGGTACTGGCACCACTGCGGATGCAGTGCAGTGAGTCCAGAGAGTGCACTGGCACCACTGGGGATGCACTGCAGTGAGTCCAGAGACTACACAGGCACCACTGGGGATGCAGTGCAGTGAGTCCAGAGAGTGTACTGGCACCACTGGGGATGCACTGCAGTGAATCTAGAGAGTGCACTGGCACCACTGGGGATGCAGTGCAGTGACTCCAGAGAGTGCACTGGCACCACTGGGGATGCACCCCGGTGAGTCCAGAGAGTGCACTGGCACCACTGGGGATGCACTTCAGTGAATCTAGAGAGTGCACTGGTACCACTGGGGATGCAGTGCAGTGAGTCCAGTGAGTGCACTGGCACCACTGGGGATGCACTGCAGTGAGTCCAGAGAGAGCACTGGCACCACTGGGGATGCTGTACAGTGAGTCCACAGAGTGCACTGGCACCACTGGGGATGCACTGCAGTGAGTGCAGAGAGTACACTGGCACCACTGGGCATGCAGTGCAGTGAGTCCAGAGAGTGCACTGGCACCACTGGGCATGCAGTACAGTGAGTCCACAGAGTGCACTGACACCACTGGGGATGCAGTGCAGTGAGTCCAGAGAGTGCACTGGCACCACTGGGGATGCAGTGCAGTGAGTCCAGAGAGTGCACTGGAACCACTGGGGATGCAGTGCAGTGACTCCAGAGAGTGCACTGGCACCACTGGGGATGCACTGCAGTGAGTCCAGAGAGTGCACTGGCACCACTGGGGATGCAGTGCAGTGAGTCCAGAGACTGCACAGGCACCACTGGGGATGCAGTGCAGTGAGTCCAGAGAGTGCACTGGCACCACTGGGGATGCACTGCAGTGAGTGCAGAGAGTGCACTGGCACCACTGGGGATGCAGTGCAGTGAGTCCACAGAGTGCACTGGCACCACTGGGGATGCACTGCAGTGAGTCCAGAGAGTGCACTGGCACCACTGGGGATGCACTGCAGTGAGTGCAGAGAGTACACTGGCAACACTGGGGATGCAGTGCAGTGAGTCCAGAGAGTGCACTGGCTCCACTGGGGATGCAGTGCAGTGAGTGCAGAGAGTGCACTGGCACCACTGGGGATGCACTGCAGTGAGTCCAGAGAGTGCACTGGCACTACTGGGGATGCAGTGCAGTGAGTCCACAGAGTGCACTGGCACCACTGGGGATGCAGTTCAGTGAGTCCAGAGAGTGCACTGGCACCACTGGGGATGCAGTGCAGTGAGTCCAGAGAGTGCACTGGCACCACTGGGGATGCACTGCAGTGAGTCCAGAGAGTGCACTGGCACCACTGGGGATGCAGTACAGTGAGTCCACAGAGTGCACTGGCACCACTGGGGATTTAGTGCAGTGACTGCAGAGAGTGCACTGGCACCAATGGGGATGCAGTGCAGTGAGTCCATAGAGTGCACTGGCACCACTGGGGATGCACTGCAGTGACTCTAGAGAGTGCACTGGCACCACTGGGGATGCAGTGCAGTGAGTCCAGAGAGTGTACTGGCACCACTGGGAATGCACTGCAGTGACTCCAGAGAGTGCACTGGCACCACTGGGGATGCGGTGCAGTGAGTCCAGAGAGTGCACTGGCACCACTGGGGATGCACTGCAGTGAATCTAGAGAGTGCACTGGCACCACTGGGGATGCAGTGCAGTGAGTCCAGTGAGTGCACTGGCACCACTGGGGATGCACTGAAGTGAGTCCAGAGAGTGCACTGGCACCACTGGGGATGCTGTACAGTGAGTCCACAGAGTGCACTGGCACCACTGGGGATGCACTGCAGTGAGTGCAGAGAGTACACTGGCACCACTTGCCATGCAGTGCAGTGAGTCCAGAGAGTGCACTGGCTCCAGTGGGGATGCACTGCAGTGACTCTATAGTGTACACTGGAACCACTGGGGATGCACTGCAGTGAGTCCAGAGAGTGCACTGGCACCACTGGGGATGCAGTACAGTGAGTCCACAGAGTGCACTGGCACCACTGGGGATGCAGTGCAGTGAGTCCAGAGAGTGCACTGGCACCACTGGGCATGCAGTGCAGTGAGTCCAGAGAGGGCACTGGCACCACTGGGGATGCAGTGCAGTGACTCCAGAGAGTGCACTGGCACCACTGGGCATGCACTGCAGTGAGTCCAGAGAGTGCACTGGCACCACTGGGGATGCAGTGCAGTGCGTCCAGAGAGTGCACTGGCACCACTGGGGATGCACTGCAGTGAGTCCAGAGAGGGCACTGGCACCACTGGGGATGCAGTGCAATGAGTCCAGAGAGGGCACTGGCACCACCGGGGATGAACTTCAGTGAGTCCCGAGTGTGCACTGGCACCACTAGAGATGCACTGCAGTGAGTCCAGAGAGTGCACTGGCACCACCGGGGATGCACTGCAGTGACTCTAGAGAGTGCACTGGCACCACTGGGGATGCAGTGCAGTGAGTCCAGAGAGTGTACTGGCACCACTGGGGATGCACTGCAGTGAGTGCAGAGAGTGCACTGGCACCACTGGGGATGCGGTGCAGTGAGTCCAGAGAGTGCACTGGCACCACTGGGGATGCAGTGCAGTGAGTCCAGTGAGTGCACTGGCACCACTGGGGATGCACCCCGGTGAGTCCAGAGAGTGCACTGGCACCACTGGGGATGCACTTCAGTGAATCTAGAGAGTGCACTGGTACCACTGGGGATGCAGTGCAGTGAGTCCAAAGAGTGCACTGGCACCACTTGGGATGCAGTGCAGTGAGTCCAAAGAGTGCACTGGCACCAGTGGGGATGCACTGCAGTGAGTCCAGAGAGTGCACTGGCACCACTGGGGATGCAGTGCAGTGAGTCCAGAGAGTGCACTGGCACCACTGGGGATGCACTGCAGTGAGTCCAGAGAGTGCACTGGCACCACTGGGGATGCAGTTCAGTGAGTCCAGAGAGTGCACTGGCACCACTGGGGATGCAGTGCAGTGAGTCCACAGAGTGCACTGGCACCACTGGGGATGCAGTTCAGTGAGTCCAGAGAGTGCACTGGCACCACTGGGGATGCACTTCAGTGAATCTAGAGAGTGCACTGGTACCACTGGGGATGCAGTGCAGTGAGTCCAGTGAGTGCACTGGCACCACTGGGGATGCACTGCAGTGAGTCCAGAGAGTGCACTGGCACCACTGGGGATGCTGTACAGTGAGTCCACAGAGTGCACTGGCACCACTGGGGATGCACTGCAGTGAGTGCAGAGAGTACACTGGCACCACTGGGGATGCAGTGCAGTGAGTCCAGAGAGTGCACTGGCTCCAGTGGGGATGCACTGCAGTGACTCTAGAGAGTACACTGGAACCACTGGGGATGCAATGCAGTGAGTCCAGAGAGTGCACTGGCACCACTGGGGATGCAGTACAGTGAGTCCACAGAGTGCACTGGCACCACTGGGGATGCAGTGCAGTGAGTCCAGAGAGTGCACTGGCACCACTGGGGATGCAGTGCAGTGAGTCCAGAGAGTGCACTGGCACCAGAGGGGATGCACTGCAGTGAGTGCAGAGAGTGCACTGGCACCACTGGGGATGCACTGCAGTGAGTCCAGAGAGTGCACTGGCACCACTGGGGATTCACTGCAGTGACTCCAGAGAGTGCACTGGCACCACTGGGGATGCAGTGCAGTGAGTGCAGAGAGTACACTGGCACCACTGGGCATGCAGTGCAGTGAGTCGAGAGAGTGCACTGGCTCCAGTGGGGATGCACTGCAGTGACTCTAGAGAGTACACTGGAACCACTGGGGATGCAGTGCAGTGAGTCCAGAGAGTGCACTGGCACAACTGGGGATGCAGTACAGTGAGTCCAGAGACTGCACAGGCACCACTGGGGATGCAGTGCAGTGAGTCCAGAGACTGCACTGGCACCACTGGTGATGCACTGAAGTGAGTCCAGAGAGTGCACTGGCACCACTGGGGATGCACTGACGTGAGTCAGAGAGGGTACTGGCACCACTGCGGATGCAGTGCAGTGAGTCCAGAGAGTGCACTGGCACCACTGGGGATGCACTGCAGTGAGTCCAGAGACTGCACAGGCACCACTGGGGATGCAGTGCAGTGAGTCCAGAGAGTGTACTGGCACCTCTGGGGATGCACTGCAGTGAATCTAGAGAGTGCACTGGCACCACTGGGGATGCAGTGCAGTGACTCCAGAGAGTGCACTGGCACCACTGGGGATGCACCCCGGTGAGTCCAGAGAGTGCACTGGCACCACTGGGGATGCACTTCAGTGAATCTAGAGAGTGCACTGGTACCACTGGGGATGCAGTGCAGTGAGTCCAGTGAGTGCACTGGCACCACTGGGGATGCACTGCAGTGAGTCCAGAGAGAGCACTGGCACCACTGGGGATGCTGTACAGTGAGTCCACAGAGTGCACTGGCACCACTGGGGATGCACTGCAGTGAGTGCAGAGAGTACACTGGCACCACTGGGCATGCAGTGCAGTGAGTCCAGAGAGTGCACTGGCACCACTGGGCATGCAGTACAGTGAGTCCACAGAGTGCACTGACACCACTGGGGATGCAGTGCAGTGAGTCCAGAGAGTGCACTGGCACCACTGGGGATGCAGTGCAGTGAGTCCAGAGAGTGCACTGGAACCACTGGGGATGCAGTGCAGTGACTCCAGAGAGTGCACTGGCACCACTGGGGATGCACTGCAGTGAGTCCAGAGAGTGCACTGGCACCACTGGGGATGCAGTGCAGTGAGTCCAGAGACTGCACAGGCACCACTGGGGATGCACTGCAGTGAGTCCAGAGAGTGCACTGGCACCACTGGGGATGCACTGCAGTGAGTGCAGAGAGTGCACTGGCACCACTGGGGATGCAGTGCAGTGAGTCCACAGAGTGCACTGGCACCACTGGGGATGCACTGCAGTGAGTCCAGAGAGTGCACTGGCACCACTGGGGATGCACTGCAGTGAGTGCAGAGAGTACACTGGCAACACTGGGGATGCAGTGCAGTGAGTCCAGAGAGTGCACTGGCTCCACTGGGGATGCACTGCAGTGAGTCCAGAGAGTGCACTGGCACCACTGGGGATGCACTGCAGTGAGTCCAGAGAGTGCACTGGCACTACTGGGGATGCAGTACAGTGAGTCCACAGAGTGCACTGGCACCACTGGGGATGCAGTTCAGTGAGTCCAGAGAGTGCACTGGCACCACTGGGGATGCAGTGCAGTGAGTCCAGAGAGTGCACTGGCACCACTGGGGATGCACTGCAGTGAGTCCAGAGAGTGCACTGGCACCACTGGGGATGCAGTACAGTGAGTCCACAGAGTGCACTGGCACCACTGGGGATTTAGTGCAGTGACTGCAGAGAGTGCACTGGCACCAATGGGGATGCAGTGCAGTGAGTCCATAGAGTGCACTGGCACCACTGGGGATGCACTGCAGTGACTCTAGAGAGTGCACTGGCACCACTGGGGATGCAGTGCAGTGAGTCCAGAGAGTGTACTGGCACCACTGGGAATGCACTGCAGTGACTCCAGAGAGTGCACTGGCACCACTGGGGATGCGGTGCAGTGAGTCCAGAGAGTGCACTGGCACCACTGGGGATGCACTGCAGTGAATCTAGAGAGTGCACTGGCACCACTGGGGATGCAGTGCAGTGAGTCCAGTGAGTGCACTGGCACCACTGGGGATGCACTGCAGTGAGTGCAGAGAGTGCACTGGCACCACTGGGGATGCTGTACAGTGAGTCCACAGAGTACACTGGCACCACTGGGGATGCACTGCAGTGAGTGCAGAGAGTACACTGGCACCACTTGCCATGCAGTGCAGTGAGTCCAGAGAGTGCACTGGCTCCAGTGGGGATGCACTGCAGTGACTCTATAGTGTACACTGGAACCACTGGGGATGCACTGCAGTGAGTCCAGAGAGTGCACTGGCACCACTGGGGATGCAGTACAGTGAGTCCACAGAGTGCACTGGCACCACTGGGGATGCAGTGCAGTGAGTCCAGAGAGTGCACTGGCACCACTGGGGATGCAGTGCAGTGAGTCCAGAGAGGGCACTGGCACCACTGGGGATGCAGTGCAGTGACTCCAGAGAGTGCACTGGCACCACTGGGGATGCACAGCAGTGAGTCCAGAGAGTGCACTGGCACCACTGGGGATGCAGTGCAGTGCGTCCAGAGAGTGCACTGGCACCACTGGGGATGCACTGCAGTGAGTCCAGAGAGTGCACTGGCACCACTGGGGATGCAGTGCAATGAGTCCAGAGAGGGCACTGGCACCACCGGGGATGCACTGCAGTGACTCTAGAGAGTGCACTGGCACCACTGGGGATGCAGTGCAGTGAGTCCAGAGAGTGTACTGGCACCACTGGGGATGCACTGCAGTGAGTCCAGAGAGTGCACTGGCACCACTGGGGATGCAGTGCAGTGCGTCCAGAGAGTGCACTGGCTCCAGTGGGGATGCACTGCAGTGACTCTATAGTGTACACTGGAACCACTGGGGATGCACTGCAGTGAGTCCAGAGAGTGCACTGGCACCACTGGGGATGCAGTACAGTGAGTCCACAGAGTGCACTGGCACCACTGGGGATGCAGTGCAGTGAGTCCAGAGAGTGCACTGGCACCACTGGGGATGCAGTGCAGTGAGTCCAGAGAGGGCACTGGCACCACTGGGGATGCAGTGCAGTGACTCCAGAGAGTGCACTGGCACCACTGGGGATGCACAGCAGTGAGTCCAGAGAGTGCACTGGCACCACTGGGGATGCAGTGCAGTGCGTCCAGAGAGTGCACTGGCACCACTGGGGATGCACTGCAGTGAGTCCAGAGAGTGCACTGGCACCACTGGGGATGCAGTGCAATGAGTCCAGAGAGGGCACTGGCACCACCGGGGATGCACTGCAGTGACTCTAGAGAGTGCACTGGCACCACTGGGGATGCAGTGCAGTGAGTCCAGAGAGTGTACTGGCACCACTGGGGATGCACTGCAGTGAGTCCAGAGAGTGCACTGGCACCACTGGGGATGCAGTGCAGTGCGTCCAGAGAGTGCACTGGCACCACTGGGGATGCACTGCAGTGAGTCCAGAGAGTGCACTGGCACCACTAGAGATGCACTGCAGTGAGTCCAGAGAGTGCACTGGCACCACCGGGGATGCACTGCAGTGACTCTAGAGAGTGCACTGGCACCACTGGGGATGCAGTGCAGTGAGTCCAGAGAGTGCACTGGCACCACTGGGGATGCACTGCAGTGACTCCAGAGAGTGCACTGGCACCACTGGGGATGCGGTGCAGTGAGTCCAGAGAGTGCACTGGCACCACTGGGGATGCAGTTCAGTGAGTCCAGTGAGTGCACTGGCACCACTGGGGATGCACCCCGGTGAGTCCAGAGAGTGCACTGGCACCACTGGGGATGCACTTCAGTGAATCTAGAGAGTGCACTGGTAGCACTGGGGATGCACTGCAGTGAGTCCAAAGAGTGCACTGGCACCACTGGGGATGCAGTGCAGTGAGTCCAAAGAGTGCACTGGCACCAGTGGGGATGCACTGCAGTGAGTCCAGAGAGTGCACTGGCACCACTGGGGATGCAGTGCAGTGAGTCCACAGAGTGCACTGGCACCATTGGGGATGCACTGCAGTGAGTCCAGAGAGTGCACTGGCTCCACTGGGGATGCACTGCAGTGAGTCCAGAGAGTGCACTGGCACCACTGGGGATGCACTGCAGTGAGTCCAGAGAGTGCACTGGCACTACTGGGGATGCAGTGCAGTGAGTCCACAGAGTGCACTGGCACCACTGGGGATGCAGTTCAGTGAGTCCAGAGAGTGCACTGGCACCACTGGGGATGCAGTGCAGTGAGTCCACAGAGTGCACTGGCACCACTGGGGATGCAGTTCAGTGAGTCCAGAGAGTGCACTGGCACCACTGGGGATGCACTTCAGTGAATCTAGAGAGTGCACTGGTACCACTGGGGATGCTGTGCAGTGAGTCCAGTGAGTGCACTGGCACCACTGGGGATGCACTGTAGTGAGTCCAGAGAGTGCACTGGCACCACTGGGGATGCACTTCAGTGAGTCCACAGAGTGCACTGGCACCACTGGGGATGCACTGCAGTGAGTGCAGAGAGTACACTGGCACCACTGGGCATGCAGTGCAGTGAGTCCAGAGAGTGCACTGGCTCCAGTGGGGATGCACTGCAGTGACTCTAGAGAGTGCACTGGCACCACTGGGGATGCACTGCAGTGAGTCCAGAGAGTGCACTGGCACTACTGGGGATGCAGTGCAGTGAGTCCACAGAGTGCACTGGCACCACTGGGGATGCAGTTCAGTGAGTCCAGAGAGTGCACTGGCACCACTGGGGATGCAGTGCAGTGAGTCCACAGAGTGCACTGGCACCACTGGGGATGCAGTTCAGTGAGTCCAGAGAGTGCACTGGCACCACTGGGGATGCACTTCAGTGAATCTAGAGAGTGCACTGGTACCACTGGGGATGCTGTGCAGTGAGTCCAGTGAGTGCACTGGCACCACTGGGGATGCACTGTAGTGAGTCCAGAGAGTGCACTGGCACCACTGGGGATGCACTTCAGTGAGTCCACAGAGTGCACTGGCACCACTGGGGATGCACTGCAGTGAGTGCAGAGAGTACACTGGCACCACTGGGCATGCAGTGCAGTGAGTCCAGAGAGTGCACTGGCTCCAGTGGGGATGCACTGCAGTGACTCTAGAGAGTACACTGGAACCACTGGGGATGCAATGCAGTGAGTCCAGAGAGTGCACTGGCACCACTGGGGATGCAGTACAGTGAATCCACAGAGTGCACTGGCACCACTGGGGATGCAGTGCAGTGAGTCCAGAGAGTGCACTGGCACCACTGGGGATGCAGTGCAGTGAGTCCAGAGAGTGCACTGGCACCAGAGGGGATGCACTGCAGTGAGTGCAGAGAGTGCACTGGCACCACTGGGGATGCACTGCAGTGAGTCCAGAGAGTGCACTGGCACCACTGGGGATTCACTGCAGTGACTCCAGAGAGTGCACTGGCACCACTGGGGATGCAGTGCAGTGAGTGCAGAGAGTACACTGGCACCACTGGGCATGCAGTGCAGTGAGTCCAGAGAGTGCACTGGCTCCAGTGGGGATGCACTGCAGTGACTCTAGAGAGTACACTGGAACCACTGGGGATGCAGTGCAGTGAGTCCAGAGAGTGCACTGGCAAAACTGGGGATGCAGTACAGTGAGTCCACAGAGTGCACTGGCACCACTGGGGATGCAGTGCAGTGAGTCCAGAGAGGGCACTGGCACCACTGGGGATGCAGTGCAGTGACTCCAGAGAGTGCACTGGCACCATTGGGGATGCAGTGCTGTGAGTCCAGAGAGTGCACTGACACCACTGGTGATGCTGTGCAGTGAGTCCAGAGAGTGCACTGGCACCACTGGTAATGCAGTGCAGTGAGTCCAGAGAGTGCAATGGCACCACTGGGATGCAGTGCAGTGAGTCCAGAGAGTGCACTGGCACCACTGGGGATGCAGTGCAGTGAGTCCAGAGACTGCACAGGCACCACTGGGGATGCAGTGCAGTGAGTCCAGAGACTGCACTGGCACCACTGGTGATGCACTACAGTGAGTCCAGAGACTGCACAGGCACCACTGGGGATGCTGTACAGTGAGTCCACAGAGTGCACTGGCACCACTGGGGATGCACTGCAGTGAGTGCAGAGAGTACACTGGCACCACTGGGCATGCAGTGCAGTGAGTCCAGAGAGTGCACTGGCTCCAGTGGGGATGCACTGCAGTGACTCTAGAGAGTACACTGGAACCACTGGGGATGCAGTGCAGTGAGTCCAGAGAGTGCACTGGCACCACTGGGGATGCAGTACAGTGAGTCCACAGAGTGCACTGACACCACTGGGGATGCAGTGCAGTGAGTCCAGAGAGTGCACTGGCACCACTGGGGATGCAGTGCAGTGAGTCCAGAGAGTGCACTGGAACCACTGGGGATGCAGTGCAGTGACTCCAGAGAGTGCACTGGCACCACTGGGGATGCACTGCAGTGAGTCCAGAGAGTGCACTGGCACCACTGGGGATGCAGTGCAGTGAGTCCAGAGACTGCACAGGCACCACTGGGGATGCAGTGCAGTGAGTCCAGAGAGTGCACTGGCACCACTGGGGATGCACTGCAGTGAGTGCAGAGAGTGCACTGGCACCACTGGGGATGCAGTGCAGTGAGTCCACAGAGTGCACTGGCACCACTGGGGATGCACTGCAGTGAGTCCAGAGAGTGCACTGGCACCACTGGGGATGCAGTGCAGTGAGTCCAGAGAGTGCACTGGCTCCACTGGGGATGCACTGCAGTGAGTCCAGAGAGTGCACTGGCACCACTGGGGATGCACTGCAGTGAGTCCAGAGAGTGCACTGGCACTACTGGGGATGCAGTGCAGTGAGTCCAGAGAGTGCACTGGCACCACTGGGGATGCAGTTCAGTGAGTCCAGAGAGTGCACTGGCACCACTGGGGATGCACTGCAGTGAGTCCAGAGAGTGCACTGGCACCACTGGGGATGCAGTACAGTGAGTCCACAGAGTGCACTGGCACCACTGGGGATTTAGTGCAGTGACTGCAGAGAGTGCACTGGCACCACTGGGGATGCACTGCAGTGAGTGCAGAGAGTACACTGGCACCACTTGCCATGCAGTGCAGTGAGTCCAGAGAGTGCACTGGCTCCGGGGGGATGCACTGCAGTGACTCTATAGTGTACACTGGAACTACTGGGGATGCACTGCAGTGAGTCCAGAGAGTGCACTGGCACCACTGGGGATGCAGTACAGTGAGTCCACAGAGTGCACTGGCACCACTGGGGATGCAGTGCAGTGAGTCCAGAGAGTGCACTGGCACCACTGGGGATGCAGTGCAGTGAGTCCAGAGAGGGCACTGGCACCACTGGGGATGCAGTGCAGTGACTCCAGAGAGTGCACTGGCACCACTGGGGATGCACAGCAGTGAGTCCAGAGAGGGCACTGGCACCACTGGGGATGCAGTGCAGTGCGTCCAGAGAGTGCACTGGCACCACTGGGGATGCACTGCAGTGAGTCCAGAGAGTGCACTGGCACCACTGGGGATGCAGTGCAATGAGTCCAGAGAGGGCACTGGCACCACCGGGGATGAACTTCAGTGAGTCCCGAGTGTGCACTGGCACCACTAGAGATGCACTGCAGTGAGTCCAGAGAGTGCACTGGCACCACCGGGGATGCACTGCAGTGACTCTAGAGAGTGCACTGGCACCACTGGGGATGCAGTGCAGTGAGTCCAGAGAGTGTACTGGCACCACTGGGGATGCACTGCAGTGAGTCCAGAGAGTGCACTGGCACCACTGGGGATGCTGTACAGTGAGTCCACAGAGTGTACTGGCACCACTGGGGATGCACTTCAGTGAATCTAGAGAGTGCACTGGTACCACTGGGGATGCACTGCAGTGAGTCCAAAGAGTGCACTGGCACCACTGGGGATGCAGTGCAGTGAGTCCAAAGAGTGCACTGGCACCAGTGGGGATGCACTGCAGTGAGTCCAGAGAGTGCACTGGCACCACTGGGGATGCAGTGCAGTGAGTCCACAGAGTGCACTGGCACCACTGGGGATGCACTGCAGTGAGTCCAGAGAGTGCACTGGCTCCACTGGGGATGCACTGCAGTGAGTCCAGAGAGTGCACTGGCACCACTGGGGATGCACTGCAGTGAGTCCAGAGAGTGCACTGGCACTACTGGGGATGCAGTGCAGTGAATCCACAGAGTGCACTGGCACCACTGGGGATGCAGTTCAGTGAGTCCAGAGAGTGCACTGGCACCACTGGGGATGCAGTGCAGTGAGTCCACAGAGTGCACTGGCACCACTGGGGATGCAGTTCAGTGAGTCCAGAGAGTGCACAGGCACCACTGGGGATGCACTTCAGTGAATCTAGAGAGTGCACTGGTACCACTGGGGATGCAGTGCAGTGAGTCCAGTGAGTGCACTGGCACCACTGGGGATGCACTGCAGTGAGTCCAGAGAGTGCACTGGCACCACTGGGGATGCTGTACAGTGAGTCCACAGAGTGCACTGGCACCACTGGGGATGCACTGCAGTGAGTGCAGAGAGTACACTGGCACCACTGGGCATGCAGTGCAGTGAGTCCAGAGAGTGCACTGGCTCCAGTGGGGATGCACTGCAGTGACTCTAGAGAGTACACTGGAACCACTGGGGATGCAATGCAGTGAGTCCAGAGAGTGCACTGGCACCACTGGGGATGCAGTACAGTGAATCCACAGAGTGCACTGGCACCACTGGGGATGCAGTGCAGTGAGTCCAGAGAGTGCACTGGCACCACTGGGGATGCAGTGCAGTGAGTCCAGAGAGTGCACTGGCACCAGAGGGGATGCACTGCAGTGAGTGCAGAGAGTGCACTGGCACCACTGGGGATGCACTGCAGTGAGTCCAGAGAGTGCACTGGCACCACTGGGGATTCACTGCAGTGACTCCAGAGAGTGCACTGGCACCACTGGGGATGCAGTGCAGTGAGTGCAGAGAGTACACTGGCACCACTGGGCATGCAGTGCAGTGAGTCCAGAGAGTGCACTGGCTCCAGTGGGGATGCACTGCAGTGACTCTAGAGAGTACACTGGAACCACTGGGGATGCAGTGCAATGAGTCCAGAGAGTGCACTGGCACAACTGGGGATGCAGTACAGTGAGTCCACAGAGTGCACTGGCACCACTGGGGATGCAGTGCAGTGAGTCCAGAGAGTGCACTGGCACCACTGGGGATGCAGTGCAGTGAGTCCAGAGAGGGCACTGGCACCACTGGGGATGCAGTGCAGTGACTCCAGAGAGTGCACTGGCACCATTGGGGATGCAGTGCTGTGAGTCCAGAGAGTGCACTGACACCACTGGTGATGCAGTGCAGTGAGTCCAGAGAGTGCACTGGCACCACTGGTAATGCAGTGAAGTGAGTCCAGAGAGTGCAATGGCACCACTGGGATGCAGTGCAGTGAGTCCAGAGAGTGCACTGGCACCACTGGGGATGCAGTGCAGTGAGTCCAGAGACTGCACAGGCACCACTGGGGATGCAGTGCAGTGAGTCCAGAGACTGCACTGGCACCACTGGTGATGCACTGAAGTGAGTCCAGAGAGTGCACTGGCACCACTGGGGATGCACTGACGTGAGTCCAGAGAGGGTACTGGCACCACTGCGGATGCAGTGCAGTGAGTCCAGAGAGTGCACTGGCACCACTGGGGATGCACTGCAGTGAGTCCAGAGACTGCACAGGCACCACTGGGGATGCAGTGCAGTGAGTCCAGAGAGTGTACTGGCACCACTGGAGATGCACTGCAGTGAGTCCAGAGAGTGCACTGGCACCACTGGGGATGCGGAGCAGTGAGTCCAGAGAGTGCTCTGGCACCACTGGGGATGCACTGCAGTGAATCTAGAGAGTGCACTGGCACCACTGGGGATGCAGTGCAGTGAGTCCAGTGAGTGCACTGGCGCCACTGGGGATGCACCCCGGCGAGTCCAGAGAGTGCACTGGCACCACTGGGGATGCACTTCAGTGAATCTAGAGAGTGCACTGGTACCACTGGGGATGCAGTGCAGTGAGTCCAGTGAGTGCACTGGCACCACTGGGGATGCACTGCAGTGAGTCCAGAGAGAGCACTGGCACCACTGGGGATGCTGTACAGTGAGTCCACAGAGTGCACTGGCACCACTGGGGATGCACTGCAGTGAGTGCAGAGAGTACACTGGCACCACTGGGCATGCAGTGCCGTGAGTACAGAGAGTGCACTGGCTCCAGTGGGGATGCACTGCAGTGACTCTAGAGAGTACACTGGAACCACTGGGGATGCAGTGCAGTGAGTCCAGAGAGTGCACTGGCACCACTGGGGATGCAGTACAGTGAGTCCACAGAGTGTACTGGCACCACTGGGGATGCACTTCAGTGAATCTAGAGAGTGCACTGGTACCACTGGGGATGCACTGCAGTGAGTCCAAAGAGTGCACTGGCACCACTGGGGATGCAGTGCAGTGAGTCCAAAGAGTGCACTGGCACCAGTGGGGATGCACTGCAGTGAGTCCAGAGAGTGCACTGGCACCACTGGGGATGCAGTGCAGTGAGTCCACAGAGTGCACTGGCACCACTGGGGATGCACTGCAGTGAGTCCAGAGAGTGCACTGGCTCCACTGGGGATGCACTGCAGTGAGTCCAGAGAGTGCACTGGCACCACTGGGGATGCACTGCAGTGAGTCCAGAGAGTGCACTGGCACTACTGGGGATGCAGTGCAGTGAATCCACAGAGTGCACTGGCACCACTGGGGATGCAGTTCAGTGAGTCCAGAGAGTGCACTGGCACCACTGGGGATGCAGTGCAGTGAGTCCACAGAGTGCACTGGCACCACTGGGGATGCAGTTCAGTGAGTCCAGAGAGTGCACAGGCACCACTGGGGATGCACTTCAGTGAATCTAGAGAGTGCACTGGTACCACTGGGGATGCAGTGCAGTGAGTCCAGTGAGTGCACTGGCACCACTGGGGATGCACTGCAGTGAGTCCAGAGAGTGCACTGGCACCACTGGGGATGCTGTACAGTGAGTCCACAGAGTGCACTGGCACCACTGGGGATGCACTGCAGTGAGTGCAGAGAGTACACTGGCACCACTGGGCATGCAGTGCAGTGAGTCCAGAGAGTGCACTGGCTCCAGTGGGGATGCACTGCAGTGACTCTAGAGAGTACACTGGAACCACTGGGGATGCAATGCAGTGAGTCCAGAGAGTGCACTGGCACCACTGGGGATGCAGTACAGTGAATCCACAGAGTGCACTGGCACCACTGGGGATGCAGTGCAGTGAGTCCAGAGAGTGCACTGGCACCACTGGGGATGCAGTGCAGTGAGTCCAGAGAGTGCACTGGCACCAGAGGGGATGCACTGCAGTGAGTGCAGAGAGTGCACTGGCACCACTGGGGATGCACTGCAGTGAGTCCAGAGAGTGCACTGGCACCACTGGGGATTCACTGCAGTGACTCCAGAGAGTGCACTGGCACCACTGGGGATGCAGTGCAGTGAGTGCAGAGAGTACACTGGCACCACTGGGCATGCAGTGCAGTGAGTCCAGAGAGTGCACTGGCTCCAGTGGGGATGCACTGCAGTGACTCTAGAGAGTACACTGGAACCACTGGGGATGCAGTGCAATGAGTCCAGAGAGTGCACTGGCACAACTGGGGATGCAGTACAGTGAGTCCACAGAGTGCACTGGCACCACTGGGGATGCAGTGCAGTGAGTCCAGAGAGTGCACTGGCACCACTGGGGATGCAGTGCAGTGAGTCCAGAGAGGGCACTGGCACCACTGGGGATGCAGTGCAGTGACTCCAGAGAGTGCACTGGCACCATTGGGGATGCAGTGCTGTGAGTCCAGAGAGTGCACTGACACCACTGGTGATGCAGTGCAGTGAGTCCAGAGAGTGCACTGGCACCACTGGTAATGCAGTGAAGTGAGTCCAGAGAGTGCAATGGCACCACTGGGATGCAGTGCAGTGAGTCCAGAGAGTGCACTGGCACCACTGGGGATGCAGTGCAGTGAGTCCAGAGACTGCACAGGCACCACTGGGGATGCAGTGCAGTGAGTCCAGAGACTGCACTGGCACCACTGGTGATGCACTGAAGTGAGTCCAGAGAGTGCACTGGCACCACTGGGGATGCACTGACGTGAGTCCAGAGAGGGTACTGGCACCACTGCGGATGCAGTGCAGTGAGTCCAGAGAGTGCACTGGCACCACTGGGGATGCACTGCAGTGAGTCCAGAGACTGCACAGGCACCACTGGGGATGCAGTGCAGTGAGTCCAGAGAGTGTACTGGCACCACTGGAGATGCACTGCAGTGAGTCCAGAGAGTGCACTGGCACCACTGGGGATGCGGAGCAGTGAGTCCAGAGAGTGCTCTGGCACCACTGGGGATGCACTGCAGTGAATCTAGAGAGTGCACTGGCACCACTGGGGATGCAGTGCAGTGAGTCCAGTGAGTGCACTGGCGCCACTGGGGATGCACCCCGGCGAGTCCAGAGAGTGCACTGGCACCACTGGGGATGCACTTCAGTGAATCTAGAGAGTGCACTGGTACCACTGGGGATGCAGTGCAGTGAGTCCAGTGAGTGCACTGGCACCACTGGGGATGCACTGCAGTGAGTCCAGAGAGAGCACTGGCACCACTGGGGATGCTGTACAGTGAGTCCACAGAGTGCACTGGCACCACTGGGGATGCACTGCAGTGAGTGCAGAGAGTACACTGGCACCACTGGGCATGCAGTGCCGTGAGTACAGAGAGTGCACTGGCTCCAGTGGGGATGCACTGCAGTGACTCTAGAGAGTACACTGGAACCACTGGGGATGCAGTGCAGTGAGTCCAGAGAGTGCACTGGCACCACTGGGGATGCAGTACAGTGAGTCCACAGAGTGCACTGACACCACTGGGGATGCAGTGCAGTGAGTCCAGAGAGTGCACTGGCACCACTGGGGATGCAGTACAGTGAGTCCAGAGAGTGCACTGGCACCACTGGGGATGCACGGCAGTGAGTGCAGAGAGTACACTGGCAACACTGGGGATGCAGTGCAGTGAGTCCAGAGAGTGCACTGGCTCCACTGGGGATGCACTGCAGTGAGTCCAGAGAGTGCACTGGCACCACTGGGGATGCACTGCAGTGAGTCCAGAGAGTGCACTGGCACTACTGGGGATGCAGTGCAGTGAGTCCACAGAGTGCACTGGCACCACTGGGGATGCAGTGCAGTGAGTCCAGAGAGGGCACTGGCACCACTGGGGATGCAGTGCAGTGACTCCAGAGAGTGCACTGGCACCATTGGGGATGCAGTGCTGTGAGTCCAGAGAGTGCACTGACACCACTGGTGATGCTGTGCAGTGAGTCCAGAGAGTGCACTGGCACCACTGGTAATGCAGTGCAGTGAGTCCAGAGAGTGCAATGGCACCACTGGGATGCAGTGCAGTGAGTCCAGAGAGTGCACTGGCACCACTGGGGATGCAGTGCAGTGAGTCCAGAGACTGCACAGGCACCACTGGGGATGCAGTGCAGTGAGTCCAGAGACTGCACTGGCACCACTGGTGATGCACTGAAGTGAGTCCAGAGAGTGCACTGGCACCACTGGGGATGCACTGACATGAGTCCAGAGAGGGTACTGGCACCACTGCGGATGCACAGCAGTGAGTCCAGAGAGGGCACTGGCACCACTGGGGATGCACTGCAGTGAGTCCAGAGACTACACAGGCACCACTGGGGATGCTGTACAGTGAGTCCACAGAGTGCACTGGCACCACTGGGGATGCACTGCAGTGAGTGCAGAGAGTACACTGGCACCACTGGGCATGCAGTGCAGTGAGTCCAGAGAGTGCACTGGCTCCAGTGGGGATGCACTGCAGTGACTCTAGAGAGTACACTGGAACCACTGGGGATGCAGTGCAGTGAGTCCAGAGAGTGCACTGGCACCACTGGGGATGCAGTACAGTGAGTCCACAGAGTGCACTGACACCACTGGGGATGCAGTGCAGTGAGTCCAGAGAGTGCACTGGCACCACTGGGGATGCAGTGCAGTGAGTCCAGAGAGTGCACTGGAACCACTGGGGATGCAGTGCAGTGACTCCAGAGAGTGCACTGGCACCACTGGGGATGCACTGCAGTGAGTCCAGAGAGTGCACTGGCACCACTGGGGATGCAGTGCAGTGAGTCCAGAGACTGCACAGGCACCACTGGGGATGCAGTGCAGTGAGTCCAGAGAGTACACTGGCACCACTGGGGATGCACTGCAGTGAGTGCAGAGAGTGCACTGGCACCACTGGGGATGCAGTGCAGTGAGTCCACAGAGTGCACTGGCACCACTGGGGATGCACTGCAGTGAGTCCAGAGAGTGCACTGGCACCACTGGGGATGCAGTGCAGTGAGTCCAGAGAGTGCACTGGCTCCACTGGGGATGCACTGCAGTGAGTCCAGAGAGTGCACTGGCACCACTGGGGATGCACTGCAGTGAGTCCAGAGAGTGCACTGGCACTACTGGGGATGCAGTGCAGTGAGTCCAGAGAGTGCACTGGCACCACTGGTGATGCAGTTCAGTGAGTCCAGAGAGTGCACTGGCACCACTGGGGATGCACTGCAGTGAGTCCAGAGAGTGCACTGGCACCACTGGGGATGCAGTACAGTGAGTCCACAGAGTGCACTGGCACCACTGGGGATTTAGTGCAGTGACTGCAGAGAGTGCACTGGCACCAATGGGGATGCAGTGCAGTGAGTCCATAGAGTGCACTGGCACCACTGGGGATGCACTGCAGTGACTCTAGAGAGTGCACTGGCACCACTGGGGATGCAGTGCAGTGAGTCCAGAGAGTGTACTGGCACCACTGGGAATGCACTGCAGTGACTCCAGAGAGTGCACTGGCACCACTGGGGATGCGGTGCAGTGAGTCCAGAGAGTGCACTGGCACCACTGGGGATGCACTGCAGTGAATCTAGAGAGTGCACTGGCACCACTGGGGATGCAGTGCAGTGAGTCCAGTGAGTGCACTGGCACCACTGGGGATGCACTGCAGTGAGTCCAGAGAGTGCACTGGCACCACTGGGGATGCTGTACAGTGAGTCCACAGAGTGCACTGGCACCACTGGGGATGCACTGCAGTGAGTGCAGAGAGTACACTGGCACCACTTGCCATGCAGTGCAGTGAGTCCAGAGAGTGCACTGGCTCCGGGGGGATGCACTGCAGTGACTCTATAGTGTACACTGGAACCACTGGGGATGCACTGCAGTGAGTCCAGAGAGTGCACTGGCACCACTGGGGATGCAGTACAGTGAGTCCACAGAGTGCACTGGCACCACTGGGGATGCAGTGCAGTGAGTCCAGAGAGTGCACTGGCACCACTGGGGATGCAGTGCAGTGAGTCCAGAGAGGGCACTGGCACCACTGGGGATGCAGTGCAGTGACTCCAGAGAGTGCACTGGCACCACTGGGGATGTACAGCAGTGAGTCCAGAGAGGGCACTGGCACCACTGGGGATGCAGTGCAGTGCGTCCAGAGAGTGCACTGGCACCACTGGGGATGCACTGCAGTGAGTCCAGAGAGTGCACTGGCACCACTGGGGATGCAGTGCAATGAGTCCAGAGAGGGCACTGGCACCACCGGGGATGAACTTCAGTGAGTCCCGAGTGTGCACTGGCACCACTAGAGATGCACTGCAGTGAGTCCAGAGAGTGCACTGGCACCACCGGGGATGCACTGCAGTGACTCTAGAGAGTGCACTGGCACCACTGGGGATGCAGTGCAGTGAGTCCAGAGAGTGTACTGGCACCACTGGGGATGCACTGCAGTGACTCCAGAGAGTGCACTGGCACCACTGGGGATGCAGTGCAGTGAGTCCAGTGAGTGCACTGGCACCACTGGGGATGCACTGCAGTGAGTCCAGAGAGTGCACTGGCATCACTGGGGATGCTGTACAGTGAGTCCACAGAGTGCACTGGCACCACTGGGGATGCACTTCAGTGAATCTAGAGAGTGCACTGGTACCACTGGGGATGCACTGCAGTGAGTCCAAAGAGTGCACTGGCACCACTGGGGATGCAGTGCAGTGAGTCCAAAGAGTGCACTGGCACCAGTGGGGATGCACTGCAGTGAGTCCAGAGAGTGCACTGGCTCCACTGGGGATGCACTGCAGTGAGTCCAGAGAGTGCACTGGCACCACTGGGGATGCACTGCAGTGAGTCCAGAGAGTGCACTGGCACTACTGGGGATGCAGTGCAGTGAGTCCACAGAGTGCACTGGCACCACTGGGGATGCAGTTCAGTGAGTCCAGAGAGTGCACTGGCACCACTGGGGATGCACTGCAGTGAGTCCAGAGAGTGCACTGGCACCACTGGGGATGCTGTACAGTGAGTCCACAGAGTGCACTGGCACCACTGGGGATGCACTTCAGTGAATCTAGAGAGTGCACTGGTACCACTGGGGATGCACTGCAGTGAGTCCAAAGAGTGCACTGGCACCACTGGGGATGCAGTGCAGTGAGTCCACAGAGTGCACTGGCACCACTGGGGATGCACTGCAGTGAGTCCAGAGAGTGCACTGGCTCCACTGGGGATGCACTGCAGTGAGTCCAGAGAGTGCACTGGCACCACTGGGGATGCACTGCAGTGAGTCCAGAGAGTGCACTGGCACTACTGGGGATGCAGTGCAGTGAGTCCACAGAGTGCACTGGCACCACTGGGGATGCAGTTCAGTGAGTCCAGAGAGTGCACTGGCACCACTGGGGATGCAGTGCAGTGAGTCCACAGAGTGCACTGGCACCACTGGGGATGCAGTTCAGTGAGTCCAGAGAGTGCACAGGCACCACTGGGGATGCACTTCAGTGAATCTAGAGAGTGCACTGGTACCACTGGGGATGCAGTGCAGTGAGTCCAGTGAGTGCACTGGCACCACTGGGGATGCACTGCAGTGAGTCCAGAGAGTGCACTGGCACCACTGGGGATGCAGTTCACTGAGTCCAGTGAGTGCACTGGCACCACTGGGGATGCACCCCGGTGAGTCCAGAGAGTGCACTGGCACCACTGGGGATGCACTTCAGTGAATCTAGAGAGTGCACTGGTACCACTGGGGATGCACTGCAGTGAGTCCAAAGAGTGCACTGGCACCACTGGGGATGCAGTGCAGTGAGTCCAAAGAGTGCACTGGCACCAGTGGGGATGCACTGCAGTGAGTCCAGAGAGTGCACTGGCACCACTGGGGATGCAGTGCAGTGAGTCCAGAGAGTGCACTGGCACCACTGGGGATGCACTGCAGTGAGTCCAGAGAGTGCACTGGCACTACTGGGGATGCAGTGCAGTGAGTCCACAGAGTGCACTGGCACCACTGGGGATGCAGTTCAGTGAGTCCAGAGAGTGCACTGGCACCACTGGGGATGCAGTGCAGTGAGTCCACAGAGTGCACTGGCACCACTGGGGATGCAGTTCAGTGAGTCCAGAGAGTGCACTGGCACCACTGGGGATGCACTTCAGTGAATCTAGAGAGTGCACTGGTACCACTGGGGATGCTGTGCAGTGAGTCCAGTGAGTGCACTGGCACCACTGGGGATGCACTGTAGTGAGTCCAGAGAGTGCACTGGCACCACTGGGGATGCACTTCAGTGAGTCCACAGAGTGCACTGGCACCACTGGGGATGCACTGCAGTGAGTGCAGAGAGTACACTGGCACCACTGGGCATGCAGTGCAGTGAGTCCAGAGAGTGCACTGGCTCCAGTGGGGATGCACTGCAGTGACTCTAGAGAGTACACTGGAACCACTGGGGATGCAATGCAGTGAGTCCAGAGAGTGCACTGGCACCACTGGGGATGCAGTACAGTGAATCCACAGAGTGCACTGGCACCACTGGGGATGCAGTGCAGTGAGTCCAGAGAGTGCACTGGCACCACTGGGGATGCAGTGCAGTGAGTCCAGAGAGTGCACTGGCACCAGAGGGGATGCACTGCAGTGACTGCAGAGAGTGCACTGGCACCACTGGGGATGCACTGCAGTGAGTCCAGAGAGTGCACTGGCACCACTGGGGATTCACTGCAGTGACTCCAGAGAGTGCACTGGCACCACTGGGGATGCAGTGCAGTGAGTGCAGAGAGTACACTGGCACCACTGGGCATGCAGTGCAGTGAGTCCAGAGAGTGCACTGGCTCCAGTGGGGATGCACTGCAGTGACTCTAGAGAGTACACTGGAACCACTGGGGATGCAGTGCAGTGAGTCCAGAGAGTGCACTGGCAAAACTGGGGATGCAGTACAGTGAGTCCACAGAGTGCACTGGCACCACTGGGGATGCAGTGCAGTGAGTCCAGAGAGGGCACTGGCACCACTGGGGATGCAGTGCAGTGACTCCAGAGAGTGCACTGGCACCATTGGGGATGCAGTGCTGTGAGTCCAGAGAGTGCACTGACACCACTGGTGATGCTGTGCAGTGAGTCCAGAGAGTGCACTGGCACCACTGGTAATGCAGTGCAGTGAGTCCAGAGAGTGCAATGGCACCACTGGGATGCAGTGCAGTGAGTCCAGAGAGTGCACTGGCACCACTGGGGATGCAGTGCAGTGAGACCAGAGACTGCACAGGCACCACTGGGGATGCAGTGCAGTGAGTCCAGAGACTGCACTGGCACCACTGGTGATGCACTGAAGTGAGTCCAGAGAGTGCACTGGCACCACTGGGGATGCACTGACATGAGTCCAGAGAGGGTACTGGCACCACTGCGGATGCAGTGCAGTGAGTCCAGAGAGTGCACTGGCACCACTGGGGATGCACTGCAGTGAGTCCAGAGACTGCACAGGCACCACTGGGGATGCTGTACAGTGAGTCCACAGAGTGCACTGGCACCACTGGGGATGCAGTACAGTGAGTCCACAGAGTGCACTGACACCACTGGGGATGCAGTGCAGTGAGTCCAGAGAGTGCACTGGCACCACTGGGGATGCAGTGCAGTGAGTCCAGAGAGTGCACTGGAACCACTGGGGATGCAGTGCAGTGACTCCAGAGAGTGCACTGGCACCACTGGGGATGCACTGCAGTGAGTCCAGAGAGTGCACTGGCACCACTGGGGATGCAGTGCAGTGAGTCCAGAGACTGCACAGGCACCACTGGGGATGCAGTGCAGTGAGTCCAGAGAGTGCACTGGCACCACTGGGGATGCACTGCAGTGAGTGCAGAGAGTGCACTGGCACCACTGGGGATGCAGTGCAGTGAGTCCACAGAGTGCACTGGCACCACTGGGGATGCACTGCAGTGAGTCCAGAGAGTGCACTGGCACCACTGGGGATGCAGTGCAGTGAGTCCAGAGAGTGCACTGGCTCCACTGGGGATGCACTGCAGTGAGTCCAGAGAGTGCACTGGCACCACTGGGGATGCACTGCAGTGAGTCCAGAGAGTGCACTGGCACTACTGGGGATGCAGTGCAGTGAGTCCAGAGAGTGCACTGGCACCACTGGGGATGCAGTTCAGTGAGTCCAGAGAGTGCACTGGCACCACTGGGGATGCACTGCAGTGAGTCCAGAGAGTGCACTGGCACCACTGGGGATGCAGTACAGTGAGTCCACAGAGTGCACTGGCACCACTGGGGATTTAGTGCAGTGACTGCAGAGAGTGCACTGGCACCACTGGGGATGCACTGCAGTGAGTGCAGAGAGTACACTGGCACCACTTGCCATGCAGTGCAGTGAGTCCAGAGAGTGCACTGGCTCCGGGGGGATGCACTGCAGTCACTCTATAGTGTACACTGGAACTACTGGGGATGCACTGCAGTGAGTCCAGAGAGTGCACTGGCACCACTGGGGATGCAGTACAGTGAGTCCACAGAGTGCACTGGCACCACTGGGGATGCAGTGCAGTGAGTCCAGAGAGTGCACTGGCACCACTGGGGATGCAGTGCAGTGAGTCCAGAGAGGGCACTGGCACCACTGGGGATGCAGTGCAGTGACTCCAGAGAGTGCACTGGCACCACTGGGGATGCACAGCAGTGAGTCCAGAGAGGGCACTGGCACCACTGGGGATGCAGTGCAGTGCGTCCAGAGAGTGCACTGGCACCACTGGGGATGCACTGCAGTGAGTCCAGAGAGTGCACTGGCACCACTGGGGATGCAGTGCAATGAGTCCAGAGAGGGCACTGGCACCACGGGGAAGAACTTCAGTGAGTCCCGAGTGTGCACTGGCACCACTAGAGATGCACTGCAGTGAGTCCAGAGAGTGCACTGGCACCACCGGGGATGCACTGCAGTGACTCTAGAGAGTGCACTGGCACCACTGGGGATGCAGTGCAGTGAGTCCAGAGAGTGTACTGGCACCACTGGGGATGCACTGCAGTGACTCCAGAGAGTGCACTGGCACCACTGGGGATGCAGTGCAGTGAGTCCAGTGAGTGCACTGGCACCACTGGGGATGCACTGCAGTGAGTCCAGAGAGTGCACTGGCACCACTGGGGATGCTGTACAGTGAGTCCACAGAGTGCACTGGCACCACTGGGGATGCACTTCAGTGAATCTAGAGAGTGCACTGGTACCACTGGGGATGCACTGCAGTGAGTCCAAAGAGTGCACTGGCACCACTGGGGATGCAGTGCAGTGAGTCCAAAGAGTGCACTGGCACCAGTGGGGATGCACTGCAGTGAGTCCAGAGAGTGCACTGGCACCACTGGGGATGCAGTGCAGTGAGTCCACAGAGTGCACTGGCACCACTGGGGATGCACTGCAGTGAGTCCAGAGAGTGCACTGGCTCCACTGGGGATGCACTGCAGTGAGTCCAGAGAGTGCACTGGCACCACTGGGGATGCACTGCAGTGAGTCCAGAGAGTGCACTGGCACTACTGGGGATGCAGTGCAGTGAGTCCACAGAGTGCACTGGCACCACTGGGGATGCAGTTCAGTGAGTCCAGAGAGTGCACTGGCACCACTGGGGATGCAGTGCAGTGAGTCCACAGAGTGCACTGGCACCACTGGGGATGCAGTTCAGTGAGTCCAGAGAGTGCACAGGCACCACTGGGGATGCACTTCAGTGAATCTAGAGAGTGCACTGGTACCATTGGGGATGCAGTGCAGTGAGTCCAGTGAGTGCACTGGCACCACTGGGGATGCACTGCAGTGAGTCCAGAGAGTGCACTGGCACCACTGGGGATGCTGTACAGTGAGTCCACAGAGTGCACTGGCACCACTGGGGATGCACTGCAGTGAGTGCAGAGAGTACACTGGCACCACTGGGCATGCAGTGCAGTGAGTCCAGAGAGTGCACTGGCTCCAGTGGGGATGCACTGCAGTGACTCTAGAGAGTACACTGGAACCACTGGGGATGCAATGCAGTGAGTCCAGAGAGTGCACTGGCACCACTGGGGATGCAGTACAGTGAATCCACAGAGTGCACTGGCACCACTGGGGATGCAGTGCAGTGAGTCCAGAGAGTGCACTGGCACCACTGGGGATGCAGTGCAGTGAGTCCAGAGAGTGCACTGGCACCAGAGGGGATGCACTGCAGTGAGTGCAGAGAGTGCACTGGCACCACTGGGGATGCACTGCAGTGAGTCCAGAGAGTGCACTGGCACCACTGGGGATTCACTGCAGTGACTCCAGAGAGTGCACTGGCACCACTGGGGATGCAGTGCAGTGAGTGCAGAGAGTACACTGGCACCACTGGGCATGCAGTGCAGTGAGTCCAGAGAGTGCACTGGCTCCAGTGGGGATGCACTGCAGTGACTCTAGAGAGTACACTGGAACCACTGGGGATGCAGTGCAGTGAGTCCAGAGAGTGCACTGGCACAACTGGGGATGCAGTACAGTGAGTCCACAGAGTGCACTGGCACCACTGGGGATGCAGTGCAGTGAGTCCAGAGAGTGCACTGGCACCACTGGGGATGCAGTGCAGTGAGTCCAGAGAGGGCACTGGCACCACTGGGGATGCAGTGCAGTGACTCCAGAGAGTGCACTGGCACCATTGGGGATGCAGTGCTGTGAGTCCAGAGAGTGCACTGACACCACTGGTGATGCAGTGCAGTGAGTCCAGAGAGTGCACTGGCACCACTGGTAATGCAGTGAAGTGAGTCCAGAGAGTGCAATGGCACCACTGGGATGCAGTGCAGTGAGTCCAGAGAGTGCACTGGCACCACTGGGGATGCAGTGCAGTGAGTCCAGAGACTGCACAGGCACCACTGGGGATGCAGTGCAGTGAGTCCAGAGACTGCACTGGCACCACTGGTGATGCACTGAAGTGAGTCCAGAGAGTGCACTGGCACCACTGGGGATGCACTGACGTGAGTCCAGAGAGGGTACTGGCACCACTGCGGATGCAGTGCAGTGAGTCCAGAGAGTGCACTGGCACCACTGGGGATGCACTGCAGTGAGTCCAGAGACTGCACAGGCACCACTGGGGATGCAGTGCAGTGAGTCCAGAGAGTGTACTGGCACCACTGGAGATGCACTGCAGTGAGTCCAGAGAGTGCACTGGCACCACTGGGGATGCGGAGCAGTGAGTCCAGAGAGTGCACTGGCACCACTGGGGATGCACTGCAGTGAATCTAGAGAGTGCACTGGCACCACTGGGGATGCAGTGCAGTGAGTCCAGTGAGTGCACTGGCGCCACTGGGGATGCACCCCGGCGAGTCCAGAGAGTGCACTGGCACCACTGGGGATGCACTTCAGTGAATCTAGAGAGTGCACTGGTACCACTGGGGATGCAGTGCAGTGAGTCCAGTGAGTGCACTGGCACCACTGGGGATGCACTGCAGTGAGTGCAGAGAGAGCACTGGCACCACTGGGCATGCAGTGCAGTGAGTCCAGAGAGTGCACTGGCTCCAGTGGGGATGCACTGCAGTGACTCTAGAGAGTACACTGGAACCACTGGGGATGCAGTGCAGTGAGTCCAGAGAGTGCACTGGCACCACTGGGGATGCAGTACAGTGAGTCCACAGAGTGCACTGACACCACTGGGGATGCAGTGCAGTGAGTCCAGAGAGTGCACTGGCACCACTGGGGATGCAGTACAGTGAGTCCAGAGACTGCACTGGCACCACTGGGGATGCACGGCAGTGAGTGCAGAGAGTACACTGGCAACACTGGGGATGCAGTGCAGTGAGTCCAGAGAGTGCACTGGCTCCACTGGGGATGCACTGCAGTGAGTCCAGAGAGTGCACTGGCACCACTGGGGATGCACTGCAGTGAGTCCAGAGAGTGCACTGGCACTACTGGGGATGCAGTGCAGTGAGTCCACAGAGTGCACTGGCACCACTGGGGATGCAGTGCAGTGAGTCCAGAGAGGGCACTGGCACCACTGGGGATGCAGTGCAGTGACTCCAGAGAGTGCACTGGCACCATTGGGGATGCAGTGCTGTGAGTCCAGAGAGTGCACTGACACCACTGGTGATGCTGTGCAGTGAGTCCAGAGAGTGCACTGGCACCACTGGTAATGCAGTGCAGTGAGTCCAGAGAGTGCAATGGCACCACTGGGATGCAGTGCAGTGAGTCCAGAGAGTGCACTGGCACCACTGGGGATGCAGTGCAGTGAGTCCAGAGACTGCACAGGCACCACTGGGGATGCAGTGCAGTGAGTCCAGAGACTGCACTGGCACCACTGGTGATGCACTGAAGTGAGTCCAGAGAGTGCACTGGCACCACTGGGGATGCACTGACATGAGTCCAGAGAGGGTACTGGCACCACTGCGGATGCAGTGCAGTGAGTCCAGAGAGTGCACTGGCACCACTGGGGATGCACTGCAGTGAGTCCAGAGACTGCACAGGCACCACTGGGGATGCTGTACAGTGAGTCCACAGAGTGCACTGGCACCACTGGGGATGCACTGCAGTGAGTGCAGAGAGTACACTGGCACCACTGGGCATGCAGTGTAGTGAGTCCAGAGAGTGCACTGGCTCCAGTGGGGATGCACTGCAGTGACTCTAGAGAGTACACTGGAACCACTGGGGATGCAGTGCAGTGAGTCCAGAGAGTGCACTGGCACCACTGGGGATGCAGTACAGTGAGTCCACAGAGTGCACTGACACCACTGGGGATGCAGTGCAGTGAGTCCAGAGAGTGCACTGGCACCACTGGGGATGCAGTGCAGTGAGTCCAGAGAGTGCACTGGAACCACTGGGGATGCAGTGCAGTGACTCCAGAGAGTGCACTGGCACCACTGGGGATGCACTGCAGTGAGTCCAGAGAGTGCACTGGCACCACTGGGGATGCAGTGCAGTGAGTCCAGAGACTGCACAGGCACCACTGGGGATGCAGTGCAGTGAGTCCAGAGAGTACACTGGCACCACTGGGGATGCACTGCAGTGAGTGCAGAGAGTGCACTGGCACCACTGGGGATGCAGTGCAGTGAGTCCACAGAGTGCACTGGCACCACTGGGGATGCACTGCAGTGAGTCCAGAGAGTGCACTGGCACCACTGGGGATGCAGTGCAGTGAGTCCAGAGAGTGCACTGGCTCCACTGGGGATGCACTGCAGTGAGTCCAGAGAGTGCACTGGCACCACTGGGGATGCACTGCAGTGAGTCCAGAGAGTGCACTGGCACTACTGGGGATGCAGTGCAGTGAGTCCAGAGAGTGCACTGGCACCACTGGGGATGCAGTTCAGTGAGTCCAGAGAGTGCACTGGCACCACTGGGGATGCACTGCAGTGAGTCCAGAGAGTGCACTGGCACCACTGGGGATGCAGTACAGTGAGTCCACAGAGTGCACTGGCACCACTGGGGATTTAGTGCAGTGACTGCAGAGAGTGCACTGGCACCAATGGGGATGCAGTGCAGTGAGTCCATAGAGTGCACTGGCACCACTGGGGATGCACTGCAGTGACTCTAGAGAGTGCACTGGCACCACTGGGGATGCAGTGCAGTGAGTCCAGAGAGTGTACTGGCACCACTGGGAATGCACTGCAGTGACTCCAGAGAGTGCACTGGCACCACTGGGGATGCGGTGCAGTGAGTCCAGAGAGTGCACTGGCACCACTGGGGATGCACTGCAGTGAATCTAGAGAGTGCACTGGCACCACTGGGGATGCAGTGCAGTGAGTCCAGTGAGTGCACTGGCACCACTGGGGATGCACTGCAGTGAGTCCAGAGAGTGCACTGGCACCACTGGGGATGCTGTACAGTGAGTCCACAGAGTGCACTGGCACCACTGGGGATGCACTGCAGTGAGTGCAGAGAGTACACTGGCACCACTTGCCATGCAGTGCAGTGAGTCCAGAGAGTGCACTGGCTCCGGGGGGATGCACTGCAGTGACTCTATAGTGTACACTGGAACCACTGGGGATGCACTGCAGTGAGTCCAGAGAGTGCACTGGCACCACTGGGGATGCAGTACAGTGAGTCCACAGAGTGCACTGGCACCACTGGGGATGCAGTGCAGTGAGTCCAGAGAGTGCACTGGCACCACTGGGGATGTACAGCAGTGAGTCCAGAGAGGGCACTGGCACCACTGGGGATGCAGTGCAGTGACTCCAGAGAGTGCACTGGCACCACTGGGGATGTACAGCAGTGAGTCCAGAGAGGGCACTGGCACCACTGGGGATGCAGTGCAGTGCGTCCAGAGAGTGCACTGGCACCACTGGGGATGCACTGCAGTGAGTCCAGAGAGTGCACTGGCACCACTGGGGATGCAGTGCAATGAGTCCAGAGAGGGCACTGGCACCACCGGGGATGAACTTCAGTGAGTCCCGAGTGTGCACTGGCACCACTAGAGATGCACTGCAGTGAGTCCAGAGAGTGCACTGGCACCACCGGGGATGCACTGCAGTGACTCTAGAGAGTGCACTGGCACCACTGGGGATGCAGTGCAGTGAGTCCAGAGAGTGTACTGGCACCACTGGGGATGCACTGCAGTGACTCCAGAGAGTGCACTGGCACCACTGGGGATGCAGTGCAGTGAGTCCAGTGAGTGCACTGGCGCCACTGGGGATGCACTGCAGTGAGTCCAGAGAGTGCACTGGCACCACTGGGGATGCTGTACAGTGAGTCCACAGAGTGCACTGGCACCACTGGGGATGCACTTCAGTGAATCTAGAGAGTGCACTGGTACCACTGGGGATGCACTGCAGTGAGTCCAAAGAGTGCACTGGCACCACTGGGGATGCAGTGCAGTGAGTCCAAAGAGTGCACTGGCACCAGTGGGGATGCACTGCAGTGAGTCCAGAGAGTGCACTGGCTCCACTGGGGATGCACTGCAGTGAGTCCAGAGAGTGCACTGGCACCACTGGGGATGCACTGCAGTGAGTCCAGAGAGTGCACTGGCACTACTGGGGATGCAGTGCAGTGAGTCCACAGAGTGCACTGGCACCACTGGGGATGCAGTTCAGTGAGTCCAGAGAGTGCACTGGCACCACTGGGGATGCACTGCAGTGAGTCCAGAGAGTGCACTGGCACCACTGGGGATGCTGTACAGTGAGTCCACAGAGTGCACTGGCACCACTGGGGATGCACTTCAGTGAATCTAGAGAGTGCACTGGTACCACTGGGGATGCACTGCAGTGAGTCCAAAGAGTGCACTGGCACCACTGGGGATGCAGTGCAGTGAGTCCACAGAGTGCACTGGCACCACTGGGGATGCACTGCAGTGAGTCCAGAGAGTGCACTGGCTCCACTGGGGATGCACTGCAGTGAGTCCAGAGAGTGCACTGGCACCACTGGGGATGCACTGCAGTGAGTCCAGAGAGTGCACTGGCACTACTGGGGATGCAGTGCAGTGAGTCCACAGAGTGCACTGGCACCACTGGGGATGCAGTTCAGTGAGTCCAGAGAGTGCACTGGCACCACTGGGGATGCAGTGCAGTGAGTCCACAGAGTGCACTGGCACCACTGGGGATGCAGTTCAGTGAGTCCAGAGAGTGCACAGGCACCACTGGGGATGCACTTCAGTGAATCTAGAGAGTGCACTGGTACCACTGGGGATGCAGTGCAGTGAGTCCAGTGAGTGCACTGGCACCACTGGGGATGCACTGCAGTGAGTCCAGAGAGTGCACTGGCACCACTGGGGATGCTGTACAGTGAGTCCACAGAGTGCACTGGCACCACTGGGGATGCACTGCAGTGAGTGCAGAGAGTACACTGGCACCACTGGGCATGCAGTGCAGTGAGTCCAGAGAGTGCACTGGCTCCAGTGGGGATGCACTGCAGTGACTCTAGAGAGTACACTGGAACCACTGGGGATGCAATGCAGTGAGTCCAGAGAGTGCACTGGCACCACTGGGGATGCAGTACAGTGAATCCACAGAGTGCACTGGCACCACTGGGGATGCAGTGCAGTGAGTCCAGAGAGTGCACTGGCACCACTGGGGATGCACTGCAGTGAGTCCAGAGAGTGCACTGGCACCAGAGGGGATGCACTGCAGTGAGTGCAGAGAGTGCACTGGCACCACTGGGGATGCACTGCAGTGAGTCCAGAGAGTGCACTGGCACCACTGGGGATGCACTGCAGTGAATCTAGAGAGTGCACTGGCACCACTGGGGATGCACTGCAGTGAGTCCAGTGAGTGCACTGGCACCACTGGGGATGCACTGCAGTGAGTCCAGAGAGTGCACTGGCACCACTGGGGATGCTGTACAGTGAGTCCACAGAGTGCACTGGCACCACTGGGGATGCACTGCAGTGAGTGCAGATAGTACACTGGCACCACTTGCCATGCAGTGCAGTGAGTCCAGAGAGTGCACTGGCTCCGGGGGGATGCACTGCAGTGACTCTATAGTGTACACTGGAACCACTGGGGATGCACTGCAGTGAGTCCAGAGAGTGCACTGGCACCACTGGGGATGCAGTACAGTGAGTCCACAGAGTGCACTGGCACCACTGGGGATGCAGTGCAGTGAGTCCAGAGAGTGCACTGGCACCACTGGGGATGCAGTGCAGTGAGTCCAGAGAGGGCACTGGCACCACTGGGGATGCAGTGCAGTGACTCCAGAGAGTGCACTGGCACCACTGGGGATGCACAGCAGTGAGTCCAGAGAGGGCACTGGCACCACTGGGGATGCAGTGCAGTGCGTCCAGAGAGTGCACTGGCACCACTGGGGATGCACTGCAGTGAGTCCAGAGAGTGCACTGGCACCACTGGGGATGCAGTGCAATGAGTCCAGAGAGGGCACTGGCACCACCGGGGATGAACTTCAGTGAGTCCCGAGTGTGCACTGGCACCACAAGAGATGCACTGCAGTGAGTCCAGAGAGTGCACTGGCACCACCGGGGATGCACTGCAGTGACTCTAGAGAGTGCACTGGCACCACTGGGGATGCAGTGCAGTGAGTCCAGAGAGTGTACTGGCACCACTGGGGATGCACTGCAGTGACTCCAGAGAGTGCACTGGCACCACTGGGGATGCAGTGCAGTGAGTCCAGTGAGTGCACTGGCACCACTGGGGATGCACTGCAGTGAGTCCAGAGAGTGCACTGGCACCACTGGGGATGCTGTACAGTGAGTCCACAGAGTGCACTGGCACCACTGGGGATGCACTGCAGTGAGTGCAGAGAGTACACTGGCACCACTTGCCATGCAGTGCAGTGAGTCCAGAGAGTGCACTGGCTCCGGGGGGATGCACTGCAGTGACTCTATAGTGTACACTGGAACCACTGGGGATGCACTGCAGTGAGTCCAGAGAGTGCACTGGCACCACTGGGGATGCAGTACAGTGAGTCCACAGAGTGCACTGGCACCACTGGGGATGCAGTGCAGTGAGTCCAGAGAGTGCACTGGCACCACTGGGGATGCAGTGCAGTGAGTCCAGAGAGGGCACTGGCACCACTGGGGATGCAGTGCAGTGACTCCAGAGAGTGCACTGGCACCACTGGGGATGCACAGCAGTGAGTCCAGAGAGGGCACTGGCACCACTGGGGATGCAGTGCAGTGCGTCCAGAGAGTGCACTGGCACCACTGGGGATGCACTGCAGTGAGTCCAGAGAGTGCACTGGCACCACTGGGGATGCAGTGCAATGAGTCCAGAGAGGGCACTGGCACCACCGGGGATGAACTTCAGTGAGTCCCGAGTGTGCACTGGCACCACTAGAGATGCACTGCAGTGAGTCCAGAGAGTGCACTGGCACCACCGGGGATGCACTGCAGTGACTCTAGAGAGTGCACTGGCACCACTGGGGATGCAGTGCAGTGAGTCCAGAGAGTGTACTGGCACCACTGGGGATGCACTGCAGTGACTCCAGAGAGTGCACTGGCACCACTGGGGATGCAGTGCAGTGAGTCCAGTGAGTGCACTGGCACCACTGGGGATGCACTGCAGTGAGTCCAGAGAGTGCACTGGCACCACTGGTGATGCTGTACAGTGAGTCCACAGAGTGCACTGGCACCACTGGGGATGCACTTCAGTGAATCTAGAGAGTGCACTGGTACCACTGGGGATGCACTGCAGTGAGTCCAAAGAGTGCACTGGCACCACTGGGGATGCAGTGCAGTGAGTCCAAAGAGTGCACTGGCACCAGTGGGGATGCACTGCAGTGAGTCCAGAGAGTGCACTGGCACCACTGGGGATGCAGTGCAGTGAGTCCACAGAGTGCACTGGCACCACTGGGGATGCACTGCAGTGAGTCCAGAGAGTGCACTGGCTCCACTGGGGATGCACTGCAGTGAGTCCAGAGAGTGCACTGGCACCACTGGGGATGCACTGCAGTGAGTCCAGAGAGTGCACTGGCACTACTGGGGATGCAGTGCAGTGAGTCCACAGAGTGCACTGGCACCACTGGGGATGCAGTTCAGTGAGTCCAGAGAGTGCACTGGCACCACTGGGGATGCAGTGCAGTGAGTCCACAGAGTGCACTGGCACCACTGGGGATGCAGTTCAGTGAGTCCAGAGAGTGCAGAGGCACCACTGGGGATGCACTTCAGTGAATCTAGAGAGTGCACTGGTACCACTGGGGATGCAGTGCAGTGAGTCCAGTGAGTGCACTGGAACCACTGGGGATGCACTGCAGTGAGTCCAGAGAGTGCACTGGCACCACTGGGGATGCTGTACAGTGAGTCCACAGAGTGCACTGGCACCACTGGGGATGCACTGCAGTGAGTGCAGAGAGTACACTGGCACCACTGGGCATGCAGTGCAGTGAGTCCAGAGAGTGCACTGGCTCCAGTGGGGATGCACTGCAGTGACTCTAGAGAGTACACTGGAACCACTGGGGATGCAATGCAGTGAGTCCAGAGAGTGCACTGGCACCACTGGGGATGCAGTACAGTGAATCCACAGAGTGCACTGGCACCACTGGGGATGCAGTGCAGTGAGTCCAGAGAGTGCACTGGCACCACTGGGGATGCAGTGCAGTGAGTCCAGAGAGTGCACTGGCACCAGAGGGGATGCACTGCAGTGAGTGCAGAGAGTGCACTGGCACCACTGGGGATGCACTGCAGTGAGTCCAGAGAGTGCACTGGCACCACTGGGGATTCACTGCAGTGACTCCAGAGAGTGCACTGGCACCACTGGGGATGCAGTGCAGTGAGTGCAGAGAGTACACTGGCACCACTGGGCATGCAGTGCAGTGAGTCCAGAGAGTGCACTGGCTCCAGTGGGGATGCACTGCAGTGACTCTAGAGAGTACACTGGCACCACTGGGGATGCAGTGCAGTGAGTCCAGAGAGTGCACTGGCACAACTGGGGATGCAGTACAGTGAGTCCACAGAGTGCACTGGCACCACTGGGGATGCAGTGCAGTGAGTCCAGAGAGTGCACTGGCACCACTGGGGATGCAGTGCAGTGAGTCCAGAGAGGGCACTGGCACCACTGGGGATGCAGTGCAGTGACTCCAGAGAGTGCACTGGCACCATTGGGGATGCAGTGCTGTGAGTCCAGAGAGTGCACTGACACCACTGGTGATGCAGTGCAGTGAGTCCAGAGAGTGCACTGGCACCACTGGTAATGCAGTGCAGTGAGTCCAGAGAGTGCAATGGCACCACTGGGATGCAGTGCAGTGAGTCCAGAGAGTGCACTGGCACCACTGGGTATGCAGTGCAGTGAGTCCAGAGACTGCACAGGCACCACTGGGGATGCAGTGCAGTGAGTCCAGAGACTGCACTGGCACCACTGGTGATGCACTGAAGTGAGTCCAGAGAGTGCACTGGCACCACTGGGGATGCACTGACGTGAGTCCAGAGAGGGTACTGGCACCACTGCGGATGCAGTGCAGTGAGTCCAGAGAGTGCACTGGCACCACTGGGGATGCACTGCAGTGAGTCCAGAGACTGCACAGGCACCACTGGGGATGCAGTGCAGTGAGTCCAGAGAGTGTACTGGCACCACTGGAGATGCACTGCAGTGAGTCCAGAGAGTGCACTGGCACCACTGGGGATGCGGAGCAGTGAGTCCAGAGAGTGCACTGGCACCACTGGGGATGCACTGCAGTGAATCTAGAGAGTGCACTGGCACCACTGGGGATGCAGTGCAGTGAGTCCACTGAGTGCACTGGCGCCACTGGGGATGCACCCCGGCGAGTCCAGAGAGTGCACTGGCACCACTGGGGATGCACTTCAGTGAATCTAGAGAGTGCACTGGTACCACTGGGGATGCAGTGCAGTGAGTCCAGTGAGTGCACTGGCACCACTGGGGATGCACTGCAGTGAGTCCAGAGAGAGCACTGGCACCACTGGGGATGCTGTACAGTGAGTCCACAGAGTGCACTGGCACCACTGGGGATGCACTGCAGTGAGTGCAGAGAGTACACTGGCACCACTGGGCATGCAGTGCAGTGAGTCCAGAGAGTGCACTGGCTCCAGTGGGGATGCACTGCAGTGACTCTAGAGAGTACACTGGAACCACTGGGGATGCAGTGCAGTGAGTCCAGAGAGTGCACTGGCACCACTGGGGATGCAGTACAGTGAGTCCACAGAGTGCACTGACACCACTGGGGATGCAGTGCAGTGAGTCCAGAGAGTGCACTGGCACCACTGGGGATGCAGTGCAGTGAGTCCAGAGAGTGCACTGGCACCACTGGGGATGCACGGCAGTGAGTGCAGAGAGTACACTGGCAACACTGGGGATGCAGTGCAGTGAGTCCAGAGAGTGCACTGGCTCCACTGGGGATGCACTGCAGTGAGTCCAGAGAGTGCACTGGCACCACTGGGGATGCACTGCAGTGAGTCCAGAGAGTGCACTGGCACTACTGGGGATGCAGTGCAGTGAGTCTACAGAGTGCACTGGCACCACTGGGGATGCAGTTCAGTGAGTCCAGAGAGTGCACTGGCACCACTGGGGATGCAGTGCAGTGAGTCCAGAGAGTGCACTGGCACCACTGGGGATGCACTGCAGTGAGTCCAGAGAGTGCACTGGCACCACTGGGGATGCAGTGCAGTGAGTCTAGAGAGTGCACTGGCACCACTGGGGATGCACTGCAGTGAGTGCAGAGAGTACACTGGCACCACTGGGCATGCAGTGCAGTGAGTCCAGAGAGTGCACTGGCACCAATGGGGATGCAGTGCAGTGAGTCCAGAGAGTGCACTGGCACCACTGGGGATGCACTGCAGTGACTCTAGAGAGTGCACTGGCACCACTGGGGATGCAGTGCAGTGAGTCCAGAGAGTGTACTGGCACCACTGGGAATGCACTGCAGTGACTCCAGAGAGTGCACTGGCACCACTGGGGATGCGGTGCAGTGAGTCCAGAGAGTGCACTGGCACCACTGGGGATGCACTGCAGTGAATCTAGAGAGTGCACTGGCACCACTGAGGATGCAGTGCAGTGAGTCCAGTGAGTGCACTGGCACCACTGGGGATGCACCCCGGTGAGTCCAGAGAGTGCACTGGCACCACTGGGGATGCACTGCAGTGAATCTAGAGAGTGCCCTGGTACCACTGGGGATGCAGTGCAGTGAGTCCAGAGAGTGCACATGCACCACTGGGGATGCAGTGCAATGAGTCCAGAGAGGGCACTGGCACCACCGGGGATGCACTTCAGTGAGTCCCGAGTGTGCACTGGCACCACTAGGGATGCACTGCAGTGAGTCCAGAGAGTGCACTGGCACCACCGGGGATGCACTGCAGTGACTCTAGAGAGTGCACTGGCACCACTGGGGACGCAGTGCAGTGAGTACAGAGAGTGTACTGGCACCACTGGGGATGCACTGCAGTGACTCCAGAGAGTGCACTGGCACCACTGGGGATGCGGTGCAGTGAGTCCAGAGAGTGCACTGGCACCACTGGGGATGCAGTGCAGTGAGTCCAGTGAGTGCACTGGCACCACTGGGGATGCACCCCGGTGAGTCCAGAGAGTGCACTGGCACCACTGGGGATGCACTTCAGTGAATCTAGAGAGTGCACTGGTACCACTGGGGATGCAGTGCAGTGAGTCCAAAGAGTGCACTGGCACCACTGGGGATGCAGTGCAGTGAGTCCAAAGAGTGCTCTGGCACCAGTGGGGATGCACTGCAGTGAGTCCAGAGAGTGCACTGGCACCACTGGGGATGCAGTGCAGTGAGTCCACAGAGTGCACTGGCACCACTGGGGATGCACTGCAGTGAGTCCAGAGAGTGCACTGGCACCACTGGGGATGCACTGCAGTGAGTGCAGAGAGTACACTGGCACCACTGGGGATGCAGTGCAGTGAGTCTAGAGAGTGCACTGGCACCACTGGGGATGCAGTACAGTGAGTCCACAAAGTGCACTGGCACCACTGGGGATGCAGTGCAGTGACTGCAGAGAGTGCACTGGCACCAATGGGGATGCAGTGCAGTGAGTCCATAGAGTGCACTGGCACCACTGGTGATGCACTGCAGTGACTCTAGAGAGTGCACTGGCACCACTGGGGATGCAGTGCAGTGAGTCCAGAGAGTGTACTGGCACCACTGGGAATGCACTGCAGTGACTCCAGAGAGTGCACTGGCACCACTGGGGATGCGGTGCAGTGAGTCCAGAGAGTGCACTGGCACCACTGGGGATGCACTGCAGTGAATCTAGAGAGTGCACTGGCACCACTGGGGATGCAGTGCAGTGAGTCCAGTGATTGCACTGGCACCACTGGGGATGCACCCCGGTGAGTCCAGAGAGTGCACTGGCACCACTGGGGATGCACTTCAGTGAATCTAGAGAGTGCACTGGTACCACTGGGGATGCAGTGCAGTGAGTCCAGTGAGTGCACTGGCACCACTGGGGATGCACTGTAGTGAGTCCAGAGAGTGCACTGGCACCACTGGGGATGCACTGCAGTGAGTGCAGAGAGTACACTGGCACCACTTGCCATGCAGTGCAGTGAGTCCAGAGAGTGCACTGGCTCCAGTGGGGATGCACTGCAGTGACTCTAGAGAGTACACTGGAACCACTGGGGATGCAGTGCAGTGAGTCCAGAGAGTGCACTGGCACCACTGGGGATGCAGTACAGTGAGTCCACAGAGTGCACTGGCACCACTGGGGATGCAGTGCAGTGAGTCCAGAGAGTGCACTGGCACCACTGGGGATGCAGTGCAGTGAGTCCAGAGAGGGCACTGGCACCACTGGGGATGCAGTGCAGTGACTCCAGAGAGTGCACTGGCACCACTGGGGATGCACTGCAGTGAGTCCAGAGAGTGCACTGGCACCACTGCGGATGCAGTGCAGTGCGTCCAGAGAGTGCACTGGCACCACTGGGGATGCACTGCAGTGAGTCCAGAGAGTGCACATGCACCACTGGGGATGCAGTGCAATGAGTCCAGAGAGGGCACTGGCACCACCGGGGATGCACTTCAGTGAGTCCCGAGTGTGCACTGGCACCACTAGGGATGCAGTGCAGTGAGTCCAGAGAGTGCACTGGCACCACCGGGGATGCACTGCAGTGACTCTAGAGAGTGCACTGGCACCACTGGGGACGCAGTGCAGTGAGTACAGAGAGTGTACTGGCACCACTGGGGATGCACTGCAGTGACTCCAGAGAGTGCACTGGCACCACTGGGGATGCGGTGCAGTGAGTCCAGTGAGTGCACTGGCACCACTGGGGATGCACCCCGGTGAGTCCAGAGAGTGCACTGGCACCACTGGGGATGCAGTGCAGTGAGTCCAGTGAGTGCACTGGCACCACTGGGGATGCACCCCGGTGAGTCCAGAGAGTGCACTGGCACCACTGGGGATGCACTTCAGTGAATCTAGAGAGTGCACTGGTACCACTGGGGATGCAGTGCAGTGAGTCCAAAGAGTGCACTGGCACCACTGGGGATGCAGTGCAGTGAGTCCAAAGAGTGCACTGGCACCAGTGGGGATGCACTGCAGTGAGTCCAGAGAGTGCACTGGCACCACTGGGGATGCAGTGCAGTGAGTCCACAGAGTGCACTGGCACCACTGGGGATGCACTGCAGTGAGTCCAGAGAGTGCACTGGCACCACTGGGGATGCACTGCAGTGAGTGCAGAGAGTACACTGGCAACACTGCGGATGCAGTGCAGTGAGTCCAGAGAGTGCACTGGCTCCACTGGGGATGCACTGCAGTGAGTCCAGAGAGTGCACTGGCACCACTGGGGATGCACTGCAGTGAGTCCAGAGAGTGCACTGGCACTACTGGGGATGCAGTGCAGTGAGTCCACAGAGTGCACTGGCACCACTGGGGATGCAGTTCAGTGAGTCCAGAGAGTGCACTGGCACCACTGGGGATGCACTTCAGTGAATCTAGAGAGTGCACTGGTACCACTGGGGATGCAGTGCAGTGAGTCCAGTGAGTGCACTGGCACCACTGGGGATGCACTGCAGTGAGTCCAGAGAGTGCACTGGCACCACTGGGCATGCTGTACAGTGAGTCCACAGAGTGCACTGGCACCACTGGGGATGCACTGCAGTGAGTGCAGAGAGTACACTGGCACCACTGGGCATGCAGTGCAGTGAGTCCAGAGAGTGCACTGGCTCCAGTGGGGATGCACTGCAGTGACTCTAGAGAATACACTGGAACCACTGGGGATGCAATGCAGTGAGTCCAGAGAGTGCACTGGCACCACTGGGGATGCAGTACAGTGAGTCCACAGAGTGCACTGGCCCCACTGGGGATGCAGTGCAGTGAGTCCAGAGAGTGCACTGGCACCACTGGGGATGCAGTGCAGTGAGTCCAGAGAGGGCACTGGCACCAGAGGGGATGCACTGCAGTGAGTGCAGAGAGTGCACTGGCAACACTGGGGATGCGGTGCAGTGAGTCCAGAGAGTGCACTGGCACCACTGGGGATTCACTGCAGTGACTCCAGAGAGTGCACTGGCACCACTGGGGATGCACTGCAGTGAGTGCAGAGAGTACACTGGCACCACTGGGGATGCAGTGCAGTGAGTCCAGAGAGTGCACTGGCACCACTGGGGATGCAGTACAGTGAGTCCACAGAGTGCACTGGCACCACTGGGGATGCAGTGCAGTGAGTCCAGAGAGTGCACTGGCACCACTGGGGATGCAGTGCAGTGAGTCCAGAGAGGGCACTGGCACCACTGGGGATGCAGTGCAGTGACTCCAGAGAGTGCACTGGCACCATTGGGGATGCAGTGCTGTGAGTCCAGAGAGTGCACTGACACCACTGGGGATGCAGTGCAGTGAGTCCAGAGAGTGCACTGGCACCACTGGGAATGCAGTGCATGAGTCCAGAGAGTGCAATGGCACCACTGGGATGCAGTGCAGTGAGTCCAGAGAGTGCACTGGCACCACTGGGGATGCAGTGCAGTGTGTCCAGAGACTGCACTGGCACCACTGGTGATGCACTTCAGTGAGTCCAGAGAGCGCACTGGTACCACTGGGGATGCAGTGCAGTGAGTCCAGTGAGTGCACTGGCACCACTGGGGATGCACTGCAGTGAGTCCAGAGAGTGCACTGGCACCACTGGGCATGCTGTACAGTGAGTCCACAGAGTGCACTGGCACCACTGGGGATGCACTGCAGTGAGTGCAGAGAGTACACTGGCACCACTGGGCATGCAGTGCAGTGAGTCCAGAGAGTGCACTGGCTCCAGTGGGGATGCACTGCAGTGACTCTAGAGAATACACTGGAACCACTGGGGATGCAATGCAGTGAGTCCAGAGAGTGCACTGGCACCACTGGGGATGCAGTACAGTGAGTCCACAGAGTGCACTGGCCCCACTGGGGATGCAGTGCAGTGAGTCCAGAGAGTGCACTGGCACCACTGGGGATGCAGTGCAGTGAGTCCAGAGAGGGCACTGGCACCAGAGGGGATGCACTGCAGTGAGTGCAGAGAGTGCACTGGCAACACTGGGGATGCGGTGCAGTGAGTCCAGAGAGTCCACTGGCACCACTGGGGATTCACTGCAGTGACTCCAGAGAGTGCACTGGCACCACTGGGGATGCACTGCAGTGAGTGCAGAGAGTACACTGGCACCACTGGGGATGCAGTGCAGTGAGTCCAGAGAGTGCACTGGCTCCAGTGGGGATGCACTGCAGTGACTCTAGAGAGTACACTGGAACCACTGGGGATGCAGTGCAGTGAGTCCAGAGAGTGCACTGGCACCACTGGGGATGCAGTACAGTGAGTCCACAGAGTGCACTGGCACCACTGGGGATGCAGTGCAGTGAGTCCAGAGAGTGCACTGGCACCACTGGGGATGCAGTGCAGTGAGTCCAGAGAGGGCACTGGCACCACTGGGGATGCAGTGCAGTGACTCCAGAGAGTGCACTGGCACCATTGGGGATGCAGTGCTGTGAGTCCAGAGAGTGCACTGACACCACTGGGGATGCAGTGCAGTGAGTCCAGAGAGTGCACTGGCACCACTGGGAATGCAGTGCATGAGTCCAGAGAGTGCAATGGCACCACTGGGATGCAGTGCAGTGAGTCCAGAGAGTGCACTGGCACCACTGGGGATGCAGTGCAGTGAGTCCAGAGACTGCACTGGCACCACTGGTGATGCACTGAAGTGAGTCCAGAGAGTGCACTGGCACCACTGGGGATGCACTGCAGTGAGTCCAGAGAGGGCACTGGCACCACTGCGGATGCAGTGCAGTGAGTCCAGTGAGTGCACTGGCACCACTGGGGATGCACCCCGGTGAGTCCAGAGAGTGCACTGGCACCACTGGGGATGCACTTCAGTGAATCTAGAGAGTGCACTGGTACCACTGGGGATGCAGTGCAGTGAGTCCAGTGAGTGCACTGGCACCACTGGGGATGCACTGCAGTGAGTCCAGAGAGTGCACTGGCACCATTGGGGATGCTGTACAGTGAGTCCACAGAGTGCACTGGCACCACTGGGGATGCACTGCAGTGAGTGCAGAGAGTACACTGGCACCACTGGGCATGCAGTGCAGTGAGTCCAGAGAGTGCACTGGCTCCAGTGGGGATGCACTGCAGTGACTCTAGAGAGTACACTGGAACCACTGGGGATGCAGTGCAGTGAGTCCAGAGAGTGCACTGGCACCACTGGGGATGCAGTGCAGTGAGTCCAGAGAGTGCACTGGAACCACTGGGGATGCAGTGCAGTGACTCCAGAGAGTGCACTGGCACCACTGGGGATGCAGTGCAGTGAGTCCAGAGAGTGCAATGGCACCACTGGGATGCAGTGCAGTGAGTCCAGAGAGTGCACTGGCACCACTGGGCATGCAGTGCAGTGAGTCCAGAGAGTGCACTGGCACCACTGGGGATGCAGTGCAGTGAGTCCACAGAGTGCACTGGCACCACTGGTGATGCACTGAAGTGAGTCCAGAGAGTGCACTGGCACCACTGGGGATGCACTGCAGTGAGTCCAGAGAGGGCACTGGCACCACTGCGGATGCAGTGCAGTGAGTCCAGAGAGTGCACTGGCACCACTGGGGATGCAGTGCAGTGACTCCAGAGAGTGCACTGGCACCACTGGGGATGCACTGCAGTGACTCCAGTGAGTGCACTGGCACCACTGGGGATGCAGTGCAGTGAGTCCAGAGAGTGCACTGGCACCACTGGGGATGCACTGCAGTGACTCCAGAGAGTGCACTGGCACCACTGGGGATGCAGTGCAGTGACTCCAGAGAGTGCACTGGCACCACTGGGGATGCACTGCAGTGACTCCAGAGAGTGCACTGGCACCACTGGGGATCCAGTGCAGTGACTCCAGAGAGTGCATTGGCACCACTGGGGATGCACTGCAGTGACTCCAGAGAGTGCACTGGCACCACTGGGGATGCACTGCAGTGAGTCCAGAGAGTGCACTGGCACCACTGGGGATGCAGTGAAGTGAGTCCAGAGAGTGCACTGGCACCACTGGGGATGTACTGCAGTGAGTCCAGAGAGTGCACTGGCACCACTGGGGATGCACTGCAGTGAGTGCAGAGAGTACACTGTCAACACTGGGGATGCAGTGCAGTGAGTCCAGAGAGTGCACTGGCTCCACTGGGGATGCAGTGCAGTGAGTCCGGAGAGTGCACTGGCACCACTGGGGATGCACTGCAGTGAGTCCAGAGAGTGCACTGGCACTACTGGGGATGCAGTGCAGTGAGTCCACAGAGTGCACTGGCACCACTGGGGCTGCAGTTCAGTGAGTCCAGAGAGTGCACTGGCACCACTGGGGATGCAGTGCAGTGAGTCCAGAGAGTGCACTGGCACCACTGGGGATGCACTGCAGTGAGTCCAGAGAGTGCACTGGCACCACTGGGGATGCACTGCAGTGAGTCCAGAGAGTGCACTGGCACCACTGGGGATGCAGTACAGTGAGTCCACAGAGTGCACTGGCACCACTGGGGATGCAGTGCAGTGACTCCAGAGAGTGCACTGGCACCAATGGGGATGTAGTGCAGTGAGTCCATAGAGTGCACTGGCACCACTGGGGATGCACTGCAGTGACTCTAGAGAGTGCACTGGCACCACTGGCGATGCAGTGCAGTGAGTCCAGAGAGTGTACTGGCACCACTGGGGATGCAGTGCAGTGACTCCAGAGAGTGCACTGGCACCACTGGGGATGCGGTTCACTGAGTCCAGAGAGTGCACTGGCACCACTGGGGATGCACTGCAGTGAATCTAGAGAGTGCACTGGCACCACTGGGGATGCAGTGCAGTGAGTCCAGAGAGTGCACTGGCACCACTGGGGATGCACTGCAGTGAGTCCAGAGAGTGCACTGGCACCACTGGGGATGCACTGCAGTGCCTCCAGAGAGTGCACTGGTACCACTGGGGATGCAGTGCAGTGAGTCCAGTGAGTGCACTGGCACCACTGGGGATGCACTGCAGTGAGTCCAGAGAGTGCACTGGCACCACTGGGGATGCTGTACAGTGAGTCCGCAGAGTGCACTGGCACCACTGGGGATGCAGTGCTGTGAGTCCAGAGAGTGCACTGACACCACTGGGGATGCAGTGCAGTGAGTCCAGAGAGTGCACTGGCACCACTGGGGATGCAGTGCAGTGAGTCCAGAGAGTGCAATGGCACCAGTGGGATGCAGTGCAGTGAGTCCAGAGAGTGCACTGGCACCACTGGGGATGCAGTGCAGTGAGTCCAGAGAGTGCACTGGCACCACTGGTGATGCACTGAAGTGAGTCCAGAGAGTGCACTGGCACCACTGGGGATGCACTGCAGTGAGTCCAGAGAGGGCACTGGCACCACTGGGGATGCAGTGCAGTGAGTCCAGAAGTGCACTGGCACCACTGGGGATGCACTGCAGTGAGTCCAGAGACTGCACAGGCTCCACTGGGGATGCAGTGCAGTGAGTCCAGAGAGTGCACTGGCACCTTGGGGATGCACTGCAGTGAGTCCAGAGAGTGCACATGCACCAATGGGGATGCAGTGCAATGAGTCCAGAGAGGGCACTGGCACCACCGGGGATGCACTTCAGTGAGTCCAGAGTGTGCACTGGCACCACTAGGGATGCACTGCAGTGAGTCCAGAGAGTGCACTGGCACCACCGGGGATGCACTACAGTGACTCTAGAGAGTGCACTGGCACCACTGGGGATGCAGTGCAGTGAGTCCAGAGAGTGTACTGGCACCACTGGGGATGCAGTGCAGTGACTCCAGAGAGTGCACTGGCACCACTGGGGATGCGGTGCAGTGAGTCCAGAGAGTGCACTGGCACCACTGGGGATGCACTGCAGTGAATCTAGAGAGTGCACTGGCACCACTGGGGATGCAGTGCAGTGAGTCCAGTGAGTGCACTGGCACCACTGGGGATGCACCCCGGTGAGTCCAGAGAGTGCACTGGCACCACTGGGGATGCACTTCAGTGAATCTAGAGAGTGCACTGGTACCACTGGGGATGCAGCGCAGTGAGTCCAGTGAGTGCACTGGCACCACTGGGGATGCACTGCAGTGAGTCCATAGAGGGCACTGGCACCACTGGGGATGCTGTACAGTGAGTCCACAGAGTGCACTGGCACCACTGGGGATGCACTGCAGTGAGTGCAGAGAGTACACTGGCACCACTGGGCATGCAGTGCAGTGAGTCCAGAGAGTGCACTGGCTCCAGTGGGAATGCACTGCAGTGACTCTAGAGAGTACACTGGAACCACTGGGGATGCAGTGCAGTGAGTCCAGAGAGTGCACTGGCACCACTGGGGATGCAGTACAGTGAGTCCACAGAGTGCACTGACACCACTGGGGATGCACTGCAGTGAGTCCAGAGAGTGCCCTGGCACCACTGGGGATGCACTGCGATGAGTCCAGAGAGTGCACTGGCACCACTGGGGATGCACTGCAGTGAGTCCAGAGACTGCACAGGCACCACTGGGGATGCAGTGCAGTGAGTCCAGAGAGTGCACTGGCACCACTGGGGATGCACTGCAGTGAGTCCAGAGAGTGCACTGGCACCACTGGGGATGCAGTGCAGTGAGTGCAGAGAGTACACTGGCACCACTGGGGATGCAGTGCAGTGACTCCAGAGAGTGCACTGGCACCACTGGGGATGCACTGCAGTGACTCCAGTGAGTGCACTGGCACCACTGGGGATGCAGTGCAGTGAGTCCAGAGAGTGCACTGGCACCACTGGGGATGCACTGCAGTGACTCCAGAGAGTGCACTGGCACCACTGGGGATGCACTGCAGTGACTCCACAGAGTGCACTGGCACCACTGGGGATCCAGTGCAGTGAGTCCAGAGAGTGCACTGGCACCACTGGGGATGCACTGCAGTGAGTCCAGAGAGTGCACTGGCACCACTGGGGATGCAGTGAAGTGAGTCCAGAGAGTGCACTGGCACCACTGGGGATGCACTGCAGTGAGTCCAGAGAGTGCACTGGCAACACTGGGGATGCACTGCAGTGAGTGCAGAGAGTACACTGTCAACACTGGGGATGCAGTGCAGTGAGTCCAGAGAGTGCACTGGCTCCACTGGGGATGCAGTGCAGTGAGTCCGGAGAGTGCACTGGCACCACTGGGGATGCACTGCAGTGAGTCCAGAGAGTGCACTGGCACTACTGGGGATGCAGTGCAGTGAGTCCACAGAGTGCACTGGCACCACTGGGGCTGCAGTTCAGTGAGTCCAGAGAGTGCACTGACACCACTGGGGATGCACTGCAGTGATTCCAGAGAGAGCACTGGCACCACTGGGGATGCACTGCAGTGAGTCCAGAGAGTGCACTGGCACCACTGGGGATGCACTGCAGTGAGTCCAGAGAGTGCACTGGCACCACTGGGGATGCAGTACAGTGAGTCCACAGAGTGCACTGGCACCACTGGGGATGCAGTGCAGTGACTCCAGAGAGTGCACTGGCACCACTGGGGATGTAGTGCAGTGAGTCCATAGAGTGCACTGGCACCACTGGGGATGCACTGCAGTGACTCTAGAGAGTGCACTGGCACCACTGGCGATGCAGTGCAGTGAGTCCATAGAGTGCACTGGCACCACTGGGGATGCACTGCAGTGACTCCAGAGAGTACACTGGCACCACTGGGGATGCACTGCAGTGAGTCCAGAGAGTGCCCTGGCACCACTGGGGATGCAGTGCAGTGAGTCCAGAGAGTGCACTGGCACCACTGGGGATGCAGTGCAGTGAGTCCAGAGAGTGCACTGGCACCACTGGGGATGCACTTCAGTGAATCTAGAGAGTGCACTGGTACCACTGGGGATGCAGTGCAGTGAGTCCAGTGAGTGCACTGGCACCACTGGGGATGCACTGCAGTGAGTCCAGAGAGTGCACTGGCACCACTGGGGATGCTGTACAGTGAGTCCACAGAGTGCACTGGCACCACTGGGGATGCACTGCAGTGAGTGCAGAGAGTACACTGGCACCACTGGGCATGCAGTGCAGTGAGTCCAGAGAGTGCACTGGCTCCAGTGGTGATGCACTGCAGTGACTCTAGAGACTACACTGGAACCACTGCGGATGCAGTGCAGTGAGTCCAGAGAGTGCACTGGCACCACTGGGGATGCAGTGATGTGAGTCCAGATAGTGCACTGACACCACTGGGGATGCAGTGCAGTGAGTCCAGAGAGTGCACTGGCACCACTGGGGATGCAGTGCAGTGAGTCCAGAGAGTGCAATGGCACCACTGGGATGCAGTGCAGTGAGTCCAGAGAGTGCACTGGCACCACTGGGGATGCAGAGCAGTGAGTCCAGAGAGTGCACTGGCACCACTGGTGATGCACTGAAGTGAGTCCAGAGAGTGCACTGGCACCACTGGGGATGCACTGCAGTGAGTCCAGAGAGGGCACTGGCACCACTGGGGATGCAGTGCAGTGAGTCCAGAAGTGCACTGGCACCACTGGGGATGCACTGCAGTGAGTCCAGAGACTGCACAGACTCCACTGGGGATGCAGTGTAGTGAGTCCAGAGAGTGCACTGGCACCTTGGGGATGCACTGCAGTGAGTCCAGAGAGTGCACATGCACCAATGGGGATGCAGTGCAATGAGTCCAGAGAGGGCACTGGCACCACCGGGGATGCACTTCAGTGAGTCCAGAGTGTGCACTGGCACCACTAGGGATGCACTGCAGTGAGTCCAGAGAGTGCACTGGCACCACCGGGGATGCACTGCAGTGACTCTAGAGAGTGCACTGGCACCACTGGGGATGCAGTGCAGTGAGTCCAGAGAGTGTACTGGCACCACTGGGGATGCACTGCAGTGACTCCAGAGAGTGCACTGGCACCACTGGGGATGCGGTGCAGTGAGTCCAGAGAGTGCACTGGCCCCACTGGGGATGCACTGCAGTGAATCTAGAGAGTGCACTGGCACCACTGGGGATGCAGTGCAGTGAGTCCAGTGAGTGCACTGGCACCACTGGGGATGCACCCCGGTGAGTCCAGAGAGTGCACTGGCACCACTGGGGATGCACTTCAGTGAATCTAGAGAGTGCACTGGTACCACTGGGGATGCAGTGCAGTGAGTCCAGTGAGTGCACTGGCACCACTGGGGATGCTGTACAGTGAGTCCACAGAGTGCACTGGCACCACTGGGGATGCACTGCAGTTAGTGCAGAGAGTACACTGGCACCACTGGGCATGCAGTGCAGTGAGTCCAGAGAGTGCACTGGCTCCAGTGGGGATGCACTGCAGTGACTCTAGAGAGAACACTGGAACCACTGGGGATGCAGTGCAGTGAGTCCAGAGAGTGCACTGGCACCACTGGGGATGCAGTACAGTGAGTCCACAGAGTGCACTGGCACCACTGGGGATGCAGTGCAGTGAGTCCAGAGAGTGCACTGGCACCACTGGGGATGAACTGCAGTGAGTCCAGAGAGTGCACTGGCACCACTGGGGATGCAGTGCTGTGAGTCCAGAGAGTGCACTGACAGCACTGGGGATGCAGTGCAGTGAGTCCAGAGAGTGCACTGGCACCACTGGGGATGCGGTGCAGTGAGTCCAGAGAGTGCAATGGCACCACTGGGATGCAGTGCAGTGAGTCCAGAGAGTGCACTGGCACCACTGGGGATGCAGTGCAGTGAGTCCAGAGACTGCACAGGCACCACTGGGGATGCACTGCAGTGAGTCCAGAGAGTGCACTGGCACCACTGGGGATGCACTGCAGTGAGTCCAGAGAGGGCACTGGCACCACTGCGGATGCAGTGCAGTGAGTCCAGAGAGTGCACTGGCACCACTGGGGATGCACTGCAGTGAGTCCAGAGACTGCACAGGCACCACTGGGGATGCAGTGCAGTGAGTCCAGAGTGTGCACTGGCACCACTGGGGATGCACTGCAGTGAGTCCAGAGAATGCACATGCACCTCTGGGGATGCAGTGCAATGAGTCCAGAGAGGGCACTGGCACCACCGGGGATGCACTTCAGTGAGTCCAGAGTGTGCACTGGCACCACTGGGGATGCACTGCAGTGAGTCCAGAGAGTGCACTGGCACCACCTGGGATGCACTGCAGTGAGTCCAGAGAGTGCATTGGCACCACTGGGGATTCAGTGCAGTGAGTCTAGAGAGTGCAATGGCACCTCTGGGGATGCAGTACAGTGAGTCCAGAGAGTGCACTGGCACCACTGAGGATGCAGTGCAGTGAGTCCAGAGAGTGCACTGGCACCACTGGGGATGCAGTGCAGTGAGTCCAGAGAGTGCACTGGCACCACTGGGGATGCAGTGCAGTGAGTCCAGAGAGTGCACTGGCACCACTTGGGATGCACTGCAGTGAGTCTAGAGAGTGCACTGGCACCACTGGAGATGCACTGCAGTGAGTCCAGAGAGTGCACTGGCACCACTGGGGATGCACCTCGGTTAGTCCAGAGAGTGCACTGGCACCACTGGGGATGCTGTACAGTGAGTCCACAGAGTGCACTGGAACCACTGGGGATGCAGTACAGTGAGTCCAGAGAGTGCACTGGCACCACTGGGGATACACTTCAGTGAATCTATAGAGTGCACTGGCACCACTGGGGATGCAGTGCAGTGAGTCCAGTGAGTGCAATGGCACCACTGGGTATGCACCCCGGTGAGTCCAGAGAGTGCACTGGCACCACTGGGGATGCTGTACAGTGAGTCCACAGAGTGCACTGGCACCACTGGGGATGCAGTGCAGTGAGTGCAGAGAGTACACTGGCACCACTGGGGATGCACTGCAGTGAGTCCAGAGAGTGCACTGGCACCACTGGGGATGCAGTGCAGTGAGTCCAGAGAGTGCACTGACACCACTGGGGATGCAGTGCAGTGAGTCCAGAGAGTGCACTGGCACCAGTGGGGATGCACTGCAGTGAGTCCAGAGAGTGCACTGGCACCACTGGGGATGCACTGCTGTGAATCTAGAGAGTGCACTGGCACCACTGGGGATGCAGTGCAGTGAGTCCAGAGAGTACACTGGCGCCACTGGGGATGCAGTGCAGTGAATCCAGAGAGTGCACTGGCACCACTGGGGATGCAGTGCAGTGAGTCCAGAGAGTGCACTGGCACCACTGGGGATGCTGTACAGTGAGTCCACAGAGTGCTTTGGCACCACTGGGGATGCACTGCAGTGAGTGCAGAGAGTACACTGGCTCCACTGGGGATGCACTGCAGTGACTCTAGAGAGTGCACTGGCACCACTGGGGATGCACTGCAGTGACTCCAGAGAGTGCACTGTCAGCACTGGGGATGCAGTGCAGTGAGTCCAGAGAGTGCACTGACACCACTGGGGATGCAGTGCCGTGAGTCCAGAGAGTGCACTGCCACCACTGGGGATGCAGTGCAGTGAGTCCAGAGAGTGCACTGGCAACACTGGGAATGCAGTACAGTGAGTCCAGTGAGTGCACTGGCACCACTGGGGATGCAGTGCAGTGAGTGCAGAGAGTGCACTGGTACCACTGGGGATGCACTGCAGTGAGTCCAGAGAGTGCACTGGCACCACTGGGGATGCAGTGCAGTGAGTCCAGAGAGTGCACTGGCACCACTGGGGATGCACTGCAGTGAGTCCAGAGAGTGCACTGGCACCACTGGGGATGCAGTGCAGTGAGTCTACTGCACTTACTGCATTATCTACACTAATGCACGCAGCATGGGTAACAAACAGGAGGAGCTGGAAGCCATTGTGCAGCAGGCAGGCTACGACTGGTTGCCATCACGGAGACGTGGTGGGACCGCTCCCACGACTGGAGTGCTGCAATGCCTGGCTATCGGCTCTTCAGGAGGGACAGGCAGCACAGAAGGGGAGGTGGCGTGGCTCTCTACATTAGAGAATCTTTCGATGTTGTAGAACTCCAGGCTGGGAATGATAAGGTTGAATCCCTGTGGGTTAGGATCCGCGGGAAGGCCGGCAAGGCTAGCATCCTGGTGGGGGTCTGTTATAGACCGCCGAACCAGGATGAGGAGACGGATGAGGAGTTTTATAGGCAACTGACAGAAGTTGCAAAATCGTCGGCGCTTGTCCTCGTGGGGGACTTCAACTTCCCGGACATATCCTGGAAACACAACACGGCACAGAGAAAGCAGTCTAGGAGGTTTCTGGAGAGCGTGGGAGATAGCTTCCTGACGCAGCTGGTCAGTGAACCTACCAGGGGTGGTGCCCCGCTAGACCTTCTCTTCACAAACAGAGAAGGACTGGTGGGAGATGTGGTGGTCGGAAGCTGTCTGGGGCAGAGTGACCACGAAATGGTAGAGTTCTCTATTCTTGGCGAGGCCAGGAAGGGGACCAGTAAAACTGCTGTCTTGGACTTCCGGAGGGCTGACTTTGAGCTGCTCAGGACGCTGGTTGGCCGAGTCCCTTGGGAGGCGGTTCTGAAGGGCAGAGGAGTCCAGGAAGGCTGGGCGCTCCTCAAGAAGGAAATCGTGATGGCACAGGAGCGGTCCGTCCCCACGTGCCCAAAGATGAGCCGGCGTGGAAGAAGACCGGCCTGGCTCAACAGAGAGTTGCGGCTGGAGCTTAGCAGAAAAAAGAGGGTTTATGATCTTTGGAAAAAAGGGCGGGCCACTGAGGAGGACTACAAGGATGTAGCGAGGCTGTGCAGGGAGAAAATTAGAAAGGCCAAAGCTCATCTGGAGCTCAACCTGGCTACTGCCGTTAAAGACAACAAAAAATCCTTTTACAAATACATCAACGCGAAACGGAGGACTAGGGAGAATCTCCATCCTTTACTGGATGCGAGGGGAAACCTAGTTACTAAGGATGAGGAAAAGGCTGAGGTGCTTAATGCCGCCTTTGCCTCAGTCTTTAGCGGCAATACCGGTTGTTCTCCGGACACCCAGTGCCCTGAGCTGGTGGAAGGGGATGGGGAGCTGGATGTGGCCTTCGCTATCCATGAGGAAATGGTTGGCGACCTGCTACGGAGCTTGGATGTGCGCAAGTCGATGGGGCCGGATGGGATCCACCCGAGGGTACTGAGAGAACTGGCGGAGGAGCTGGCCGAGCCGCTTTCCATCATTTATCGGCAGTCCTGGCTATCGGGGGAGGTCCCGGTTGACTGGCGGCTAGCCAATGTGACGCCTATCTATAAGAAGGGCCGCAGGGCAGACCCGGGGAACTATAGGCCTGTCAGTTTGACCTCAGTGCCGGGGAAGCTCATGGAGCAGATTATCTTGAGGGTCATCACGCGGCACTTGCAGGGCAAGCAGGCGATCAGGCCCAGTCAGCATGGGTTTATGAAAGGCAGGTCCTGCTTGACGAACCTGATCTCCTTCTATGACCAAGTGACGCGCTTGGTGGATGAGGGAAAGGCTGTGGACGTGGTCTACCTTGACCTCAGTAAGGCTTTTGACACCGTTCCCCACAACATTCTCCTCAAGAAACTGGCTGCTCGGGGCTTGGACTGGCGTACGCTTCGCTGGGTTAGAAACTGGCTGGATGGCCGGGCCCAGAGAGTTGTGGTGAATGGAGTCAAATCTGGCTGGAGGCCGGTCACTAGTGGAGTCCCCCAGGGCTCGGTACTGGGGCCGGTCCTCTTTAATATCTTTATTGATGATCTGGATGAGGGCGTCCAGTGCACCCTCAGTAAGTTTGCAGATGACACCAAGCTAAGTGCGTGTGTCGATCTGCTCGAGGGCAGGAAGGCTCTGCAGGAGGATCTGCATAGGCTGGAGCGATGGGCTGAGGTCAACTGCATGAAGTTCAACAAGGCCAAGTGCCGGGTCCTGCACCTGGGCTGCAACAACCCCAAGCAGAGCTACAGGCTGGGAGATGAGTGGCTGGAAAGCTGCCTGGCCGAGAAGGACCTGGGAGTATTGGTGGATAGTCGGCTGAATATGAGCCAGCAGTGTGCCCAGGTGGCCAAGAAGGCCAACGGCATCCTGGCCTGTATAAGAAGCAGTGTGGCCAGCAGGTCGAGGGAAGTGATTGTGCCCCTGTACTCGGCTCTGGTGAGGCCGCACCTCGAGTACTGTGTTCAGTTTTGGGCCCCTCGCTACAGGAAGGACATGGACGTGCTCGAGCGAGTCCAGAGAAGGGCGACCAAGCTGGTGAGGGGTCTGGAAAACAAGTCTTACGAGGAGCGGCTGAGGGAGCTGGGCTTGTTCAGCCTGGAGAAGAGGAGGCTCAGGGGCGACCTCATCGCTCTCTACAGTTACCTGAAAGGAGGCTGTAGAGAGGTGGGGGTTGGTCTATTCTCCCACGTGCCTGGTGACAGGACGAGGGGGAATGGGCTAAAGTTGCGACAGGGGAGTTTTAGGTTGGATGTTAGGAAGTACTTCTTTACCAAAAGGGTTATTAAGCATTGGAACGGGCTGCCCAGGGAGGTGGTGGAGTCACCATCCCTGGAGGTCTTTAAAAGACGTTTAGATGTAGAGCTTGGGGATATGGTTTAGTGGAGTACTTAGTGTTAGGTCGGAGGTTGGACTCGATGATCTTGAGGTCTCTTCCAACCTAGAAAAATCTGTGAATCTGTGAATCTGTGAATCTGTGAATCTGTGAGTCCAGAGAGTGCACTGGCACCACTGGGGATGCACTGCAGTGAGCCTAGAGAGTTCACTGGCACCACTGGGGATGCAGTACAGTGAGTCCACAGAGTGCACTGGCACCACTGGGGATGCAGTGCAGTGACTCCAGAGAGTGCACTGGCACCACTGGGGATGCAGTGCAGTGAGTCCACAGAGTTCACTGGCACCACTGGGGATGCAGTGCAGTGAGTCCAGAGAGTGCACTGGCACCACTGTGGATGCAGTGCAGTGAGTCCAGAGAGTGCACTGGCACCACTGGGGATGCACTGCAGTGAGTCCAGAGAGTGCACTGGCACCACTGGGGATGCAGTGCAGTGAGTCCAGAGAGTGCACTGGCACCACTGGGGATGCACTGCAGTGAGTCCAGAGACTGCACAGGCACCACTGGGGATGCAGTGCAGTGAGTCCAGAGAGTGCACTGGCACCACTGGGGATGCAGTGCAGTGAGTCCAGAGAGGGCACTGGCACCACCGGGGATGCACTTCAGTGAGTCCACAGAGTGCACTGGCACCACCGGGGATGCACTGCAGTGAGTCCAGTGAGTGCACTGGCACCACTGGGGATTCAGTGCAGTGAGTCTAGAGAGTGCACTGGCACCTCTGGGGATGCAGTACAGTGAGTCCAGAGAGTGCACTGGCACCACTGAGGATGCAGTGCAGTGAGTCCAGAGAGTGCACTGGCACCACAGGGGGATGCACTGCAGTGAGTCCAGAGAGTGCACTGGCACCACTAGAGATGCACTACAGTGAGTCCAGAGAGTGCACTGGCACCACTGGGGATGCACCTCGGTGAGTCCAGAGAGTGCACTGGGAACACTGGAGATGCAGTGCAGTGAGTCCAGAGAGTGCACTGGCACCACTGGGGATGCAGTGCAGTGAGTCCAGAGAGTGCACTGGCACCACTGGGGATGCACTGCAGTGAGTCCAGAGACTGCACAGGCACCACTGGGGATGCAGTGCAGTGACTCCAGACAGTGCACTGGCACCACTGCGGATGCAGTGCAGTGAGTCCAGAGAGTGCACTGGCACCACTGGGGATGCAGTGCAGTGAGTGCAGAGAGTGCACTGGCACCAGAGGGGATGCACTGCAGTGAGTGCAGAGAGTGCACTGGCACCAGAGGGGATGCACTGCAGTGAGTGCAGAGAGTGCACTGGCACCACTGGGGATGCACTGCAGTGAGTCCGGAGAGTGCACTGGCACCACTGGGGATTCACTGCAGTGACTCCAGAGAGTGCACTGGCACCACTGGGGATGCAGTGCAGTGAGTCCAGAGAGTGCACTGGCACCACTGGGGATGCAGTGAAGTGAGTCCAGAGAGTGCACTGGCACCATTGGGGATGCACTGCAGTGAGTCCAGAGAGTGCACTGGCACCACTGGGGATGCACTGCAGTGAGTGCAGATAGTACACTGGCAACACTGGGGATGCAGTGCAGTGAGTCCAGAGAGTGCACTGGCTCCACTGGGGATGCAGTGCAGTGAGTCCGGAGAGTGCACTGGCACCACTGGGGATGCACTGCAGTGAGTCCAGAGAGTGCACTGGCACTACTGGGGATGCACTGCAGTGAGTCCACAGAGTGCACTGGCACCACTGGGGCTGCAGTTCAGTGAGTCCAGAGAGTGCACTGGCACCACTGGGGATGCAGTGCAGTGAGTCTAGAGAGTGCACTGGCACCACTGGGGATGCAGTACAGTGAGTCCACAGAGTGCACTGGCACCACTGGGGATGCAGTGCAGTGACTCCAGAGAGTGCACTGGCACCAATGGGGATGTAGTGCAGTGAGTCCATAGAGTGCACTGGCACCACTGGTGATGCACTGCAGTGACTCTAGAGAGTGCACTGGCACCACTGGGGATGCAGTGCAGTGAGTCCAGAGAGTATACTGGCACCACTGGGGATGCACTGCAGTGACTCCAGAGAGTGCACTGGCACCACTGGGGATGCGGTGCAGTGAGTCCAGAGAGTGCACTGGCACCACTGGGGATGCACTGCAGTGAATCTAGAGAGTGCACTGGCACCACTGGGGATGCAGTGCAGTGAGTCCAGTGAGTGCACTGGCACCACTGGGGATGCACTGCAGTGAGTCCAGAGAGTGCACTGGCACCACTGGGGATGCACTTCAGTGAATCTAGAGAGTGCACTGGTACCATTGGGGATGCACTGCAGTGAGTCCAGAGAGTGCACTGGCACCACTGGGGATGCTGTACAGTGAGTCCACAGAGTGCACTGGCACCACTGGGGATGCACTGCAGTGAGTGCAGAGAGTACACTGTCACCACTGGGCATGCAGTGCAGTGAGTCCAGAGAGTGCACTGGCTCCAGTGGTGATGCACTGCAGTGACTCTAGAGACTACACTGGAACCACTGGAGATGCAGTGCAGTGAGTCCAGAGAGTGCACTGGCACCACTGGGGATGCAGTACAGTGAGTCCACAGAGTGCACTGGCACCACTGGGGATGCAGTGCAGTGAGTCCAGAGAGTGCACTGGCACCACTGGGGATGCAGTGCAGTGACTCCAGAGAGTGCACTGGCACCACTGGGGATGCAGTGCTGTGAGTCCAGAGAGTGCACTGACACCACTGGGGATGCAGTGCAGTGAGTCCAGAGAGTGCACTGGCACCACTGGGGATGCACTGCAGTGAGTCCAGAGAGTGCAATGGCACCACTGGGATGCAGTGCAGTGAGTCCAGAGAGTGCACTGGCACCACTGGGGATGCAGTGCAGTGAGTCCAGAGAGTGCACTGGCACCACTGGGGATGCACTGAAGTGAGTCCAGAGAGTGCACTGGCACCACTGGGGATGCACTGCAGTGAGTCCAGAGAGGGCACTGGCACCACTGGGGATGCAGTGCAGTGAGTCCAGAGAGTGCACTGGCACCGTGGGGATGCACTGTAGTGAGTCCAGAGAGTGCACATGCACCAATGGGGATGCAGTGCAATGAGTCCAGAGAGTGCACTGGCACCACCGGGGATGCACTTCAGTGAGTCCAGAGTGTGCACTGGCACCACTAGGGATGCACTGCAGTGAGTCCAGAGGGTGCACTGGCACCACCGGGGATGCACTGCAGTGACTCTAGAGAGTGCACTGGCACCACTTGGGATGCAGTGCAGTGAGTCCAGAGAGTGTACTGGCACCACTGGGGATGCACTGCAGTGACTCCAGAGAGTGCACTGGCACCACTGGGGATGCGGTGCAGTGAGTCCAGACAGTGCACTGGCACCACTGGGGATACACTGCAGTGAATCTAGAGAGTGCACTGGCACCACTGGGGATGCAGTGCAGTGAGTCCAGTGAGTGCACTGGCACCACTGGGGATGCACCCCGGTGAGTCCAGAGAGTGCACTGGCACCACTGGGGATGCACTTCAGTGAATCTAGAGAGTGCACTGGTACCACTGGGGATGCAGTGCAGTGAGTCCAGTGAGTGCACTGGCACCACTGGGGATGCAGTGCAGTGAGTCCAGAGAGTGCACTGGCACCACTGGGGATGCTGTACAGTGAGTCCACAGAGTGCACTGGCACCACTGGGGATGCACTGCAGTGAGTGCAGAGAGTACACTGGCACCACTGGGCATGCAGTGCAGTGAGTCCAGAGAGTGCACTGGCTGCAGTGGGAATGCACTGCAGTGACTCTAGAGAGTACACTGGAACCACTGGGGATGCAGTGCAGTGAGTCCAGAGAGTGCACTGTCACCACTGGGGATGCAGTACAGTGAGTCCACAGAGTGCACTGGCACCACTGGGGATGCAGTGCAATGAGTCCAGAGAGTGCCCTGGCACCACTGGGGATGCAGTGCAGTGAGTCCAGAGAGTGCACTGGCACCACTGGGGATGCACCCCGGTGAGTCCAGAGAGTGCACTGGCACCACTGGGGATGCAGTGCAGTGAGTCCAGAGAGTGCACTGACACCACTGGGGATGCAGTGCAGTGAGTCCAGAGAGTGCACTGGCACCACTGGGGATGCAGTGCAGTGAGTCCAGAGAGTGCAATGGCACCACTGGGATGCAGTGCAGTGAGTCCAGAGAGTGCACTGGCACCACTGGGGATGCACTGCAGTGAGTCCAGAGACTGCACAGGCACCACTGGGGATGCAGTGCAGTGAGTCCAGAGCGTGCACTGGCACCACTGGTGATGCACTGAAGTGAGTCCAGAGAGTGCACTGGCACCACTGGGGATGCACTGCAGTCAGTCCAGAGAGGGCACTGCCACCACTGCGGATGCAGTGCAGTGAGTCCAGAGAGTGCACTGGCACCACTGGGGATGCACTGCAGTGACTCTAGAGAGTGCACTGGCACCACTTGAGATGCACTGCAGTGAGTCCAGAGAGTGTACTGGCACCACTGGGGATGCACTGCAGTGACTCCAGAGAGTGCACTGGCACCACTGAGGATGCGGTGCAGTGAGTCCAGAGAGTGCACTGGCACCACTGGGGATGCACTGCAGTGAATCTAGAGAGTGCACTGGCACCACTGGGGATGCAGTGCAGTGAGTCCAGAGAGTTCACTGGCACCACTGGGGATGCAGTGTAGTGAGTCCAGAGAGTGCACTGGCACCACTGGGGATGCACTTCAGTGAATCTAGAGAGTGCACTGGTACCACTGGGGATGCAGTGCAGTGAGTCCAGTGAGTGCACTGGCACCACTGGGGATGCACTGCAGTGAGTCCAGAGAGTACACTGGCACCACTGGGCATGCAGTGCAGTGAGTCCAGAGAGTGCACTGGCACCACTGGGGATGCTGTACAGTGAGTCCACAGAGTGCACTGGCACCACTGGGGATGCACTGCAGTGAGTGCAGAGAGTACACTGGCACCACTGGGCATGCAGTGCAGTGAGTCCAGAGAGTGCACTGGCACCACTGGGGATGCACTGCAGTGAGTCCAGAGAGTGCACTGGCACCACTGGGGATGCAGTGCAGTGAGTCCAGAGAGTGCACTGGCGCCACTGGGGATGCACTGCGGTGAGTACAGAGAGTGCACTGGCACCACTGGGGATGCACTGCAGTGAGTCCAGAGAGTGCACTGGCACCACTGGGGATGCTGTACAGTGAGTCCACAGAGTGCACTGGCACCACTGGGGATGCACTGCAGTGAGTGCAGAGAGTACACTGGCTCCACTGGGGATGCACTGCAGTGACTCTAGAGAGTACACTGGCACCACTGGGGATGCACTGCAGTGAGTGCAGAGAGTGCACTGGCACCACTGGGGATGCAGTGCAGTGAGTCCAGAGAGTGCACTGACACCACTGGGGATGCAGTGCCGTGAGTCCAGAGAGTGCACTGCCAACACTGGGGATGCAGTGCAGTGAGTCCAGAGAGTGCACTGGCAACACTGGGAATGCAGTACAGTGAGTCCAGTGAGTGCACTGGCACCACTGGGGATGCAGTGCAGTGAGTCCAGAGAGTGCACTGGCACCTTGGGGATGCACTGCAGTGAGTCCAGAGAGTGCACTGGCACTAATGGGGATGCACTGCAGTGAGTCCAGAGAGTGCACTGGCACCACTGGGCATGCACTGCAGTGAGTCCAGAGAGTGCACTGGCACCACTGGGGATGCAGTGCAGTGAGTCCAGAGAGTGCACTGGCACCACTGGGGATGCACTGCAGTGAGCCTAGAGAGTTTACTGGCACCACTGGGGATGCAGTACAGTGAGTCCACAGAGTGCACTGGCACCACTGGGGATGCAGTACAGTGACTCCAGAGAGTGCACTGGCACCACTGGGGATGCAGTGCAGTGAGTCCACAGAGTTCACTGGCACCACTGGGGATGCAGTGCAGTGAGTCCAGAGAGTGCACTGGCACCACTGTGGATGCAGTGCAGTGAGTCCAGAGAGTGCACTGACCCCACTGGGGATGCACTGCAGTGAGTCCAGAGAGTGCACTGGCACCACTGGGGATGCAGTGCAGTGAGTCCAGAGAGTGCAATGGCACCACTGGGGATGCAGTGCAGTGAGTCCAGAGAGTGCACTGGCACCACTGGGATGCAGTGCAGTGAGTCCAGAGAGTGCACTGGCACCACTGGGGATGCATTGCAGTGAGTCCAGAGACTGCACAGGAACCACTGGGGATGCAGTGCAGTGAGTCCAGAGAGTGCTCTGGCACCACTGGGGATGCACTGCAGTGAGTCCAGAGAGTGCACTGGCACCACTGGGGATGCACTGCAGTGAGTCCAGAGAGTGCAGTGGAACCACTGGGGATGCAGTGCAGTGAGTCCAGAGAGGGCACTGGCACCACCGGGGATGCACTTCAGTGAGTCCACAGAGTGCACTGGCACCACCGGGGATGCACTGCAGTGAGTCCTGTGAGTGCACTGCCACCACTGGGGATTCAGTGCAGTGAGTCTAGAGAGTGCACTGGCACCTCTGGGGATGCAGTACAGTGAGTCCAGAGAGTGCACTGGCACCACTGAGGATGCAGTGCAGTGAGTCCAGAGAGTGCACTGGCACCACTGGGGATGCAGTGCAGTGAGTCCAGCGAGTGCACTGGCACCACTGGGGATGCAGTGCAGTGAGTCCAGAGACTGCACTGGCACCTCTGGGGATGCAGTGCGGCAAGTCCAGAGAGTGCACTGGCACCACTGGGGATGCAGTGCAGTGAGTCCAGAGAATGCACTGGCACTAATGGGAATGCAGTGCAGTGACTCGAAAAAGTGCACTGGCACCAATGGGAATGCACTGCAGTGAGTCCGGAGAGTGCCCTGGCACCAATGGTGATGCAGTGCAGTGAGTCCAGAGACTGCACAGGTACCACTGGGGATGCAGTGCAGTCAGTCCACAGAGTGCACTGGCACCACTGGGGATGCAGTGCAGTGACTCCAGAGAGTGCACTGGCACCACTGGGGATGCAGTGCAATGAGTCCAGAGAGTGCACTGGCACCACTGGGGATGCACTGCATTGAGTCCAGAGAGTGCACTGGCACCACTGGGGATGCAGTGCAGTCAGTCCAGAGAGTGCAGTGGCACCACTGGGGATGCACTGCAGTGAGTCCAGAGAGTGCACTGGCACCACTTGGGATGCAGTGCAGTGAGTCCAGAGATTGCACTGGCACCACTGGGGATGCAGTGCAGTGAGTCTAGAGAGTGCACTGGCACCACTGGCGTTGCACTGAAGTGAGTCCAGAGAATGCACTGGCACTAATGGGGATGCAGTGCAGTGACTCGAAAAAGGGCACTGGCACCACAGAGGATACACTGCAGAGAGTCCTGAGAGTGCCCTGGCACCAATGGTGATGCAGTGCAGTGAGTCCAGAGACTGCACAGACACCACTGGGGACGCAATGCAGTGAGTCCAGAGTCTGCACTGGCACCACTGGGGATGCACTGCTGTGAGTCCAGAGAATACACTGGCACCACTGGGGATGCAGTGCACTGAGTCCAGAGAGTGCACTGGCACCACTGGGGATGCAGTGCAGGGAGTGCAGAGAGTACACTTGCACTGCATCTCCAGTGGTGCTAGTGCAATCTCAGGACTCACTGCAGTGCAGCTCCAGTTGGTGCCAGTGCACTCTCTGGACTCACTGCAGTGCATCCCCAGTGGTGCCAGTGCACTCTTTGGATTCACTGCAGTGTATCCCCAGTGGTGCCAGTGCACTCTCTGGACTTACTGCAGTGCACCCTTTGAGGTGCCAGTGCAGTCTCTGGACTCACTGCAGTGCATCCCCAGTGGTGCCAGTGCACTCTCTGGACTCACTGCAGTGCAGCCCATGAGGTGCCAGTGCAGTCTCTGGACTCACTGCAGTGCATCCCCAGTGGTGCCAGTGCACTCTCTGGACTCAATGCAGTGCATCCCCAGTGGTGCCAGTGCACTCTCTGCACTCACTGCACTGCATCCCCAGCGGTGCCAGTGCACTCTCTGGACTCACCGAGGTGCATCCCCAGTGGTGCCAGTGCACTCTCTGGACTCACTGCACTGCATCCCCAGTGGTGCCAGTGCACTCTCTGGACTCACTGCAGTGCATCCCCAGTGGTGCCAGTGCACTCTGTTTACTCACTGCAGTGCAGCCCCTGAGGTGCCAGTGCAATCTCTGGACTCACTGCTGTGCAGCTCCAGTGGTGCCAGTGCACTCTCTCGACTCACTGCACTGCATCCCCAGTGGTGCCAGTGCACTCTCTGGACTCACTGCAGTGCATCCCCAGTGGTGCCAGTGCCCTCTCTGGAGTCACTGCAGTGTATCCCCCGTGGTGCCAGTGCACTCTCTGGACTCACTGAACTGCATCCCCAGTGGTGCCAGGGCACTCTCTGGACTCACAGCACTGCATCCCTAGTGGTGCCAGTGCACTCTTTCGAGTCACTACACTGCATCCGCAGTGGTGCCAGTGCACTCTCTCCACTCACTGCACTGCATCCCCAGTGGTGCCAGTGCCCTCTCTGGACTCACTGCAATGCATCCCCAGTGGTGCCAGGGTAGTCTCTGGACTCTCTACACTGCATCTCCAGTGGTGCTAGTGCAATCTCAGGACTCACTGCAGTGCAGCTCCAGTTGGTGCCAGTGCACTCTCTGGACTCACTGCAGTGCATCCCCAGTGGTGCCAGTGCACTCTTTGGATTCACTGCAGTGTATCCCCAGTAGTTCCTGTGCACTCTCTGAACTTAGTGCAGTGCAGCCCCTGAGGTGCCAGTGCAGTCTCTGGACTCACTGCAGTGCTTCCCCAGTGGTGCCAGTGCACTCTCTGGACTCAATGCAGTGCATCCCCAGTGGTGCCAGTGCACTCTCTGGAGTCACTGCACTGCATCCCCAGTGGAGCCAGTGCACTCTCTGCACTCACTGCACTGCATCCCCAGTGGAGCCAGTGTACTCTCTGCACTCACTGCACTGCATCCCCAGCGGTGCCAGTGCACTCTCTGGACTCACCGAGGTGCATCCCCAGTGGTGCCAGTGCACTCTCTGGACTCACTGCAGTGCATCCCCAATGGTGCCTGTGCACTCTCTGTACTCACTGAAGTGCATCCCCGAGTGGTGCCAGTGCACTCTCTGGAGTCACCAGGGTGCATCATCAGTGGTGCCAGTGCACTCTCAGGACTCACTGCAGTGCATCCCCAGTGGTGCCAGTGCACTCTCTGGACTCACTGCAGTGCAGACCCAATGGTGCCAGTGCACTCTCTGGAGTCACTGCACTGCATCCCCAGTGTTGCCAGTGCACTCTCTGGACTCACTGCACTCCATCCCCAGTGGTGCCAGTGCACTCTCTGGACTCACTGCAGTGAATCCCCGGTGGTGCCAGTGCACTCTCTGGACTCACTGCAGTGCATCACCAGTGTTGCCAGTGCACTCTGTTTACTCACTGCAGTGTATCACCAGTGGTGCCAGTGCACTCTCTGGACTTACTGCACTAAAACCCCAGTGGTGCCAGTGCACTCTCTGGAGTCACTGCAGTGCATCTCCAGTGGTGCCAGTGCACTCTCTGGACTCACTGCAGTGCAGACCCAGTGGTGCCAGTGCACTCTCTGGAGTCACTGCACTGCATCCCCAGTGTTGCCAGTGCACTCTCTGGACTCACTGCACTCCATCCCCAGTGGTGCCAGTGCACTCTCTGGACTCACTGCAGTGCATCCCCAGTGGTGCCAGTGCCCTCTCTGGAGTCACTGCAGTGTATCCCCCGTGGTGCCAGTGCACTCTCTGGACTCACTGAACTGCATCCCCAGTGGTGCAAGGGCACTCTCTGGACTCACAGCACTGCATCCCTAGTGGTGCCAGTGCACTCTTTCGAGTCACTGCACTGCATCCGCAGTGGTGCCAGTGCACTCTCTGGACTCACTGCACTGCATACCCAGTGGTGCCAGTCCACTCTCTGGGGTACTGCACTGCATCCCCAGTGGTGCCAGTGCCCTCTCTGGACTCACTGCAGTGCATCCCCAGTGGTGCCAGTGCACTCTCTGGACTCTCTACACTGCATCTCCAGTGGTGCTAGTGCAATCTCAGGACTCACTGCAGTGCAGCTCCAGTTGGTGCCAGTGCACTCTCTGGACTCACTGCAGTGCATCCCCAGTGGTTCCTGTGCACTCTCTGAACTTAGTGCAGTGCAGCCCCTGAGGTGCCAGTGCATTCTCTGGACTCACTGCAGTGCTTCCCCAGTGGTGACAGTGCACTCTCTGGACTCAATGCAGTGCATCCCCAGTGGTGCCAGTGCACTCTCTGGACTCACTGCACTGCATCCCCAGTGGAGCCAATGCACTCTCTGCACTCACTGCACTGCATCCCCAGTGGAGCCAGTGCACTCTCTGCACTCACTGCACTGCATCCCCAGCGGTGCCAGTGCACTCTCTGGACTCACCGAGGTGCATCCCCAGTGGTGCCAGTGCACTCTCTGGACTCACTGCAGTGCATCCCCAATGGTGCCTGTGCACTCTCTGGACTCACTGAAGTGCATCCCCGAGTGGTGCCAGTGCACTCTCTGGAGTCACCAGGGTGCATCATCAGTGGTGCCAGTGCACTCTTTGGACTCACTGCAGTGCATCACCAGTGTTGCCAGTGCACTCTGTTTACTCACTGCACTGCATCCCCAGTGGTGCCACTGCACTCTCTGGACTCACCGGGCTGCATCCCCAGTGGTGCCAGTGCACTCTTTGGACTCACTGCAGTGCATCCCCAGTGGTGCCTGTGCAGTCTCTGGACTCACTGCAGTGCATCCCCAGTGGTGCCACTGCACTCTCTGGACTCACTGCAGTGCATCCCCAAAGGTACCAGTGCGCACTGTAGACTCACTGCTGTGCAGCTCCTGAGGTGCCAGTGCACTCTCTGGACTCACTGCGCTGCATCCCCAGTGGTGCCAGTGCACTCTCTGGACTCACTGCAGTGAATCCCCGGTGGTGCCAGTGCACTCTCTGGACTCACTGAACTGCATCCCCAGTGGTGCCAGTGCACAATCTGGACTCACTGCAGTGCAACCCCGGTGGTGCCAGTGTACTCTCTGGACTCACTGCACTGCATCCCCAGTGGTGCCTGTGCAGTCTCTGGACTCAGTGCATTGCATCCCCAGTGGTGCAAGTGCAGTCTCTGCACTCACTGCAGTACATCTCCAGTGGTGACAGTGCACTCTCTGGACTCACTGCAGTGCACCCCCCAATGGTGACAGTACACTCTATGGACTCACTGCAGTGCATCCCCAGTGGTGCCAGTGCACTCTCTGGACTCACTGCACTGCATCCCCAGTGGTGACAGTGCGCTCTCTGGAGACACTGCAGTGCATCTCCTCTGGTGCCAGTGCACTCTCTGGGCTCACTGCAGTGCATCCCCAGTGGTGCCAGGGTACTCTCTGCAGTCACTGCAGTGCATCCCCAACGGTGCCAGTGCACTCTCTGGACTCACTGCAGTGCATCCCCAGTGGTGCCAGTGCACTCTCTGGACTCACTGCAGTGCATCCCCAGTGGTGCCAGTGTACTCTCTGGACTCACTGCACTGCATCCCCATTGTTGACAGTGCACTCTCTGGACTCACTGCACTGCATCCCCAATGGTGCCACTGCACTCTCTGGACTCACTGCAGTGCATCCCATGTGGTGTCAGTGCACTCTCTGGACTCACTGCACTGCATCCCCAGTGGTGCAAGGGCACTCTCTGGACTCACTGCACTAAAACACCTGTGGTGCCAGTGCACTCTTTGGACTCACAGCACTGCATCCCCAATGGTGCCACTGCACTCTCTGGACTCACTGCAGTGCATCCCCAGTGGTGCCAGTGGACTCTCTGGACTCCCTGCACTGCATCCCCTGTTGAGCCATTGCACACTCTGGACTCACTGCAATGCAGCCACTGAGGTGCTAGTGCACTCTCTGGATTCACTGCACTGCATCCCCAGTGGTGCCAGTGCACTCTCTGGACTCACTGCAGTGAATCTCCGGTGGTGCCAGTGCACTCTCTGGACTCACTGAACTGCATCCCCAGTGTTGCCACTGCACTCTCTGGACTCACTGCAGTGCATCCCCAGTGGTTCCAGTGCACTCTCTGGACTCACTGCAGTGCATCTCCATTGGTGCCAGTGCACTCTCTGGACCCTCTGCATTGCATCCCCACTGGTGCCAGTGCCCTCTCTGGACTCACTGCACTGCATCTCCAGTGGTGCCAGTGCCCTCTCTTTAGTCACTGCGCTGCATCCCCAGTGGTGCCCGTGCACTCTCTGAACCCACTGCAGTGCATATCCAGTGGTGCCAGTGCACTCTCTGGACCCACTGCAGTGCATCCCCAGTGGTGCCAGTGCACTCTGTGGACTCACTGCACTGCATCCCCAGTGGTGACAGTGCACTCTCTGGACCCAGTGCAGTGCATCCCCAGTGGTGCCAGTGCACTCTGTGGACTCACTGCACTGCATCCCCAGTGCTGACAGTGCACTCTCTGGACTCACTGCACTGCATCCCCAGTGGTGCCAGTGCACTCTCTGGCCTCACAGCACTGCATCCCTAGTGGTTCCAGTGCACTCTCTGGACTCACTGCACTGCTTCCCCAAGGTGCCAGTGCGCTCTCTGGACTCACTGCAGTGCATCCCCAGTGGTGCCAGAGGACTCTCTGGAGTCACTGCAGTGCATCCCCTGTTGAGCCCGTGCACTCTCTGCACTCAGTGCACTGCATCCCCTGTGGTGCCAGTGCACTCTCTGGACTCACTGCACTGCATCCGCAGTGGTGCCAGTGCACTCTCTGGACTCACTGCACTGCATCACCAGTGGTGGCAGTGCACTCTCTGGACTCACTGCAGTGCATTTCCAGTGTGCCAGTGCACTCTCTGGACTCACTGCACTGCATTCCCAGTGGTGCCAGTGCATTCTCTGTAGTCACTGCGCTGCATCCCAAGTGGTGCCAGTGCACTCTCTGTAGTCACTGCGTTGCATCCTCAGTGGTGCCAGTGTACTCTCTAGACTCACTGCACTGCATCCCCAGTGGTGCCAGTGCACTCTCTGGACTCACTGCACTGCATCCCGAGTGGTGCCAGTGCACTCTCTGGAGGCACTGCAGTGCATCCCCAGTGTTGCCGGTGCACTCTCTGGACTCACTGCACTGCATCCCCTTTGGTGCCAGTGCACTCTTTCGAGTCATTGCACTGCATCCCGTGTGGTTGCAGTGCACTCTCTGGACTCACTGCACTGCATCCCCAGTGGTGCCAGTGCATTCCCTGGACTCACTGCACTGCATCCCCAGTGGTGCCAGTGCACTCTCTGGAGTACTGCACTGCATCCCCAGTGGTGCCTGTGCAGTCTCTGCACTCACTGCACTGCATCCCCAGTGGTGCCAGTGCACTCTCTGGACTTACTGCAGTGCATCCCCAGTGGTGCCAGTGCACTCTCTGGACTCACTGCAGTGCAGCCCCTGAGGTGCCAGTGCAATCTCTGGACTCACTGCTGTGCAGCTCCAGTGGTGCCAGTGCACTCTCTCGACTCACTGCACTGCATCCCCAGTGGTGCCAGTGCACTCTCTGGACTCACTGCAGTGCATCCCCAGTGGTGCCAGTGCCCTCTCTGGAGTCACTGCAGTGTATCCCCCGTGGTGCCAGTGCACTCTCTGGACTCACTGAACTGCATCCCCAGTGGTGCCAGGGCACTCTCTGGACTCACAGCACTGCATCCCTAGTGGTGCCAGTGCACTCTTTCGAGTCACTGCACTGCATCCGCAGTGGTGCCAGTGCACTCTCTCCACTCACTGCACTGCATACCCAGTGGTGCCAGTCCGCTCTCTGGAGTACTGCACTGCATCCCCAGTGGTGCCAGTGCCCTCTCTGGACTCACTGCAGTGCATCCCCAGTGGTGCCAGGGTAGTCTCTGGACTCTCTACACTGCATCTCCAGTGGTGCTAGTGCAATCTCAGGACTCACTGCAGTGCAGCTCCAGTTGGTGCCAGTGCACTCTCTGGACTCACTGCAGTGCATCCCCAGTGGTGCCAGTGCACTCTTTGGATTCACTGCAGTGTATCCCCAGTGGTTCCTGTGCACTCTCTGAACTTAGTGCAGTGCAGCCCCTGAGGTGCCAGTGCAGTCTCTGGACTCACTGCAGTGCATCCCCAGTGGTGCCAGTGCACTCTCTGGACTCACTGCAGTGCAGCCCCTGAGGTGTCAGTGCAGTCTCTGGACTCACTGCAGTGCATCCCCAGTGGTGCCAGTGCACTCTCTGGACTCAATGCAGTGCATCCCCAGTGGTGCCAGTGCACTCTCTGGACTCACTGCACTGCATCCCCAGTGGTGCCAGTGCACTCTCTGGACTCACTGCACTGCATCCCCAGCGGTGCCAGTGCACTCTCTGGACTCACCGAGGTGCATCCCCAGTGGTGCCAGTGCACTCTCTGGACTCACTGCAGTGCATCCCCAGTGGTGCCAGTGCACTCTCTGGACTCACTGCACTGCATCCCCAAGATGCCAGTGCACTCTATGGAGTCAACTGCACTACATCGCGAGTGGTGCCAGTGCACTCTCTGGACTCACTGCAGTGCATCCCCAGTGGTGCCAAAGCACTCTCTGGACTCACTGCACTGCATCCCCAGTGGTACCAGTGCACTCTCAGGACTCACTGCACTGCAACATCAGTGGTGCCAGTGCACTCTCTGGACTCACTGCAGTGCATACCCAGTGGTGCCCGTGCACTCTCTGGAGGCACTGCAGTGCATCCGCAGTGGTGCCAGTGCACTCTGTGGACTCACTGTACTGTATCCACAGTGGTGTCAGTGCACTCACTGGACTAACTGCACTGCATCCCCAGTGGTGCCAGTGAAATCTTTCGAGTCACTGCACTGCATCCCCAGTGGTGCCAGTGCACTCTCTGGACTCACTGCACTGCATCCCCAGTGGTGCCAGTGCACTCTCTAGACTCACTGCACTGCATCCACAATGGTGCCAGTGCACTCTTTCGAGTCACTGCACTGCATCCCCAGTGGTGCCAGTGCACTCTCTGGACTCAAAGAAGTGCATCCCCAGTGGTGCCACTGCACTCTCTGGACTCATTGCAGTGCAGCCCCTGAGGTGCCAGTGCAATCTCTGGACTCACTGCTGTGCAGCTCCAGTGGTGCCAGTGCACTCTCTCGACTCACTGCACTGCATCCCCAGTGGTGCCAGTGCACTCTCTGGACTCACTGCAGTGCATCCCCAGTGGTGCCAGTGCCCTCTCTGGAGTCACTACAGTGTATCCCCAGTGGTGCCAGTGCACTCTCTGGACTCACTGAACTGCAACCCCAGTGGTGCCAGGGCACTCTCTGGACTAACAGCACTGCATCCCTAGTGGTGCCAGTGCACTCTTTCGAGTCACTGCACTGCATCCGCAGTGGTGCCAGTCCACTCTCTCCACTCACTGCACTGCATCCCCAGTGGTGCCAGTCCGCTCTCTGGAGTACTGCACTGCATCCCCAGTGGTGCCAGTGCCCTCTCTGGACTCACTGCAGTGCATACGCAGTGGTGCCAGTGCAGTCTCTGGACTCACTGAAGTGCATCCCCAAGGTGCCAGTGCACTCTCTGGACTCACTGCACTGCATCCCCATTGTTGACAGTGCACTCTCTGGACTCACTGCACTGCATCCCCAATGGTGCCAGTGTACTCTCTGGACTCACTGCAGTGCATCCCATGTGGTGCCAGTGCACTCTCTGGACTCACTGCACTGCATCCCCAGTGGTGCAAGGGCACTCTCCGGACTCACTGCACTAAAACCCCAGTGGTGCCAGTGCACTCCCTGGACTCACAGCACTGCATCCCCAATGGTGCCACTGCACTCTCTGGACTCACTGCAGTGCATCCCCAGTGGTGCCAGTGGACTCTCTGGACTCACTGCAGTGCATCCCCTGTTGAGCCATTGCACACTCTGGACTCACTGCAATGCAGCCACTGAGGTGCTAGTGCACTCTCTGGACTCACTGCAGTGCATCCCCAGTGGTGCCAGAGGACTCTCTGGAGTCACTGCAGTGCATCCCCTGTTGAGCCAGTGCACTCTCTGCACTCAGTGCACTGCATCCCCTGTGGTGCCAGTGCACTCTCTGGACTCACTGCACTGCATCCGCAGTGGTGCCAGTGCACTCTCTGGACTCACTGCAGTGCATCCCCAGTGTGCCAGTGCACTCTCTGGACTCACTGCAGTGCATCCCCAGTGGTGCCAGTGCATTCTCTGTAGTCACTGCGCTGCATCCCAAGTGGTGCCAGTGCACTCTCTGTAGTCACTGCGTTGCATCCTCAGTGGTGCCAGTGTACTCTCTGGACTCAATGCACTGCATCCCCAGTGGTGCCAGTGCACTCTATGGACTCACTGCACTGCATCACCAGTGGTGGCAGTGCACTCTCTGGACTCACTGCAGTGCATCCCCAGTGTGCCAGTGCACTCTCTGGACTCACTGCACTGCATCCCCATTGGTGCCAGTGCACTCTTTCGAGTCATTGCACTGCATCCCGTGTGGTTGCAGTGCACTCTCTGGACTCACTGCACTGCTTCCCCAGTGGTGCAAGTGCATTCCCTGGACTCACTGTACTGCATCCCCAGTGGTGCCAGTGCACTCTTTGGAGTACTGCACTGCATCCCCAGTGGTGCCTGTGCAGTCTCTGCACTCACTGCACTGCATCCCCAGTGGTGCCAGTGCACTCCCTGGACTCACTGCAGTGCATCCCCAGTGGTGCCAGTGCACTCTCTGGACTCACTGCAGTGCAGCCCCTGAGGTGCCAGTGCAATCTCTGGACTCACTGCTGTGCAGCTCCAGTGGTGCCAGTGCACTGTCTCGACTCACTGCACTGCATCCCCAGTGGTGCCAGTGCACTCTCTGGACTCACTGCAGTGCATCCCCAGTGGTGCCAGTGCCCTCTCTGGAGTCACTGCAGTGTATCCCCCGTGGTGCCAGTGCACTCTCTGGACTCACTGAACTGCATCCCCAGTGGTTCCAGGGCACTCTCTGGACTCACAGCACTGCATCCCTAGTGGTGCCAGTGCACTCTTTCGAGTCACTGCACTGCATCCGCAGTGGTGCCAGTGCACTCTCTCCACTCACTGCACTGCATACCCAGTGGTGGCAGTCCGCTCTCTGGAGTACTGCACTGCATCCCCAGTGGTGCCAGTGCCCTCTCTGGACTCACTGCAGTGCATCCCCAGTGGTGCCAGGGTAGTCTCTGGACTCTCTACACTGCATCTCCAGTGGTGCTAGTGCAATCTCAGGACTCACTGCAGTGCAGCTCCAGTTGGTGCCAGTGCACTCTCTGGACTCACTGCAGTGCATCCCCAGTGGTGCCAGTGCACTCTTTGGATTCACTGCAGTGTATCCCCAGTGGTTCCTGTGCACTCTCTGAACTTAGTGCAGTGCAGCCCCTGAGGTGCCAGTGCAGTCTCTGGACTCACCGGGGTGCATCCCCAGTGGTGCCAGTGCACTCTCTGGACTCAATGCAGTGCATCCCCAGTGGTGCCAGTGCACTCTCTGGAGTCACTGCACTGCATCCCCAGTGGAGCCAGTGCACTCTCTGCACTCACTGCACTGCATCCCCAGTGGAGCCAGTGCACTCTCTGCACTCACTGCACTGCATCCCCAGTGGTGCCAGTGCACTCTCTGGACTCACTGCACTCCATCCCCAGTGGTGCCAGTGCACTCTCTGGACTCACTGCACTGCATCCCCAGTGGTGCCAATGCACTCTCTGGACTCACTGCTCTGCATCCCCAGTGGAGCCAGTGCACTCTCTGGACTCACTGTAGTGCATCCCACTGGTGCCAGTGCACTCTCTGGAGTCACTGCACTGCATCCCCAGTGGAGCCACTGCACTCTCTGGACTCACCGGGCTGCATCCCCAGTGGTGCCAGTGCACTCTTTGGACTCACTGCAGTGCATCCCCAGTGGTGCCTGTGCAGTCTCTGGACTCACTGCAGTGCATCCCCAGTGGTGCCACTGCACTCTCTGGACTCACTGCACTGCATCCCCAGTGGTGCCAGTGCACTCTCTGCACTCACTGCACTGCATCCCTAGTGGTGCCACTGCACTCTCTGGACTCACTGCACTCCATCCCCAGTGGTGCCAGTGCACTCTCTGGACTCACTGCAGTGCATCCCCAAAGGTACCAGTGCGCACTGTAGACTCACTGCAGTGCAGCTCCTGAGGTGCCAGTGCACTCTCTGGACTCACTGCGCTGCATCCCCAGTGGTGCCAGTGCATTCTCTGGACTCACTGCAGTGAATCCCCGGTGGTGCCAGTGTACTCTCTGGACTCACTGAACTGCATCCCCAGTGGTGCCAGTGCACAATCTGGACTCACTGCAGTGCAACCCCAGTGGTGCCAGTGTACTCTCTGGACTCACTGCACTGCATCCCCAGTGGTGCCTGTGCAGTCTCTGGACTCAGTGCATTGCATCCCCAGTGGTGCAAGTGCACTCTCTGCACTCACTGCAGTACATCTCCAGTGGTGCCAGTGCACTCTCTGGGGTCACTGCAGTGCACCCCCCAATGGTGACAGTACACTCTATGGACTCACTGCAGTGCATCCCCAGTGGTGCCAGTGCACTCTCTGGACTCACTGCACTGCATCCCCAGTGGTGACAGTGCGCTCTCTGGAGACACTGCAGTGCATCTCCTCTGGTGCCAGTGCACTCTCTGGACTCACTGCAGTGCATCCCCAGTGGTGCCAGGGTACTCTCTGCAGTCACTGCAGTGCATCCCCAACGGTGCCAGTGCCCTCTCTGGACTCACTGCAGTGCATCCCCAGTGGTGCCAGTGCACTCTCTGGACTCACTGCACTGCATCCCCATTGGTGCCAGTGCACTCTTTCGAGTCATTGCACTGCATCCCGTGTGGTTGCAGTGCACTCTCTGGACTCACTGCACTGCATCCCCAGTGGTGCCAGTGCACTCTCTGGAGTACTGCACTGCATCCCCAGTGGTGCCTGTGCAGTCTCTGCACTCACTGCACTGCATCCCCAGTGGTGCCAGTGCACTCTCTGGACTCACTGCAGTGCATCCCCAGTGGTGCCAGTGCACTCTCTGGACTCACTGCAGTGCAGCCCCTGAGGTGCCAGTGCAATCTCTGGACTCACTGCTGTGCAGCTCCAGTGGTGCCAGTGCACTCTCTCGACTCACTGCACTGCATCCCCAGTGGTGCCAGTGCACTCTCTGGACTCACTGCACTGCATCCCCAGTGGTGCCAGTGCACTCTCTGGACTCACTGCAGTGTATCACCCGTGGTGCCAGTGCACTCTCTGGACTCACTGAACTGCATCCCCAGTGGTGCCAGGGCACTCTCTGGACTCACTACACTGCATCCCTAGTGGTGCCAGTGCACTCTTTCGAGTCACTGCACTGCATCCGGAGTGGTGCCAGTGCACTCTCTCCACTCACTGCACTGCATACCAAGTGGTGCCAGTCCGCTCTCTGGAGTACTGCACTGCATCCCCAGTGGTGCCAGTGCCCTCTCTGGACTCACTGCAGTGCATCCCCAGTGGTGCCAGGGTAGTCTCTGGACTCTCTACACTGCATCTCCAGTGGTGCTAGTGCAATCTCAGGACTCAATGCAGTGCAACTCCAGTTGGTGCCAGTGCACTCTCTGGACTCACTGCAGTGCATCCCCAGTGGTGCCAGTGCACTCTTTGGATTCACTGCAGTGTATCCCCAGTGGTTCCTGTGCACTCTCTGAACTTAGTGCAGTGCAGCCCCTGAGGTGCCAGTGCACTCTCTGTAGTCACTGCGTTGCATCCTCAGTGGTGCCAGTGCACTCTCTGGACTCACTGCAGTGCAGCCCCTGAGGTGCCAGTGCAGTCTCTGGACTCACTGCAGTGCATCCCCAGTGGTGCCAGTGCACTCTCTGGACTCAATGCAGTGCATCCCCAGTGGTGCCAGTGCACTCTCTGGACTCACTGCACTGCATCCCCAGTGGTGCCAGTGCACTCTCTGGACTCACTGCACTGCATCCCCACTGGTGCCAGTGCACTCTCTGGACTCACCGAGGTGCATCCCCAGTGGTGCCAGTGCACTCTCTGGACTCACTGCAGTGCATCCCCAGTGGTGCCAGTGCACTCTCTGGACTCACTGCACTGCATCCCCAAGGTGCCAGTGCACTCTATGGAGTCAACTGCACTACATCCCCAGTGGTGCCACTGCACTCTCTGGACTCACTGCAGTGCATCCCCAGTGGTGCCAATGCACTCTATGGACTCACTGCACTGCATCCCCAGTGGTACCAGTGCACTCTCACGACTCACTGCACTGCAACCTCAGTGGTGCCAGTGCACTCTCTGGACTCACTGCACTGCATCCCAGGTGGTGCCAGTGCAGTCTCTGGACTCACTGCAGTGCATACCCAGTGGTGCCCGTGCACTCTCTGGAGGCACTGCAGTGCATCCGCTGTGGTGCCAGTGCACTCTCTCGACTCACTGTACTGTATCCACAGTGGTGTCAGTGCACTCTCTGGACTAACTGCACTGCATCCCCAGTGGTGTCAGTGCAATCTTTCGAGTCACTGCACTGCATCCCCAGTGGTGCCAGTGCACTCTCTGGACTCACTGCAGTGCATCCCCAGTGGTGCCAGTGCACTCTCTAGACTCACTGCACTGCATCCACAATGGTGCCAGTGCACTCTTTCGAATCACTGCACTGCATCCCCAGTGGTGCCAGTGCACTCTCTGGACTCAAAGAAGTGCATCCCCAGTGGTGCCACTGCACTCTCTGGACTCATTGCAGTGCAGCCCCTGAGGTGCCAGTGCAATCTCTGGACTCACTACTGTGCAGCTCCAGTGGTGCCAGTGCACTCTCTCGACTCACTGCACTGCATCCCCAGTGGCGCCAGTGCACTCTCTGGACTCACTGCAGTGCATCCCCAGTGGTGCCAGTGCACTCTCTGGACTCACTGAACTGCAACCCCAGTGGTGCCAGGGCACTCTCTGGACTCACAGCACTGCATCCCTAGTGGTGCCAGTGCACTCTTTCGAGTCACTGCACTGCATCCGCAGTGGTGCCAGTGCACTCTCTCCACTCACTGCACTGCATCCCCAGTGGTGCCAGTGCCCTCTCTGGACTCACTGCAGTGCATCCCCAGTGGTGCCAGTGCAGTCTCTGGACTCACTGCAGTGCATACCCAGTGGTGCCAGTGCACTCTCTGGAGGCACTGCAGTGCATCCGCAGTGGTGCCAGTGCACTCTCTGGACTCACTGCACTGCAACCTCAGTGGTGCCAGTGCACTCTCTGGACTCACTGCACTGCATCCCCAGTGGTGCCAGTGCACTCTCTGGACTCACTGCAGTGCATCAACAGTGGTGCGAGTGCACTCTCTGGAGGCACTGCAGTGCATCCCCAGTGGTGCCAGTGCACTCTCTGGACTCACTGCACTGCATCGCCAGTTGTGCCAGTGCACTCTCTGGACTCACTGCACTGCATCCCCAGTGGTGCCAGTGCACTCTCTGGACTCTCTACACTGCATCCCCAGTGGTGCCAGTGCACTCTCTGGACTCACTGCAGTGCATCCCCAGTGGTGCCAGTGCCCTCTCTGGAGTCACTGCAGTGTATCCCCCGTGGTGCCAGTGCACTCTCTGGACTCACTGAACTGCATCCCCAGTGGTGCCAGGGCACTCTCTGGACTCACTGCACTGCATCCGCAGTGGTGCCAGTGCACTCTCTCCACTCACTGCACTGCATCCCCAGTGGTGCCAGTCCGCTCTCTGGAGTACTGCACTGCATCCCCAGTGGTGCCAGTGCCCTCTCTGGACTCACTGCAGTGCATCCCCAGTGGTGCCAGGGTAGTCTCTGGACTCTCTACACTGCATCTCCAGTGGTGCTAGTGCAATCTCTGGACTCACTGCAGTGCACCTCCAGTTGGTGCCAGTGCACTCTCTGCTCTCACTGCAGTGCATCCCCAGTGGTGCCAGTGCACTCTCTGGACTCACTGCACTGCGTACCCAGTGGCGCCAGTCCACTCTCTGGAGTACTGCACTGCATCCCCAGTAGTGCCAGTGCACTCTCTGGACTCACTGCAGTGCATCCCCAGTGGTGCCAGGGCACTCTCTGCACTCACTGCAGTGCATCCCCAGTGGTACCAGTGCACTCTCTGGACTCACTGCACTGCATCCCCAGTGGTGCCAGTGCACTCTCTGGACTCACTGCACTGCATCACCAGTGGTGCCAGTGCACTCTCTGGACTCACTGCACTGCATCCCCAGTGGTGCCAGTGCACTCTCTGTACTCACTGCAGTGCATCCGCTGTGGTGCCAGTGCACTCTGTGGACTCACTGCACTGCATCCACAGTGGTGTCAGTGCACTCTCTCGACTCACTGCACTGCATCCGCAGTGGAGCCAGTGCAATCTTTCGAGTCACTGCACTGCATCCCCAGTGGTGCCAATGCACTCTCTGGACTCACTCAGTGCATCCGCAATGGTGCCAGTGCACTCTTTCGAGTCACTGCACTGCATCCGCAGTGGTGCCAGTGCACTCTCTCCACTCACTGCACTGCATCCCCAGTGGTGCCAGTCCGCTCTCTGGAGTACTGCACTGCATCCCCAGTGGTGCCAGTGCACTCTCTGGACTCACTCAGTGCATCCCCAGTGGTGCCAGGGCACTCTCTGGACTCACTGCAGTGCATCCCCAGTGGTGCCAGGGTAGTCTCTGGACTCTATACACTGCATCTCCAGTGGTGCTAGTGCAATCTCTGGACTCACTGCAGTGCAGCTCCAGTTGGTGCCAGTGCACTCTCTGGACTCACTGCACTGCATCCCCAGTGGTGCCAGTGCACTCTTTGGATTCACTGCAGTGTATCCCCAGTGGTTCCTGTGCACTCTCTGGACTTACTGCAGTGCAGTCACTGAGGTGCCAGTGCAGTCTCTGGACTCACTTCAGTGCATCCCCAGTGGTGCCAGTGCACTCTCTGGACTCACTGCAGTGCAGCCCCTGAGGTGCCAGTGCAGTCTCTGGACTCACTGCAGTGCATCCCACTGGTGCCAGTGCACTCTCTGGAGTCACTGCACTGCATCCCCAGTGGAGCCACTGCACTCTCTGGACTCACCGGGCTGCATCCCCAGTGGTGCCAGTGCACTCTTTGGACTCACTGCAGTGCAACCCCAGTGGTGCCTGTGCAGTCTCTGGACTCACTGCAGTGCATCCCCAGTGGTGCCACTGCACTCTCTGGACTCACTGCACTGCATCCCCAGTGGTGCCAGTGCACTCTCTGCACTCACTGCACTGCATCCCTAGTGGTGCCACTGCACTCTCTGGACTCACTGCACTCCATCCCCAGTGGTGCCAGTGCACTCTCTGGACTCACTGCAGTGCATCCCCAAAGGTACCAGTGCGCACTGTAGACTCACTGTATTGCAGCTCCTGAGGTGCCAGTGCACTCTCTGGACTCACTGCGCTGCATCCCCAGTGGTGCCAGGGCACTCTCTGGACTCACTGCAGTGAATCCCCAGTGGTGCCAGTGCACTCTGTGGACTCACTGAACTGCATCCCCAGTGGTGCCAGAGCACAATCTGGACTCACTGCAGTGCAACCCCGGTGGTGCCAGTGTACTCTCTGGACTCACTGCACTGCATGCCCAGTGGTGCCTGTGCAGTCTCTGGACTCAGTGCATTGCATCCCCAGTGGTGCAAGTGCAGTCTCTGCACTCACTGCAGTACATCTCCACTGGTGCCAGTGCACTCTCTGGAGTCACTGCAGTGCACCCACCAATGGTGACAGTACACTCTATGGACTCACTGCAGTGCATCCCCAGTGGTGCCAGTGCACTCTCTGGACTCACTGCACTGCATCCCCAGTGGTGACAGTGCGCTCTCTGGAGACACTGCAGTGCATCTCCTCTGGTGCCAGTGCACTCTCTGGACTCACTGCAGTGCATCCCCAGTGGTGCCAGGGTACTCTCTGCAGTCACTGCAGTGCATCCCCAACGGTGCCAGTGCACTCTCTGGACTCACTGCAGTGCATCCCCAGTGGTGCCAGTGCACTCTCTGGACTCACTGCAGTGCATCCCCAAGGTGCCAGTGCACTCTCTGGACTCACTGCACTGCATCCCCATTGTTGACAGTGCACTCTCTGGACTCACTGCACTGCATCCCCAATGGTGCCACTGAACTCTCTGGACTCACTGCAGTGCATCCCATGTGGTGCCAGTGCACTCTCTGGACTCACTGCACTGCATCCCCAGTGGTGCAAGGGCACTCTCTGGACTCACTGCACTAAAACCCCAGTGGTGCCAGTGCACTCTCTGGACTCACAGCACTGCATCCCCAATGGTGCCACTGCACTCTCTGGACTCACTGCAGTGCATCCCCAGTGGTGCCAGTGGACTCTCTGGACTCACTGCAGTGCATCCCCTGTTGAGCCATTGCACACTCTGGACTCACTGCAATGCAGCCACTGAGGTGCTAGTGCACTCTCTGGATTCACTGCACTGCATCCCCAGTGGTGCCAGTGCACTCTCTGGACTCACTGCAGTGAATCCCCGGTGGTGCCAGTGCACTCTCTGGACTCACTGAACTGCATCCCCAGTGTTGCCACTGCACTCTCTGGACTCACTGCAGTGCATCCCCAGTGGTGCCAGTGCACTCTGTGGACTCACTGCACTGCATCCCCAGTGGTGACAGTGCACTCTCTGGACTAACTGCGCTGCAACCCCAGTGGTGCCAGTGCACTCTCTGGACCCACTGCAGTGCATATCCAGTGGTGCCAGTGCACTCTCTGGACCCACTGCAGTGCATCCCCAGTGGTGCCAGTGCACTCTGTGGACTCACTGCACTGCATCCCCAGTGGTGACAGTGCACTCTCTGGACTAACTGCGCTGCAACCCCAGTGGTGCCAGTGCACTCTGTGGACTCACTGCACTGCATCCCCAGTGCTGACAGTGCACTCTCTGGACTCACTGCACTGCATCCCCAGTGGTTCCAGTGCACTCTCTGGACTCACTGCACTGCTTCCCCAAGGTGCCAGTGCGCTCTCTGGACTCACTGCAGTGCATCCCCAGTGGTGCCAGAGGACTCTCTGGAATCACTGCAGTGCATCCCCTGTTGAGCCAGTGCACTCTCTGCACTCAGTGCACTGCATCCCCTGTGGTGCCAGTGCACTCTCTGGACTCACTGCACTGCATCCGCAGTGGTGCCAGTGCACTCTCTGTAGTCACTGCGTTGCATCCCCAGTGGTGCCAGTGCACTCTCTGGACTCAATGCACTGCATCACCAGTGGTGGCAGTGCACTCTCTGGACTCACTGCAGTGCATCCCCAGTGTGCCAGTGCACTCTCTGGACTCACTGCACTGCATCCCCATTGGTGCCAGTGCACTTTTTCGAGTCATTGCACTGCATCCCATGTGGTTGCAGTGCACTGTCTGGACTCACTGCACTGCTTCCCCAGTGGTGCCAGTGCATTCCCTGGACTCACTGCACTGCATCCCCAGTGGTGCCAGTGCACTCTCTGGAGTACTGCACTGCATCCCCAGTGGTGCCTGTGCAGTCTCTGCACTCACTGCACTGCATCCCCAGTGGTGCCAGTGCACTCTCTGGACTCACTGCAGTGCATCCCCAGTGGTGCCAGTGCACTCTCTGGACTCACTGCAGTGCAGCCCCTGAGGTGCCAGTGCAATCTCTGGACTCACTGCTGTGCAGCTCCAGTGGTGCCAGTGCACTCTCTCGACTCACTGCACTGCATCCCCAGTGGTGCCAGTGCACTCTCTGGACTCACTGCAGTGCATCCCCAGTGGTGCCAGTGCCCTCTCTGGAGTCACTGCAGTGTATCCCCCGTGGTGCCAGTACACTCTCTGGACTCACTGAACTGCATCCCCAGTGGTGCCAGGGCACTCTCTGGACTCACTGCACTGCATCCCTAGTGGTGCCAGTGCACTCTTTCGAGTCACTGCACTGCATGCGCAGTGGTGCCAGTGCACTCTCTCCACTCACTGCACTGCATACCCAGTGGTGCCAGTCCGCTCTCTGGAGTACTGCACTGCATCCCCAGTGGTGCCAGTGCCCTCTCTGGACTCACTGCAGTGCATCCCCAGTGGTGCCAGGGTTAGTCTCTGGACTCTCTACACTGCATCTCCAGTGGTGCTAGTGCAATCTCAGGACTCACTGCAGTGCAGCTCCAGTTGGTGCCAGTGCACTCTCTGGACTCACTGCAGTGCATCCCCAGTGGTGCCAGTGCACTCTTTGGATTCACTGCAGTGTATCCCCAGTGGTTCCTGTGCACTCTCTGAACTTAGTGCAGTGCAGCCCCTGAGGTGCCAGTGCAGTCTCTGGACTCACTGCAGTGCATCCCCAGTGGTGCCAGTGCACTCTCTGGACTCACTGCACTGCATCCCTAGTGGTGCCACTGCACTCTCTGGACTCACTGCACTCCATCCCCAGTGGTGCCAGTGCACTCTCTGGACTCACTGCAGTGCATCCCCAAAGGTACCAGTGCGCACTGTAGACTCACTGTATTGCAGCTCCTGAGGTGCCAGTGCACTCTCTGGACTCACTGCGCTGCATCCCCAGTGGTGCCAGGGCACTCTCTGGACTCACTGCAGTGAATCCCCGGTGGTGCCAGTGCACTCTGTGGACTCACTGAACTGCATCCCCAGTGGTGCCAGAGCACAATCTGGACTCACTGCAGTGCAACCCCGGTGGTGCCAGTGTACTCTCTGGACTCACTGCACTGCATGCCCAGTGGTGCCTGTGCAGTCTCTGGACTCAGTGCATTGCATCCCCAGTGGTGCAAGTGCAGTCTCTGCACTCACTGCAGTACATCTCCACTGGTGCCAGTGCACTCTCTGGAGTCACTGCAGTGCACCCACCAATGGTGACAGTACACTCTATGGACTCACTGCAGTGCATCCCCAGTGGTGCCAGTGCACTCTCTGGACTCACTGCACTGCATCCCCAGTGGTGACAGTGCGCTCTCTGGAGACACTGCAGTGCATCTCCTCTGGTGCCAGTGCACTCTCTGGACTCACTGCAGTGCATCCCCAGTGGTGCCAGGGTACTCTCTGCAGTCACTGCAGTGCATCCCCAACGGTGCCAGTGCACTCTCTGGACTCACTGCAGTGCATCCCCAGTGGTGCCAGTGCACTCTCTGGACTCACTGCAGTGCATCCCCAAGGTGCCAGTGCACTCTCTGGACTCACTGCACTGCATCCCCATTGTTGACAGTGCACTCTCTGGACTCACTGCACTGCATCCCCAATGGTGCCACTGAACTCTCTGGACTCACTGCAGTGCATCCCATGTGGTGCCAGTGCACTCTCTGGACTCACTGCACTGCATCCCCAGTGGTGCAAGGGCACTCTCTGGACTCACTGCACTAAAACCCCAGTGGTGCCAGTGCACTCTCTGGACTCACAGCACTGCATCCCCAATGGTGCCACTGCACTCTCTGGACTCACTGCAGTGCATCCCCAGTGGTGCCAGTGGACTCTCTGGACTCACTGCAGTGCATCCCCTGTTGAGCCATTGCACACTCTGGACTCACTGCAATGCAGCCACTGAGGTGCTAGTGCACTCTCTGGATTCACTGCACTGCATCCCCAGTGGTGCCAGTGCACTCTCTGGACTCACTGCAGTGAATCCCCGGTGGTGCCAGTGCACTCTCTGGACTCACTGAACTGCATCCCCAGTGTTGCCACTGCACTCTCTGGACTCACTGCAGTGCATCCCCAGTGGTGCCAGTGCACTCTGTGGACTCACTGCACTGCATCCCCAGTGGTGACAGTGCACTCTCTGGACTAACTGCGCTGCAACCCCAGTGGTGCCAGTGCACTCTCTGGACCCACTGCAGTGCATATCCAGTGGTGCCAGTGCACTCTCTGGACCCACTGCAGTGCATCCCCAGTGGTGCCAGTGCACTCTGTGGACTCACTGCACTGCATCCCCAGTGGTGACAGTGCACTCTCTGGACTAACTGCGCTGCAACCCCAGTGGTGCCAGTGCACTCTGTGGACTCACTGCACTGCATCCCCAGTGCTGACAGTGCACTCTCTGGACTCACTGCACTGCATCCCCAGTGGTTCCAGTGCACTCTCTGGACTCACTGCACTGCTTCCCCAAGGTGCCAGTGCGCTCTCTGGACTCACTGCAGTGCATCCCCAGTGGTGCCAGAGGACTCTCTGGAATCACTGCAGTGCATCCCCTGTTGAGCCAGTGCACTCTCTGCACTCAGTGCACTGCATCCCCTGTGGTGCCAGTGCACTCTCTGGACTCACTGCACTGCATCCGCAGTGGTGCCAGTGCACTCTCTGTAGTCACTGCGTTGCATCCCCAGTGGTGCCAGTGCACTCTCTGGACTCAATGCACTGCATCACCAGTGGTGGCAGTGCACTCTCTGGACTCACTGCAGTGCATCCCCAGTGTGCCAGTGCACTCTCTGGACTCACTGCACTGCATCCCCATTGGTGCCAGTGCACTTTTTCGAGTCATTGCACTGCATCCCATGTGGTTGCAGTGCACTGTCTGGACTCACTGCACTGCTTCCCCAGTGGTGCCAGTGCATTCCCTGGACTCACTGCACTGCATCCCCAGTGGTGCCAGTGCACTCTCTGGAGTACTGCACTGCATCCCCAGTGGTGCCTGTGCAGTCTCTGCACTCACTGCACTGCATCCCCAGTGGTGCCAGTGCACTCTCTGGACTCACTGCAGTGCATCCCCAGTGGTGCCAGTGCACTCTCTGGACTCACTGCAGTGCAGCCCCTGAGGTGCCAGTGCAATCTCTGGACTCACTGCTGTGCAGCTCCAGTGGTGCCAGTGCACTCTCTCGACTCACTGCACTGCATCCCCAGTGGTGCCAGTGCACTCTCTGGACTCACTGCAGTGCATCCCCAGTGGTGCCAGTGCCCTCTCTGGAGTCACTGCAGTGTATCCCCCGTGGTGCCAGTACACTCTCTGGACTCACTGAACTGCATCCCCAGTGGTGCCAGGGCACTCTCTGGACTCACTGCACTGCATCCCTAGTGGTGCCAGTGCACTCTTTCGAGTCACTGCACTGCATGCGCAGTGGTGCCAGTGCACTCTCTCCACTCACTGCACTGCATACCCAGTGGTGCCAGTCCGCTCTCTGGAGTACTGCACTGCATCCCCAGTGGTGCCAGTGCCCTCTCTGGACTCACTGCAGTGCATCCCCAGTGGTGCCAGGGTAGTCTCTGGACTCTCTACACTGCATCTCCAGTGGTGCTAGTGCAATCTCAGGACTCACTGCAGTGCAGCTCCAGTTGGTGCCAGTGCACTCTCTGGACTCACTGCAGTGCATCCCCAGTGGTGCCAGTGCACTCTTTGGATTCACTGCAGTGTATCCCCAGTGGTTCCTGTGCACTCTCTGAACTTAGTGCAGTGCAGCCCCTGAGGTGCCAGTGCAGTCTCTGGACTCACTGCAGTGCATCCCCAGTGGTGCCAGTGCACTCTCTGGACTCACTGCAGTGCAGCCCCTGAGGTGCCAGTGCAGTCTCTGGACTCACTGCAGTGCATCCCCAGTGGTGCCAGTGCACTCTCTGGAGTCAATGCAGTGCATCCCCAGTGGTGCCAGTGCACTCTCTGGACTCACTGCACTGCATCACCAGTGGTGCCAGTGCACTCTCTGGACTCACTGCACTGCATCCCCAGCGGTGCCAGTGCACTCTCTGGACTCACCGAGGTGCATCCCCAGTGGTGCCAGTGCACTCTCTGGACTCAATGCAGTGCATCCCCAGTGGTGCCAGTGCACTCTCTGGACTCACTGCACTGCATCCCCAGTGGTGCCAGTGCACTCTCTGGACTCACGGCAGTGCATCCCCAGTGGTGCCAGTGCACTCTCTGGACTCACTGCAGTGCATCCCCAGTGGTGCCAGTGCACTCTCTGGACTCACTGCACTGCATCCCCAAGGTGCCAGTGCACTCTATGGAGTCAACTGCACTACATCCCCAGTGGTGCCAGTGCACTCTCTGGACTCACTGCAGTGCATCCCCAGTGGTGCCAATGCACTCTCTGGACTCACTGCACTGCATCCCCAGTGGTACCAGTGCACTCTCACGACTCACTGCACTGCAACCTCTGTGGTGCCAGTGCACTCTCTGGACTCACTGCACTGCATCCCAGGTGGTGCCAGTGCAGTCTCTGGACTCACTGCACTGCATCCCCAGTGGTGCCCGTGCACTCTCTGGAGGCACTGCAGTGCATCCGCAGTGGTGCCAGGGCACTCTGTGGACTCACTGTACTGTATCCACAGTGGTGTCAGTGCACTCTCTGGACTAACTGCACTGCATCCCCAGTGGTGCCAGTGCACTCTCTGGACTCACTGCAGTGCATCACCAGTGGTGCCAGTGCACTCTCTGGACTCACTGCAGTGCATCCCCAGTGGTGCCAGTGCACTCTCTAGACTCACTGCACTGCATCCGCAATGGTGCCAGTGCACTCTTTCGAGTCACTGCACTGCATCCCCAGTGGTGCCAGTGCACTCTCTGGACTCAAAGAAGTGCATCCCCAGTGGTGCCACTGCACTCTCTGGACTCATTGCAGTGCAGCCCCTGAGGTGCCAGTGCAATCTGTGGACTCACTACTGTGCAGCTCCAGTGGTGCCAGTGCACTCTCTCGACTCACTGCACTGCATCCGCAGTGGTGCCAGTGCACTCTCTCCACTCACTGCACTGCATCCCCAGTGGTGCCAGTCCGCTCTCTGGAGTACTGCACTGCATCCCCAGTGGTGCCAGTGCCCTCTCTGGACTCACTGCAGTGCATCCCCAGTGGTGCCAGTGCAGTCTCTGGACTCACTGCAGTGCATACCCAGTGGTGCCAGTGCACTCTCTGGAGGCACTGCAGTGCATCCGCAGTGGTGCCAGTGCACTCTGTTGACTCACTGCACTGCAACCTCAGTGGTGCCAGTGCACTCTCTGGACTCACTGCACTGCATCCCCAGTGGTGCCAGTGCACTCTCTGGACTCACTGCACTGCATCCCCAGTGGTGCGAGTGCACTCTCTGGAGGCACTGCAGTGCATCCCCAGTGGTGCCAGTGCACTCTCTGGACTCACTGCACTGCATCGCCAGTTGTGCCAGTGCACTCTCTGGACTCACTGCACTGCATCCCCAGTGGTGCCAGTGCACTCTCTGGACTCTCTACACTGCATCCCCAGTGGTGTCAGTGCACTCTCTGCACTCACTGCACTGCATCCCCAGTGGTGCCAGTGCACTCTCTGGACTCACTGCAGTGCATCCCCAGTGGTGCCAGTGCACTCTCTGGACTCACTGCTCTGCGTACCCAGTGGCGCCAGTCCGCTGTCTGGAGTACTGCACTGCATCCCCAGTAGTGCCAGTGCACTCTCTGGACTCACTGCAGTGCATCCCCAGTGGTGCCAGGGCACTCTCTGGACTCACTGCACTGCATCCCCAGTGGTGCCAGTGCACTCTCTGGACTCACTGAACTGCATCCCCAGTGGTGCCAGTGCACTCTCTGGACTCAATGCAGTGCATCCCCACTGGTGCCAGGGCACTCTCTGCACTCACTGCAGTGCATCCCCAGTGGTACCAGTGCACTCTCTGGACTCACTGAACTGCATCCCCAGTGGTGCCAGGGCACTCTCTGGACTCACTGCACTGCATCACCAGTGGTGCCAGTGCACTCTCTGGACTCACTGCACTGCATCCCCAGTGGTGCCAGTGCACTCTCTGGACTCACTGCAGTGCATCCGCTGTGGTGCCAGTGCACTCTGTGGACTCACTGTACTGCATCCCCAGTGGTGCCAGTGCACTCTCTGGACTCACTGCACTGCATCCGCAGTGGAGCCAGTGCAATCTTTCGAGTCACTGCACTGCATCCCCAGTGGTGCCAGTGCACTCTCTGGAGTACTGCACTGCATCTCCAGTGGTGCTAGTGCAATCTCTGGACTCACTGCAGTGCAGCTCCAGTTGGTGCCAGTGCACTCTCTGGACTCACTGCACTGCATCCCCAGTGGTGCCAGTGCACTCTTTGGATTCACTGCATTGTATCCCCAGTGGTTCCTGTGCACTCTCTGGACTTACTGCAGTGCAGTCACTGAGGTGCCAGTGCAGTCTCTGGACTCACTGCAGTGCATCCCCAGTGGTGCCAGTGCACTCTCTGGACTCACTGCAGTGCAGCCCCTGAGGTGCCAGTGCAGTCTCTGGACTCACTGCAGTGCTTCCCCAGTGGTGCCAGTGCACTCTCTGGACTCAATGCAGTGCATCCCCAGTGGTGCCAGTGCACTCTCTGGAGTCACTGCACTGCATCCCCAGTGGAGAGAGTGCACTCTCTGCACTCACTGCACTGCATCCCCAGTGGAGCCAGTACACTCTCTGCACTCACTGCACTGCATCCCCAGCGGTGCCAGTGCACTCTCTGGACTCACCGAGGTGAATCCCCAGTGGTGCCAGTGCACTCTCTGGACTCACTGCAGTGCATCCCCAATGGTGTCTGTGCACTCTCTGGACTCACTGAAGTGCATCCCCGAGTGGTGCCAGTGCACTCTCTGGAGTCACCAGGGTGCATCATCAGTGGTGCCAGTGCACTCTCAGGACTCAGTGCAGTGCATCCCCATTGGTGACAGTGCACTCTCTGGACTCACTGCACTGCATCCCCAGTGGTGCCAGTGCACTCTCTGGACTCACTGCAGTGAATCCCCGGTGGTGCCAGTGCACTCTCTGGACTCACTGCAGTGCATCACCAGTGTTGCCAGTGCACTCTGTTTACTCACTGCAGTGCATCACCAGTGGTGCCAGTGCACTCTCTGGACTTACTGCACTAAAACCCCAGTGGTGCCAGTGCACTCTCTGGACTCACTGCAGTGCATCTCCAGTGGTGCCAGTGCACTCTCTGGACTCACTGCAGTGCAGACCCAGTGGTGCCAGTGCACTCTCTGGAGTCACTGCACTGCATCCCCAGTGTTGCCAGTGCACTCTCTGGACTCACTGCACTCCATCCCCAGTGGTGCCAGTGCACTCTCTGGACTCACTGCTCTGCATCCCCAGTGGAGCCAGTGCACTCTCTGGACTCACTGTAGTGCATCCCACTGGTGCAAGTGCACTCTCTGGAGTCACTGCACTGCATCCCCAGTGGAGCCACTGCACTCTCTGGACTCACCGGGCTGCATCCCCAGTGGTGCCAGTGCGCTCTCTGGAGACACTGCAGTGCATCTCCTCTGGTGCCAGTGCACTCTCTGGACTCACTGCAGTGCATCCCCAGTGGTGCCAGGGTACTCTCTGCAGTCACTGCAGTGCATCCCCAACGGTGCCAGTGCACTCTCTGGACTCACTGCAGTGCATCCCCAATGGTGCCACTGCACTCTCTGGACTCACTGCAGTGCATCCCCAGTGGTGTCAGTGGACTCTCTGGACTCACTGCAGTGCATCCCCAGTGGTGCCAGTGTACTCTCTGGACTCACTGCACTGCATCCCCATTGTTGACAGTGCACTCTCTGGACTCACTGCACTGCATCCCCAATGGTGCCACTGCACTCTCTGGACTCACTGCAGTGCATCCCATGTGGTGTCAGTGCACTCTCTGGACTCACTGCACTGCATCCCCAGTGGTGCAAGGGCACTCCCTGGACTCACTGCACTAAAACCCCAGTGGTGCCAGTGCACTCTTTGGACTCACAGCACTGCATCCCCAATGGTGCCACTGCACTCTCTGGACTCACTGCAGTGCATCCCCAGTGGTGCCAGGGCACTCTCTGGACTCACTGCAGTGCATCCCCTGTTGAGCCATTGCACACTCTGGACTCACTGCAATGCAGCCACTGAGGTGCTAGTGCACTCTCTGGATTCACTGCACTGCATCCCCAGTGGTGCCAGTGCACTCTCTGGACTCACTGCAGTGAATCCCCGGTGGTGCCAGTGCACTCTCTGGACTGACTGAACTGCATCCTCAGTGTTGCCACTGCACTCTCTGGACTCACTGCAGTGCATCCCCAGTGGTTCCAGTGCACTCTCTGGACTCACTGCAGTGCATCTCCATTGGTGCCAGTGCACTCTCTGGACCCTCTGCATTGCATCCCCACTGGTGCCAGTGCCCTCTCTGGACTCACTGCACTGCATCTCCAGTGGTGCCAGTGCCCTCTCTTTAGTCACTGCGCTGCATCACCAGTGGTGCCAGTGCACTCTCTGGACCCACTGCAGTGCATATCCAGTGGTGCCAGTGCACTCTCTGGACCCACTGCAGTGCATCCCCAGTGGTGCCAGTGCACTCTGTGGACTCACTGCACTGCATCCCCAGTGGTGCCAGTGCACTCTCTGGACTCACTGCAGTGCAGCCCCTGAGGTGCCAGTGCAGTCTCTGGACTCACTGCAGTGCTTCCCCAGTGGTGCCAGTGCACTCTCTGGACTCAATGCAGTGCATCCCCAGTGGTGCCAGTGCACTCTCTGGAGTCACTGCACTGCATCCCCAGTGGAGAGAGTGCACTCTCTGCACTCACTGCACTGCATCCCCAGTGGAGCCAGTACACTCTCTGCACTCACTGCACTGCATCCCCAGCGGTGCCAGTGCACTCTCTGGACTCACCGAGGTGAATCCCCAGTGGTGCCAGTGCACTCTCTGGACTCACTGCAGTGCATCCCCAATGGTGCCTGTGCACTCTCTGGACTCACTGAAGTGCATCCCCGAGTGGTGCCAGTGCACTCTCTGCAGTCACCAGGGTGCATCATCAGTGGTGCCAGTGCACTCTCAGGACTCAGTGCAGTGCATCCCCATTGGTGACAGTGCACTCTCTGGACTCACTGCACTGCATCCCCAGTGGTGCCAGTGCACTCTCTGGACTCACTGCAGTGAATCCCCGGTGGTGCCAGTGCACTCTCTGGACTCACTGCAGTGCATCACCAGTGTTGCCAGTGCACTCTGTTTACTCACTGCAGTGCATCACCAGTGGTGCCAGTGCACTCTCTGGACTTACTGCACTAAAACCCCAGTGGTGCCAGTGCACTCTCTGGATTCACTGCAGTGCATCTCCAGTGGTGCCAGTGCACTCTCTGGACTCACTGCAGTGCAGACCCAGTGGTGCCAGTGCACTCTCTGGAGTCACTGCACTGCATCCCCAGTGTTGCCAGTGCACTCTCTGGACTCACTGCACTCCATCCCCAGTGGTGCCAGTGCACTCTCTGGACTCACTGCTCTGCATCCCCAGTGGAGCCAGTGCACTCTCTGGACTCACTGTAGTGCATCCCACTGGTGCAAGTGCACTCTCTGGAGTCACTGCACTGCATCCCCAGTGGAGCCACTGCACTCTCTGGACTCACCGGGCTGCATCCCCAGTGGTGCCAGTGCGCTCTCTGGAGACACTGCAGTGCATCTCCTCTGGTGCCAGTGCACTCTCTGGACTCACTGCAGTGCATCCCCAGTGGTGCCAGGGTACTCTCTGCAGTCACTGCAGTGCATCCCCAACGGTGCCAGTGCACTCTCTGGACTCACTGCAGTGCATCCCCAATGGTGCCACTGCACTCTCTGGACTCACTGCAGTGCATCCCCAGTGGTGTCAGTGGACTCTCTGGACTCACTGCAGTGCATCCCCAGTGGTGCCAGTGTACTCTCTGGACTCACTGCACTGCATCCCCATTGTTGACAGTGCACTCTCTGGACTCACTGCACTGCATCCCCAATGGTGCCACTGCACTCTCTGGACTCACTGCAGTGCATCCCCAGTGGTGCCAGGGCACTCTCTGGACTCACTGCAGTGCATCCCCTGTTGAGCCATTGCACACTCTGGACTCACTGCAATGCAGCCACTGAGGTGCTAGTGCACTCTCTGGATTCACTGCACTGCATCCCCAGTGGTGCCAGTGCACTCTCTGGACTCACTGCAGTGAATCCCCGGTGGTGCCAGTGCACTCTCTGGACTCACTGAACTGCATCCCCAGTGTTGCCACTGCACTCTCTGGACTCACTGCAGTGCATCCCCAGTGGTTCCAGTGCACTCTCTGGACTCACTGCAGTGCATCTCCATTGGTGCCAGTGCACTCTCTGGACCCTCTGCATTGCATCCCCACTGGTGCCAGTGCCCTCTCTGGACTCACTGCACTGCATCTCCAGTGGTGCCAGTGCCCTCTCTTTAGTCACTGCGCTGCATCACCAGTGGTGCCAGTGCACTCTCTGGACCCACTGCAGTGCATATCCAGTGGTGCCAGTGCACTCTCTGGACCCACTGCAGTGCATCCCCAGTGGTGCCAGTGCACTCTGTGGACTCACTGCACTGCATCCCCAGTGGTGACAGTGCACTCTCTGGACCCACTGCAGTGCATCCCCAGTGGTGCCAGTGCACTCTGTGGACTCACTGCACTGCATCCCCAGTGCTGACAGTGCACTCTCTGGACTCACTGCACTGCATCCCCAGTGGTGCCAGTGCACTCTCTGGCCTCACAGCACTGCATCCCTAGTGGTTCCAGTGCACTCTCTGGACTCACTGCACTGCTTCCCCAAGGTGCCAGTGCGCTCTCTGGACTCACTGCAGTGCATCCCCAGTGGTGCCAGAGGACTCTCTGGAGTCACTGCAGTGCATCCCCTGTTGAGCCAGTGCACTCTCTGCACTCACTGCACTGCATCCCCTGTGGTGCCAGTGCACTCTCTGGACTCACTGCACTGCATCCGCAGTGGTGCCAGTGCACTCTCTGGACTCACTGCACTGCATCACCAGTGGTGGCAGTGCACTCTCTGGACTCACTGCAGTGCATTTCCAGTGTGCCAGTGCACTCTCTGGACTCACTGCAGTGCATCCCCAGTGGTGCCAGTGCATTCTCTGTAGTCACTGCGCTGCATCCCAAGTGGTGCCAGTGCACTCTCTGTAGTCACTGCGTTGCATCCTCAGTGGTGCCAGTGTACTCTCTGGACTCACTGCACTGCATCCCCAGTGGTGCCAGTGCACTCTCTGGACTCACTGCACTGCATCCCGAGTGGTGCCCGTGCACTCTCTGGAGGCACTGCAGTGCATCCCCAGTGTTGCCAGTGCACTCTCTGGACTCACTGCACTGCATCCCCTTTGGTGCCAGTGCACTCTTTCGAGTCATTGCACTGCATCCCGTGTGGTTGCAGTGCACTCTCTGGACTCACTGCACTGCATCCCCAGTGGTGCCAGTGCACTCTCTGGCCTCACAGCACTGCATCCCTAGTGGTTCCAGTGCACTCTCTGGACTCACTGCACTGCTTCCCCAAGGTGCCAGTGCGCTCTCTGGACTCACTGCAGTGCATCCCCAGTGGTGCCAGAGGACTCTCTGGAGTCACTGCAGTGCATCCCCTGTTGAGCCAGTGCACTCTCTGCACTCAGTGCACTGCGTCCCCTGTGGTGCCAGTGCACTCTCTGGACTCACTGCACTGCATCCGCAGTGGTGCCAGTGCACTCTCTGGACTCACTGCACTGCATCACCAGTGGTGGCAGTGCACTCTCTGGACTCACTGCAGTGCATTTCCAGTGTGCCAGTGCACTCTCTGGACTCACTGCAGTGCATCCCCAGTGGTGCCAGTGCATTCTCTGTAGTCACTGCGCTGCATCCCAAGTGGTGCCAGTGCACTCTCTGTAGTCACTGCGTTGCATCCTCAGTGGTGCCAGTGTACTCTCTGGACTCACTGCACTGCATCCCCAGTGGTGCCAGTGCACTCTCTGGACTCACTGCACTGCATCCCGAGTGGTGCCAGTGCACTCTCTGGAGGCACTGCAGTGCATCCCCACTGGTGCCAGTGCACTCTCTGGAGTCACTGCACTGCATCCCCAGTGGGGCCAGTGCACTCTCTTGACTCACTGCACTGCATCCCCTTTGGTGCCAGTGCACTCTTTCGAGTCATTGCAGTGCATCCCGTGTGGTTGCAGTGCACTCTCTGGACTCACTGCACTGCAATCCCCAGTGGTGCCAGTGCATTCCCTGGACTCACTGCACTGCATCCCCAGTGGTGCCAGTGCACTCTCTGGAGTACTGCACTGCATCCCCAGTGGTGCCTGTGCAGTCTCTGCACTCACTGCACTGCATCCCCAGTGGTGCCAGTGCACTCTCTGGACTCACTGCAGTGCATCCCCAGTGGTGCCAGTGCACTCTCTGGACTCACTGCAGTGCAGCCCCTGATGTGCCAGTGCAATCTCTGGACTCACTGCTGTGCAGCTCCAGTGGTGCCAGTGCACTCTCTCGACTCACTGCACTGCATCCGCAGTGGTGCCAGTGCACTCTCTGCACTCACTGCACTGCATCCCCAGTGGTGCCAGTGCACTCTCTGGACTCACTGCACTGCGTACCCAGTGGCGCCAGTCCGCTCTCTGGAGTACTGCACTGCATCCCCAGTAGTGCCAGTGCACTCTCTGGACTCACTGCAGTGCATCCCCAGTGGTGCCAGGGCACTCTCTGGACTCACTGCACTGCATCCCCAGTGGTGCCAGTGCACTCTCTGGACTCACTGAACTGCATCCCCAGTGGTGCCAGTGCACTCTCTGGACTCAATGCAGTGCATCCTCACTGGTGCCAGGGCACTCTCTGCATTCACTGCAGTGCATCCCCAGTGGTACCAGTGCACTCTCTGGACTCACTGCAGTGCATCCCCAGTGGTGCCAGTGCACTCTCTGGACTCACTGCACTGCATCACCAGTGGTGCCAGTGCACTCTCTGGACTCACTGCACTGCATCCCCAGTGGTGCCAGTGCACTCTCTGTACTCACTGCAGTGCATCCGCTGTGGTGCCAGTGCACTCTGTTGACTCACTGTACTGCATCCACAGTGGTGTCAGTGCACTCTCTGGACTCACTGCACTGCATCCGCAGTGGAGCCAGTGCAATCTTTCGAGTCACTGCACTGCATCCCCAGTGGTGCCAATGCACTCTCTGGACTCACTGCACTGCATCCCCAGTGGTGCCAGTGCACTCTCTGGAGTACTGCACTGCATCCCCAGTGGTGCCAGTGCACTCTCTGGACTCTCTGCACTGCATCCGCAATGGTGCCAGTGCACTCTTTCGAGTCACTGCACTGCATCCGCAGTGGTGCCAGTGCACTCTCTCCACTCACTGCACTGCATCCCCAGTGGTGCCAGTCCACTCTCTGGAGTACTGCACTGCATCCCCAGTGGTGCCAGTGCACTCTCTGGACTCACTCAGTGCATCCCCAGTGGTGCCAGGGCACTCTCTGGACTCACTGCAGTGCATCCCCAGTGGTGCCAGGGTAGTCTCTGGACTCTATACACTGCATCTCCAGTGGTGCCAGTGCACTCTCTTGACTCACTGCAGTGCAGCCCCTGAGGTGCCAGTGCAGTCTCTGGACTCACTGCAGTGCTTCCCCAGTGGTGCCAGTGCACTCTCTGGACTCACTGCAGTGAATCCCCGGTGGTGCCAGTGCACTCTCTGGACTCACTGCAGTGCATCACCAGTGTTGCCAGTGCAATCTGTTTACTCACTGCAGTGCATCACCAGTGGTGCCAGTGCACTCTCTGGATTCACTGCAGTGCAGACCCAGTGGTGCCAGTGCACTCTCTGGAGGCACTGCACTGCATCCCCAGTGTTGCCAGTGCACTCTCTGGACTCACTGCACTCCATCCCCAGTGGTGCCAGTGCACTCTCTGGACTCACTGCACTGCATCCCCAGTGGTGCCAATGCACTCTCTGGACTCACTGCTCTGCATCCCCAGTGGAGCCAGTGCACTCTCTGGACTCACTGTAGTGCATCCCACTGGTGCCAGTGCACTCTCTGGAGTCACTGCACTGCATCCCCAGTGGAGCCACTGCACTCTCTGGACTCACCGGGCTGCATCCCCAGTGGTGCCAGTGCACTCTATGGACTCACTGCAGTGCATCCCCAGTGGTGCCAGTGCACTCTCTGGACGCACTGCACTGCATCCCCAGTGGTGCCAGTGCACTCTTTGGACTCACTTCACTGCATCCCCAGTGGTGCCTGTGCAGTCTCTGGACTCACTGCAGTGCATCCCCAGTGGTGCCAGTGCACTCTCTGGACTCACTGCACTGCATCCCCAGTGGTGCCACTGCACTCTCTGGACTCACTGCACTCCATCCCCAATGGTGCCAGTGCACTCTCTGGACTCACTGCAGTGCATCCCCAAAGGTACCAGTGCGCACTGTAGACTCACTACAGTGCAGCTCCTGAGGTGCCAGTGCACTCTCTGGACTCACTGCGCTGCATCCCCAGTGGTGCCAGTGCACTCTCTGGACTCACTGCAGTGAATTCCCGGTGGTGCCAGTGCACTCTGTGGACTCACTGAACTGCATCCCCAGTGGTGCCTGTGCAGTCTCTGGGCTCAGTGCATTGCATCCCCAGTGGTGCAAGTGCAGTCTCTGCACTCACTGCAGTACATCTCCAGTGGTGCCAGTGCACTCTCTGGACCCACTGCAGTGCACCCCCCAATGGTGACAGTACACTCTATGGACTGACTGCACTGCATCCCCAGTGGTGCCAGTGCACTCTCTGGACTCACTGCACTGCATCCCCAGTGGTGACAGTGCGTTCTCTGGAGACACTGCAGTGCATCTCCTCTGGTGCCAGTGCACTCTCTGGACTCACTGCAGTGCATCCCCAGTGGTGCCAGGGTACTCTCTGCAGTCACTGCAGTGCATCCCCAACGGTGCCAGTGCACTCTCTGGACTCACTGCACTGCATCCCCAGTGGTGCCAGTGTACTCTCTGGACTCACTGCACTGCATCCCCAGTGGTGCCAGTGCACTCTCTGGACTCACTGCAGTGCATCCCCAAGGTGCCAGTGCACTCTCTGGACTCACTGCAGTGCATCCCATGTGGTGTAAGTGCACTCTCTGGACTCACTGCAGTGCATCCCCAGTGGTGCAAGGGCACTCTCTGGACTCACTGCACTAAAACCCCAGTGGTGCCAGTGCACTCTCTGGACTCACAGCACTGCATCCCCAATGGTGCCACTGCACTCTCTGGACTCACTGCAGTGCATCCCCAGTGGTGCCAGTGGACTCTCTGGACTCACTGCAGTGCATCCCCAGTGGTGCCAGTGTACTCTCTGGACTCACTGCACTGCATCCCCATTGTTGACAGTGCGTTCTCTGGAGACACTGCAGTGCATCTCCTCTGGTGCCAGTGCACTCTGTGGACTCACTGAACTGCATCCCCAGTGGTGCCTGTGCAGTCTCTGGGCTCAGTGCATTGCATCCCCAGTGGTGCAAGTGCAGTCTCTGCACTCACTGCAGTACATCTCCAGTGGTGCCAGTGCACTCTCTGGACCCACTGCAGTGCACCCCCCAATGGTGACAGTACACTCTATGGACTCACTGCAGTGCATCCCCAGTGGTGCCAGTGCACTCTCTGGACTCACTGCACTGCATCCCCAGTGGTGACAGTGCGTTCTCTGGAGACACTGCAGTGCATCTCCACTGGTGCCAGTGCACTCTCTGGACTCACTGCAGTGCATCCCCAGTGGTGCCAGGGTACTCTCTGCAGTCACTGCAGTGCATCCCCAACGGTGCCAGTGCACTCTCTGGACTCACTGCACTGCATCCCCAGTGGTGCCAGTGTACTCTCTGGACTCACTGCACTGCATCCCCTGTGGTGCCAGTGCACTCTCTGGACTCACTGCAGTGCATCCCCAAGGTGCCAGTGCACTCTCTGGACTCACTGCAGTGCATCCCATGTGGTGTAAGTGCACTCTCTGGACTCACTGCACAGCATCCCCAGTGGTGCAAGGGCACTCTCTGGACTCACTGCACTAAAACCCCAGTGGTGCCAGTGCACTCTCTGGACTCACAGCACTGCATCCCCAATGGTGCCACTGCACTCTCTGGACTCACTGCAGTGCATCCCCAGTGGTGCCAGTGGACTCTCTGGACTCACTGCAGTGCATCCCCAGTGGTGCCAGTGTACTCTCTGGACTCACTGCACTGCATCCCCATTGTTGACAGTGCACTCTCTGGACTCACTGCACTGCATCCCCAATGGTGCCACTGCACTCTCTGGACTCACTGCAGTGCATCCCATGTGATGTCAGTGCACTCTCTGGACTCACTGCACTGCATCCCCAGTGGTGCAAGGGCACTCTCTGGACTCACTGCACTAAAACCCCAGTGGTGCCAGTGCACTCTCTGGACTCACTGCAGTGCATCCCCTGTGGTGCCAGTGGACTCTCTGGACTCACTGCAGTGCATCCCCTGTTGAGCCATTGCACACTCTGGACTCACTGCAATGCAGCCACTGAGGTGCTAGTGAACTCTCTGGATTCACTGCACTGCATCCCCAGTGGTGCCAGTGCACTCTCTGGACTCACTGCAGTGAATCCCCGGTGGTGCCAGTGCACTCTCTGGACTCACTGAACTGCATCCCCAGTGTTGCCACTGCACTCTCTGGACTCACTGCAGTGCATCCCCAGTGGTGCTAGTGCACTCTCTGGACTCACTGCAGTGCATCTCCATTGGTGCCAGTGCACTCTCTGGACCCTCTGCATTGCATCCCCACTGGTGCCAGTGCCCTCTCTGGACTCACTGCACTGCATCTCCAGTGGTTCCAGTGCCCTCTCTTTAGTCACTGCGCTGCATCCCCAGTGGTGCCAGTGCACTCTCTGAACCCACTGCAGTGCATATCCAGTGGTGCCAGTGCACTCTCTGGACCCACTGCAGTGCATCCCCAGTGGTGCCAGTGCACTCTGTGGACTCACTGCACTGCATCCCCAGTGGTGACAGTGCACTCTCTGGACTCACTGCGCTGCATCCCCAGTGGTGCCTGTGCACAATCTGGAGTCACTGCAGTGTATCCCCAGTGGTGCCAGTGCACTCTGTGGACTCACTGCATTGCATCCCAGTGGGGCCAGTGCACTCTCTGGACTCACTGCACTGCATCCTCAATGGTGCCAGTGCACTCTCTGGACTCACTGCACTGCATCCCCAGTGGTGCCAGTGCACTCTCTGGAATCATTGCACTACATCCCCAGTGTGCCTGTGCACTCTCCGGACTCCCTGCACTGCATCCCCAGTGGTGCCAGTGCACTCTCTGGACTCACTGCACTGCATCCCCAGTGGTGCCAGTGCGCTCTCTGGACTCACTGCAGTGCATCCCTATTGGTGACAGTGCACTCTCTGGACTCACTGCAGTGAATCCCCGGTGGTGCCAGTGCACTCTCTGGACTCACTGCAGTGCATCACCAGTGGTGCCAGTGCACTCTCTGGACTCACTGCAGTGCATCCCCTGTGGTGCCAGTGCACTCTCTGGACTCACTGCACTAAATCCCCAGTGGTGCCAGTGCACTCTCTGGAGTCACTGCAGTGCATCTCCAGTGGTGCCAGTGCACTCTCTGGACTCACTGCACTGCATCCCCAGTGGTGCCAGTGCACTCTATGGAATCACTGCACTGCAACCCCAGTGGTGCCAGTGCACTTTCTGGACTCACTGAACTGCATTCCCGGTGGTGCCAGTGCACTCTCTGGACTCACGGCACTGCATCGCCACTGGTGCCAATGCACTCTCTGCACTCACTGCAGTGCATCCCCAGTGGTGCCAGTGCACTCTCTAGATTCACTGCAGTGAATCCCCACTGGTGCCAGTGCACGCTCTGGACTCACTGCAGTGAATCCCCGGTGGTGCCAGTGCACACTCTGTACTCACTGCACTGCATCCCCAGTGGTGCCAGTGCACTCTCTGGACTCACTGCAGAGCATCCCCAGTGGTGCCAGTGCACTCTCTGGACTCACTGCGGTGCATCCCCAATGGTGCCTGTGCACTCTCTGGACTCACTGCAGTGCATCCCCCAGTGGTGCCACTGCACTCTCTGGACTCACTGCACTGCATCCCCAGTGGTGCCAGTGCACTCTCTGGACTCAATGAAGTGCATCCCCGAGTGGTGCCAGTGCACTCTCTGGACTCACTGCACTGCATCCCCAGTGGTGACAGTGCGTTCTCTGGAGACACTGCAGTGCATCTCCTCTGGTGCCAGTGCACTCTCTGGACTCACTGCAGTGCATCCCCAGTGGTGCCAGGGTACTCTCTGCAGTCACTGCAGTGCATCCCCAACGGTGCCAGTGCACTCTCTGGACTCACTGCACTGCATCCCCAGTGGTGCCAGTGTACTCTCTGGACTCACTGCACTGCATCCCCAGTGGTGCCAGTGCACTCTCTGGACTCACTGCAGTGCATCCCCAAGGTGCCAGTGCACTCTCTGGACTCACTGCAGTGCATCCCATGTGGTGTAAGTGCACTCTCTGGACTCACTGCAGTGCATCCCCAGTGGTGCAAGGGCACTCTCTGGACTCACTGCACTAAAACCCCAGTGGTGCCAGTGCACTCTCTGGACTCACAGCACTGCATCCCCAATGGTGCCACTGCACTCTCTGGACTCACTGCAGTGCATCCCCAGTGGTGCCAGTGGACTCTCTGGACTCACTGCAGTGCATCCCCAGTGGTGCCAGTGTACTCTCTGGACTCACTGCACTGCATCCCCATTGTTGACAGTGCACTCTCTGGACTCACTGCACTGCATCCCCAATGGTGCCACTGCACTCTCTGGACTCACTGCAGTGCATCCCATGTGATGTCAGTGCACTCTCTGGACTCACTGCACTGCATCCCCAGTGGTGCAAGGGCACTCTCTGGACTCACTGCACTAAAACCCCAGTGGTGCCAGTGCACTCTCTGGACTCACTGCAGTGCATCCCCAGTGGTGCCAGTGGACTCTCTGGACTCACTGCAGTGCATCCCCTGTTGAGCCATTGCACACTCTGGACTCACTGCAATGCAGCCACTGAGGTGCTAGTGAACTCTCTGGATTCACTGCACTGCATCCCCAGTGGTGCCAGTGCACTCTCTGGACTCACTGCAGTGAATCCCCGGTGGTGCCAGTGCACTCTCTGGACTCACTGAACTGCATCCCCAGTGTTGCCACTGCACTCTCTGGACTCACTGCAGTGCATCCCCAGTGGTGCTAGTGCACTCTCTGGACTCACTGCAGTGCATCTCCATTGGTGCCAGTGCACTCTCTGGACCCTCTGCATTGCATCCCCACTGGTGCCAGTGCCCTCTCTGGACTCACTGCACTGCATCTCCAGTGGTTCCAGTGCCCTCTCTTTAGTCACTGCGCTGCATCCCCAGTGGTGCCAGTGCACTCTCTGAACCCACTGCAGTGCATATCCAGTGGTGCCAGTGCACTCTCTGGACCCACTGCAGTGCATCCCCAGTGGTGCCAGTGCACTCTGTGGACTCACTGCACTGCATCCCCAGTGGTGACAGTGCACTCTCTGGACTCACTGCGCTGCATCCCCAGTGGTGCCTGTGCACAATCTGGAGTCACTGCAGTGTATCCCCAGTGGTGCCAGTGCACTCTGTGGACTCACTGCATTGCATCCCAGTGGGGCCAGTGCACTCTCTGGACTCACTGCACTGCATCCTCAATGGTGCCAGTGCACTCTCTGGACTCACTGCACTGCATCCCCAGTGGTGCCAGTGCACTCTCTGGAATCATTGCACTACATCCCCAGTGTGCCTGTGCACTCTCCGGACTCCCTGCACTGCATCCCCAGTGGTGCCAGTGCACTCTCTGGACTCACTGCACTGCATCCCCAGTGGTGCCAGTGCGCTCTCTGGACTCACTGCAGTGCATCCCTATTGGTGACAGTGCACTCTCTGGACTCACTGCAGTGAATCCCCGGTGGTGCCAGTGCACTCTCTGGACTCACTGCAGTGCATCACCAGTGGTGCCAGTGCACTCTCTGGACTCACTGCAGTGCATCCCCTGTGGTGCCAGTGCACTCTCTGGACTCACTGCACTAAATCCCCAGTGGTGCCAGTGCACTCTCTGGAGTCACTGCAGTGCATCTCCAGTGGTGCCAGTGCACTCTCTGGACTCACTGCACTGCATCCCCAGTGGTGCCAGTGCACTCTATGGAATCACTGCACTGCAACCCCAGTGGTGCCAGTGCACTTTCTGGACTCACTGAACTGCATTCCCGGTGGTGCCAGTGCACTCTCTGGACTCACGGCACTGCATCGCCACTGGTGCCAATGCACTCTCTGCACTCACTGCAGTGCATCCCCAGTGGTGCCAGTGCACTCTCTAGACTCACTGCAGTGAATCCCCACTGGTGCCAGTGCACGCTCTGGACTCACTGCAGTGAATCCCCGGTGGTGCCAGTGCACACTCTGTACTCACTGCACTGCATCCCCAGTGGTGCCAGTGCACTCTCTGGAGTCACTGCAGAGCATCCCCAGTGGTGCCAGTGCACTCTCTGGACTCACTGCGGTGCATCCCCAATGGTGCCTGTGCACTCTCTGGACTCACTGCAGTGCATCCCCCAGTGGTGCCACTGCACTCTCTGGACTCACTGCACTGCATCCCCAGTGGTGCCAGTGCACTCTCTGGACTCAATGAAGTGCATCCCCGAGTGGTGCCAGTGCACTCTCTGGACTCACTGCACTGCATCCCCATTGGTACCAGTGCGCACTGTAGACTCACTGCAGTGCATCACCAGTGGTGCCAGTGCACTCTCTGGACTTACTGCACTTCATCCCCACTTGTGCCAGTGCACTCTCTGGAGTCACTGAACTGCATCCCCAGTGGTGCCAGTGCACAATCTGGACTCACTGCAGTGCAACCCCGGTGGTGCCAGTGTACTCTCTGGACTCACTGCACTGCATCTCCAGTGGTGCCTGTGCAGTCTCTGGGCTCAGTGCATTGCATCCCCACTGGTGCAAGTGCACTCTCTGCACTCACTGCAGTGCGTCTCCAGTGGTGCCAGTGCACTCTCTGGACCCACTGCAGTGCACCCCCGATGGTGCCAGTGCACTCTCTGGACTCACTGCAGTGCATCCCCAGTGGTGCCAGTGCACTCTCTGGACTCACTGCACTGCATCCATAGTCGTGACGGTGCGCTCTCTGGAGACACTGCAGTGCATCTCCTCTGGTGCCAGTGCACTCTCTGGACTCACTGCAGTGCATCCCCAGTGGTGCCAGGGTACTCTCTGCAGTCACTGCAGTGCGTCCCCAAAGGTGCCAGTGCCCTCTCTGGACTCACTGCAGTGCATACCTAGTGGTGCCAGTGCACGCTCTGGACTCACTGCAGTGAATCCCCGGTGGTGCCAGTGCACTCTCTGTACTCACTGCACTGCATCCCCAGTGGTGCCAGTGCACTCTCTGGACTCACTGCAGAGCATCCCCAGTGGTGCCAGTGCACTCTCTGGACTCACTGCAGTGCATCCCCAATGGTGCCTGTGCACTCTCTGGACTCACTGCAGTGCATCCCCAGTGGTGCCACTGCACTCTCTGGACTCACTGCAGTGCATCCCCAGTGGTGCAAGTGCACCCTCTGGACTCACTGCACTGCATCCGCAGTGGTGCCAGTGCACTCTCTGCACTCACTGCACTGCATCCCCAGTGGTGGCACTGCACTCTCTGGACTCACTGCACTGCATCCCCAGTGGTGCCATTGCACTCTCTGGACTCACTGCACTGCATCCCCAGTGGTACCAGTGCGCACTGTAGACTCACTGCAGTGCAGATCCTGAGGTGCCAGTGCACTCTCTGGACTCACTGCGCTGCATCCCCAGTGGTGCCAGTGCACTCTATGGACTCACTGCAGTGAATCCCCGGTGGTGCCAGTGCACTCTCTGGACTTACTGCACTGCATCCCCATTTGTGCCAGTGCACTCTCTGGACTCACTGAACTGCATCCCCAGTGGTGCCAGTGCACAATCTGGACTCACTGCAGTGCAACCCCGGTGGTACCAGTGCACTCTCTGGACTCACTGCCCTGCATCCCCAGTGGTGCCTGTGCAGTCTCTGGGCTCAGTGCATTGCATCCCCAGTGGTGCAAGTGCAGTCTCTGCACTCACTGCAGTGCATCTCCAGTGGTGCCAGTGCACTCTCTGGACCCACTGCAGTGCACCCCCAATGGTGCCAGTGCACTCTCTGGACTCACTGCAGTGCATCCCCAGTGGTGCCACTGTACTCTCTGGACTCACTGCACTGCATCCCCAGTGGTGCCAGTGCACTCTCTGGAGTCACTGCACTGCATCCCCAGTGTTGCCTGTGCAGTCTCTGGACTCACTGCACTCCATCCCCTTCTGGTGTCTTTGCACTCTCTGGACTCACTGCACTGCTCCAGCTGCGGTAGCCGCTCCAGCCGCTTAGCCGCGGCATCCGCTCCAGCCGCGGCAACCGCTCCAGTCGCTGTAGCCCCTCCAGCCTCGGCAGCCGCTCCAGCCGCTCCAGCCGCGGCAGACGCGGCAGCCGCTCCAGCCGCGGCAGCCGCTCCAGCCTCGGCAGACGCTCCAACCGCGGCAACGCTCCAGCCGCTCCAACCGCGGCATCCGCTCCAGCCGCGGCAGCCGCTCCAACCGCGGCAGCCGCTCCAACCGCGGCAGCCGCTCCAGCCGTGGCAGCCGCTCCACTCTGTAGCGGCTGGAGCGGCTGCCGCGGTTGGAGCGGCTGGAGCGGCTGCCGCGGCTGGAGCGGCTGGAGCGGCTGACGCGGCTGGAGCGGGTAGCGCGGCTGGAGCGGCTGGAGCGGCTGCCGCGGCTGGAGCGGCTACCGCGGCTGGAGCGGCTGGAGCGGCTGCCGCGGCTGGAGCGGCTGCCGCGGCTGGAGCGTCCAGAGCGGCTGCAGCGGCTGGAGGGGCTATCGCGGCTGGAGCGGCTGACGCGGCTGGAGCGGATGCCGAGGCTGGAGCGGATGCCGCGGCTGGTGCGGCTGGAGCGGCTGCCGCGGATGGAGCAGTGCAGTGAGTCCAGAGAGTGCACTGGCACCTTGGGGATGCAGTGCAGTGAGTCCAGAGAGTCAACTGGCACCACTGGGGATGCACTGCAGTGAGTCCAGAGAGTGCACGGGCACCACTGGGGATGCAGTGCAGTGAGTGCAGAGAGTGCACTGGCACCAGTGGGGATGCAGTGCAGTGAGTACAGAGTGTGTACTGGCTCCACTGGGGATGCAGTGCAGTGAGTCCAGAGACTGCACTGGCACCACTGGGGATGCAGTGCAGCGACTCCAGAGAGTGCACTGGCTCCACTGGGGATGCAGTGCAGTGAGTCCAGAGAGTGCACTGGCACCACTGCGGATGCAGTGCAGTGAGTCCAGAGAGTGCACTGGCCCCATAGGGGATATACTGCAGTGAGTCCAGAGGGTGCACTGGCACTAGAGGATATGTACTGCAGTGTCTCCAGAGAGTGCACTGGTACCACTGGGGATGAAGTGCAGTGAGACCAGTGTGTGCACTGGCACCACTGGGGATGCAGTGCAGTGAGTTCATAGAGTGCACTGGCACCACTGGGGATGCAGTGCAGTGAGTCCAGAGAGTGCACTGGCACCACTGCGGATGCAGTGCATTGAGTCCAGAGAGTGCACTGGCACCTGTGGGGATGCACTGTAGTGAGTCCAGAGAGTGTACTGGCACCACAGGGAATGCACTGCAGTGAGTCCAGAGAGTGCACTGGCACCACTGGGGATGCAGTGCAGTGACTCCAGAGAGTGCCCTGGCACAACTGGGAATGCAGTGCAGTGAGTCCAGAGAGAGCACTGGCACCACTGGGGATGCACTGCAGTGAGTAAACGGAGTGCACTGGCACCACTGGTGTTGCAGTGCCGTGAGTCCAGAGAGTGCACTGGCACCACTGGGGATGCAGTGCAGTGAGTCCAGAGAGTGCACTGTCAGCACTGGGGATGCAGTGCAGTCAGTCCAGAGAGTGCACAGGCACCACTGGGTATGCAGTGCAGTGAGTCCATAGAGTGCACTGGCACCACTGGGGATGCACTGCAGTGAGTCCAGAGATTGCACTGGCTCCACTGGGGATGCAGTGCAGTGACTCCAGAGAGTGCACTGCCGCCAGTGGGGATGCACTGCAGTGAGTCCAGAGAGTGCAATGGCACCACTGGGGATGCAGTGCAGTGTCTCCAGAGAGTGCATTGGCACCACTGGTAATGCAGTGCAGTGAGTCCAGAGAGTGCACTGGCACCACTGGGGATGCAGTTCAGTGAGTACAGAGAGTGCACTGGCACCACTGGGGATGCAGTGCAGTGAGCCCAGAGAGTGCACAGGCACCACTGGTTATGCAGTGCAGTGAGTCCATAGAGTGCACTGGCACCACTGGGGATGCAGTGCAGTGAGTCCATAGAGTGCACTGGCACCACTGGGGATTCACTGTAGTGAGTCCAGAGAGTGCACTGGCACCACTGGGAATACACTGCAGTGAGTCCAGAGAGTGCACTGGCACCAAAGGGGATGGAGTGCAGTGAGTCCAGAGAGTGCACTGGCAACAATAGGGATGCACTGAAGTGAGTCCACAGAGTGCCCTGGCAACAATGGGGATGCAGTGCAGTGAGTCCAGAGAGTACCCTGGCACTACAGGGTATGCACTGCAGTGTCTCCAGAGAGTGCACTGGCACCATTGGGGATGCAGTGCAGTGAGTTCAGAGAGTGCACTGGCACCACTGGGGATGCACTGCAGTGAGTCCAGAGAGTGCCCTGAAACCACTGCTGATGCAGTGCAGTGAGTGCAGAGAGTGCACTGGCACCACTGGGGATGTACTGCAGTGAGTCCAGAGAGTGCCCTGGCACCACTGGGGATCCACTGCAGTGAGTCCAGAGAGTGCCCTGAAACCACTGGAGATGCAGTGCAGTGAGTCCAGAGAGTGCACTGGCACCACAGAGAATGCACTGCAGTGAGTCCAGAGAGTGCACTGGCCCCATTGGGGATGCAGTGCAGTGAGTCCAGAGAGTGCAGTAGCAGCACTGGGGATGCAGTGCCGTGAGTCCAGAGACTGCACTGGCACCACTGGGGATGCACTACAGTGAGTCCAGAGAGTGCCCTGGAACCACTGCGGATGCAGTGCAGTGAGGCCAGAGAGTGCACTGGCACCACTGGCGATGCAGTGCAGTGACTCCAGAGAGTGCACTGGCACCAGTGGGGATGCAGTGCAGTGAGTCCAGAGAGTGCCCTGGGACCGTTAGGGATGCAGTGCACTGACTCAGAGAGTGCACTGGCACCACTGGGGATGCGCTGCAATGAGTACAGAGAGTGCACTGGCACCACTGGTGATGCAGTGCAGTGAGTCCAGAGAGTGCACTGGCACCACTGGGGATGCAGTGCAGTGAGTCCAGAGAGTGCACTGGCACCACAGGGGATGCACTGCAGTTAGGCCAGAGAGTGCACTGGCACCACTGGGGATGCAGTGCAGTGAGTCCAGAGAGTGCACTGGCACCACTGGGGATGCAGTGCAGTGAGTCCAGAGAGTGCACTGGCACCACTGGGGATGCACTAAAGTGAGTCCAGAGAGTGTACTGGCTCCACTGGGGATGCAGTGCAGTGAGTCCAGAGACTGCACTGGCACTACTGGGGATGCAGTGCAGTGAGTACAGAGAGTGCCCTGGCCCCACAGGGGATGCACTGCAGTGACTCCTGAGAGTGCACTGGCACCTCTGGGGATGCTCTGCAATGAGTCCAGAGAGTGCAATGGCACCATCGGGGATGCAGTGCAGTTAGTCGAGAGAGTGCACTGGCACCAGTGGGGATGCAGTGCAGTGAGTCTAGAGAGTGCACTGGCACCACTGGGGATGCAGTGCAGTGAGTCCTGAGAGTGTACTGGCACCAGTGGGGATGGAGTGCAGTGAGTCCAGAGACTGCACTGTCAGCACTGGGGATGCAGTGCAGTGACTCCTGAGAGTGCACTGGCACCACTGGGGATGCAGAGCAGTGAGTCCAGAGAGTGCACTGGCACCAATGGGGATGCAGTGCAGTGAGTCCAGAGAGTGCACTGGCACCTTGGGGATGCAGTGCAGTGAGTCCAGAAAGTGCCCTGGCACTAGTGGAGATGCACTGCAGTGTCTCCAGAGAGTGCACTGGCACCACTGGTAATGCAGTGCAGTGAGTCCAGAGAGTGCACTGGCACCACTGGGGATGCAGTTCAGTGAGTACAGAGAGTGCACTGGCACCACTGGGGATGCAGTACACTGACTCAGAGAGTACACTGGCACCACTGGGGATGCACTGCAATGAGTCCAGATAGTGCACTGGCACCACTGGGGATGCAGTGCAGTGAGTCCAGAGAGTGTACTGGCTCCACTGGCGATGCATTGCAGTGAGTCTAGAGAGTGCACTGGCACCACTGGGGATGCAGTGCAGTGAGTCCAGAAAGTGCACTGGCACCACTGGGGATGCAGTGAAGGGAGTCCAGTGTGTGCATTGGCACCACTGAGGATGCAGTGCAGTGAGTGCAGAGAGTGCACTGGCACCACTGGGGATGCATTGCAGTGAGTCCAGAGAGTGCACTGGCACCACTGGAGATGCAGTGCAGTGAGTCCAGAGAGTGCACTGGCACCACAGATAATGCACTGCAGTGAGTCCAGAGAGTGCACTGGCCCCACTGGGGATGCAGTGCATTGAGTCCAGAGAGTGCAGTAGCAGCACTTTGGATGCAGTGCCGTGAGTCCAGAGAGTGCATTGGCACCACTGGGGATGCAGTGCAGTGAGTCCAGAGAGTGCCATGGAACCACTGGGGATGCAGTGCAGTGAGGCCAGAGAGTGCACTGGCACCACTGGGGATGCAGTGCAGTGACTCCAGAGAGTGCACTGGCACCAGTGGGGATGAAGTGCAGTGAGTCCAGAGAGTGCACTGGCACCATTAGGGATGCAGTGCACTGAATCAGAGAGTGCACTGGCACCACTGGGGATGCGCTGCAATGAGTCCACATATTGCACTGGCACCACTGGTGATGCAGTGCAGTGAGTCCTGAGAGTGCACTGTCAGCACTGGGGTTGCAGTGCAGTGAGTCCAGAGAGTGCACTGGCACCACTGGGGATGCAGTGCAGTGAGTCCTGAGAGTGTACTGGCACCAGTGGAGATGGAGTGCAGTGAGTCCAGAGACTGCACTGTCAGCACTGGGGATGCAGTGCAGTGAGTCCAGAGAGTGCACTGGCACCACTGGGGATGCAGAGCAGGGAGTCCAGAGAGTGCACTGGCACCACTGGGGATGCAGTGCAGTGAGTCCAGAGGGTGCGCTGGCACCATTGGAGCTGTACTGCAGTGAGTCCAGAGATTGCACTGGCACCACTGGGGATGCACTGCAATGAGTCCAGATAGTGCACTGGTACCACTGGGGATGCAGTGCAGTGAGTCCAGAGAGTGCACTGGCACCACTGGGGATGCAGTGCAGTGAGTCCAGAGAGTGCACTGGCACCACTGGGGATGCACTGCAGTGAGTCCAGAGAGTGCCCTGGCACTAGTGGAGATGCACTGCAGTGTCTCCAGAGAGTGCACTGGCACCACTGGTAATGCAGTGCAGTGAGTCCAGAGAGTGCACTGGCACCACTGGGGATGCAGTTCAGTGAGTACAGAGAGTGCACTGGCACCACTGGGGATGCAGTACACTGACTCAGAGAGTACACTGGCACCACTGGGGATGCACTGCAATGAGTCCAGATAGTGCACTGGCCCCACTGGTGATGCAGTGCAGTGAGTCCAGAGAGTGTACTGGCACCACTTGGGATGCAGTGCAGTGACTCCAGAGAGTGCACTGGCACTACTTGGGATGCAGTGCAGTGAGTCCACAGAGTTCACTGGCACCAATAGGGATGCAGTGTAGTGAGTCCAGAGAGTGCACTGGCACCACTGGGGATGCAGTGCTGTGAGTCCAGAGAGTGCACTGGCACCACTGGGGATGCAGTGCAGTGACTCCAGAGAGTGCACTGGCACCACTGGGGATGCGCTGCAGTGAGTCCAGAGAGTGCACTGGCACCACTGGGGATTCACTGCAGTGAGTCCAGAGAGGGCACTGGCACCACTGGGGATGCAGTGCAGTGAGTCCAGAGAGTGCACTGGCACCACTGGGGAAGCACTGCAGTGAGTCCAGAGACTGCACAGGCACCACTGGGGATGCAGTGCAGTGAGTCCAGAGAGTGCACTGGCACCACTGGGGATGCACTGCAGTGAGTCCAGAGAGTGCACTGGAACCACTGGGGATGCAGTGCAGTGAGTCCAGAGAAAGCACTGGCTCCACTGGGGATGCACTTCAGTGAGTCCAGAGAGTGCACTGGCACCACCGGGGATGCACTGCAGTGAGTCCAGAGAGTGCACTGGCACCACTGGGGATTCAGTGCAGTGAGTCTAGAGAGTGCACTGGCACCTATGGGGATGCTGTATAGTGAGTCCACAGAGTGCACTGGCACCACTGGGGATGCAGTGCAGTTAGTCCAGAGAGTGCACTGGCACCACTGGGGATGCAGTACAGTGAGTCCAGAGAGTGCACTGGCACCACTGGGGATGCAGTGCAGTGAGTCCACAGAGTGCACTGGCACCACTGGGGATCAGTGCAGTGAGTCCAGAGAGTGCACTGGCACCACTGGGGATGCACTGCTGTGAGTCTAGAGAGTGCACTGGCACCACTGGAGATGCACTGCAGTGAGTCCAGAGAGTGCACTGGCACCACTGGGGATGCTTTACAGTGAGTCCACAGAGTGCACTGGCACCACTGGGGATGCAGTACAATGAGTCCAGAGAGTGCACTGGCACCACTGGGGATGCAGTGCAGTGAGTCCAGTGAGTGCACTGGCACCACTGGGGATCAGTGCAGTGAGTCCAGAGAGTGCACTGGCACCACTGGGGATGCACTGCTGTGAGTCTAGAGAGTGCACTGGCACCACTGGAGATGCACTGCAGTGAGTCCAGAGAGTGCACTGGCACCACGGGGGATGCACCTCGGTTAGTCCAGAGAGTGCATTGGCACCACTGGGGATGCTTTACAGTGAGTCCACAGAGTGCACTGGCACCACTGGGGATGCTGTACAGTGAGTCCACAGAGTGCACTGGCACCACTGGGGATGCACTGCAGTGAGTGCAGAGAGTACACTGGCACCACTGGGGATGCACTGCAGTGCAGCCCCTGTTGAGCCAGTGCACTCTCTGCACTCAGTGCACTGCATCCCCTGTGGTGCCAGTGCACTCTCTGGACTCACTGCACTGCATCCGCAGTGGTGCCAGTGCACTCTCTGGACTCACTGCGCTGCATCCCCAGTGGTGCCAGTGCACTCTCTGGACTCACTGCACTGCATCACCAGTGGTGGCAGTGCACTCTCTGGACGCACTGCACTGCATCCCCAGTGTTGCCAGTGCACTCTCTGGACTCACTGCACTGCATCCCCAGTGGTGCCAGTTCACTCTCTGGAGTCATTGCACTAAAGCCCCATTGGTGCAAGGGCACTCTCTGGAGTCATTGCAGTGCATCCCCAGTGGGGCCAGTGCACACTCTGGACTCACTGCAGTGCATCCCCATTGGTGCCATTGCACTCTCTGGACTCACTCTGTGCAGCCCCTGAGGTGCCAGTGCAGTCTCTGGACTCACTGCAGTGCAGCCCCTAAGGTGCCCGTGCAGTCTCTGGACTCACTGCAGTGCATCTCCAGTGGTGCCAGTGCACTCTCTGGACTCAAAGAAGTGCATCCCCAGTGGTGCCAGTGCACTCTCTGGACTCACTGCAGTGCATCTCCAGTGGTGCCAGTGCACTCTCTGGACTCAATGCCCTGCATCAAGACTGGTGCCAGTGCACTCTCTGGACTCACTGCAGTGCATCCTCAGTGGTGCCAGTGCAATCTCTGGACTCACTGCAGTGCAGCTCCAGTGGTGCCAGTGCACTCTCTGGACTCACTGCACTGCATTACCAGTGGTGCCAGTGCACTCTCTGGACTCACTGCAGTGCATCCCCAGTGGTGCCAGTGCCCTCTCTGGAGTCACTGCAGTGTATCCCCCGTGGTGCCAGTGCACTCTCTGGACTCACTGCACTGCATCCGCCGTGGTGCCAGTGCACTCTCTGTAGTCACAGCACTGCATCACCAGTGGTGGCAGTGCACTCTCTGGACTCACTGCAGTGCATCCCCAATGGTGCCAGTGCCCTCTCTGGATTCACTGCAGTTCATCCCCAGTGGTGCCAGTGCACTCTCTGGACTCACTGAACTGCATCCCCAGTGGTGCCAGGGCACTCTCCGGACTCACTGAAGTGCATCCCCAGTGGTGCCAGTGCACTCTTTCGAGTCACTGCACTGCATCCCCATTAGTGCCAGTGCATTCTCTGGACTCACTGCAGTGCATCCCCAGTGGTGCCAGTGCACTCTCTGGACTCAATGCAGTGCATCCCCAGTGGTGCCAGTGCACTCTGTGGACTCACTGCACTGCATCCCCAGTGCTGACAGTGCACTCTCTGGACTCACTGCACTGCATCCCCAGTGGTGCCAGTGCACTCTCTGGCCTCACAGCACTGCATCCCTAGTGGTTCCAGTGCACTCTCTGGACTCACTGCACTGCTTCCCCAAGGTGCCAGTGCACTCTCTGGACTCACTGCAGTGCATCCCCAGTGGTGCCAGTGGACTCTCTGGAGTCACTGCAGTGCATCCCCTGTTGAGCCAGTGCACTCTCTGGACTCACTGCACTGCATCCGCAGTGGTGCCAGTGCACTCTCTGGAGTACTGCACTGCATCCCCAGTGGTGCCTGTGCAGTCTCTGCACTCACGGCAGTGCATCCCCAGTGGTGCCAGTGCACTCTCTGGACTCACTGCAGTGCAGCCCCTGAGGTGCCAGTGCAATCTCTGGACTCACTGCTGTGCAGCTCCAGTGGTGCCAGTGCACTCTCTGGACTCACTGCACTGCATCCCCAGTGGTGCCAGTGCACTCTCTGGACTCACTGCACTGCATCTCCAGTGGTGCCAGTGCACTCTATGGAGTCACTGCAGTGTATCCCCCATGGTGCCAGTGCACTCTCAGGACTCACTGAACTGCATCCCCAGTGGTGCCAGGGCACTCTCTGGACTCACAGCACTGCATCCCTAGTGGTGCCAGTGCACTCTTTCGAGTCACTGCACTGCATCCGCAGTGGTGCCAGTGCACTCTCTCCACTCACTGCACTGCATACCCAGTGGTGCCAGTCCGCTCTCTGGAGTACTGCACTGCATCCCCAGTGGTGCCAGTGCCCTCTCTGGACTCACTGCAGTGCATCCCCTGTGGTGCCATTGTAGTCTCTGGACTCTCTACACTGCATCTCCAGTGGTGCTAGTGCAATCTCAGGACTCACTGCAGTGCGGCTCCAGTTGGTGCCAGTGCACTCTCTGGACTCACTGCAGTGCATCCCCAGTGGTGCCAGTGCACTCATTGGATTCACTGCAGTGTATCCCCAGTGGTTCCTGTGCACTCTCTGAACTTAGTGCAGTGCAGCCCCTGAGGTGCCAGTGCAGTCTCTGTACTCACTGCAGTGCTTCCCCAGTGGTGCCAGTGCACTCTCTGGACTCAATGCAGTGCATCCCCAGTGGTGCCAGTGCACTCTCTGGAGTCACTGCACTGCATCCCCAGTGGAGCCAGTGCACTCTCTGCACTCACTGCACTGCATCCCCAGTGGAGCCAGTGCACTCTCTGCACTCACTGCACTGCATCCCCAGCGGTGCCAGTGCACTCTCTGGACTCACCGAGGTGAATCCCCAGTGGTGCCAGTGCACTCTCTGGACTCACTGCAGTGCATCCCCAATGGTGCCGGTGCACTCTCTAGACTCACTGAAGTGCATCCCCGAGTGGTGCCAGTGCACTCTCAGGACTCACTGCAGTGCATCCCCATTGGTGACAGTGCACTCTCTGGACTCACTGCACTGCATCCCCAGTGGTGTAGTGCACTCTCTGGACTCACTGCAGTGCATCACTAGTGTTGCCAGTGCACTCTGTTTACTCACTGCAGTGCATCACCAGTGGTGCCAGTGCACTCTCTGGACTCACTGCACTGCATCTCCAGTGGTGCCAGGGCACTCTCTGGACTCACTGCAGTGCAGACCCAGTGGTGCCAGTGCACTCTCTGGAGTCACTGCACTGCATCCCCAGTGTTGCCAGTGCACTCTCTGGACTCACTGCACTCCATCCCCAGTGGTGCCAGTGCAGTCTCTGGACGCACTGCACTGCATCCCCAGTGGTGCCAATGCACTCTCTGGACTCACTGCTCTGCATCCCCAGTGGAGCCAGTGCACTCTCTGGACTCACTGTAGTGCATCCCACTGGTGCCAGTGCACTCTCTGGAGTCACTGCACTGCATCCCCAGTGGAGCCACTGCACTCTCTGGACTCACCGGGCTGCATCCCCAGTGGTGCCAGTGCACTCTATGGACTCACTGCAGTGCATCCCCAGTGGTGCCAGTGCACTCTCTGGACGCACTGCACTGCATCCCCAGTGGTGCCAGTGCACTCTTTGGACTCACTGCAGTGCATCCCCAGTGGTGCCTGTGCAGTCTCTGGACTCACTGCAGTGCATCCCCAGTGGTGCCACTGCACTCTCTGGAGTCACTGCACTGCATCCCCAGTGGTGCCAGTGCACTCTCTGCACTCACTGCACTGCATCCCTAGTGGTGCCACTGCACTCTCTGGACTCACTGCACTCCATCCCCAGTGGTGCCAGTGCACTCTCTGGACTCACTGCAGTGCATCCCCAAAGGTACCAGTGCGCACTGTAGACTTACTGCAGTGCAGCTCCTGAGGTGCCAGTGCACTCTCTGGACTCACTGCGCTGCATCCCCAGTGGAGCCAGTGCACTCTCTGGAGTCACTGCAGTGAATCCCCGGTGGTGCCAGTGCACTCTCTGGACTCACTGAACTGCATCCCCAGTGGTGCCAGTGCACAATCTGGACTCACTGCAGTGCAACCCCGGTGCTGCCAGTGCACTCTCTGGACTCACTGCAGTGCATCCCCAGTGGTTCCAGTGCACTCTCTGGACTCACTGCAGTGCATCTCCATTGGTGCCAGTGCACTCTCTGGACCCTCTGCATTGCATCCCCACTGGTGCCAGTGCCCTCTCTGGACTCACTGCACTGCATCTCCAGTGGTGCCAGTGCCCTCTCTTTAGTCACTGCGCTGCACCCCAGTGGTGCCAGTGCACTCTCTGAACCCACTGCAGTGCATATCCAGTGGTGCCAGTGCACTCTCTGGACCCACTGCAGTGCATCCCCAGTGGTGCCAGTGCACTCTGTGGACTCACTGCACTGCATCCCCAGTGGTGCCAGTGCACTCTCTGGAGTCACTGCGCTGCATCCCCAGTGGTGCCTGTGCACAATCTGGAGTCACTGCAGTGTATCCCCAGTGGTGCCAGTGCACTCTGTGGACTCACTGCATTGCATCCCAGTGGTGCCAGTGCACTCTCTGGACTCACTGCACTCATCCCCAATGGTGCCAGTGCACTCTCTGGACTCACTGCACTGCATCCCCAGTGGTGCCAGTGCACTCTCTGGAATCATTGCACTGCATCCCCAGTGTGCCTGTGCACTCTCCGGACTCCCTGCACTGCATCCCCAGTGGTGCCAGTGCACTCTCTGGACTCACTGCACTGCATCCCCAGTGGTGCCAGTGCGCTCTCTGGACTCACTGCAATGCATCCCCAGTGGTGCCAGTGCACTCTCTGGACTCACCAGCGTGCATCATCAGTGGTGCCAGTGCACTCTCTGGATTCACTGCAGTGCATCCCTATTGGTGACAGTGCACTCTCTGGACTCACTGCAGTGAATCCCCGGTGGTGCCAGTGCACTCTCTGGACTCACTGCACTGCATCCCCAGTGGTGACAGTGCGCTCTCTGGAGACACTGCAGTGCATCTCCTCTGGTGCCAGTGCACTCTCTGGACTCAGTGCAGTGCATCCCCAGTGGTGCCAGGGTACTCTCTGCAGTCACTGCAGTGCATCCCCAACGGTGCCAGTGCACTCTCTGGACTCACTGCAGTGCATCCCCAGTGGTGCCAGTGCACTCTCTGGACTCACTGCACTGCATCCCCAGTATTGCCAGTGCACTCTCTGGACTCACTGCAGTGCATCCCCAAGGTGCCAGTGCACTCTCTGGACTCACTGCACTGCATCCCCATTGTTGACAGTGCACTCTCTGGACTCACTGCAGTGCATCCCCAGTGGTGCCAGTGCCCTCTCTGGAGTCACTGCAGTGCATCCCCAGTGGTGCCAGTGCACTCTCTGGACTCACTGAACTGCAACCCCAGTGGTGCCAGGGCACTCTCTGGACTCACAGCACTGCATCCCTAGTGGTGCCAGTGCACTCTTTCGAGTCACTGCACTGCATCCGCAGTGGTGCCAGTGCACTCTCTCCACTCACTGCACTGCATCCCCAATGGTGCCAGTCCGCTCTCTGGAGTACTGCACTGCATCCCCAGTGGTGCCAGTGCCCTCTCTGGACTCACTGCAGTGCATACCCAGTGGTGCCAGTGCAGTCTCTGGACTCACTGCAGTGCATACCCAGTGGTGCCAGTGCACTCTCTGGAGGCACTGCAGTGCATCCGCAGTGGTGCCAGTGCACTCTCTGGACTCACTGCACTGCAACCTCAGTGGTGCCAGTGCACTCTCTGGACTCACTGCACTGCATCCCCAGTGGTGCCAGTGCACTCTCTGCAGTCACTGCACTGCATCCCCAGTGGTGCGAGTGCACTCTCTGGAGGCACTGCAGTGCATCCCCAGTGGTGCCAGGGCACTCTCTGGACTCACTGCACTGCATCCCCAGTGGTGCCAGTGCACTCTCTGGACTCACTGCACTGCATCCCCAGTGGTGCCAGTGCACTCTCTGGACTCTCTACACTGCATCCCCAGTGGTGCCAGTGCACTCTCTGGACTCACTGCAGTGCATCCCCAGTGGTGCCAGTGCCCTCTCTGGAGTCACTGCAGTGTATCCCCCGTGGTGCCAGTGCACTCTCTGGACTCACTGAATTGCATCCCCAGTGGTGCCAGGGCACTCTCTGGACTCACTGCACTGCATCCGCAGTGGTGCCAGTGCACTCTCTCCACTCACTGCACTGCATCCCCAGTGGTGCCAGTCCGCTCTCTGGAGTACTGCACTGCATCCCCAGTGGTGCCAGTGCCCTCTCTGGACTCACTCAGTGCATCCCCAGTGGTGCCAGGGTAGTCTCTGGACTCTCTACACTGCATCTCCAGTGGTGCTAGTGCAATCTCTGGACTCACTGCAGTGCACCTCCAGTTGGTGCCAGTGCACTCTCTGCTCTCACTGCAGTGCATCCCCAGTGGTGCCAGTGCACTCTCTGGACTCACTGCACTGCGTACCCAGTGGCGCCAGTCCACTCTCTGGAGTACTGCACTGCATCCCCAGTAGTGCCAGTGCACTCTCTGGACTCACTGCAGTGCATCCCCAGTGGTGCCAGGGCACTCTCTGCACTCACTGCAGTGCATCCCCAGTGGTACCAGTGCACTCTCTGGACTCACTGCACTGCATCCCCAGTGGTGCCAGTGCACTCTCTGGACTCACTGCACTGCATCCCCAGTGGTGCCAGTGCACTCTCTGTACTCACTGCAGTGCATCAGCTGTGGTGCCAGTGCACTCTGTGGACTCACTGCACTGCATCCACAGTGGTGTCAGTGCACTCTCTCGACTCACTGCACTGCATCCGCAGTGGAGCCAGTGCAATCTTTCGAGTCACTGCACTGCATCCCCAGTGGTGCCAATGCACTCTCTGGACTCACTGCACTGCATCCCCAGTGGTGCCAGTGCACTCTCTGGAGTACTGCACTGCGTCCCCAGTGGTGCCAGTGCACTCTCTGGACTCACTGCACTGCATCCGCAATGGTGCCAGTGCACTCTTTCGAGTCACTGCACTGCATCCGCAGTGGTGCCAGTGCACTCTCTCCACTCACTGCACTGCATCCCCAGTGGTGCCAGTCCGCTCTCTGGAGTACTGCACTGCATCCCCAGTGGTGCCAGTGCACTCTCTGGACTCACTCAGTGCATCCCCAGTGGTGCCAGGGCACTCTCTGGACTCACTGCAGTGCATCCCCAGTGGTGCCAGGGTAGTCTCTGGACTCTATACACTGCATCTCCAGTGGTGCTAGTGCAATCTCTGGACTCACTGCAGTGCAGCTCCAGTTGGTGCCAGTGCACTCTCTGGACTCACTGCACTGCATCCCCAGTGGTGCCAGTGCACTCTTTGGATTCACTGCAGTGTATCCCCAGTGGTTCCTGTGCACTCTCTGGACTTACTGCAGTGCAGTCACTGAGGTGCCAGTGCAGTCTCTGGACTCACTTCAGTGCATCCCCAGTGGTGCCAGGGCACTCTCTGGACTCACTGCATTGCAGCCCCTGAGGTGCCAGTGCAGTCTCTGGACTCACTGCACTGCATCCCCAGTGGTGCCAATGCACTCTCTGGACTCACTGCTCTGCATCCCCAGTGGAGCCAGTGCACTCTCTGGACTCACTGTAGTGCATCCCACTGGTGCCAGTGCACTCTCTGGAGTCACCGCACTGCATCCCCAGTGGAGCCACTGCACTCTCTGGACTCACCGGGCTGCATCCCCAGTGGTGCCAGTGCACTCTTTGGACTCACTGCAGTGCAACCCCAGTGGTGCCTGTGCAGTCTCTGGACTCACTGCAGTGCATCCCCAGTGGTGCCACTGCACTCTCTGGACTCACTGCACTGCATCCCCAGTGGTGCCAGTGCACTCTCTGCACTCACTGCACTGCATCCCTAGTGGTGCCACTGCACTCTCTGGACTCACTGCACTCCATCCCCAGTGGTGCCAGTGCACTCTCTGGACTCACTGCAGTGCATCCCCAAAGGTACCAGTGCGCACTGTAGACTCACTGTAGTGCAGCTCCTGAGGTGCCAGTGCACTCTCTGGACTCACTGCGCTGCATCCCCAGTGGTGCCAGGGCACTCTCTGGACTCACTGCAGTGAATCCCCGGTGGTGCCAGTGCACTCTGTGGACTCACTGAACTGCATCCCCAGTGGTGCCAGAGCACAATCTGGACTCACTGCAGTGCAACCCCGGTGGTGCCAGTGTACTCTCTGGACTCACTGCACTGCATGCCCAGTGGTGCCTGTGCAGTCTCTGGACTCAGTGCATTGCATCCCCAGTGGTGCAAGTGCAGTCTCTGCACTCACTGCAGTACATCTCCAGTGGTGCCAGTGCACTCTCTGGAGTCACTGCAGTGCACCCACCAATGGTGACAGTACACTCTATGGACTCACTGCAGTGCATCCCCAGTGGTGCCAGTGCACTCTCTGGACTCACTGCACTGCATCCCCAGTGGTGACAGTGCGCTCTCTGGAGACACTGCAGTGCATCTCCTCTGGTGCCAGTGCACTCTCTGGACTCACTGCAGTGCATCCCCAGTGGTGCCAGGGTACTCTCTGCAGTCACTGCAGTGCATCCCCAACGGTGCCAGTGCACTCTCTGGACTCACTGCAGTGCATCCCCAGTGGTGCCAGTGCACTCTCTGGACTCACTGCACTGCATCCCCAAGGTGCCAGTGCACTCTCTGGACTCACTGCACTGCATCCCCATTGTTGACAGTGCACTCTCTGGACTCACTGCACTGCATCCCCAATGGTGCCACTGCACTCTCTGGACTCACTGCAGTGCATCCCATGTGGTGCCAGTGCACTCTCTGGACTCACTGCACTGCATCCCCAGTGGTGCAAGGGCACTCTCTGGACTCACTGCACTAAAACCCCAGTGGTGCCAGTGCACTCTCTGGACTCACAGCACTGCATCCCCAATGGTGCCACTGCACTCTCTGGACTCACTGCAGTGCATCCCCAGTGGTGCCAGTGGACTCTCTGGACTCACTGCAGTGCATCCCCTGTTGAGCCATTGCACACTCTGGACTCACTGCAATGCAGCCACTGAGGTGCTAGTGCACTCTCTGGATTCACTGCACTGCATCCCCAGTGGTGCCAGTGCACTCTCTGGACTCACTGCAGTGAATCCCCGGTGGTGCCAGTGCACTCTCTGGACTCACTGAACTGCATCCCCAGTGTTGCCACTGCACTCTCTGGACTCACTGCAGTGCATCCCCAGTGGTGCCAGTGCACTCTCTGGACTCACTGCAGTGCATCTCCATTGGTGCCAGTGCACTCTCTGGACCCTCTGCATTGCATCCCCACTGGTGCCAGTGCCCTCTCTGGACTCACTGCACTGCATCTCCAGTGGTGCCAGTGGACTCTCTTTAGTCACTGCGCTGCATCCCCAGTGGTGCCAGTGCACTCTCTGGACCCACTGCAGTGCATATCCAGTGGTGCCAGTGCACTCTCTGGACCCACTGCAGTGCATCCCCAGTGGTGCCAGTGCACTCTGTGGACTCACTGCACTGCATCCCCAGTGGTGACAGTGCACTCTCTGGACTAACTGCGCTGCAACCCCAGTGGTGCCAGTGCACTCTGTGGACTCACTGCACTGCATCCCCAGTGCTGACAGTGCACTCTCTGGACTCACTGCACTGCATCCCCAGTGGTTCCAGTGCACTCTCTGGACTCACTGCACTGCTTCCCCAAGGTGCCAGTGCGCTCTCTGGACTCACTGCAGTGCATCCCCAGTGGTGCCAGAGGACTCTCTGGAATCACTGCAGTGCATCCCCTGTTGAGCCAGTGCACACTCTGCACTCAGTGCACTGCATCCCCTGTGGTGCCAGTGCACTCTCTGGACTCACTGCACTGCATCCGCAGTGGTGCCAGTGCACTCTCTGTAGTCACTGCGTTGCATCCCCAGTGGTGCCAGTGCACTCTCTGGACTCAATGCACTGCATCACCAGTGGTGGCAGTGCACTCTCTGGACTCACTGCAGTGCATCCCCAGTGTGCCAGTGCACTCTCTGGACTCACTGCACTGCATCCCCATTGGTGCCAGTGCACTCTTTCGAGTCATTGCACTGCATCCCGTGTGGTTGCAGTGCACTGTCTGGACTCACTGCACTGCTTCCCCAGTGGTGCCAGTGCATTCCCTGGACTCACTGCACTGCATCCCCAGTGGTGCCAGTGCACTCTCTGGAGTACTGCACTGCATCCCCAGTGGTGCCTGTGCAGTCTCTGCACTCACTGCACTGCATCCCCAGTGGTGCCAGTGCACTCTCTGGACTCACTGCAGTGCATCCCCAGTGGTGCCAGTGCACTCTCTGGACTCACTGCAGTGCAGCCCCTGAGGTGCCAGTGCAATCTCTGGACTCACTGCTGTGCAGCTCCAGTGGTGCCAGTGCACTCTCTCGACTCACTGCACTGCATCCCCAGTGGTGCCAGTGCACTCTCTGGACTCACTGCAGTGCATCCCCAGTGGTGCCAGTGCCCTCTCTGGAGTCACTGCAGTGTATCCCCCGTGGTGCCAGTACACTCTCTGGACTCACTGAACTGCATCCCCAGTGGTGCCAGGGCACTCTCTGGACTCACAGCACTGCATCCCTAGTGGTGCCAGTGCACTCTTTCGAATCACTGCACTGCATCCGCAGTGGTGCCAGTGCACTCTCTCCACTCACTGCACTGCATACCCAGTGGTGCCAGTCCGCTCTCTGGAGTACTGCACTGCATCCCCAGTGGTGCCAGTGCCCTCTCTGGACTCACTGCAGTGCATCCCCAGTGGTGCCAGGGTAGTCTCTGGACTCTCTACACTGCATCTCCAGTGGTGCTAGTGCAATCTCAGGACTCACTGCAGTGCAGCTCCAGTTGGTGCCAGTGCACTCTCTGGACTCACTGCAGTGCATCCCCAGTGGTGCCAGTGCACTCTTTGGATTCACTGCAGTGTATCCCCAGTGGTTCCTGTGCACTCTCTGAACTTAGTGCAGTGCATCCCCTGAGGTGCCAGTGCAGTCTCTGGACTCACTGCAGTGCATCCCCAGTGGTGCCAGTGCACTCTCTGGACTCACTGCAGTGCAGCCCCTGAGGTGCCAGTGCAGTCTCTGGACTCACTGCAGTGCATCCCCAGTGGTGCCAGTGCACTCTCTGGAGTCAATGCAGTGCATCCCCAGTGGTGCCAGTGCACTCTCTGGACTCACTGCACTGCATCACCAGTGGTGCCAGTGCACTCTCTGGACTCACTGCACTGCATCCCCAACTGTGCCAGTGCACTCTCTGGACTCACCGAGGTGCATCCCCAGTGGTGCCAGTGCACTCTCTGGACTCAATGCAGTGCATCCCCAGTGGTGCCAGTGCACTCTCTGGACTCACTGCACTGCATCCCCAGTGGTGCCAGTGCACTCTCTGGACTCACGGCAGTGCATCCCCAGTGGTGCCAGTGCACTCTCTGGACTCACTGCAGTGCATCCCCAGTGGTGCCAGTGCACTCTCTGGACTCACTGCACTGCATCCCCAAGGTGCCAGTGCACTCTATGGAGTCAACTGCACTACATCCCCAGTGGTGCCAGTGCACTCTCTGGACTCACTGCAGTGCATCCCCAGTGGTGCCAATGCACTCTCTGGACTCACTGCACTGCATCCCCAGTGGTACCAGTGCACTCTCACGACTCACTGCACTGCAACCTCTGTGGTGCCAGTGCACTCTCTGGACTCACTGCACTGCATCCCAGGTGGTGCCAGTGCAGTCTCTGGACTCACTGCAGTGCATACCCAGTGGTGCCCGTGCACTCTCTGGAGGCACTGCAGTGCATCCGCAGTGGTGCCAGGGCACTCTGTGGACTCACTGTACTGTATCCACAGTGGTGTCAGTGCACTCTCTGGACTAACTGCACTGCATCCCCAGTGGTGCCAGTGCAATCTTTCGAGTCACTGCACTGCATCCCCAGTGGTGCCAGTGCACTCTCTGGACTCACTGCAGTGCATCCCCAGTGGTGCCAGTGCACTCTCTAGACTCACTGCACTGCATCCGCAATGGTGCCAGTGCACTCTTTCGAGTCACTGCACTGCATCCCCAGTGGTGCCAGTGCACTCTCTGGACTCAAAGAAGTGCATCCCCAGTGGTGCCACTGCACTCTCTGGACTCATTGCAGTGCAGCCACTGAGGTGGCAGTGCAATCTGTGGACTCACTACTGTGCAGCTCCAGTGGTGCCAGTGCACTCTCTCGACTCACTGCACTGCATCCGCAGTGGTGCCAGTGCACTCTCTCCACTCACTGCACTGCATCCCCAGTGGTGCCAGTCCGCTCTCTGGAGTACTGCACTGCATCCCCAGTGGTGCCAGTGCCCTCTCTGGACTCACTGCAGTGCATCCCCAGTGGTGCCAGTGCAGTCTCTGGACTCACTGCAGTGCATACCCAGTGGTGCCAGTGCACTCTCTGGAGGCACTGCAGTGCATCCGCAGTGGTGCCAGTGCACTCTGTTGACTCACTGCACTGCAACCTCAGTGGTGCCAGTGCACTCTCTGGACTCACTGCACTGCATCCCCAGTGGTGCCAGTGCACTCTCTGGACTCACTGCACTGCATCCCCAGTGGTGCGAGTGCACTCTCTGGAGGCACTGCAGTGCATCCCCAGTGGTGCCAGTGCACTCTCTGGACTCACTGCACTGCATCGCCAGTTGTGCCAGTGCACTCTCTGGACTCACTGCACCGCATCCCCAGTGGTGCCAGTGCACTCTCTGGACTCTCTACACTGCATCCCCAGTGGTGCCAGTGCACTCTCTGCACTCACTGCAGTGCATCCCCAGTGGTGCCACTGCACTCTCTGGACTCAATGCAGTGCATCCCCAGTGGTGCCAGGGCACTCTCTGGACTCACTGCACTGCGTACCCAGTGGCGCCAGTCCGCTGTCTGGAGTACTGCACTGCATCCCCAGTAGTGCCAGTGCACTCTCTGGACTCACTGCAGTGCATCCCCAGTGGTGCCAGGGCACTCTCTGGACTCACTGCACTGCATCCCCAGTGGTGCCAGTGCACTCTCTGGACTCACTGAACTGCATCCCCAGTGGTGCCAGTGGACTCTCTGGACTCAATGCAGTGCATCCCCAGTGGTGCCAGTGCACTCTCTGCACTCACTGCAGTGCATCCCCAGTGGTACCAGTGCACTCTCTGGACTCACTGAACTGCATCCCCAGTGGTGCCAGGGCACTCTCTGGACTCACTGCACTGCATCACCAGTGGTGCCAGTGCACTCTCTGGACTCACTGCACTGCATCCCCAGTGGTTCCAGTGCACTCTCTGTACTCACTGCAGTGCATCCGCTGTGGTGCCAGTGCACTCTGTGGACTCACTGTACTGCATCCCCAGTGGTGCCAGTGCACTCTCTGGACTCACTGCACTGCATCCGCAGTGGAGCCAGTGCAATCTTTCGAGTCACTGCACTGCATCCCCAGTGGTGCCAATGCACTCTCTGGACTCACTGCACTGCATCCCCAGTGGTGCCAGTGCACTCTCTGGAGTACTGCACTGCATCTCCAGTGGTGCTAGTGCAATCTCTGGACTCACTGCAGTGCAGCTCCAGTTGGTGCCAGTGCACTCTCTGGACTCACTGCACTGCATCCCCAGTGGTGCCAGTGCACTCTTTGGATTCACTGCAGTGTATCCCCAGTGGTTCCTGTGCACTCTCTGGACTTACTGCAGTGCAGTCACTGAGGTGCCAGTGCAGTCTCTGGACTCACTGCAGTGCATCCCCAGTGGTGCCAGTGCACTCTCTGGACTCACTGCAGTGCAGCCCCTGAGGTGCCAGTGCAGTCTCTGGACTCACTGCAGTGCTTCCCCAGTGGTGCCAGTGCACTCTCTGGACTCAATGCAGTGCATCCCCAGTGGTGCCAGTGCACTCTCTGGAGTCACTGCACTGCATCCCCAGTGGAGAGAGTGCACTCTCTGCACTCACTGCACTGCATCCCCAGTGGAGCCAGTGCACTCTCTGCACTCACTCCAGTGCATCCCCAGTGGTGCCAGTGCACTCTCTGGACTCACCGAGGTGAATCCCCAGTGGTGCCAGTGCACTCTCTGGACTCACTGCAGTGCATCCCCAATGGTGCCTGTGCACTCTCTGGACTCACTGAAGTGCATCCCCGAGTGGTGCCAGTGCACTCTCTGGAGTCACCAGGGTGCATCATCAGTGGTGCCAGTGCACTCTCAGGACTCAGTGCAGTGCATCCCCATTGGTGACAGTGCACTCTCTGGACTCACTGCACTGCATCCCTAGTGGTGCCAGTGCACTCTCTGGACTCACTGCAGTGAATCCCCGGTGGTGCCAGTGCACTCTCTGGACTCACTGCAGTGCATCACCAGTGTTGCCAGTGCACTCTGTTTACTCACTGCAGTGCATCACCAGTGGTGCCAGTGCACTCTCTGGACTTACTGCACTAAAACCCCAGTGGTGCCAGTGCACTCTCTGGACTCACTGCAGTGCATCTCCAGTGGTGCCAGTGCACTCTCTGGACTCACTGCAGTGCAGACCCAGTGGTGCCAGTGCACTCTCTGGAGTCACTGCACTGCATCCCCAGTGTTGCCAGTGCACTCTCTGGACTCACTGCACTCCATCCCCAGTGGTGCCAGTGCACTCTCTGGACTCACTGCTCTGCATTCCCAGTGGAGCCAGTGCACTCTCTGGACTCACTGTAGTGCATCCCACTGGTGCAAGTGCACTCTCTGGAGTCACTGCACTGCATCCCCAGTGGAGCCACTGCACTCTCTGGACTCACCGGGCTGCATCCCCAGTGGTGCCAGTGCGCTCTCTGGAGACACTGCAGTGCATCTCCTCTGGTGCCAGTGCACTCTCTGGACTCACTGCAGTGCATCCCCAGTGGTGCCAGGGTACTCTCTGCAGTCACTGCAGTGCATCCCCAACGGTGCCAGTGCACTCTCTGGACTCACTGCAGTGCATCCCCAATGGTGCCACTGCACTCTCTGGACTCACTGCAGTGCATCCCCAGTGGTGTCAGTGGACTCTCTGGACTCACTGCAGTGCATCCCCAGTGGTGCCAGTGTACTCTCTGGACTCACTGCACTGCATCCCCATTGTTGACAGTGCACTCTCTGGACTCACTGCAGTGCATCCCCAATGGTGCCACTGCACTCTCTGGACTCACTGCAGTGCATCCCATGTGGTGTCAGTGCACTCTCTGGACTCACTGCACTGCATCCCCAGTGGTGCAAGGGCACTCTCTGGACTCACTGCACTAAAACCCCAGTGGTGCCAGTGCACTCTTTGGACTCACAGCACTGCATCCCCAATGGTGCCACTGCACTCTCTGGACTCACTGCAGTGCATCCCCAGTGGTGCCAGGGCACTCTCTGGACTCACTGCAGTGCATCCCCTGTTGAGCCATTGCACACTCTGGACTCACTGCAATGCAGCCACTGAGGTGCTAGTGCACTCTCTGGATTCACTGCACTGCATCCCCAGTGGTGCCAGTGCACTCTCTGGACTCACTGCAGTGAATCCCCGGTGGTGCCAGTGCACTCTCTGGACTCACTGAACTGCATCCCCAGTGTTGCCACTGCACTCTCTGGACTCACTGCAGTGCATCCCCAGTGGTTCCAGTGCACTCTCTGGACTCACTGCAGTGCATCTCCATTGGTGCCAGTGCACTCTCTGGACCCTCTGCATTGCATCCCCACTGGTGCCAGTGCCCTCTCTGGACTCACTGCACTGCATCTCCAGTGGTGCCAGTGCCCTCCCTTTAGTCACTGCGCTGCATCACCAGTGGTGCCAGTGCACTCTCTGGACCCACTGCAGTGCATATCCAGTGGTGCCAGTGCACTCTCTGGACCCACTGCAGTGCATCCCCAGTGGTGCCAGTGCACTCTGTGGACTCACTGCACTGCATCCCCAGTGGTGACAGTGCACTCTCTGGACCCACTGCAGTGCATCCCCAGTGGTGCCAGTGCACTCTGTGGACTCACTGCACTGCATCCCCAGTGCTGACAGTGCACTCTCTGGACTCACTGCACTGCATCCCCAGTGGTGCCAGTGCACTCTCTGGCCTCACAGCACTGCATCCCTAGTGGTTCCAGTGCACTCTCTGGACTCACTGCACTGCTTCCCCAAGGTGCCAGTGCGCTCTCTGGACTCACTGCAGTGCATCCCCAGTGGTGCCAGAGGACTCTCTGGAGTCACTGCAGTGCATCCCCTGTTGAGCCAGTGCACTCTCTGCACTCAGTGCACTGCATCCCCTGTGGTGCCAGTGCACTCTCTGGACTCACTGCACTGCATCCGCAGTGGTGCCAGTGCACTCTCTGGACTCACTGCACTGCATCACCAGTGGTGACAGTGCACTCTCTGGACTCACTGCAGTGCATTTCCAGTGTGCCAGTGCACTCTCTGGACTCACTGCAGCGCATCCCCAGTGGTGCCAGTGCATTCTCTGTAGTCACTGCGCTGCATCCCAAGTGGTGCCAGTGCACTCTCTGTAGTCACTGCGTTGCATCCTCAGTGGTGCCAGTGTACTCTCTGGACTCACTGCACTGCATCCCCAGTGGTGCCAGTGCACTCTCTGGACTCACTGCACTGCATCCCGAGTGGTGCCCGTGCACTCTCTGGAGGCACTGCAGTGCATCCCCAGTGTTGCCAGTGCACTCTCTGGACTCACTGCACTGCATCCCCTTTGGTGCCAGTGCACTCTTTCGAGTCATTGCACTGCATCCCGTGTGGTTGCAGTGCACTCTCTGGACTCACTGCACTGCATCCCCAGTGGTGCCAGTGCATTCCCTGGACTCACTGCACTGCATCCCCAGTGGTGCCAGTGCACTCTCTGGAGTACTGCACTGCATCCCCAGTGGTGCCTGTGCAGTCTCTGCACTCACTGCACTGCATCCCCAGTGGTGCCAGTGCACTCTCTGGACTCACTGCAGTGCATCCCCAGTGGTGCCAGTGCACTCTCTGGACTCACTGCAGTGCAGCCCCTGAGGTGCCAGTGCAATCTCTGGACTCACTGCTGTGCAGCTCCAGTGGTGCCAGTGCACTCTCTCGACTCACTGCACTGCATCCCCAGTGGTGCCAGTGCACTCTCTGGACTCACTGCAGTGCATCCCCAGTGGTGCCAGTACCCTCTCTGGAGTCACTACAGTGTATCCCCAGTGGTGCCAGTGCACTCTCTGGACTCACTGAACTGCAACCCCAGTGGTGCCAGGGCACTCTCTGGACTCACAGCACTGCATCCCTAGTGGTGCCAGTGCACTCTTTCGAGTCACTGCACTGCAACCGCAGTGGTGCCAGTGCACTCTCTCCACTCACTGCACTGCATCCCCAGTGGTGCCAGTCCGCTCTCTGGAGTACTGCACTGCATCCCCAGTGGTGCCAGTGCCCTCTCTGGACTCACTGCAGTGCATCCCCAGTGGTGCCAGTGCAGTCTCTGGACTCACTGCAGTGCATACCCAGTGGTGCCAGTGCACTCTCTGGAGGCACTGCAGTGCTTCCGCAGTGGTGCCAGTGCACTCTGTGGACTCACTGTACTGTATCCACAGTGGTGTCAGTGCACTCTCTGGACTCACTGCACTGCAACCTCAGTGGTGCCAGTGCACTCTCTGGACTCACTGCACTGCATCCCCAGTGGTGCCAGTGCACTCTCTGCACTCACTGCAGTGCATCTACAGTGGTGCCAGTGCACTCTCTGGACTCACTGCACTGCATCGCCAGTTGTGCCAGTGCACTCTCTGGACTCACTGCACTGCATCCCCAGTGGTGCCGGTGCACTCTCTGGACTCTCTACACTGCATCCCCAGTGGTGCCAGTGCACTCTCTGGACTCACTGCAGTGCATCCCCAGTGGTGCCAGTGCCCTCTCTGGAGTCACTGCAGTGTATCCCCAGTGGTTCCAGGGCACTCTCTGGACTCACAGCACTGCATCCCTAATGGTGCCAGTGCACTCTTTCGAGTCACTGCACTGCATCCGCAGTGGTGCCAGTGCACTCTCTCCACTCACTGCACTGCATCCCCAGTGGTGCCAGTCCGCTCTCTGGAGTACTGCACTGCACCCCCAGTGGTACCAGTGCCCTCTCTGGACTCACTGCAGTGCATCCCCAGTGGTGCCAGGGTAGTCTCTGGACTCTCTACACTGCATCTCCAGTGGTGCTAGTGCAATCTCTGGACTCACTGCAGTGCACCTCCAGTTGGTGCCAGTGCACTCTCTGCACTCACTGCACTGCATCCCCAGTGGTGCCAGTGCACTCTCTGGACTCACTGCACTGCGTACCCAGTGGCGCCAGTCCGCTCTCTGGAGTACTGCACTGCATCCCCAGTAGTGCCAGTGCACTCTCTGGACTCACTGCAGTGCATCCCCAGTGGTGCCAGGGCACTCTCTGGACTCACTGCACTGCATCCCCAGTGGTGCCAGTGCACTCTCTGGACTCACTGAACTGCATCCCCAGTGGTGCCAGTGCACTCTCTGGACTCAATGCAGTGCATCCTCACTGGTGCCAGGGCACTCTCTGCATTCACTGCAGTGCATCCCCAGTGGTACCAGTGCACTCTCTGGACTCACTGCACTGCATCCCCAGTGGTGCCAGTGCACTCTCTGGACTCACTGCACTGCATCACCAGTGGTGCCAGTGCACTCTCTGGACTCACTGCACTGCATCCCCAGTGGTGCCAGTGCACTCTCTGTACTCACTGCAGTGCATCCGCTGTGGTGCAAGTGCACTCTGTTGACTCACTGTACTGCATCCACAGTGGTGTCAGTGCACTCTCTGGACTCACTGCACTGCATCCGCAGTGGAGCCAGTGCAATCTTTCGAGTCACTGCACTGCATCCCCAGTGGTGCCAATGCACTCTCTGGACTCACTGCACTGCATCCCCAGTGGTGCCAGTGCACTCTCTGGAGTACTGCACTGCATCCCCAGTGGTGCCAGTGCACTCTCTGGACTCACTGCACTGCATCCGCAATGGTGCCAGTGCACTCTTTCGTGTCACTGCACTGCATCCGCAGTGGTGCCATTGCACTCTCTCCACTCACTGCACTGCATCCCCAGTGGTGCCAGTCCACTCTCTGGAGTACTGCACTGCATCCCCAGTGGTGCCAGTGCACTCTCTGGACTCACTCAGTGCATCCCCAGTGGTGCCAGGGCACTCTCTGGACTCACTGCAGTGCATCCCCAGTGGTGCCAGGGTAGTCTCTGGACTCTATACACTGCATCTCCAGTGGTGCCAGTGCACTCTCTTGACTCACTGCAGTGCAGCCCCTGAGGTGCCAGTGCAGTCTCTGGACTCACTGCAGTGCTTCCCCAGTGGTGCCAGTGCACTCTCTGGACTCACTGCAGTGAATCCCCGGTGGTGCCAGTGCACTCTCTGGACTCACTGCAGTGCATCACCAGTGTTGCCAGTGCAATCTGTTTACTCACTGCAGTGCATCACCAGTGGTGCCAGTGCACTCTCTGGACTCACTGCAGTGCAGACCCAGTGGTGCCAGTGCACTCTCTGGAGTCACTGCACTGCATCCCCAGTGTTGCCAGTGCACTCTCTGGACTCACTGCACTCCATCCCCAGTGGTGCCAGTGCACTCTCTGGACTCACTGCACTGCATCCCCAGTGGTGCCAATGCACTCTCTGGACTCACTGCTCTGCATCCCCAGTGGAGCCAGTGCACTCTCTGGACTCACTGTAGTGCATCCCACTGGTGCCAGTGCACTCTCTGGAGTCACTGCACTGCATCCCCAGTGGAGCCACTGCACTCTCTGGACTCACCGGGCTGCATCCCCAGTGGTGCCAGTGCACTCTATGGACTCACTGCAGTGCATCCCCAGTGGTGCCAGTGCACTCTCTGGACGCACTGCACTGCATCCCCAGTGGTGCCAGTGCACTCTTTGGACTCACTTCACTGCATCCCCAGTGGTGCCTGTGCAGTCTCTGGACTCACTGCAGTGCATCCCCACTGGTGCCAGTGCACTCTCTGGATTCACTGCACTGCATCCCCAGTGGTGCCACTGCACTCTCTGGACTCACTGCACTCCATCCCCAATGGTGCCAGTGCACTCTCTGGACTCACTGCAGTGCATCCCCAAAGGTACCAGTGCGCACTGTAGACTCACTGCAGTGCAGCTCCTGAGGTGCCAGTGCACTCTCTGGACTCACTGCGCTGCATCCCCAGTGGTGCCAGTGCACTCTCTGGACTCACTGCAGTGAATTCCCGGTGGTGCCAGTGCACTCTGTGGACTCACTGAACTGCATCCCCAGTGGTGCCTGTGCAGTCTCTGGGCTCAGTGCATTGCATCCCCAGTGGTGCAAGTGCAGTCTCTGCACTCACTGCAGTACATCTCCAGTGGTGCCAGTGCACTCTCTGGACCCACTGCAGTGCACCCCCCAATGGTGACAGTACACTCTATGGACTCACTGCAGTGCATCCCCAGTGGTGCCAGTGCACTCTCTGGACTCACTGCACTGCATCCCCAGTGGTGACAGTGCGTTCTCTGGAGACACTGCAGTGCATCTCCTCTGGTGCCAGTGCACTCTCTGGACTCACTGCAGTGCATCCCCAGTGGTGCCAGGGTACTCTCTGCAGTCACTGCAGTGCATCCCCAACGGTGCCAGTGCACTCTCTGGACTCACTGCACTGCATCCCCAGTGGTGCCAGTGTACTCTCTGGACTCACTGCACTGCATCCCCAGTGGTGCCAGTGCACTCTCTGGACTCACTGCAGTGCATCCCCAAGGTGCCAGTGCACTCTCTGGACTCACTGCAGTGCATCCCATGTGGTGTAAGTGCACTCTCTGGACTCACTGCAGTGCATCCCCAGTGGTGCAAGGGCACTCTCTGGACTCACTGCACTAAAACCCCAGTGGTGCCAGTGCACTCTCTGGACTCACAGCACTGCATCCCCAATCGTGCCACTGCACTCTCTGGACTCACTGCAGTGCATCCCCAGTGGTGCCAGTGGACTCTCTGGACTCACTGCAGTGCATCCCCAGTGGTGCCAGTGTACTCTCTGGACTCACTGCACTGCATCCCCATAGTTGACAGTGCAATCTCTGGACTCACTGCACTGCATCCCCAATGGTGCCACTGCACTCTCTGGACTCACTGCAGTGCATCCCATGTGGTGTCAGTGCACTCTCTGGACTCACTGCACTGCATCCCCAGTGGTGCAAGGGCACTCTCTGGACTCACTGCACTAAAACCCCAGTGGTGCCAGTGCGCTCTCTGGACTCACTGCAGTGCATCCCCAGTGGTGCCACTGGACTCTCTGGACTCACTGCAGTGCATCCCCTGTTGAGCCATTGCACACTCTGGACTCACTGCAATGCAGCCACTGAGGTGCTAGTGCACTCTCTGGATTCACTGCACTGCATCCCCAGTGGTGCCAGTGCACTCTCTGGACTCACTGCAGTGAATCCCCGGTGGTGCCAGTGCACAATCTGGACTCACTGAACTGCATCCCCAGTGTTGCCACTGCACTCTCTGGACTCACTGCAGTGCATCCCCAGTGGTGCTAGTGCACTCTCTGGACTCACTGCAGTGCATCTCCATTGGTGCCAGTGCACTCTCTGGACCCTCTGCATTGCATCCCCACTGGTGCCAGTGCCCTCTCTGGACTCACTGCACTGCATCTCCAGTGGTTCCAGTGCCCTCTCTTTAGTCACTGCGCTGCATCCCCAGTGGTGCCAGTGCACTCTCTGAACCCACTGCAGTGCATATCCAGTGGTGCCAGTGCACTCTCTGGACCCACTGCAGTGCATCCCCAGTGGTGCCAGTGCACTCTGTGGACTCACTGCACTGCATCCCCAGTGGTGACAGTGCACTCTCTGGACTCACTGCGCTGCATCCCCAGTGGTGCCTGTGCACAATCTGGAGTCACTGCAGTGTATCCCCAGTGGTGCCAGTGCACTCTGTGGACTCACTGCATTGCATCCCAGTGGGGCCAGTGCACTCTCTGGACTCACTGCACTGCATCCTCAATGGTGCCAGTGCACTCTCTGGACTCACTGCACTGCATCCCCAGTGGTGCCAGTGCACTCTCTGGAATCATTGCACTACATCCCCAGTGTGCCTGTGCACTCTCCGGACTCCCTGCACTGCATCCCCAGTGGTGCCAGTGCACTCTCTGGACTCACTGCACTGCATCCCCAGTGGTGCCAGTGCGCTCTCTGGACTCACTGCAGTGCATCCCTATTGGTGACAGTGCACTCTCTGGACTCACTGCAGTGAATCCCCGGTGGTGCCAGTGCACTCTCTGGACTCACTGCAGTGCATCACCAGTGGTGCCAGTGCACTCTCTGGACTCACTGCAGTGCATCCCCTGTGGTGCCAGTGCACTCTCTGGACTCACTGCACTAAATCCCCAGTGGTGCCAGTGCACTCTCTGGAGTCACTGCAGTGCATCTCCAGTGGTGCCAGTGCACTCTCTGGACTCACTGCACTGCATCCCCAGTGGTGCCAGTGCACTCTATGGAATCACTGCACTGCAACCCCAGTGGTGCCAGTGCACTTTCTGGACTCACTGAACTGCATTCCCGGTGGTGCCAGTGCACTCTCTGGACTCACGGCACTGCATCGCCACTGGTGCCAATGCACTCTCTGCACTCACTGCAGTGCATCCCCAGTGGTGCCAGTGCACTCTCTAGACTCACTGCAGTGAATCCCCACTGGTGCCAGTGCACGCTCTGGACTCACTGCAGTGAATCCCCGGTGGTGCCAGTGCACACTCTGTACTCACTGCACTGCATCCCCAGTGGTGCCAGTGCACTCTCTGGAGTCACTGCAGAGCATCCCCAGTGGTGCCAGTGCACTCTCTGGACTCACTGCAGTGCATCCCCAATGGTGCCTGTGCACTCTCTGGACTCACTGCAGTGCATCCCCCAGTGGTGCCACTGCACTCTCTGGACTCACTGCACTGCATCCCCAGTGGTGCCAGTGCACTCTCTGGACTCAATGAAGTGCATCCCCGAGTGGTGCCAGTGCACTCTCTGGACTCACTGCACTGCATCCCCATTGGTACCAGTGCGCACTGTAGACTCACTGCAGTGCATCACCAGTGGTGCCAGTGCACTCTCTGGACTTACTGCACTTCATCCCCACTTGTGCCAGTGCACTCTCTGGAGTCACTGAACTGCATCCCCAGTGGTGCCAGTGCACAATCTGGACTCACTGCAGTGCAACCCCGGTGGTGCCAGTGTACTCTCTGGACTCACTGCACTGCATCCCCAGTGGTGCCTGTGCAGTCTCTGGGCTCAGTGCATTGCATCCCCACAGGTGCAAGTGCACTCTCTGCACTCACTGCAGTGCGTCTCCAGTGGTGCCAGTGCACTCTCTGGACCCACTGCAGTGCACCCCCGATGGTGCCAGTGCACTCTCTGGACTCACTGCAGTGCATCCCCAGTGGTGCCAGTGCACTCTCTGGACTCACTGCACTGCATCCATAGTCGTGACGGTGCGCTCTCTGGAGACACTGCAGTGCATCTCCTCTGGTGCCAGTGCACTCTCTGGACTCACTGCAGTGCATCCCCAGTGGTGCCAGGGTACTCTCTGCAGTCACTGCAGTGCATCCCCAAAGGTGCCAGTGCCCTCTCTGGACTCACTGCAGTGCATACCCAGTGGTGCCAGTGCACGCTCTGGACTCACTGCAGTGAATCCCCGGTGGTGCCAGTGCACTCTCTGTACTCACTGCACTGCATCCCCAGTGGTGCCAGTGCACTCTCTGGACGCACTGCAGAGCATCCCCAGTGGTGCCAGTGCACTCTCTGGACTCACTGCAGTGCATCCCCAATGGTGCCTGTGCACTCTCTGGACTCACTGCAGTGCATCCCCAGTGGTGCCACTGCACTCTCTGGACTCACTGCACTGCATCCCCAGTGGTGCCAGTGCACTCTCTGGACCCACTGCAGTGCATCCCCAGTGGTGCCAGTGCACTCTCTGGACTCACTGCACTGCATCCGCAGTGGTGCCAGTGCACTCTCTGCACTCACTGCACTGCATCCCCAGTGGTGCCAGTGCACTCTCTGGAGTCACTGCACTGCATCCCCAGTGGTACCAGTGCGCACTGTAGACTCACTGCAGTGCAGCTCCTGAGGTGCCAGTGCACTCTCTGGACTCACTGCGCTGCATCCCCAGTGGTGCCAGTGCACTCTATGGACTCACTGCAGTGAATCCCCGGTGGTGCCAGTGCACTCTCTGGACTCACTGCCCTGCATCCCCAGTGGTGCCTGTGCAGTCTCTGGGCTCAGTGCATTGCATCCCCAGTGGTGCAAGTGCAGTCTCTGCACTCACTGCACTGCTTCCCCAAGGTGCCAGTGCGCTCTCTGGACTCACTGCAGTGCATCCCCAGTGGTGCCAGAGGACTCTCTGGAGTCACTGCAGTGCATCCCCTGTTGAGCCAGTGCACTCTCTGCACTCAGTGCACTGCATCCCCTGTGGTGCCAGTGCACTCTCTGGACTCACTGCACTGCATCCGCAGTGGTGCCAGTGCACTCTCTGGACTCACTGCACTGCATCACCAGTGGTGACAGTGCACTCTCTGGACTCACTGCAGTGCATTTCCAGTGTGCCAGTGCACTCTCTGGACTCACTGCAGCGCATCCCCAGTGGTGCCAGTGCATTCTCTGTAGTCACTGCGCTGCATCCCAAGTGGTGCCAGTGCACTCTCTGTAGTCACTGCGTTGCATCCTCAGTGGTGCCAGTGTACTCTCTGGACTCACTGCACTGCATCCCCAGTGGTGCCAGTGCACTCTCTGGACTCACTGCACTGCATCCCGAGTGGTGCCCGTGCACTCTCTGGAGGCACTGCAGTGCATCCCCAGTGTTGCCAGTGCACTCTCTGGACTCACTGCACTGCATCCCCTTTGGTGCCAGTGCACTCTTTCGAGTCATTGCACTGCATCCCGTGTGGTTGCAGTGCACTCTCTGGACTCACTGCACTGCATCCCCAGTGGTGCCAGTGCATTCCCTGGACTCACTGCACTGCATCCCCAGTGGTGCCAGTGCACTCTCTGGTGTACTGCACTGCATCCCCAGTGGTGCCTGTGCAGTCTCTGCACTCACTGCACTGCATCCCCAGTGGTGCCAGTGCACTCTCTGGACTCACTGCAGTGCATCCCCAGTGGTGCCAGTGCACTCTCTGGACTCACTGCAGTGCAGCCCCTGAGGTGCCAGTGCAATCTCTGGACTCACTGCTGTGCAGCTCCAGTGGTGCCAGTGCACTCTCTCGACTCACTGCACTGCATCCCCAGTGGTGCCAGTGCACTCTCTGGACTCACTGCAGTGCATCCCCAGTGGTGCCAGTACCCTCTCTGGAGTCACTACAGTGTATCCCCAGTGGTGCCAGTGCACTCTCTGGACTCACTGAACTGCAACCCCAGTGGTGCCAGGGCACTCTCTGGACTCACAGCACTGCATCCCTAGTGGTGCCAGTGCACTCTTTCGAGTCACTGCACTGCAACCGCAGTGGTGCCAGTGCACTCTCTCCACTCACTGCACTGCATCCCCAGTGGTGCCAGTCCGCTCTCTGGAGTACTGCACTGCATCCCCAGTGGTGCCAGTGCCCTCTCTGGACTCACTGCAGTGCATCCCCACTGGTGCCAGTGCAGTCTCTGGACTCACTGCAGTGCATACCCAGTGGTGCCAGTGCACTCTCTGGAGGCACTGCAGTGCTTCCGCAGTGGTGCCAGTGCACTCTGTGGACTCACTGTACTGTATCCACAGTGGTGTCAGTGCACTCTCTGGACTCACTGCACTGCAACCTCAGTGGTGCCAGTGCACTCTCTGGACTCACTGCACTGCATCCCCAGTGGTGCCAGTGCACTCTCTGCACTCACTGCAGTGCATCCCCAGTGGTGCCAGTGCACTCTCTGGACTCACTGCACTGCATCGCCAGTTGTGCCAGTGCACTCTCTGGACTCACTGCACTGCATCCCTTGTGGTGCCGGTGCACTCTCTGGACTCTCTACACTGCATCCCCAGTGGTGCCAGTGCACTCTCTGGACTCACTGCAGTGCATCCCCAGTGGTGCCAGTGCCCTCTCTGGAGTCACTGCAGTGTATCCCCAGTGGTTCCAGGGCACTCTCTGGACTCACAGCACTGCATCCCTAGTGGTGCCAGTGCACTCTTTCGAGTCACTGCACTGCATCCGCAGTGGTGCCAGTGCACTCTCTCCACTCACTGCACTGCATCCCCAGTGGTGCCAGTCCGCTCTCTGGAGTACTGCACTGCATCCCCAGTAGTGCCAGTGCACTCTCTGGACTCACTGCAGTGCACCCCCAGTGGTACCAGTGCCCTCTCTGGACTCACTGCAGTGCATCCCCAGTGGTGCCAGGGTAGTCTCTGGACTCTCTACACTGCATCTCCAGTGGTGCTAGTGCAATCTCTGGACTCACTGCAGTGCACCTCCAGTTGTGCCAGTGCACTCTCTGCACTCACTGCACTGCATCCCCAGTGGTGCCAGTGCACTCTCTGGACTCACTGCACTGCGTACCCAGTGGCGCCAGTCCGCTCTCTGGAGTACTGCACTGCATCCCCAGTAGTGCCAGTGCACTCTCTGGACTCACTGCAGTGCATCCCCAGTGGTGCCAGGGCACTCTCTGGACTCACTGCACTGCATCCCCAGTGGTGCCAGTGCACTCTCTGGACTCACTGAACTGCATCCCCAGTGGTGCCAGTGCACTCTCTGGACTCAATGCAGTGCATCCTCACTGGTGCCAGGGCACTCTCTGCATTCACTGCAGTGCATCCCCAGTGGTACCAGTGCACTCTCTGGACTCACTGCACTGCATCCCCAGTGGTGCCAGTGCACTCTCTGGACTCACTGCACTGCATCACCAGTGGTGCCAGTGCACTCTCTGGACTCACTGCACTGCATCCCCAGTGGTGCCAGTGCACTCTCTGTACTCACTGCAGTGCATCCGCTGTGGTGCAAGTGCACTCTGTTGACTCACTGTACTGCATCCACAGTGGTGTCAGTGCACTCTCTGGACTCACTGCACTGCATCCGCAGTGGAGCCAGTGCAATCTTTCGAGTCACTGCACTGCATCCCCAGTGGTGCCAATGCACTCTCTGGACTCACTGCACTGCATCCCCAGTGGTGCCAGTGCACTCTCTGGAGTACTGCACTGCATCCCCAGTGGTGCCAGTGCACTCTCTGGACTCACTGCACTGCATCCGCAATGGTGCCAGTGCACTCTTTCGTGTCACTGCACTGCATCCGCAGTGGTGCCAGTGCACTCTCTCCACTCACTGCACTGCATCCCCAGTGGTGCCAGTCCACTCTCTGGAGTACTGCACTGCATCCCCAGTGGTGCCAGTGCACTCTCTGGACTCACTCAGTGCATCCCCAGTGGTGCCAGGGCACTCTCTGGACTCACTGCAGTGCATCCCCAGTGGTGCCAGGGTAGTCTCTGGACTCTATACACTGCATCTCCAGTGGTGCCAGTGCACTCTCTTGACTCACTGCAGTGCAGCCCCTGAGGTGCCAGTGCAGTCTCTGGACTCACTGCAGTGCTTCCCCAGTGGTGCCAGTGCACTCTCTGGACTCACTGCAGTGAATCCCCGGTGGTGCCAGTGCACTCTCTGGACTCACTGCAGTGCATCACCAGTGTTGCCAGTGCAATCTGTTTACTCACTGCAGTGCATCACCAGTGGTGCCAGTGCACTCTCTGGACTCACTGCAGTGCAGACCCAGTGGTGCCAGTGCACTCTCTGGAGTCACTGCACTGCATCCCCAGTGTTGCCAGTGCACTCTCTGGACTCACTGCACTCCATCCCCAGTGGTGCCAGTGCACTCTCTGGACTCACTGCACTGCATCCCCAGTGGTGCCAATGCACTCTCTGGACTCACTGCTCTGCATCCCCAGTGGAGCCAGTGCACTCTCTGGACTCACTGTAGTGCATCCCACTGGTGCCAGTGCACTCTCTGGAGTCACTGCACTGCATCCCCAGTGGAGCCACTGCACTCTCTGGACTCACCGGGCTGCATCCCCAGTGGTGCCAGTGCACTCTATGGACTCACTGCAGTGCATCCCCAGTGGTGCCAGTGCACTCTCTGGACGCACTGCACTGCATCCCCAGTGGTGCCAGTGCACTCTTTGGACTCACTTCACTGCATCCCCAGTGGTGCCTGTGCAGTCTCTGGACTCACTGCAGTGCATCCCCACTGGTGCCAGTGCACTCTCTGGACTCACTGCACTGCATCCCCAGTGGTGCCACTGCACTCTCTGGACTCACTGCACTCCATCCCCAATGGTGCCAGTGCACTCTCTGGACTCACTGCAGTGCATCCCCAAAGGTACCAGTGCGCACTGTAGACTCACTGCAGTGCAGCTCCTGAGGTGCCAGTGCACTCTCTGGACTCACTGCGCTGCATCCCCAGTGGTGCCAGTGCACTCTCTGGACTCACTGCAGTGAATTCCCGGTGGTGCCAGTGCACTCTGTGGACTCACTGAACTGCATCCCCAGTGGTGCCTGTGCAGTCTCTGGGCTCAGTGCATTGCATCCCCAGTGGTGCAAGTGCAGTCTCTGCACTCACTGCAGTACATCTCCAGTGGTGCCAGTGCACTCTCTGGACCCACTGCAGTGCACCCCCCAATGGTGACAGTACACTCTATGGACTCACTGCAGTGCATCCCCAGTGGTGCCAGTGCACTCTCTGGACTCACTGCACTGCATCCCCAGTGGTGACAGTGCGTTCTCTGGAGACACTGAAGTGCATCCCCAGTGGTGCCAGTGCACTCTCTGGACTCACTGCAGTGCATCCCCAGTGGTGCCAGGGTACTCTCTGCAGTCACTGCAGTGCATCCCCAACGGTGCCAGTGCACTCTCTGGACTCACTGCACTGCATCCCCAGTGGTGCCAGTGTACTCTCTGGACTCACTGCACTGCATCCCCAGTGGTGCCAGTGCACTCTCTGGACTCACTGCAGTGCATCCCCAAGGTGCCAGTGCACTCTCTGGACTCACTGCAGTGCATCCCATGTGGTGTAAGTGCACTCTCTGGACTCACTGCAGTGCATCCCCAGTGGTGCAAGGGCACTCTCTGGACTCACTGCACTAAAACCCCAGTGGTGCCAGTGCACTCTCTGGACTCACAGCACTGCATCCCCAATGGTGCCACTGCACTCTCTGGACTCACTGCAGTGCATCCCCAGTGGTGCCAGTGGACTCTCTGGACTCACTGCAGTGCATCCCCAGTGGTGCCAGTGTACTCTCTGGACTCACTGCACTGCATCCCCATTGTTGACAGTGCACTCTCTGGACTCACTGCACTGCATCCCCAATGGTGCCACTGCACTCTCTGGACTCACTGCAGTGCATCCCATGTGGTGTCAGTGCACTCTCTGGACTCACTGCACTGCATCCCCAGTGGTGCAAGGGCACTCTCTGGACTCACTGCACTAAAACCCCAGTGGTGCCAGTGCACTCTCTGGACTCACTGCAGTGCATCCCCAGTGGTGCCACTGGACTCTCTGGACTCACTGCAGTGCATCCCCTGTTGAGCCATTGCACACTCTGGACTCACTGCAATGCAGCCACTGAGGTGCTAGTGCACTCTCTGGATTCACTGCACTGCATCCCCAGTGGTGCCAGTGCACTCTCTGGACTCACTGCAGTGAATCCCCGGTGGTGCCAGTGCACTCTCTGGACTCACTGAACTGCATCCCCAGTGTTGCCACTGCACTCTCTGGACTCACTGCAGTGCATCCCCAGTGGTGCTAGTGCACTCTCTGGACTCACTGCAGTGCATCTCCATTGGTGCCAGTGCACTCTCTGGACCCTCTGCATTGCATCCCCACTGGTGCCAGTGCCCTCTCTGGACTCACTGCACTGCATCTCCAGTGTTGCCAGTGCCCTCTCTTTAGTCACTGCGCTGCATCCCCAGTGGTGCCAGTGCACTCTCTGAACCCACTGCAGTGCATATCCAGTGGTGCCAGTGCACTCTCTGGACCCACTGCAGTGCATCCCCAGTGGTGCCAGTGCACTCTGTGGACTCACTGCACTGCATCCCCAGTGGTGCCAGTGCGCTCTCTGGACTCACTGCAGTGCATCCCTATTGGTGACAGTGCACTCTCTGGACTCACTGCAGTGAATCCCCGGTGGTGCCAGTGCACTCTCTGGACTCACTGCAGTGCATCACCAGTGGTGCCAGTGCACTCTCTGGACTCACTGCAGTGCATCCCCTGTGGTGCCAGTGCACTCTCTGGACTCACTGCACTAAATCCCCAGTGGTGCCAGTGCACTCTCTGGAGTCACTGCAGTGCATCTCCAGTGGTGCCAGTGCACTCTCTGGACTCACTGCACTGCATCCCCAGTGGTGCCAGTGCACTCTCTGGACTCACTGCACTGCATCCATAGTCGTGACGGTGCGCTCTCTGGAGACACTGCAGTGCATCTCCTCTGGTGCCAGTGCACTCTCTGGACTCACTGCAGTGCATCCCCAGTGGTGCCAGGGTACTCTCTGCAGTCACTGCAGTGCATCCCCAAAGGTGCCAGTGCCCTCTCTGGACTCACTGCAGTGCATACCCAGTGGTGCCAGTGCACGCTCTGGACTCACTGCAGTGAATCCCCGGTGGTGCCAGTGCACTCTCTGTACTCACTGCACTGCATCCCCAGTGGTGCCAGTGCACTCTCTGGACGCACTGCAGAGCATCCCCAGTGGTGCCAGTGCACTCTCTGGACTCACTGCAGTGCATCCCCAGTGGTGCCAGGGTACTCTCTGCAGTCACTGCAGTGCATCCCCAACGGTGCCAGTGCACTCTCTGGACTCACTGCACTGCATCCCCAGTGGTGCCAGTGTACTCTCTGGACTCACTGCACTGCATCCCCAGTGGTGCCAGTGCACTCTCTGGACTCACTGCAGTGCATCCCCAAGGTGCCAGTGCACTCTCTGGACTCACTGCAGTGCATCCCATGTGGTGTAAGTGCACTCTCTGGACTCACTGCAGTGCATCCCCAGTGGTGCAAGGGCACTCTCTGGACTCACTGCACTAAAACCCCAGTGGTGCCAGTGCACTCTCTGGACTCACAGCACTGCATCCCCAATGGTGCCACTGCACTCTCTGGACTCACTGCAGTGCATCCCCAGTGGTGCCAGTGGACTCTCTGGACTCACTGCAGTGCATCCCCAGTGGTGCCAGTGTACTCTCTGGACTCACTGCACTGCATCCCCATTGTTGACAGTGCACTCTCTGGACTCACTGCACTGCATCCCCAATGGTGCCACTGCACTCTCTGGACTCACTGCAGTGCATCCCATGTGGTGTCAGTGCACTCTCTGGACTCACTGCACTGCATCCCCAGTGGTGCAAGGGCACTCTCTGGACTCACTGCAGTGAATCCCCGGTGGTGCCAGTGCACTCTCTGGACTCACTGAACTGCATCCCCAGTGTTGCCACTGCACTCTCTGGACTCACTGCAGTGCATCCCCAGTGGTGCTAGTGCACTCTCTGGACTCACTGCAGTGCATCTCCATTGGTGCCAGTGCACTCTCTGGACCCTCTGCATTGCATCCCCACTGGTGCCAGTGCCCTCTCTGGACTCACTGCACTGCATCTCCAGTGGTGCCAGTGCCCTCTCTTTAGTCACTGCGCTGCATCCCCAGTGGTGCCAGTGCACTCTCTGAACCCACTGCAGTGCATATCCAGTGGTGCCAGTGCACTCTCTGGACCCACTGCAGTGCATCCCCAGTGGTGCCAGTGCACTCTGTGGACTCACTGCACTGCATCCCCAGTGGTGACAGTGCACTCTCTGGACTCACTGCGCTGCATCCCCAGTGGTGCCTGTGCACAATCTGGAGTCACTGCAGTGTATCCCCAGTGGTGCCAGTGCACTCTGTGGACTCACTGCATTGCATCCCAGTGGGGCCAGTGCACTCTCTGGACTCACTGCACTGCATCCTCAATGGTGCCAGTGCACTCTCTGGACTCACTGCACTGCATCCCCAGTGGTGCCAGTGCACTCTCTGGAATCATTGCACTACATCCCCAGTGTGCCTGTGCACTCTCCGGACTCCCTGCACTGCATCCCCAGTGGTGCCAGTGCACTCTCTGGAGTCACTGCACTGCATCCCCAGTGGTGCCAGTGCGCTCTCTGGACTCACTGCAGTGCATCCCTATTGGTGACAGTGCACTCTCTGGACTCACTGCAGTGAATCCCCGGTGGTGCCAGTGCACTCTCTGGACTCACTGCAGTGCATCACCAGTGGTGCCAGTGCACTCTCTGGACTCACTGCAGTGCATCCCCTGTGGTGCCAGTGCACTCTCTGGACTCACTGCACTAAATCCCCAGTGGTGCCAGTGCACTCTCTGGAGTCACTGCAGTGCATCTCCAGTGGTGCCAGTGCACTCTCTGGACTCACTGCACTGCATCCCCAGTGGTGCCAGTGCACTCTATGGAATCACTGCACTGCAACCCCAGTGGTGCCAGTGCACTTTCTGGACTCACTGAACTGCATTCCCGGTGGTGCCAGTGCACTCTCTGGACTCACGGCACTGCATCGCCACTGGTGCCAATGCACTCTCTGCACTCACTGCAGTGCATCCCCAGTGGTGCCAGTGCACTCTCTAGACTCACTGCAGTGAATCCCCACTGGTGCCAGTGCACGCTCTGGACTCACTGCAGTGAATCCCCGGTGGTGCCAGTGCACACTCTGTACTCACTGCACTGCATCCCCAGTGGTGCCAGTGCACTCTCTGGAGTCACTGCAGAGCATCCCCAGTGGTGCCAGTGCACTCTCTGGACTCACTGCGGTGCATCCCCAATGGTGCCTGTGCACTCTCTGGACTCACTGCAGTGCATCCCCCAGTGGTGCCACTGCACTCTCTGGACTCACTGCACTGCATCCCCAGTGGTGCCAGTGCACTCTCTGGACTCAATGAAGTGCATCCCCGAGTGGTGCCAGTGCACTCTCTGGACTCACTGCACTGCATCCCCATTGGTACCAGTGCGCACTGTAGACTCACTGCAGTGCATCACCAGTGGTGCCAGTGCACTCTCTGGACTTACTGCACTTCATCCCCACTTGTGCCAGTGCACTCTCTGGAGTCACTGAACTGCATCCCCAGTGGTGCCAGTGCACAATCTGGACTCACTGCAGTGCAACCCCGGTGGTGCCAGTGTACTCTCTGGACTCACTGCACTGCATCCCCAGTGGTGCCTGTGCAGTCTCTGGGCTCAGTGCATTGCATCCCCACAGGTGCAAGTGCACTCTCTGCACTCACTGCAGTGCGTCTCCAGTGGTGCCAGTGCACTCTCTGGACCCACTTCAGTGCACCCCCGATGGTGCCAGTGCACTCTCTGGACTCACTGCAGTGCATCCCCAGTGGTGCCAGTGCACTCTCTGGACTCACTGCACTGCATCCATAGTCGTGACGGTGCGCTCTCTGGAGACACTGCAGTGCATCTCCTCTGGTGCCAGTGCACTCTCTGGACTCACTGCAGTGCATCCCCAGTGGTGCCAGGGTACTCTCTGCAGTCACTGCAGTGCATCCCCAAAGGTGCCAGTGCCCTCTCTGGACTCACTGCAGTGCATACCCAGTGGTGCCGGTGCACGCTCTGGACTCACTGCAGTGAATCCCCGGTGGTGCCAGTGCACTCTCTCTACTCACTGCACTGCATCCCCAGTGGTGCCAGTGCACTCTCTGGACGCACTGCAGAGCATCCCCAGTGGTGCCAGTGCACTCTCTGGACTCACTGCAGTGCATCCCCAATGGTGCCTGTGCACTCTCTGGACTCACTGCAGTGCATCCCCAGTGGTGCCACTGCACTCTCTGGACTCACTGCACTGCATCCCCAGTGGTGCCAGTGCACTCTCTGGACTCACTGCACTGCATCCGCAGTGGTGCCAGTGCACTCTCTGCACTCACTGCACTGCATCCCCAGTGGTGCCAGTGCACTCTCTGGAGTCACTGCACTGCATCCCCAGTGGTGCCATTGCACTCTCTGGACTCACTGCACTGCATCCCCAGTGGTACCAGTGCGCACTGTAGACTCACTGCAGTGCAGCTCCTGAGGTGCCAGTGCACTCTCTGGACTCACTGCGCTGCATCCCCAGTGGTGCCAGTGCACTCTATGGACTCACTGCAGTGAATCCCCGGTGGTGCCAGTGCACTCTCTGGACTCACTGCCCTGCATCCCCAGTGGTGCCTGTGCAGTCTCTGGGCTCAGTGCATTGCATCCCCAGTGGTGCAAGTGCAGTCTCTGCACTCACTGCAGTGCATCTCCAGTGGTGCCAGTGCACTCTCTGGACCCACTGCAGTGCACCCCCAATGGTGCCAGTGCACTCTCTGGACTCACTGCAGTGCATCCCCAGTGGTGCCACTGTACTCTCTGGACTCACTGCACTGCATCCCCAGTGGTGCCAGTGCACTCTCTGGAGTCACTGCACTGCATCCCCAGTGGTGCCAGTGCACTCTCTGCACTCACTGCAGTGCATCCCCAGTGGTGCCAGTGCACTCTCTGGACTCACTGCACTGCATCGCCAGTTGTGCCAGTGCACTCTCTGGACTCACTGCACTGCATCCCTTGTGGTGCCGGTGCACTCTCTGGACTCTCTACACTGCATCCCCAGTGGTGCCAGTGCACTCTCTGGACTCACTGCAGTGCATCCCCAGTGGTGCCAGTGCCCTCTCTGGAGTCACTGCAGTGTATCCCCAGTGGTTCCAGGGCACTCTCTGGACTCACAGCACTGCATCCCTAGTGGTGCCAGTGCACTCTTTCGAGTCACTGCACTGCATCCGCAGTGGTGCCAGTGCACTCTCTCCACTCACTGCACTGCATCCCCAGTGGTGCCAGTCCGCTCTCTGGAGTACTGCACTGCACCCCCAGTGGTACCAGTGCCCTCTCTGGACTCACTGCAGTGCATCCCCAGTGGTGCCAGGGTAGTCTCTGGACTCTCTACACTGCATCTCCAGTGGTGCTAGTGCAATCTCTGGACTCACTGCAGTGCACCTCCAGTTGTGCCAGTGCACTCTCTGCACTCACTGCACTGCATCCCCAGTGGTGCCAGTGCACTCTCTGGACTCACTGCACTGCGTACCCAGTGGCGCCAGTCCGCTCTCTGGAGTACTGCACTGCATCCCCAGTAGTGCCAGTGCACTCTCTGGACTCACTGCAGTGCATCCCCAGTGGTGCCAGGGCACTCTCTGGACTCACTGCACTGCATCCCCAGTGGTGCCAGTGCACTCTCTGGACTCACTGAACTGCATCCCCAGTGGTGCCAGTGCACTCTCTGGACTCAATGCAGTGCATCCTCACTGGTGCCAGGGCACTCTCTGCATTCACTGCAGTGCATCCCCAGTGGTACCAGTGCACTCTCTGGACTCACTGCACTGCATCCCCAGTGGTGCCAGTGCACTCTCTGGACTCACTGCACTGCATCACCAGTGGTGCCAGTGCACTCTCTGGACTCACTGCACTGCATCCCCAGTGGTGCCAGTGCACTCTCTGTACTCACTGCAGTGCATCCGCTGTGGTGCAAGTGCACTCTGTTGACTCACTGTACTGCATCCACAGTGGTGTCAGTGCACTCTCTGGACTCACTGCACTGCATCCGCAGTGGAGCCAGTGCAATCTTTCGAGTCACTGCACTGCATCCCCAGTGGTGCCAATGCACTCTCTGGACTCACTGCACTGCATCCCCAGTGGTGCCAGTGCACTCTCTGGAGTACTGCACTGCATCCCCAGTGGTGCCAGTGCACTCTCTGGACTCACTGCACTGCATCCGCAATGGTGCCAGTGCACTCTTTCGTGTCACTGCACTGCATCCGCAGTGGTGCCAGTGCACTCTCTCCACTCACTGCACTGCATCCCCAGTGGTGCCAGTCCACTCTCTGGAGTACTGCACTGCATCCCCAGTGGTGCCAGTGCACTCTCTGGACTCACTCAGTGCATCCCCAGTGGTGCCAGGGCACTCTCTGGACTCACTGCAGTGCATCCCCAGTGGTGCCAGGGTAGTCTCTGGACTCTATACACTGCATCTCCAGTGGTGCCAGTGCACTCTCTTGACTCACTGCAGTGCAGCCCCTGAGGTGCCAGTGCAGTCTCTGGACTCACTGCAGTGCTTCCCCAGTGGTGCCAGTGCACTCTCTGGACTCACTGCAGTGAATCTCCGGTGGTGCCAGTGCACTCTCTGGACTCACTGCAGTGCATCACCAGTGTTGCCAGTGCAATCTGTTTACTCACTGCAGTGCATCACCAGTGGTGCCAGTGCACTCTCTGGACTCACTGCAGTGCAGACCCAGTGGTGCCAGTGCACTCTCTGGAGTCACTGCACTGCATCCCCAGTGTTGCCAGTGCACTCTCTGGACTCACTGCACTCCATCCCCAGTGGTGCCAGTGCACTCTCTGGACTCACTGCACTGCATCCCCAGTGGTGCCAATGCACTCTCTGGACTCACTGCTCTGCATCCCCAGTGGAGCCAGTGCACTCTCTGGACTCACTGTAGTGCATCCCACTGGTGCCAGTGCACTCTCTGGAGTCACTGCACTGCATCCCCAGTGGAGCCACTGCACTCTCTGGACTCACCGGGCTGCATCCCCAGTGGTGCCAGTGCACTCTATGGACTCACTGCAGTGCATCCCCAGTGGTGCCAGTGCACTCTCTGGACGCACTGCACTGCATCCCCAGTGGTGCCAGTGCACTCTTTGGACTCACTTCACTGCATCCCCAGTGGTGCCTGTGCAGTCTCTGGACTCACTGCAGTGCATCCCCACTGGTGCCAGTGCACTCTCTGGACTCACTGCACTGCATCCCCAGTGGTGCCACTGCACTCTCTGGACTCACTGCACTCCATCCCCAATGGTGCCAGTGCACTCTCTGGACTCACTGCAGTGCATCCCCAAAGGTACCAGTGCGCACTGTAGACTCACTGCAGTGCAGCTCCTGAGGTGCCAGTGCACTCTCTGGACTCACTGCGCTGCATCCCCAGTGGTGCCAGTGCACTCTCTGGACTCACTGCAGTGAATTCCCGGTGGTGCCAGTGCACTCTGTGGACTCACTGAACTGCATCCCCAGTGGTGCCTGTGCAGTCTCTGGGCTCAGTGCATTGCATCCCCAGTGGTGCAAGTGCAGTCTCTGCACTCACTGCAGTACATCTCCAGTGGTGCCAGTGCACTCTCTGGACCCACTGCAGTGCACCCCCCAATGGTGACAGTACACTCTATGGACTCACTGCAGTGCATCCCCAGTGGTGCCAGTGCACTCTCTGGACTCACTGCACTGCATCCCCAGTGGTGACAGTGCGTTCTCTGGAGACACTGAAGTGCATCCCCAGTGGTGCCAGTGCACTCTCTGGACTCACTGCAGTGCATCCCCAGTGGTGCCAGGGTACTCTCTGCAGTCACTGCAGTGCATCCCCAACGGTGCCAGTGCACTCTCTGGACTCACTGCACTGCATCCCCAGTGGTGCCAGTGTACTCTCTGGACTCACTGCACTGCATCCCCAGTGGTGCCAGTGCACTCTCTGGACTCACTGCAGTGCATCCCCAAGGTGCCAGTGCACTCTCTGGACTCACTGCAGTGCATCCCATGTGGTGTAAGTGCACTCTCTGGACTCACTGCAGTGCATCCCCAGTGGTGCAAGGGCACTCTCTGGACTCACTGCACTAAAACCCCAGTGGTGCCAGTGCACTCTCTGGACTCACAGCACTGCATCCCCAATGGTGCCACTGCACTCTCTGGACTCACTGCAGTGCATCCCCAGTGGTGCCAGTGGACTCTCTGGACTCACTGCAGTGCATCCCCAGTGGTGCCAGTGTACTCTCTGGACTCACTGCACTGCATCCCCATTGTTGACAGTGCACTCTCTGGACTCACTGCACTGCATCCCCAATGGTGCCACTGCACTCTCTGGACTCACTGCAGTGCATCCCATGTGGTGTCAGTGCACTCTCTGGACTCACTGCACTGCATCCCCAGTGGTGCAAGGGCACTCTCTGGACTCACTGCACTAAAACCCCAGTGGTGCCAGTGCACTCTCTGGACTCACTGCAGTGCATCCCCAGTGGTGCCACTGGACTCTCTGGACTCACTGCAGTGCATCCCCTGTTGAGCCATTGCACACTCTGGACTCACTGCAATGCAGCCACTGAGGTGCTAGTGCACTCTCTGGATTCACTGCACTGCATCCCCAGTGGTGCCAGTGCACTCTCTGGACTCACTGCAGTGAATCCCCGGTGGTGCCAGTGCACTCTCTGGACTCACTGAACTGCATCCCCAGTGTTGCCACTGCACTCTCTGGACTCACTGCAGTGCATCCCCAGTGGTGCTAGTGCACTCTCTGGACTCACTGCAGTGCATCTCCATTGGTGCCAGTGCACTCTCTGGACCCTCTGCATTGCATCCCCACTGGTGCCAGTGCCCTCTCTGGACTCACTGCACTGCATCTCCAGTGTTGCCAGTGCCCTCTCTTTAGTCACTGCGCTGCATCCCCAGTGGTGCCAGTGCACTCTCTGAACCCACTGCAGTGCATAGCCAGTGGTGCCAGTGCACTCTCTGGACCCACTGCAGTGCATCCCCAGTGGTGCCAGTGCACTCTGTGGACTCACTGCACTGCATCCCCAGTGGTGCCAGTGCGCTCTCTGGACTCACTGCAGTGCATCCCTATTGGTGACAGTGCACTCTCTGGACTCACTGCAGTGAATCCCCGGTGGTGCCAGTGCACTCTCTGGACTCACTGCAGTGCATCACCAGTGGTGCCAGTGCACTCTCTGGACTCACTGCAGTGCATCCCCTGTGGTGCCAGTGCACTCTCTGGACTCACTGCACTAAATCCCCAGTGGTGCCAGTGCACTCTCTGGAGTCACTGCAGTGCATCTCCAGTGGTGCCAGTGCACTCTCTGGACTCACTGCACTGCATCCCCAGTGGTGCCAGTGCACTCTATGGAATCACTGCACTGCAACCCCAGTGGTGCCAGTCCACTTTCTGGACTCACTGAACTGCATTCCCGGTGGTGCCAGTGCACTCTCTGGACTCACGGCACTGCATCGCCACTGGTGCCAATGCACTCTCTGCACTCACTGCAGTGCATCCCCAGTGGTGCCAGTGCACTCTCTAGACTCACTGCAGTGAATCCCCACTGGTGCCAGTGCACGCTCTGGACTCACTGCAGTGAATCCCCGGTGGTGCCAGTGCACACTCTGTACTCACTGCACTGCATCCCCAGTGGTGCCAGTGCACTCTCTGGAGTCACTGCAGAGCATCCCCAGTGGTGCCAGTGCACTCTCTGGACTCACTGCGGTGCATCCCCAATGGTGCCTGTGCACTCTCTGGACTCACTGCAGTGCATCCCCCAGTGGTGCCACTGCACTCTCTGGACTCACTGCACTGCATCCCCAGTGGTGCCAGTGCACTCTCTGGACTCAATGAAGTGCATCCCCGAGTGGTGCCAGTGCACTCTCTGGACTCACTGCACTGCATCCCCATTGGTACCAGTGCGCACTGTAGACTCACTGCAGTGCATCACCAGTGGTGCCAGTGCACTCTCTGGACTTACTGCACTTCATCCCCACTTGTGCCAGTGCACTCTCTGGAGTCACTGAACTGCATCCCCAGTGGTGCCAGTGCACAATCTGGACTCACTGCAGTGCAACCCCGGTGGTGCCAGTGTACTCTCTGGACTCACTGCACTGCATCCCCAGTGGTGCCTGTGCAGTCTCTGGGCTCAGTGCATTGCATCCCCACAGGTGCAAGTGCACTCTCTGCACTCACTGCAGTGCGTCTCCAGTGGTGCCAGTGCACTCTCTGGACCCACTGCAGTGCACCCCCGATGGTGCCAGTGCACTCTCTGGACTCACTGCAGTGCATCCCCAGTGGTGCCAGTGCACTCTCTGGACTCACTGCACTGCATCCATAGTCGTGACGGTGCGCTCTCTGGAGACACTGCAGTGCATCTCCTCTGGTGCCAGTGCACTCTCTGGACTCACTGCAGTGCATCCCCAGTGGTGCCAGGGTACTCTCTGCAGTCACTGCAGTGCATCCCCAAAGGTGCCAGTGCCCTCTCTGGACTCACTGCAGTGCATACCCAGTGGTGCCAGTGCACGCTCTGGACTCACTGCAGTGAATCCCCGGTGGTGCCAGTGCACTCTCTGTACTCACTGCACTGCATCCCCAGTGGTGCCAGTGCACTCTCTGGACGCACTGCAGAGCATCCCCAGTGGTGCCAGTGCACTCTCTGGACTCACTGCAGTGCATCCCCAGTGGTGCCAGGGTACTCTCTGCAGTCACTGCAGTGCATCCCCAACGGTGCCAGTGCACTCTCTGGACTCACTGCACTGCATCCCCAGTGGTGCCAGTGTACTCTCTGGACTCACTGCACTGCATCCCCAGTGGTGCCAGTGCACTCTCTGGACTCACTGCAGTGCATCCCCAAGGTGCCAGTGCACTCTCTGGACTCACTGCAGTGCATCCCATGTGGTGTAAGTGCACTCTCTGGACTCACTGCAGTGCATCCCCAGTGGTGCAAGGGCACTCTCTGGACTCACTGCACTAAAACCCCAGTGGTGCCAGTGCACTCTCTGGACTCACAGCACTGCATCCCCAATGGTGCCACTGCACTCTCTGGACTCACTGCAGTGCATCCCCAGTGGTGCCAGTGGACTCTCTGGACTCACTGCAGTGCATCCCCAGTGGTGCCAGTGTACTCTCTGGACTCACTGCACTGCATCCCCATTGTTGACAGTGCACTCTCTGGACTCACTGCACTGCATCCCCAATGGTGCCACTGCACTCTCTGGACTCACTGCAGTGCATCCCATGTGGTGTCAGTGCACTCTCTGGACTCACTGCACTGCATCCCCAGTGGTGCAAGGGCACTCTCTGGACTCACTGCAGTGAATCCCCGGTGGTGCCAGTGCACTCTCTGGACTCACTGAACTGCATCCCCAGTGTTGCCACTGCACTCTCTGGACTCACTGCAGTGCATCCCCAGTGGTGCTAGTGCACTCTCTGGACTCACTGCAGTGCATCTCCATTGGTGCCAGTGCACTCTCTGGACCCTCTGCATTGCATCCCCACTGGTGCCAGTGCCCTCTCTGGACTCACTGCACTGCATCTCCAGTGGTGCCAGTGCCCTCTCTTTAGTCACTGCGCTGCATCCCCAGTGGTGCCAGTGCACTCTCTGAACCCACTGCAGTGCATATCCAGTGGTGCCAGTGCACTCTCTGGACCCACTGCAGTGCATCCCCAGTGGTGCCAGTGCACTCTGTGGACTCACTGCACTGCATCCCCAGTGGTGACAGTGCACTCTCTGGACTCACTGCGCTGCATCCCCAGTGGTGCCTGTGCACAATCTGGAGTCACTGCAGTGTATCCCCAGTGGTGCCAGTGCACTCTGTGGACTCACTGCATTGCATCCCAGTGGGGCCAGTGCACTCTCTGGACTCACTGCACTGCATCCTCAATGGTGCCAGTGCACTCTCTGGACTCACTGCACTGCATCCCCAGTGGTGCCAGTGCACTCTCTGGAATCATTGCACTACATCCCCAGTGTGCCTGTGCACTCTCCGGACTCCCTGCACTGCATCCCCAGTGGTGCCAGTGCACTCTCTGGAGTCACTGCACTGCATCCCCAGTGGTGCCAGTGCGCTCTCTGGACTCACTGCAGTGCATCCCTATTGGTGACAGTGCACTCTCTGGACTCACTGCAGTGAATCCCCGGTGGTGCCAGTGCACTCTCTGGACTCACTGCAGTGCATCACCAGTGGTGCCAGTGCACTCTCTGGACTCACTGCAGTGCATCCCCTGTGGTGCCAGTGCACTCTCTGGACTCACTGCACTAAATCCCCAGTGGTGCCAGTGCACTCTCTGGAATCACTGCAGTGCATCTCCAGTGGTGCCAGTGCACTCTCTGGACTCACTGCACTGCATCCCCAGTGGTGCCAGTGCACTCTATGGAATCACTGCACTGCAACCCCAGTGGTGCCAGTGCACTTTCTGGACTCACTGAACTGCATTCCCGGTGGTGCCAGTGCACTCTCTGGACTCACGGCACTGCATCGCCACTGGTGCCAATGCACTCTCTGCACTCACTGCAGTGCATCCCCAGTGGTGCCAGTGCACTCTCTAGACTCACTGCAGTGAATCCCCACTGGTGCCAGTGCACGCTCTGGACTCACTGCAGTGAATCCCCGGTGGTGCCAGTGCACACTCTGTACTCACTGCACTGCATCCCCAGTGGTGCCAGTGCACTCTCTGGAGTCACTGCAGAGCATCCCCAGTGGTGCCAGTGCACTCTCTGGACTCACTGCGGTGCATCCCCAATGGTGCCTGTGCACTCTCTGGACTCACTGCAGTGCATCCCCCAGTGGTGCCACTGCACTCTCTGGACTCACTGCACTGCATCCCCAGTGGTGCCAGTGCACTCTCTGGACTCAATGAAGTGCATCCCCGAGTGGTGCCAGTGCACTCTCTGGACTCACTGCACTGCATCCCCATTGGTACCAGTGCGCACTGTAGACTCACTGCAGTGCATCACCAGTGGTGCCAGTGCACTCTCTGGACTTACTGCACTTCATCCCCACTTGTGCCAGTGCACTCTCTGGAGTCACTGAACTGCATCCCCAGTGGTGCCAGTGCACAATCTGGACTCACTGCAGTGCAACCCCGGTGGTGCCAGTGTACTCTCTGGACTCACTGCACTGCATCCCCAGTGGTGCCTGTGCAGTCTCTGGGCTCAGTGCATTGCATCCCCACAGGTGCAAGTGCACTCTCTGCACTCACTGCAGTGCGTCTCCAGTGGTGCCAGTGCACTCTCTGGACCCACTTCAGTGCACCCCCGATGGTGCCAGTGCACTCTCTGGACTCACTGCAGTGCATCCCCAGTGGTGCCAGTGCACTCTCTGGACTCACTGCACTGCATCCATAGTCGTGACGGTGCGCTCTCTGGAGACACTGCAGTGCATCTCCTCTGGTGCCAGTGCACTCTCTGGACTCACTGCAGTGCATCCCCAGTGGTGCCAGGGTACTCTCTGCAGTCACTGCAGTGCATCCCCAAAGGTGCCAGTGCCCTCTCTGGACTCACTGCAGTGCATACCCAGTGGTGCCGGTGCACGCTCTGGACTCACTGCAGTGAATCCCCGGTGGTGCCAGTGCACTCTCTCTACTCACTGCACTGCATCCCCAGTGGTGCCAGTGCACTCTCTGGACGCACTGCAGAGCATCCCCAGTGGTGCCAGTGCACTCTCTGGACTCACTGCAGTGCATCCCCAATGGTGCCTGTGCACTCTCTGGACTCACTGCAGTGCATCCCCAGTGGTGCCACTGCACTCTCTGGACTCACTGCACTGCATCCCCAGTGGTGCCAGTGCACTCTCTGGACTCACTGCACTGCATCCGCAGTGGTGCCAGTGCACTCTCTGCACTCACTGCACTGCATCCCCAGTGGTGCCAGTGCACTCTCTGGAGTCACTGCACTGCATCCCCAGTGGTGCCATTGCACTCTCTGGACTCACTGCACTGCATCCCCAGTGGTACCAGTGCGCACTGTAGACTCACTGCAGTGCAGCTCCTGAGGTGCCAGTGCACTCTCTGGACTCACTGCGCTGCATCCCCAGTGGTGCCAGTGCACTCTATGGACTCACTGCAGTGAATCCCCGGTGGTGCCAGTGCACTCTCTGGACTCACTGCCCTGCATCCCCAGTGGTGCCTGTGCAGTCTCTGGGCTCAGTGCATTGCATCCCCAGTGGTGCAAGTGCAGTCTCTGCACTCACTGCAGTGCATCTCCAGTGGTGCCAGTGCACTCTCTGGACCCACTGCAGTGCACCCCCAATGGTGCCAGTGCACTCTCTGGACTCACTGCAGTGCATCCCCAGTGGTGCCACTGTACTCTCTGGACTCACTGCACTGCATCCCCAGTGGTGCCAGTGCACTCTCTGGAGTCACTGCACTGCATCCCCAGTGTTGCCAGGGCACTCTCTGGACTCACTGCAGTGCATCCCCAGTGTTGCCTGTGCAGTCTCTGGACTCACTGCACTCCATCCCCTTCTGGTGTCTTTGCACTCTCTGGACTCACTGCACTGCTCCAGCTGCGGTAGCCGCTCCAGCCGCTTAGCCGCGGCATCCGCTCCAGCCGCGGCAACCGCTCCAGTCGCTGTAGCCCCTCCAGCCTCGGCAGCCGCTCCAGCCGCTCCAGCCGCGGCAGACGCGGCAGCCGCTCCAGCCGCTCCAGCCGCTCCAGCCGCTCCAGCCTCGGCAGACGCTCCAACCGCGGCAACGCTCCAGCCGCTCCAACCGCGGCATCCGCTCCAGCCGCGGCAGCCGCTCCAACCGCGGCAGCCGCTCCAGCCGTGGCAGCCGCTCCACTCGGTAGCGGCTGGAGCGGCTGCCGCGGCTGGAGCGGCTGGAGCGGCTGCCGCGGCTGGAGCGGGTAGCGCGGCTGGAGCGGCTGACGCGGCTGGAGCGGATGCCGAGGCTGGAGCGGATGCCGCGGCTGGTGCGGCTGGAGCGGCTGCCGCGGATGGAGCAGTGCAGTGAGTCCAGAGAGTGCACTGGCACCTTGGGGATGCAGTGCAGTGAGTCCAGAGAGTCAACTGGCACCACTGGGGATGCAGTGCAGTGAGTGCAGAGAGTGCACTGGCACCAGTGGGGATGCAGTGCAGTGAGTCCAGAGTGTGTACTGGCTCCACTGGGGATGCAGTGCAGTGAGTCCAGAGACTGCACTGGCACCACTGGGGATGCAGTGCAGCGACTCCAGAGAGTGCACTGGCTCCACTGGGGATGCAGTGCAGTGAGTCCAGAGAGTGCACTGGCACCACTGGGGATGCAGTGCAGTGAGTCCAGAGAGTTCACTGGCTCCACTGGGGATGCAGTGCAGTGAGTCCAGAGAGTGCACTGGCACCACTGGGGATGCACTGCAATGAGTCCAGATAGTGCACTGGCACCACCAGGGATGCAGTGCAGTGAGTGCAGAGAGTGCACTGGCACCACTGGGGATGCAGTGCAGTGAGTCCAGAGAGTGTACTGGCACCACTGGGGATGCAGTGCAGTGAGTCCAGAGACTGCACTGGCACCACTGGGGATGCAGTGCAGTGAGTCCAGAGAGTGCACTGGCCCCATAGGGGATATACTGCAGTGAGTCCAGAGGGTGCACTGGCACTAGAGGATATGTACTGCAGTGTCTCCAGAGAGTGCACTGGTACCACTGGGGATGAAGTGCAGTGAGTCCAGAGAGTGCACTGGCACCACTGGTGATGCAGTGCCGTGAGACCAGTGTGTGCACTGGCACCACTGGGGATGCAGTGCAGTGAGTTCATAGAGTGCACTGGCACCACTGGGGATGCAGTGCAGTGAGTCCAAAGAGTGCACAGGCACCACTGCGGATGCAGTGCATTGAGTCCAGAGAGTGCACTGGCACCTGTGGGGATGCACTGTAGTGAGTCCAGAGAGTGTACTGGCACCACAGGGAATGCACTGCAGTGAGCCCAGAGAGTGCACTGGCCCCAGTGGGGATGCAGTGCAGTGACTCCAGAGAGTGCACTGGCACCACTGGGGATGCAGTGCAGTGAGTCCAGAGAGTGCCCTGGAACCACTGGGGATGCAGTGCAGTGAGTCCAGAGAGTGCACTGGCACCACTGGTAATGCAGTACAGTGAGTCCAGAGAGTGCACTGGCACCACTGGGGATGCAGTGCAGTGACTCCAGAGAGTGCCCTGGCACAACTGGGAATGTAGTGCAGTGAGTCCAGAGAGAGCACTGGCACCACTGGGGATGCACTGCAGTGAGTAAACGGAGTGCACTGGCACCACTGGTGTTGCAGTGCCGTGAGTCCAGAGAGTGCACTGGCACCACTGGGGATGCAGTGCAGTGAGTCCAGAGAGTGCACTGTCAGCACTGGGGATGCAGTGCAGTCAGTCCAGAGAGTGCACAGGCACCACTGGGTATGCAGTGCAGTGAGTCCATAGAGTGCACTGGCACCACTGGGGATGCAGTGCAGTGAGTCCAGAGATTGCACTGGCTCCACTGGGGATGCAGTGCAGTGACTCCAGAGAGTGCACTGCCGCCAGTGGGGATGCACTGCAGTGAGTCCAGAGAGTGCAATGGCACCACTGGTGATGCAGTGCAGTGTCTCCAGAGAGTGCATTGGCACCACTGGTAATGCAGTGCAGTGAGTCCAGAGAGTGCACTGGCACCACTGGGGATGCAGTGCAGTGAGTCCAGAGAGTGCACTGGCACCACTGGGGATTCACTGTAGTGAGTCCAGAGAGTGCACTGGCACCACTGGGAATACACTGCAGTGAGTCCAGAGAGTGCACTGGCACCAAAGGGGATGGAGTGCAGTGAGTCCAGAGAGTGCACTGGCAACAATAGGGATGCACTGAAGTGAGTCCACAGAGTGCACTGGCAACAATGGGGATGCAGTGCAGTGAGTCCAGAGAGTACCCTGGCACTACAGGGTGTGCACTGCAGTGTCTCCAGAGAGTGCACTGGCACCATTGGGGATGCAGTGCAGTGAGTGCAGAGAGTGCACTGGCACCAGTGGGGATGCACTGCAGTGAGTCCAGAGAGTGCCCTGAAACCACTGCTGATGCAGTGCAGTGAGTGCAGAGAGTGCACTGGCACCACTGGGGATGTACTGCAGTGAGTCCAGAGAGTGCCCTGGCACCACTGGGGATCCACTGCAGTGAGTCCAGAGAGTGCCCTGAAACCACTGGGGATGCAGTGCAGTGAGTCCAGAGAGTGCACTGGCACCACAGAGAATGCACTGCAGTGAGTCCAGAGAGTGCACTGGCCCCATTGGGGATGCAGTGCAGTGAGTCCAGAGAGTGCAGTAGCAGCACTGGGGATGCAGTGCCGTGAGTCCAGAGAGTGCACTGGTACCACTGGGGATGCACTGCAGTGAGTCCAGAGAGTGCCCTGGAACCACTGCGGATGCAGTGCAGTGAGGCCAGAGAGTGCACTGGCACCACTGGCGATGCAGTGCAGTGACTCCAGAGAGTGCACTGGCACCAGTGGGGATGCAGTGCAGTGAGTCCAGAGAGTGCCCTGGGACCATTAGGGATGCAGTGCACTGACTCAGAGAGTGCACTGGCACCACTGGGGATGCGCTGCAATGAGTCCAGAGAGTGCACTGGCACCACTGGTGATGCAGTGCAGTGAGTCCAGAGAGTGCACTGGCACCACAGGGGATGCACTGCAGTTAGGCCAGAGAGTGCACTGGCACCACTGGGGATGCAGTGCAGTGAGTCCAGAGAGTGCACTGGCACCACTGGGGATGCAGTGCAGTGAGTCCAGAGAGTTCACTGGAAACAATGGGGATGCACTAAAGTGAGTCCAGAGAGTGTACTGGCTCCACTGGGGATGCAGTGCAGTGAGTCCAGAGACTGCACTGGCACTACTGGGGATGCAGTGCAGTGAGTACAGAGAGTGCCCTGGCCCCACAGGGGATGCACTGCAGTGACTCCTGAGAGTGCACTGGCACCTCTGGGGATGCACTGCAATGAGTCCAGAGAGTGCAATGGCACCATCGGGGATGTAGTGCAGTTAGTCGAGAGAGTGCACTGGCACCAGTGGGGATGCAGTGCAGTGAGTCTAGAGAGTGCACTGGCACCACTGGGGATGCAGTGCAGTGAGTCCTGAGAGTGTACTGGCACCAGTGGGGATGGAGTGCAGTGAGTCCAGAGACTGCACTGTCAGCACTGGGGATGCAGTGCAGTGACTCCTGAGAGTGCACTGGCACCACTGGGGATGCAGAGCAGGGAGTCAGGTGTGTGCGCTGGCACCACTGAGGATGCAGTGCAGTGAGTCCAGAGAGTGCACTGGCACCAATGGGGATGCAGTGCAGTGAGTCAAGAGAGTGCACTGGCACCTTGGGGATGCAGTGCAGTGAGTCCAGAGAGTGCCCTGGCACTAGTGGAGATGCACTGCAGTGTCTCCAGAGAGTGCACTGGCACCACTGGTAATGCAGTGCAGTGAGTGCAGAGAGTGCACTGGCACCACTGGGGATACAGTTCAGTGAGTACAGAGAGTGCACTGGCACCACTGGGGATGCAGTACACTGACTCAGAGAGTACACTGGCACCACTGGGGATGCACTGCAATGAATCCAGATAGTGCACTGGCACCACTGGGGATGCAGTGCAGTGAGTCCAGAGAGTGTACTGGCTCCACTGGCGATGCATTGCAGTGAGTCCAGAGAGTGCACTGGCACCACTGGGGATGCAGTGAAGGGAGTCCAGTGTGTGCATTGGCACCACTGAGGATGCAGTGCAGTGAGTGCAGAGAGTGCACTGGCACCACTGGGGATGCATTGCAGTGAGTCCAGAGAGTGCACTGGCACCACTGGAGATGCAGTGCAGTGAGTCCAGAGAGTGCACTGGCACCACAGATAATGCACTGCAGTGAGTCCAGAGAGTGCACTGGCACCACTGGGGATGCAGTGCATTGAGTCCAGAGAGTGCAGTAGCAGCACTTTGGATGCAGTGCCGTGAGTCCAGAGAGTGCATTGGCACCACTGGGGATGCAGTGCAGTGAGTCCAGAGAGTGCCATGGAACCACTGGGGATGCAGTGCAGTGAGGCCAGAGAGTGCACTGGCACCACTGGGGATGCAGTGCAGTGACTCCAGAGAGTGCACTGGCACCAGTGGGGATGAAGTGCAGTGAGTCCAGAGAGTGCACTGGCACCATTAGGGATGCAGTGCACTGAATCAGAGAGTGCACTGGCACCACTGGGGATGCGCTGCAATGAGTCCACATATTGCACTGGCACCACTGGTGATGCAGTGCAGTGAGTCCTGAGAGTGCACTGTCAGCACTGGGGTTGCAGTGCAGTGAGTCCAGAGAGTGCACTGGCACCACTGGGGATGCAGTGCAGTGAGTCCTGAGAGTGTACTGGCACCAGTGGAGATGGAGTGCAGTGAGTCCAGAGACTGCACTGTCAGCACTGGGGATGCAGTGCAGTGACTCCTGAGAGTGCACTGGCACCACTGGGGATGCAGAGCAGGGAGTCCAGAGAGTGCACTGGCACCAGTGGGGATGCAGTGCAGTGAGTCCAGAGGGTGCGCTGGCACCATTGGAGCTGTACTGCAGTGAGTCCAGAGATTGCACTGGCACCACTGGGGATGCACTGCAATGAGTCCAGATAGTGCACTGGTACCACTGGGGATGCAGTGCAGTGAGTCCAGAGAGTGCACTGGCACCACTGGGGATGCAGTGCAGTGAGTCCAGAGAGTGCACTGGCACCACTGGGGATGCACTGCAGTGAGTCCAGAGAGTGCCCTGGCACTAGTGGAGATGCACTGCAGTGTCTCCAGAGAGTGCACTGGCACCACTGGTAATGCAGTGCAGTGAGTCCAGAGAGTGCACTGGCACCACTGGGGATGCAGTTCAGTGAGTACAGAGAGTGCACTGGCACCACTGGGGATGCAGTACACTGACTCAGAGAGTACACTGGCACCACTGGGGATGCACTGCAATGAGTCCAGATGGTGCACTGGCCCCACTGGTGATGCAGTGCAGTGAGTCCAGAGAGTGTACTGGCACCACTTGGGATGCAGTGCAGTGACTCCAGAGAGTGCACTGGCACCACTTGGGATGCAGTGCAGTGAGTCCACAGAGTTCACTGGCACCAATAGGGATGCAGTGTAGTGAGTCCAGAGAGTGCACTGGCACCACTGGGGATGCAGTGCTGTGAGTCCAGAGAGTGCACTGGCACCACTGGGGATGCAGTGCAGTGAGTCCAGAGAGTGCAATGGCACCACTGGGGATGCAGTGCAGTGAGTCCAGAGAGTGCACTGGCACCACTGGGATGCAGTGCAGTGAGTCCAGAGAGTGCACTGGCACCACTGGGGATGCATTGCAGTGAGTCCAGAGACTGCACAGGCACCACTGCGGATGCAGTGCAGTGACTCCAGAGAGTGCACTGGCACCACTGGGGATGCGCTGCAGTGAGTCCAGAGAGTGCACTGGCACCACTGGGGATTCACTGCAGTGAGTCCAGAGAGGGCACTGGCACCACTGGGGATGCAGTGCAGTGAGTCCAGAGAGTGCACTGGCACCACTGGGGAAGCACTGCAGTGAGTCCAGAGACTGCACAGGCACCACTGGGGATGCAGTGCAGTGAGTCCAGAGAGTGCACTGGCACCACTGGGGATGCACTGCAGTGAGTCCAGAGAGTGCACTGGAACCACTGGGGATGCAGTGCAGTGAGTCCAGAGAAAGCACTGGCTCCACTGGGGATGCACTTCAGTGAGTCCAGAGAGTGCACTGGCACCACTGGGGATTCAGTGCAGTGAGTCTAGAGAGTGCACTGGCACCTATGGGGATGCTGTATAGTGAGTCCACAGAGTGCACTGGCACCACTGGGGATGCACTGCAGTGAGTGCAGAGAGTCCACTGGCACCACTGGGGATGCAGTGCAGTTAGTCCAGAGAGTGCACTGGCACCACTGGGGATGCAGTACAGTGAGTCCAGAGAGTGCACTGGCACCACTGGGGATGCAGTGCAGTGAGTCCACAGAGTGCACTGGCACCACTGGGGATCAGTGCAGTGAGTCCAGAGAGTGCACTGGCACCACTGGGGATGCACTGCTGTGAGTCTAGAGAGTGCACTGGCACCACTGGAGATGCACTGCAGTGAGTCCAGAGAGTGCACTGGCACCACTGGGGATGCTTTACAGTGAGTCCACAGAGTGCACTGGCACCACTGGGGATGCAGTACAATAAGTCCAGAGAGTGCACTGGCACCACTGGGGATGCACTTCAGTGAATCTAGAGAGTGCACTGGCACCACTGGGGATGCAGTGCAGTGAGTCCAGTGAGTGCACTGGCACCACGGGGGATGCACCCCGGTGAGTCCAGAGAGTGCACTGGCACCACTGGGGATGCTTTACAGTGAGTCCACAGAGTGCACTGGCACCACTGGGGATCAGTGCAGTGAGTCCAGAGAGTGCACTGGCACCACTGGGGATGAACTGCTGTGAGTCTAGAGAGTGCACTGGAACCACTGGAGATGCACTGCAGTGAGTCCAGAGAGTGCACTGGCACCACGGGGGATGCACCTCGGTTAGTCCAGAGAGTGCATTGGCACCACTGGGGATGCTTTACAGTGAGTCCACAGAGTGCACTGGCACCACTGGGGATGCTGTACAGTGAGTCCACAGAGTGCACTGGCACCACTGGGGATGCACTGCAGTGAGTGCAGAGAGTACACTGGCACCACTGGGGATGCACTGCAGTGCAGCCCCTGTTGAGCCAGTGCACTCTCTGCACTCAGTGCACTGCATCCCCTGTGGTGCCAGTGCACTCTCTGGACTCACTGCACTGCATCCGCAGTGGTGCCAGTGCACTCTCTGGACTCACTGCGCTGCATCCCCAGTGGTGCCAGTGCACTCTCTGGACTCACTGCACTGCATCACCAGTGGTGGCAGTGCACTCTCTGGACTCACTGCACTGCATCCCCAGTGTTGCCAGTGCACTCTCTGGACTCACTGCACTGCATCCCTAGTGGTGCCAGTTCACTCTCTGGAGTCATTGCACTAAAGCCCCATTGGTGCAAGGGCACTCTCTGGAGTCATTGCAGTGCATCCCCAGTGGTGCCAGTGCACACTGTGGACTCACTGCAGTGCATCCCCATTGGTGCCATTGCACTCTCTGGACTCACTGCTGTGCAGCCCCTGAGGTGCCAGTGCAGTCTCTGGACTCACTGCAGTGCAGCCCCTAAGGTGCCCGTGCAGTCTCTGGACTCACTGCAGTGCATCTCCAGTGGTGCCAGTGCACTCTCTGGACTCAAAGAAGTGCATCCCCAGTGGTGCCAGTGCACTCTGTGGACTCACTGCTGTGCAGCCTCTAAGGTGCCCGTGCAGTCTCTGGACTCACTGCAGTGCATCTCCAGTGGTGCCAGTGCACTCTCTGGACTCAATGCCCTGCATCAAGACTGGTGCCAGTGCACTCTCTGGACTCACTGCAGTGCATCCTCAGTGGTGCCAGTGCAATCTCTGGACTCACTGCAGTGCAGCTCCAGTGGTGCCAGTGCACTCTCTGGAGTCACTGCACTGCATTACCAGTGGTGCCAGTGCACTCTCTGGACTCACTGCAGTGCATCCCCAGTGGTGCCAGTGCCCTCTCTGGAGTCACTGCAGTGTATCCCCCGTGGTGCCAGTGCACTCTCTGGACTCACTGCACTGCATCCGCCGTGGTGCCAGTGCACTCTCTGCAGTCACTGCACTGCATCACCAGTGGTGGCAGTGCACTCTCTGGACTCACTGCAGTGCATCCCCAATGGTGCCAGTGCCCTCTCTGGATTCACTGCAGTTCATCCCCAGTGGTGCCAGTGCACTCTCTGGACTCACTGAAGTGCATCCCCAGTGGTGCCAGTGCACTCTTTCGAGTCACTGCAGTGCATCCCCATTAGTGCCAGTGCATTCTCTGGACTCACTGCAGTGCATCCCCAGTGGTGCCAGTGCACTCTCTGGACTCAATGCAGTGCATCCCCAGTGGTGCCAGTGCACTCTCTGGACTCACTGCACTGCATCCCCAGTGCTGACAGTGCACTCTCTGGACTCACTGCACTGCATCCCCAGTGGTGCCAGTGCACTCTCTGGACTCACTGCACTGCATCCCTAGTGGTTCCAGTGCACTCTCTGGACTCACTGCACTGCTTCCCCAAGGTGCCAGTGCACTCTCTGGACTCACTGCAGTGCATCCCCAGTGGTGCCAGTGGACTCTCTGGAGTCACTGCAGTGCATCCCCTGTTGAGCCAGTGCACTCTCTGGACTCACTGCACTGCATCCGCAGTGGTGCCAGTGCACTCTCTGGACTCACTGCACTGCATCACCAGTGGTGGCAGTGCACTCTCTGGACTCAATGCAGTGCATCCCCAGTGTGCCAGTGCACTCTCTGGACTCACTGCAGTGCATCCCCAGTGGTGCCAGTGCATTCTCTGTAGTCACTGCACTGCATCCCAAGTGGTGCCAGTGCACTCTCTGTAGTCACTGCGTTGCATCCTCAGTGGTGCCAGTGTACTCTCTGGACTCACTGCACTGCATCCCCAGTGGTGCCAGTGCACTCTCTGGACTCACTGCACTGCATCCCGAGTGGTGCCAGTGCACTCTCTGGAGGCACTGCAGTGCATCCCCAGTGTTGCCAGTGCACTCTCTGGACTCACTGCACTGCATCCCCATTGGTGCCAGTGCACTCTTTCGAGTCATTGCACTGCATCCCGTGTGGTTGCAGTGCACTCTCTGGACTCACTGCACTGCATCCCCAGTGGTGACAGTGCATTCCCTGGACTCACTGCACTGCATCCCCAGTGGTGCCAGTGCACTCTCTGGAGTACTGCACTGCATCCCCAGTGGTGCCTGTGCAGTCTCTGCACTCACGGCAGTGCATCCCCAGTGGTGCCAGTGCACTCTCTGGACTCACTGCACTGCATCCCAAGTGGTGCCAATGCACCCTCAGGACTCACTGCAGTGCAGCCCCTGAGGTGCCAGTGCAATCTCTGGACTCACTGCTGTGCAGCTCCAGTGGTGCCAGTGCACTCTCTGGACTCACTGCACTGCATCCCCAGTGGTGCCAGTGCACTCTCTGGACTCACTGCACTGCATCTCCAGTGGTGCCAGTGCACTCTATGGAGTCACTGCAGTGTATCCCCCGTGGTGCCAGTGCACTCTCAGGACTCACTGAACTGCATCCCCAGTGGCGCCAGGGCACTCTCTGGACTCACAGCACTGCATCCCTAGTGGTGCCAGTGCACTCTTTCGAGTCACTGCACTGCATCCGCAGTGGTGCCAGTGCACTCTCTCCACTCACTGCACTGCATACCCAGTGGTGCCAGTCCGCTCTCTGGAGTACTGCACTGCATCCCCAGTGGTGCCAGTGCCCTCTCTGGACTCACTGCAGTGCATCCCCAGTGGTGCCATTGTAGTCTCTGGACTCTCTACACTACATCTCCAGTGGTGCTAGTGCAATCTCAGGACTCACTGCAGTGCAGCTCCAGTTGGTGCCAGTGCACTCTCTGGACTCACTGCAGTGCATCCCCAGTGGTGCCAGTGCACTCTTTGGATTCACTGCAGTGTATCCCCAGTGGTTCCTGTGCACTCTCTGAACTTAGTGCAGTGCAGCCCCTGAGGTGCCAGTGCTGTCTCTGGACTCACTGCAGTGCATCCCCAGTGGTGCCAGTGCACTCTCTGGACTCAATGCAGTGCATCCCCAGTGGTGCCAGTGCACTCTCTGGACTCACTGCACTGCATCCCCAGTGGTGCTAGTGCAATCTCAGGACTCACTGCAGTGCAGCTCCAGTTGGTGCCAGTGCACTCTCTGCACTCACTGCACTGCATCCCCAGTGTTGCCAGTGCACTCTCTGGACTCACTGCAGTGCATCCCCAGTGGTGCCAGGGCACTCTCTGGACTCACTGCACTGCATCCCCAGTGGTGCCAGTGCACTCTCTGGACTCACTGAACTGCATCCCCAGTGGTGCCAGTGCACTCTCTGGACTCAATGCAGTGCATCCCCACTGGTGCCAGGGCGCTCTCTGCACTCACTGCAGTGCATCCCCAGTGGTACCAGTGCACTCTCTGGACTCACTGTACTGCATCCCCAGTGGTGCCAGTGCACTCTCTGGACTCACTGCACTGCATCACCAGTGGTGCCAGTGCACTCTCTGGACTCACTGCACTGCATCCCCAGTGGTGCCAGTGCACTCTCTGTACTCACTGCAGTGCATCCGCTGTGGTGCCAGTGCACTCTGTGGACTCACTGTACTGCATCCACAGTGGTGTCAGTGCACTCTCTGGACTCACTGCACTGCATCCGCAGTGGTGCCAGTGCAATCTTTCGAGTCACTGCACTGCATCCCCAGTGGTGCCAATGCACTCTCTGGACTCACTGCACTGCATCCCCAGTGGTGCCAGTGCACTCTCTGGAGTACTGCACTGCATCCCCAGTGGTGCCAGTGCACTCTCTGGACTCACTGCACTGCATCCGCAATGGTGCCAGTGCACTCTTTCGAGTCACTGCACTGCATCCGCAGTGGTGCCAGTGCACTCTCTCCACTCACTGCACTGCATCCCCAGTGGTGCCAGTCCGCTCTCTGGAGTACTGCACTGCATCCCCAGTGGTGCCAGTGCACTCTCTGGACTCACTCAGTGCATCCCCAGTGGTGCCAGGGCACTCTCTGGACTCACTGCAGTGCATCCCCAGTGGTGCCAGGGTAGTCTCTGGACTCTATACACTGCATCTCCAGTGGTGCTAGTGCAATCTCTGGACTCACTGCAGTGCAGCTCCAGTTGGTGCCAGTGCACTCTCTGGACTCACTGCACTGCATCCCCAGTGGTGCCAGTGCACTCTTTGGATTCACTGCAGTGTATCCCCAGTGGTTCCTGTGCACTCTCTGGACTTACTGCAGTGCTGTCACTGAGGTGCCAGTGCAGTCTCTGGACTCACTGCAGTGCATCCCCAGTGGTGCCAGTGCACTCTCTGGACTCACTGCAGTGCAGCCCCTGAGGTGCCAGTGCAGTCTCTGTACTCTCTGCAGTGCTTCCCCAGTGGTGCCAGTGCACTCTCTGGACTCAATGCAGTGCATCCCCAGTGGTGCCAGTGCACTCTCTGGAGTCACTGCACTGCATCCCCAGTGGAGCCAGTGCACTCTCTGCACTCACTGCACTGCATCCCCAGTGGAGCCAGTGCACTCTCTGCACTCACTGCACTGCATCCCCAGCGGTGCCAGTGCACTCTCTGGACTCACCGAGGTGAATCCCCAGTGGTGCCAGTGCACTCTCTGGACTCACTGCAGTGCATCCCCAATGGTGCCGGTGCACTCTCTGGACTCACTGAAGTGCATCCCCGAGTGGTGCCAGTGCACTCTCAGGACTCACTGCAGTGCATCCCCATTGGTGACAGTGCACTCTCTGGACTCACTGCACTGCATCCCCAGTGGTGCCAGTGCACTCTCTGGACTCACTGCAGTGAATCCCCGGTGGTGCCAGTGCACTCTCTGGACTCACTGCAGTGCATCACTAGTGTTGCCAGTGCACTCTGTTTACTCACTGCAGTGCATCACCAGTGGTGCCAGTGCACTCTCTGGAGTCACTGCAGTGCATCTCCAGTGGTGCCAGGGCACTCTCTGGACTCACTGCAGTGCAGACCCAGTGGTGCCAGTGCACTCTCTGGACTCACTGCACTGCATCCCCAGTGTTGCCAGTGCACTCTCTGGACTCACTGCACTCCATCCCCAGTGGTGCCAGTGCAGTCTCTGGACTCACTGCACTGCATCCCCAGTGGTGCCAATGCACTCTCTGGACTCACTGCTCTGCATCCCCAGTGGAGCCAGTGCACTCTCTGGACTCACTGTAGTGCATCCCACTGGTGCCAGTGCACTCTCTGGAGTCACTGCACTGCATCCCCAGTGGAGCCACTGCACTCTCTGGACTCACCGGGCTGCATACCCAGTGGTGCCAGTGCACTCTATGGACTCACTGCAGTGCATCCCCAGTGGTGCCAGTGCACTCTCTGGACGCACTGCACTGCATCCCCAGTGGTGCCAGTGCACTCTTTGGACTCACTGCAGTGCATCCCCAGTGGTGCCTGTGCAGTCTCTGGACTCACTGCAGTGCATCCCCAGTGGTGCCACTGCACTCTCTGGACTCACTGCACTGCATCCCCAGTGGTGCCAGTGCACTCTCTGCACTCACTGCACTGCATCCCTAGTGGTGCCACTGCACTCTCTGGACTCACTGCACTCCATCCCCAGTGGTGCCAGTGCACTCACTGGACTCACTGCAGTGCATCCCCAAAGGTACCAGTGCGCACTGTAGACTTACTGCAGTGCAGCTCCTGAGGTGCCAGTGCACTCTCTGGACTCACTGCGCTGCATCCCCAGTGGTGCCAGTGCACTCTCTGGACTCACTGCAGTGAATCCCCGGTGGTGCCAGTGCACTCTCTGGACTCACTGAACTGCATCACCAGTGGTGCCAGTGCACAATCTGGACTCACTGCAGTGCAACCCCGGTGCTGCCAGTGCACTCTCTGGACTCACTGCAGTGCATCCCCAGTGGTTCCAGTGCACTCTCTGGACTCACTGCAGTGCATCTCCATTGGTGCCAGTGCACTCTCTGGACCCTCTGCATTGCATCCCCACTGGTGCCAGTGCCCTCTCTGGACTCACTGCACTGCATCTCCAGTGGTGCCAGTGCCCTCTCTTTAGTCACTGCGCTGCATCCCCAGTGGTGCCAGTGCACTCTCTGAACCCACTGCAGTGCATATCCAGTGCTGCCAGTGCACTCTCTGGACCCACTGCAGTGCATCCCCAGTGGTGCCAGTGCACTCTGTGGACTCACTGCACTGCATCCCCAGTGGTGACAGTGCACTCTCTGGAGTCACTGCGCTGCATCCCCAGTGGTGCCTGTGCACAATCTGGAGTCACTGCAGTGTATCCCCAGTGGTGCCAGTGCACTCTGTGGACTCACTGCATTGCATCCCAGTGGTGCCAGTGCACTCTCTGGACTCACTGCACTCATCCCCAATGGTGCCAGTGCACTCTCTGGACTCACTGCACTGCATCCCCAGTGGTGCCAGTGCACTCTCTGGAATCATTGCACTGCATCCCCAGTGTGCTTGTGCACTCTCCGGACTCCCTGCACTGCATCCCCAGTGGTGCCAGTGCACTCTCTGGACTCACTGCACTGCATCCCCAGTGGTGCCAGTGCGCTCTCTGGACTCACTGCAATGCATCCCCAGTGGTGCCAGTGCACTCTCTGGACTCACCAGCGTGCATCATCAGTGGTGCCAGTGCACTCTCTGGATTCACTGCAGTGCATCCCTATTGGTGACAGTGCACTCTCTGGACTCACTGCAGTGAATCCCCGGTGGTGCCAGTGCACTCTCTGGACTCACTGCACTGCATCCCCAGTGGTGACAGTGCGCTCTCTGGAGACACTGCAGTGCATCTCCTCTGGTGCCAGTGCACTCTCTGGACTCACTGCAGTGCATCCCCAACGGTGCCAGTGCACTCTCTGGACTCACTGCAGTGCATCCCCAGTGGTGCCAGTGCACTCTCTGGACTCACTGCAGTGCATCCCCAAGGTGCCAGTGCACTCTCTGGACTCACTGCACTGCATCCCCATTGTTGACAGTGCACTCTCTGGACTCACTGCACTGCATCCCCAATGGTGCCACTGCACTCTCTGGACTCACTGCAGTGCATCCCATGTGGTGTCAGTGCACTCTCTGGACTCACTGCACTGCATCCCCAGTGGTGCAAGGGCACTCTCTGGACTCACTGCACTAAAACCCCAGTGGTGCCAGTGCACTCTCTGGACTCACAGCACTGCATCCCCAGTGGTGCCAGGGCACTCTCCGGACTCACTGAAGTGCATCCCCAGTGGTGCCAGTGCACTCTTTCGAGTCACTGCACTGCATCCCCATTAGTGCCAGTGCATTCTCTGGACTCACTGCAGTGCATCCCCAGTGGTGCCAGTGCACTCTCTGGACTCAATGCAGTGCATCCCCAGTGGTGCCAGTGCACTCTCTGGACTCACTGCACTGCATCCCCAGTGCTGACAGTGCACTCTCTGGACTCACTGCACTGCATCCCCAGTGGTGCCAGTGCACTCTCTGGACTCACTGCACTGCATCCCTAGTGGTTCCAGTGCACTCTCTGGACTCACTGCACTGCTTCCCCAAGGTGCCAGTGCACTCTCTGGACTCACTGCAGTGCATCCCCAGTGGTGCCAGTGGACTCTCTGGAGTCACTGCAGTGCATCCCCTGTTGAGCCAGTGCACTCTCTGGACTCACTGCACTGCATCCGCAGCGGTGCCAGTGCACTCTCTGGACTCACTGCACTGCATCACCAGTGGTGGCAGTGCACTCTCTGGACTCAATGCAGTGCATCCCCAGTGTGCCAGTGCACTCTCTGGACTCACTGCAGTGCATCCCCAGTGGTGCCAGTGCATTCTCTGTAGTCACTGCACTGCATCCCAAGTGGTGCCAGTGCACTCTCTGTAGTCACTGCGTTGCATCCTCAGTGGTGCCAGTGTACTCTCTGGACTCACTGCACTGCATCCCCAGTGGTGCCAGTGCACTCTCTGGACTCACTGCACTGCATCCCGAGTGGTGCCAGTGCACTCTCTGGAGGCACTGCAGTGCATCCCCAGTGTTGCCAGTGCACTCTCTGGACTCACTGCACTGCATCCCCATTGGTACCAGTGCACTCTTTCGAGTCATTGCACTGCATCCATTGTGGTTGCAGTGCACTCTCTGGACTCACTGCACTGCATCCCCAGTGGTGACAGTGCATTCCCTGGACTCACTGCACTGCATCCCCAGTGGTGCCAGTGCACTCTCTGGAGTACTGCACTGCATCCCCAGTGGTGCCTGTGCAGTCTCTGCACTCACGGCAGTGCATCCCCAGTGGTGCCAGTGCACTCTCTGGACTCACTGCACTGCATCCCCAGTGGTGCCAATGCACCCTCTGGACTCACTGCAGTGCAGCCCCTGAGGTGCCAGTGCAATCTCTGGACTCACTGCTGTGCAGCTCCAGTGGTGCCAGTGCACTCTCTGGACTCACTGCACTGCATCCCCAGTGGTGCCAGTGCACTCTCTGGACTCACTGCACTGCATCTCCAGTGGTGCCAGTGCACTCTATGGAGTCACTGCAGTGTATCCCCCGTGGTGCCAGTGCACTCTCAGGACTCACTGAACTGCATCCCCAGTGGTGCCAGGGCACTCTCTGGACTCACAGCACTGCATCCCTAGTGGTGCCAGTGCACTCTTTCGAGTCACTGCACTGCATCCGCAGTGGTGCCAGTGCACTCTCTCCACTCACTGCACTGCATACCCAGTGGTGCCAGTCCGCTCTCTGGAGTACTGCACTGCATCCCCAGTGGTGCCAGTGCCCTCTCTGGACTCACTGCAGTGCATCCCCAGTGGTGCCATTGTAGTCTCTGGACTCTCTACACTGCATCTCCAGTGGTGCTAGTGCAATCTCAGGACTCACTGCAGTGCAGCTCCAGTTGGTGCCAGTGCACTCTCTGGACTCACTGCAGTGCATCCCCAGTGGTGCCAGTGCACTCTTTGGATTCACTGCAGTGTATCCCCAGTGGTTCCTGTGCACTCTCTGAACTTAGTGCAGTGCAGCCCCTGAGGTGCCAGTGCTGTCTCTGGACTCACTGCAGTGCATCCCCAGTGGTGCCAGTGCACTCTCTGGACTCAATGCAGTGCATCCCCAGTGGTGCCAGTGCACTCTCTGGACTCACTGCACTGCATCCCCAGTGGTGCTAGTGCAATCTCAGGACTCACTGCAGTGCAGCTCCAGTTGGTGCCAGTGCACTCTCTGCACTCACTGCACTGCATCCCCAGTGGTGCCAGTGCACTCTCTGGACTCACTGCAGTGCATCCCCAGTGGTGCCAGGGCACTCTCTGGACTCACTGCACTGCATCCCCAGTGGTGCCAGTGCACTCTCTGGACTCACTGAACTGCATCCCCAGTGGTGCCAGTGCACTCTCTGGACTCAATGCAGTGCATCCCCACTGGTGCCAGGGCGCTCTCTGCACTCACTGCAGTGCATCCCCAGTGGTACCAGTGCACTCTCTGGACTCACTGTACTGCATCCCCAGTGCTGCCAGTGCACTCTCTGGACTCACTGCACTGCATCCCCAGTGGTGCCAGTGCACTCTCTGTACTCACTGCAGTGCATCCGCTGTGGTGCCAGTGCACTCTGTGGACTCACTGTACTGCATCCACAGTGGTGTCAGTGCACTCTCTGGACTCACTGCACTGCATCCGCAGTGGTGCCAGTGCAATCTTTCGAGTCACTGCACTGCATCCCCAGTGGTGCCAATGCACTCTCTGGACTCACTGCACTGCATCCCCAGTGGTGCCAGTGCACTCTCTGGAGTACTGCACTGCATCCCCAGTGGTGCCAGTGCACTCTCTGGACTCACTGCACTGCATCCGCAATGGTGCCAGTGCACTCTTTCGAGTCACTGCACTGCATCCGCAGTGGTGCCAGTGCACTCTCTCCACTCACTGCACTGCATCTCCAGTGGTGCCAGTCCGCTCTCTGGAGTACTGCACTGCTTCCCCAGTGGTGCCAGTGCACTCTCTGGACTCACTCAGTGCATCCCCAGTGGTGCCAGGGCACTCTCTGGACTCACTGCAGTGCATCCCCAGTGGTGCCAGGGTAGTCTCTGGACTCTATACACTGCATCTCCAGTGGTGCTAGTGCAATCTCTGGACTCACTGCAGTGCAGCTCCAGTTGGTGCCAGTGCACTCTCTGGACTCACTGCACTGCATCCCCAGTGGTGCCAGTGCACTCTTTGGATTCACTGCAGTGTATCCCCAGTGGTTCCTGTGCACTCTCTGGACTTACTGCAGTGCTGTCACTGAGGTGCCAGTGCAGTCTCTGGACTCACTGCAGTGCATCCCCAGTGGTGCCAGTGCACTCTCTGGACTCACTGCAGTGCAGCCCCTGAGGTGCCAGTGCAGTCTCTGTACTCTCTGCAGTGCTTCCCCAGTGGTGCCAGTGCACTCTCTGGACTCAATGCAGTGCATCCCCAGTGGTGCCAGTGCACTCTCTGGAGTCACTGCACTGCATCCCCAGTGGAGCCAGTGCACTCTCTGCACTCACTGCACTGCATCCCCAGTGGAGCCAGTGCACTCTCTGCACTCACTGCACTGCATCCCCAGCGGTGCCAGTGCACTCTCTGGACTCACCGAGGTGAATCCCCAGTGGTGCCAGTGCACTCTCTGGACTCACTGCAGTGCATCCCCAATGGTGCCGGTGCACTCTCTGGACTCACTGAAGTGCATCCCCGAGTGGTGCCAGTGCACTCTCAGGACTCACTGCAGTGCATCCCCATTGGTGACAGTGCACTCTCTGGACTCACTGCACTGCATCCCCAGTGGTGCCAGTGCACTCTCTGGACTCACTGCAGTGAATCCCCGGTGGTGCCAGTGCACTCTCTGGACTCACTGCAGTGCATCACTAGTGTTGCCAGTGCACTCTGTTTACTCACTGCAGTGCATCACCAGTGGTGCCAGTGCACTCTCTGGAGTCACTGCAGTGCATCTCCAGTGGTGCCAGGGCACTCTCTGGACTCACAGCAGTGCAGACCCAGTGGTGCCAGTGCACTCTCTGGACTCACTGCACTGCATCCCCAGTGTTGCCAGTGCACTCTCTGGACTCACTGCACTCCATCCCCAGTGGTGCCAGTGCAGTCTCTGGACTCACTGCACTGCATCCCCAGTGGTGCCAATGCACTCTCTGGACTCACTGCTCTGCATCCCCAGTGGAGCCAGTGCACTCTCTGGACTCACTGTAGTGCATCCCACTGGTGCCAGTGCACTCTCTGGAGTCACTGCACTGCATCCCCAGTGGAGCCACTGCACTCTCTGGACTCACCGGGCTGCATCCCCAGTGGTGCCAGTGCACTCTATGGACTCACTGCAGTGCATCCCCAGTGGTGCCAGTGCACTCTCTGGACGCACTGCACTGCATCCCCAGTGGTGCCAGTGCACTCTTTGGACTCACTGCAGTGCATCCCCAGTGGTGCCTGTGCAGTCTCTGGACTCACTGCAGTGCATCCCCAGTGGTGCCACTGCACTCTCTGGACTCACTGCACTGCATCCCCAGTGGTGCCAGTGCACTCTCTGCACTCACTGCACTGCATCCCTAGTGGTGCCACTGCACTCTCTGGACTCACTGCACTCCATCCCCAGTGGTGCCAGTGCACTCACTGGACTCACTGCAGTGCATCCCCAAAGGTACCAGTGCGCACTGTAGACTTACTGCAGTGCAGCTCCTGAGGTGCCAGTGCACTCTCTGGACTCACTGCGCTGCATCCCCAGTGGTGCCAGTGCACTCTCTGGACTCACTGCAGTGAATCCCCGGTGGTGCCAGTGCACTCTCTGGACTCACTGAACTGCATCCCCAGTGGTGCCAGTGCACAATCTGGACTCACTGCAGTGCAACCCCGGTGCTGCCAGTGCACTCTCTGGACTCACTGCAGTGCATCCCCAGTGGTTCCAGTGCACTCTCTGGACTCACTGCAGTGCATCTCCATTGGTGCCAGTGCACTCTCTGGACCCTCTGCATTGCATCCCCACTGGTGCCAGTGCCCTCTCTGGACTCACTGCACTGCATCTCCAGTGGTGCCAGTGCCCTCTCTTTAGTCACTGCGCTGCATCCCCAGTGGTGCCAGTGCACTCTCTGAACCCACTGCAGTGCATATCCAGTGGTGCCAGTGCACTCTCTGGACCCACTGCAGTGCATCCCCAGTGGTGCCAGTGCACTCAGTGGACTCACTGCACTGCATCCCCAGTGGTGACAGTGCACTCTCTGGAGTCACTGCGCTGCATCCCCAGTGGTGCCTGTGCACAATCTGGAGTCACTGCAGTGTATCCCCAGTGGTGCCAGTGCACTCTGTGGACTCACTGCATTGCATCCCAGTGGTGCCAGTGCACTCTCTGGACTCACTGCACTCATCCCCAATGGTGCCAGTGCACTCTCTGGACTCACTGCACTGCATCCCCAGTGGTGCCAGTGCACTCTCTGGAATCATTGCACTGCATCCCCAGTGTGCCTGTGCACTCTCCGGACTCCCTGCACTGCATCCCCAGTGGTGCCAGTGCACTCTCTGGACTCACTGCACTGCATCCCCAGTGGTGCCAGTGCGCTCTCTGGACTCACTGCAATGCATCCCCAGTGGTGCCAGTGCACTCTCTGGACTCACCAGCGTGCATCATCAGTGGTGCCAGTGCACTCTCTGGATTCACTGCAGTGCATCCCTATTGGTGACAGTGCACTCTCTGGACTCACTGCAGTGAATCCCCGGTGGTGCCAGTGCACTCTCTGGACTCACTGCACTGCATCCCCAGTGGTGACAGTGCGCTCTCTGGAGACACTGCAGTGCATCTCCTCTGGTGCCAGTGCACTCTCTGGACTCACTGCAGTGCATCCCCAACGGTGCCAGTGCACTCTCTGGACTCACTGCAGTGCATCCCCAGTGGTGCCAGTGCACTCTCTGGACTCACTGCACTCATCCCCAATGGTGCCAGTGCACTCTCTGGACTCACTGCACTGCATCCCCAGTGGTGCCAGTGCACTCTCTGGAATCATTGCACTGCATCCCCAGTGTGCCTGTGCACTCTCCGGACTCCCTGCACTGCATCCCCAGTGGTGCCAGTGCACTCTCTGGACTCACTGCACTGCATCCCCAGTGGTGCCAGTGCGCTCTCTGGACTCACTGCAATGCATCCCCAGTGGTGCCAGTGCACTCTCTGGACTCACCAGCGTGCATCATCAGTGGTGCCAGTGCACTCTCTGGATTCACCGCAGTGCATCCCTATTGGTGACAGTGCACTCTCTGGACTCACTGCAGTGAATCCCCGGTGGTGCCAGTGCACTCTCTGGACTCACTGCACTGCATCCCCAGTGGTGACAGTGCGCTCTCTGGAGACACTGCAGTGCATCTCCTCTGGTGCCAGTGCACTCTCTGGACTCACTGCAGTGCATCCCCAACGGTGCCAGTGCACTCTCTGGACTCACTGCAGTGCATCCCCAGTGGTGCCAGTGCACTCTCTGGACTCACTGCACTGCATCCCCAGTATTGCCAGTGCACTCTCTGGACTCACTGCAGTGCATCCCCAAGGTGCCAGTGCACTCTCTGGACTCACTGCACTGCATCCCCATTGTTGACAGTGCACTCTCTGGACTCACTGCACTGCATCCCCAATGGTGCCACTGCACTCTCTGGACTCACTGCAGTGCATCCCATGTGGTGTCAGTGCACTCTCTGGACTCACTGCACTGCATCCCCAGTGGTGCAAGGGCACTCTCTGGACTCACTGCACTAAAACCCCAGTGGTGCCAGTGCACTCTCTGGACTCACAGCACTGCATCCCCAGTGGTGCCACTGCACTCTCTGGACTCACTGCAGTGCATCCCCAGTGGTGCCAGTGGACTCTCTGGACTCACTGCAGTGCATCCCCTGTTGAGCCATTGCACACTCTGGACTCACTGCAATGCAGCCACTGAGGTGCTAGTGCACTCTCTGGATTCACTGCACTGCATCCCCAGTGGTGCCAGTGCACTCTCTGGACTCACTGCATTGAATCTCCGGTGGTGCCAGTGCACTCTCTGGACTCACTGAACTGCATCCCCAGTGTTGCCACTGCACTCTCTGGACTCACTGCAGTGCATCCCCAGTGGTGCCAGTGCACTCTCTGGACTCACTGCAGTGCATCTCCATTGGTGCCAGTGCACTCTCTGAACCCTCTGCATTGCATCCCCACTGGTGCCAGTGCCCTCTCTGGACTCACTGCAGTGCATCTCCAGTGGTGCCAGTGCCCTCTCTTTAGTCACTGCGCTGCATCCCCAGTGGTGCCAGTGCACTCTCTGGACCCACTGCAGTGCATATCCAGTGGTGCCAGTGCACTCTCTGGACCCACTGCAGTGCATCCCCAGTGGTGCCAGTGCACTCTGTGGACTCACTGCACTGCATCCCCAGTGGTGACAGTGCACTCTCTGGACCCACTGCAGTGCATCCCCAGTGGTGCCAGTGCACTCTGTGGACTCACTGCACTGCATCCCCAGTGCTGACAGTGCACTCTCTGGACTCACTGCACTGCATCCCCAGTGGTGCCAGTGCACTCTCTGGCCTCACAGCACTGCATCCCTAGTGGTTTCAGTGCACTCTCTGGACTCACTGCACTGCTTCCCGAAGGTGCCAGTGCGCTCTCTGGACTCACTGCAGTGCATCCCCAGTGGTGCCAGAGGACTCTCTGGAGTCACTGCAGTGCATCCCCTGTTGAGCCAGTGCACTCTCTGCACTCAGTGCACTGCATCCCCTGTGGTGCCAGTGCACTCTCTGGACTCACTGCACTGCATCCGCAGTGGTGCCAGTGCACTCTCTGGACTCACTGCACTGCATCACCAGTGGTGGCAGTGCACTCTCTGGACTCACTGCAGTGCATCCCCAGTGTGCCAGTGCACTCTCTGTAGTCACTGCGCTGCATCCCAAGTGGTGCCAGTGCACTCTCTGGACTCACTGCACTGCATCCCCAGTGTGCCAGTGCACTCTCTGTAGTCACTGCGTTGCATCCTCAGTGGTGCCAGTGTACTCTCTGGACTCACTGCACTGCATCCCCAGTGGTGCCAGTGCACTCTCTGTACTCACTGCAGTGCATCCGCTGTGGTGCCAGTGCACTCTGTGGACTCACTGTACTGCATCCACAGTGGTGTCAGTGCACTCTCTGGACTCACTGCACTGCATCCGCAGTGGTGCCAGTGCAATCTTTCGAGTCACTGCACTGCATCCCCAGTGGTGCCAATGCACTCTCTGGACTCACTGCACTGCATCCCCAGTGGTGCCAGTGCACTCTCTGGAGTACTGCACTGCATCCCCAGTGGTGCCAGTGCACTCTCTGGACTCACTGCACTGCATCCGCAATGGTGCCAGTGCACTCTTTCGAGTCACTGCACTGCATCCGCAGTGGTGCCAGTGCACTCTCTCCACTCACTGCACTGCATCCCCAGTGGTGCCAGTCCGCTCTCTGGAGTACTGCACTGCATCCCCAGTGGTGCCAGTGCACTCTTTGGACTCACTGCAGTGCATCCCCAGTGGTGCCAGGGTAGTCTCTGGACTCTATACACTGCATCTCCAGTGGTGCTAGTGCAATCTCTGGACTCACTGCAGTGCAGCTCCAGTTGGTGCCAGTGCACTCTCTGGACTCACTGCACTGCATCCCCAGTGGTGCCAGTGCACTCTTTGGATTCACTGCAGTGTATCCCCAGTGGTTCCTGTGCACTCTCTGGACTTACTGCAGTGCTGTCACTGAGGTGCCAGTGCAGTCTCTGGACTCACTGCAGTGCATCCCCAGTGGTGCCAGTGCACTCTCTGGACTCACTGCAGTGCAGCCCCTGAGGTGCCAGTGCACTCTCTGGACTCACTGCAGTGCTTCCCCAGTGGTGCCAGTGCACTCTCTGGACTCAATGCAGTGCATCCCCAGTGGTGCCAGTGCACTCTCTGGAGTCACTGCACTGCATCCCCAGTGGAGCCAGTGCACTCTCTGCACTCACTGCACTGCATCCCCAGTGGAGCCAGTGCACTCTCTGCACTCACTGCACTGCATCCCCAGCGGTGCCAGTGCACTCTCTGGACTCACCGAGGTGAATCCCCAGTGGTGCCAGTGCACTCTCTGGACTCACTGCAGTGCATCCCCAATGGTGCCGGTGCACTCTCTGGACTCACTGAAGTGCATCCCCGAGTGATGCCAGTGCACTCTCAGGACTCACTGCAGTGCATCCCCATTGGTGACAGTGCACTCTCTGGACTCACTGCACTGCATCCCCAGTGGTGCCAGTGCACTCTCTGGACTCACTGCAGTGAATTCCCGGTGGTGCCAGTGCACTCTCTGGACTCACTGCAGTGCATCACTAGTGTTGCCAGTGCACTCTGTTTACTCACTGCAGTGCATCACCAGTGGTGCCAGTGCACTCTCTGGAGTCACTGCAGTGCATCTCCAGTGGTGCCAGGGCACTCTCTGGAGTCACTGCAGTGCAGACCCAGTGGTGCCAGTGCACTCTCTGGAGTCACTGCACTGCATCCCCAGTGTTGCCAGTGCACTCTCTGGACTCACTGCACTCCATCCCCAGTGGTGCCAGTGCAGTCTCTGGACTTACTGCACTGCATCCCCAGTGGTGCCAATGCACTCTCTGGACTCACTGCTCTGCATCCCCAGTGGAGCCAGTGCACTCTCTGGACTCACTGTAGTGCATCCCACTGGTGCCAGTGCACTCTCTGGAGTCACTGCACTGCATCCCCCGTGGAGCCACTGCACTCTCTGGACTCACCGGGCTGCATCCCCAGTGGTGCCAGTGCACTCTATGGACTCACTGCAGTGCATCCCCAGTGGTGCCAGTGCACTCTCTGGACGCACTGCACTGCATCCCCAGTGGTGCCAGTGCACTCTTTGGACTCACTGCAGTGCATCCCCAGTGGTGCCTGTGCAGTCTCTGGACTCACTGCAGTGCATCCCCAGAGGTGCATGTGCACTCTCTGGACTCACTGCACTGCATCCCCAGTGGTGCCAGTGCACTCTCTGCACTCACTGCACTGCATCCCTAGTGGTGCCACTGCACTCTCTGGACTCACTGCACTCCATCCCCAATGGTGCCAGTGCACTCACTGGACTCACTGCAGTGCATCCCCAAAGGTACCAGTGCGCACTGTAGACTTACTGCAGTGCAGCTCCTGAGGTGCCAGTGCACTCTCTGGACTCACTGAACTGCATCCCCAGTGGTGCCAGTGCACAATCTGGACTCACTGCAGTGCAACCCCGGTGCTGCCAGTGCACTCTCTGGACTCACTAAACTGCATCCCCAGTGGTGCCACTGCACTCTCTGGACTCACTGCAGTGCATCCCCAGTGGTTCCAGTGCACTCTCTGGACTCACTGCAGTGCATCTCCATTGGTGCCAGTGCACTCTCTGGACCCTCTGCATTGCATCCTTACTGGTGCCAGTGCCCTCTCTGGACTCACTGCACTGCATCTCCAGTGGTGCCAGTGCCCTCTCTTTAGTCACTGCGCTGCATCCCCAGTGGTGCCAGTGCACTCTCTGAACCCACTGCAGTGCATATCCAGTGGTGCCAGTGCACTCTCTGGACCCACTGCAGTGCATCCCCTGTGGTGCCAGTGCACTCTGTGGACTCACTGCACTGCATCCCCAGTGGTGACAGTGCACTCTCTGGAGTCACTGCGCTGCATCCCCAGTGGTGCCTGTGCACAATCTGGAGTCACTGCAGTGTATCCCCAGTGGTGCCAGTGCACTCTGTTGACTCACTGCATTGCATCCCAGTGGTGCCAGTGCACTCTCTGGACTCACTGCACTCATCCCCAATGGTGCCAGTGCACTCTCTGGACTCACTGCACTGCATCCCCAGTGGTGCCAGTGCACTCTCTGGAATCATTGCACTGCATCCCCAGTGTGCCTGTGCACTCTCCGGACTCCCTGCACTGCATCCCCAGTTGTGCCAGTGCACTCTCTGGACTCACTGCACTGCATCCCCAGTGGTGCCAGTGCGCTCTCTGGACTCACTGCAATGCATCCCCAGTGGTGCCAGTGCACTCTCTGGACTCACCAGCGTGCATCATCAGTGGTGCCAGTGCACTCTCTGGATTCACTGCAGTGCATCCCTATTGGTGACAGTGCACTCTCTGGACTCACTGCAGTGAATCCCCGGTGGTGCCAGTGCACTCTCTGGACTCACTGCACTGCATCCCCAGTGGTGACAGTGCGCTCTCTGGAGACACTGCAGTGCATCTCCTCTGGTGCCAGTGCACTCTCTGGACTCAGTGCAGTGCATCCCCAGTGGTGCCAGGGTACTCTCTGCAGTCACTGCAGTGCATCCCCAACGGTGCCAGTGCACTCTCTGGACTCACTGCAGTGCATCCCCAGTGGTGCCAGTGTACTCTCTGGACTCACTGCACTGCATCCCCAGTATTGCCAGTGCACTCTCTGGACTCACTGCAGTGCATCCCCAAGGTGCCAGTGCACTCTCTGGACTCACTGCACTGCATCCCCATTGTTGACAGTGCACTCTCTGGACTCACTGCACTGCATCCCCAATGGTGCCACTGCACTCTCTGGACTCACTGCAGTGCATCCCCAATGGTGCCTGTGCACTCTCTGGACTCACTGCAGTGCATCCCCAGTGGTGCCACTGCACTCTCTGGACTCACTGCACTGCATCCCCAGTGGTGCCAGTGCACTCTCTGGACTCACAGCACTGCATCCCCAATGGTGCCACTGCACTCTCTGGACTCACTGCAGTGCATCCCCAGTGGTGCCAGTGGACTCTCTGGACTCACTGCAGTGCATCCCCTGTTGAGCCATTGCACACTCTGGACTCACTGCAATGCAGCCACTGAGGTGCTAGTGCACTCTCTGGATTCACTGCACTGCATCCCCAGTGGTGCCAGTGCACTCTCTGGACTCACTGCATTGAATCCCCGGTGGTGCCTGTGCACTCTCTGGACTCACTGAACTGCATCCCCAGTGTTGCCACTGCACTCTCTGGACTCACTGCAGTGCATCCCCAGTGGTGCCAGTGCACTCTCTGGACTCACTGCAGTGCATCTCCATTGGTGCCAGTGCACTCTCTGGACCCTCTGCATTGCATCCCCACTGGTGCCAGTGCCCTCTCTGGACTCACTGCACTGCATCTCCAGTGGTGCCAGTGCCCTCTCTTTAGTCACTGCGCTGCATCCCCAGTGGTGCCAGTGCACTCTCTGGACCCACTGCAGTGCATATCCAGTGGTGCCAGTGCACTCTCTGGACCCACTGCAGTGCATCCCCAGTGGTGCCAGTGCACTCTGTGGACTCACTGCACTGCATCCCCAGTGGTGACAGTGCACTCTCTGGACCCACTGAAGTGCATCCCCAGTGGTGCCAGTGCACTCTGTGGACTCACTGCACTGCATCCCCAGTGCTGACAGTGCACTCTCTGGACTCACTGCACTGCATCCCCAGTGGTGCCAGTGCACTCTCTGGCCTCACAGCACTGCATCACTAGTGGTTTCAGTGCACTCTCTGGACTCACTGCACTGCTTCCCCAAGGTGCCAGTGCGCTCTCTGGACTCACTGCAGTGCATCCCCAGTGGTGCCAGAGGACTCTCTGGAGTCACTGCAGTGCATCCCCTGTTGAGCCAGTGCACTCTCTGCCCTCAGTGCACTGCATCCCCTGTGGTGCCAGTGCACTCTCTGGACTCACTGCACTGCATCCGCAGTGGTGCCAGTGCACTCTCTGGACTCACTGCACTGCATCACCAGTGGTGGCAGTGCACTCTCTGGACTCACTGCAGTGCATCCCCAGTGTGCCAGTGCACTCTCTGTAGTCACTGCGCTGCATCCCAAGTGGTGCCAGTGCACTCTTGTAGTCACTGCGTTGCATCCTCAGTGGTGCCAGAGTACTCTCTGGACTCACTGCACTGCATCCCCAGTGGTGCCAGTGCACTCTCTGGACTCACTGCACTGCATCCCGAGTGGTGCCAGTGCACTCTCTGGAGGCACTGCAGTGCATCCCCAGTGTTGCCAGTGCACTCTCTGGACTCACTGCACTGCATCCCCATTGGTGCCAGTGCACTCTTTCGAGTCATTGCACTGCATCCCGTGTGGTTGCAGTGCACTCTCTGGACTCACTGCACTGCATCCCCAGTGGTGCCAGTACATTCCCTGGACTCACTGCACTGCATCCCCAGTGGTGCCAGTGCACTCTCTGGAGTACTGCACTGCATCCCCAGTGGTGCCTGTGCAGTCTCTGGACTCACTGCACTGCATCCCCAGTGGTGCCAGTGCACTCTCTGGACTCACTGCAGTGCATCCCCAGTGGTGCCAGTGCACTCTCTGGACTCACTGCAGTGCAGCCCCTGAGGTGCCAGTGCAATCTCTGGACTCACTGCTGTGCAGCTCCAGTGGTGCCAGTGCACTCTCTCGACTCACTGCACTGCATCCCCAGTGGTACCAGTGCACTCTCTGGACTCACTGCACTGCATCCGCAGTGGTGCCAGTGCCCTCTCTGGAGTCACTGCAGTGTATCCCCCGTGGTGCCAGTGCACTCTCTGGACTCACTGCACTGCATCCCTAGTGGTGCCAGTGCACTCTTTCGAGTCACTGCACTGCATCCGCAGTGGTGCCAGTGCACTCTCTCCACTCACTGCACTGCATACCCAGTGGTGCCAGTCCGCTCTCTGGAGTACTGCACTGCATCCCCAGTGGTGCCAGTGCCCTCTCTGGACTCACTGCAGTGCATCCCCTGTGGTGCCAGGGTAGTCTCTGGACTCTCTACACTGCATCTCCAGTGGTGCTAGTGCAATCTCAGGACTCACTGCAGTGCAGCTCCAGTTGGTGCCAGTGCACTCTCTGGACTCACTGCAGTGCATCCCCAGTGGTGCCAGTGCACTCTTTGGATTCACTGCTGTGTATCCCCAGTGGTTCCTGTGCACTCTCTGAACTTAGTGCAGTGCAGCCCCTGAGGTGCCAGTGCAGTCTCTGGACTCACTGCAGTGCATCCCCAGTGGTGCCAGTGCACTCTCTGGACTCACTGCAGTGCAGCCCCTGAGGTGCCAGTGCAGTCTCTGGACTCACTGCAGTGCATCCCCAGTGGTGCCAGTGCACTCTCTGGACTCAATGCAGTGCATCCCCAGTGGTGCCAGTGCACTCTCTGGACTCACTGCACTGCATCCCCAGTGGTGCCAGTGCACTCTCTGGACTCACTGCACTGCATCCCCATTGGTGCCAGTGCACTCTTTCGAGTCATTGCACTGCATCCCGTGTGGTTTCAGTGCACTCTCTGGACTCACTGCACTGCATCCCCAGTGGTGCCAGTGCATTCTCTGGACTCACTGCACTGCATCCCCAGTGGTGCCAGTGCACTCTCTGGAGTACTGCACTGCATCCCCAGTGGTGCCTGTGCAGTCTCTGCACTCACTGCACTGCATCCCCAGTGGTGCCAGTGCACTCTCTGGACTCACTGCAGTGCATCCCCAGTGGTGCCAGTGCACTCTCTGGACTCACTGCAGTGCAGCCCCTGAGGTGCCAGTGCAATCTCTGGACTCACTGCTGTGCAGCTCCAGTGGTGCCAGTGCACTCTCTCGACTCACTGCACTGCATCCCCAGTGGTGCCAGTGCACTCTCTGGACTCACTGCAGTGCATCCCCAGTGGTGCCAGTGCCCTCTCTGGAGTCACTGCAGTGTATCCCCCGTGGTGCCAGTGCACTCTCTGGACTCACTGCACTGCATCCCTAGTGGTGCCAGTGCACTCTTTGGAGTCACTGCACTGCATCCGCAGTGGTGCCAGTGCACTCTCTCCACTCACTGCACTGCATCTCCAGTGGTGCTAGTGCAATCTCAGGACTCACTGCAGTGCAGCTCCAGTTGGTGCCAGTGCACTCTCTGGACTCACTGCAGTGCATCCCCAGTGGTGCCAGTGCACTCTTTGGATTCACTGCAGTGTATCCCCAGTGGTTCCTGTGCACTCTCTGAACTTAGTGCAGTGCAGCCCCTGAGGTGCCAGTGCAGTCTCTGGACTCACTACAGTGCATCCCCAGTGGTGCCAGTGCACTCTCTGGACTCACTGCAGTGCAGCCCCTGAGGTGCCAGTGCAGTCTCTGGACTCACTGCAGTGCATCCCCAGTGGTGCCAGTGCACTCTCTGGACTCAATGCAGTGCATCCCCAGTGGTGCCAGTGCACTCTCTAGACTCACTGCACTGAATCACCAGTGGTGCCAGTGCACTCTCTGGACTCACTGCACTGCATCCCCAGCGGTGCCAGTGCACTCTCTGGACTCACCGAGGTGCATCCCCAGTGGTGCCAGTGCACTCTCTGGACTCAATGCAGTGCATCCCCAGTGGTGCCAGTGCACTCTCTGGACTCACTGCACTGCATCCCCAGTGGTGCCAGTGCACTCTCTGGACTCACTGCAGTGCATCCCCAGTGGTGCCAGTGCACTCTCTGGACTCACTGCAGTGCATCCCCAGTGGTGCCAGTGCACTCTCTGGACTCACTGCACTGCATCCCCAAGGTGCCAGTGCACTCTATGGAGTCAACTGCACTACATCCCCAGTGGTGCCAGTGCACTCTCTGGACTCACTGCAGTGCATCCCCAGTGGTGCCAAAGCACTCTCTGAACTCACTGCACTGCATCCCCAGTGGTACCAGTGCACTCTCAGGACTCACTGCACTGCAACCTCAGTGGTGCCAGTGCACTCTCTGGACTCACTGCACTGCATCCCAGGTGGTGCCAGTGCAGTCTCTGGACTCACTGCAGTGCATCCCCAGTGGTGCCCGTGCACTCTCTGGAGGCACTGCAGTGCATCCGCAGTGGTGCCAGTGCACTCTGTGGACTCACTGTACTGTATCCACAGTGGTGTCAGTGCACTCTCTGGACTAACTGCACTGCATCCCCAGTGGTGCCAGTGCAATCTTTCGAGTCACTGCACTGCATCCCCAGTGGTGCCAGTGCACTCTCTGGACTCACTGCACTGCATCCCCAGTGGTGCCACTGCACTCTCTAGTCTCACTGCACTGCATCCGCAATGGTGCCAGTGCACTCTTTCGAGTCACTGCACTGCATCCCCAGTGGTGCCAGTGCACTCTCTGGACTCAAAGAAGTGCATCCCCAGTGGTGCCACTGCACTCTCTGGACTCATTGCAGTGCAGCCCCTGAGGTGCCAGTGCAATCTCTGGACTAACTGCTGTGAAGCTCCAGTGGTGCCAGTGCACTCTCTCGACTCACTGCACTGCATCCCCAGTGGTGCCAGTGCACTCTCTGGACTCACTGCAGTGCATCCCCAGTGGTGCGAGTGCACTCTCTGGAGGCACTGCAGTGCATCCCCAGTGGTGCCAGTGCACTCTCTGGACTCACTGCACTGCATCGCCAGTTATGCCAGTGCACTCTCTGGACTCACTGCACTGCATCCGCAGTGGTGCCAGTGCACTCTCTGGACTCTCTACACTGCATCCCCAGTGGTGCCAGTGCACTCTCTGGACTCACTGCAGTGCATCCCCAGTGGTGCCAGTGCCCTCTCTGGAGTCACTGCAGTGTATCCCCCGTGGTGCCAGTGCACTCTCTGGACTCACTGAACTGCATCTCCAGTGGTGCCAGGGCACTCTCTGGACTCACAGCACTGCATGCCTAGTGGTGCCAGTGCACTCTTTCGAGTCACTGCACTGCATCCGCAGTGGTGCCAGTGCACTCTCTCCACTCACTGCACTGCATCCCCAGTGGTGCCAGTACACTCTATGGACTCACTGCAGTGAATCCCCAGTGGTACCAGTGCCCTCTCTGGACTCACTGCAGTGCATCCCCAGTGGTGCCAGGGTAGTCTCTGGACTCTCTAAACTGCATCTCCAGTGGTGCTAGTGCAATCTCTGGACTCACTGCAGTGCACCTCCAGTTGGTGCCAGTGCACTCTCTGCACTCACTGCACTGCATCCCCAGTGGTGCCAGTGCACTCTCTGGACTCACTGCACTGCGTACCCAGTGGCGCCAGTCCGCTCTCTGGAGTACTGCACTGCATCCCCAGTAGTGCCAGTGCACTCTCTGGACTCACTGCAGTGCATCCCCAGTGGTGCCAGGGCACTCTCTGGACTCACTGCACTGCATCCCCAGTGGTGCCAGTGCACTCTCTGGACTCACTGCACTGCATCCCCAGTGGTGCCAGTGCACTCTCTGGACTCAATGCAGTGCATCCCCACTGGTGCCAGGGCACTCTCTGCATTCACTGCAGTGCATCCCCAGTGGTACCAGTGCACTCTCTGGACTCACTGCACTGCATCCCCAGTGGTGCCAGTGCACTCTATGGACTCACTGCACTGCATCACCAGTGGTGCCAGTGCACTCTCTGGACTCACTGCACTGCATCCCCCGTGGTGCCGGTGCACTCTCTGTACTCACTGCAGTGCATCCGCTGGGGTGCCAGTGCACTCTGTTGACTCACTGTACTGCATCCACAGTGGTGTCAGTGCACTCTCTGGACTCACTGCACTGCATCCGCAGTGGAGCCAGTGCAATCTTTCGAGTCACTGCACTGCATCCCCAGTGGTGCCAATGCACTCTCTGGACTCACTGCACTGCATCCCCAGTGGTGCCAGTGCACTCTCTGGAGTACTGCACTGCATCCCCAGTGGTGCCAGTGCACTCTCTGGACTCACTGCACTGCATCCGCAATGGTGCCAGTGCACTCTTTCGAGTCACTGCACTGCATCCGCAGTGGTGCCATTGCACTCTCTCCACTCACTGCACTGCATCCCCAGTGGTGCCAGTCCGCCCTCTGGAGTACTGCACTGCATCCCCAGTGGTGCCAGTGCACTCTCTGGACTCACTCAGTGCATCCCCAGTGGTGCCAGGGCACTCTCTGGACTCACTGCAGTGCATCCCCAGTGGTGCCAGGGTAGTCTCTGGACTCTATACACTGCATCTCCAGTGGTGCCAGTGCACTCTCTGGACTCACTGCAGTGCAGCCCCTGAGGTGCCAGTGCACTCTCTGGAGTCACTGCAGTGCTTCCCCAGTGGTGCCAGTGCACTCTCTGGACTCAATGCAGTGCATCCCCAGTGGTGCCAGTGCACTCTCTGGAGTCACTGCACTGCATCCCCAGTGGAGCCAGTGCACTCTCTGCACTCACTGCACTGCATCCCCACTGGTGCCAGTGCACTCTCTACACTCACTGCACTGCATCCCCAGCGGTGCCAGTGCACTCTCTGGACTCACTGCAGTGCATCCCCAATGGTGCCTGTGCACTCTCTGGACTCACTGAAGTGCATCCCCGAGTGGTGCCAGTGCACTCTCTGGAGTCACCAGGGTGCATCATCAGTGGTGCCAGTGCACTCTCAGGACTCACTGCAGTGCATCCCCATTGGTGACAGTGCACTCTCTGGAGTCACTGCATTGCATCCCCAGTGGAGCCACTGCACTCTCTGGACTCACCGGGCTGCATCCCCAGTGGTGCCAGTGCACTCTATGGACTCACTGCAGTGCATCACCAGTGGTGCCAGTGCACTCTCTGGACGCACTGCACTGCATCACCAGTGGTTCCAGTGCACTCTTTGGACTCACTGCAGTGCATCCCCAGTGGTGCCTGTGCAGTCTCTGGACTCACTGCAGTGCATCCCCGGTGGTGCCACTGCACTCTCTGGACTCACTGCACTGCATCCCCAGTGGTGCCAGTGCACTCTCTGCACTCACTGCACTGCATCCCTAGTGGTGCCACTGCACTCTCTGGACTCACTGCACTCCATCCCCAATGGTGCCAGTGCACTCTCTGGACTCACTGCAGTGCATCCCCAAAGGTACCAGTGCGCACTGTAGACTCACTGCAGTGCAGCTCCTGAGGTGCCAGTGCACTCTCTGGACTCACTGCGCTGCATCCCCAGTGGTGCCAGTGCACTCTCTGGACTCACTGCAGTGAATCCCCGGTGGTGCCAGTGCACTCTGTGGACTCACTGAACTGCATCCCCAGTGGTGCCAGTGCACAATCTGGACTCACTGCAGTGCATCCCCAGTGGTGCCAGTGCACTCTCTGGACTCACTGCGCTGCATCCCCAGTGGTGCCTGTGCACAATCTGGAGTCACTGCAGTGTATCCACAGTGGTGCCAGTGTACTCTGTGGACTCACTGCATTGCATCCCAGTGGTGCCAGTGCACTCTCTGGACTCACTGCACTGCATCCCCAATGGTGCCAGTGCACTCTCTGGACTCACTGCACTGCATCCCCAGTGGTGCCAGTGCACTCTCTGGAATCATTGCACTGCATCCCCAGTGTGCCTGTGCACTCTCCGGACTCCCTGCACTACATCCCCAGTGGTGCCAGTGCACTCTCTGGACTCACTGCACTGCATCCCCAGTGGTGCCAGTGCGCTCTCTGGACTCACTGCAGTGTATCCCTATTGGTGACAGTGCACTCTCTGGACTCACTGCAGTGAATCCCCAGTGGTGCCAGTGCACTCTTTCGAGTCACTGCACTGCATCCGCAGTGGTGCCAGTGCACTCTCTCCACTCACTGCACTGCATCCCCAGTGGTGCCAGGGCACTCTATGGACTCACTGCAGTGAATCCCCAGTGGTACCAGTGCCCTCTCTGGACTCACTGCAGTGCATCCCCAGTGGTGCCAGGGTAGTCTCTTGACTCTCTACACTGCATCTCCAGTGGTGCTAGTGCAATCTCTGGACTCACTGCAGTGCACCTCCAGTTGGTGCCAGTGCACTCTCTGCACTCACTGCACTGCATCCCCAGTGGTGCCAGTGCACTCTCTGGACTCACTGCACTGCGTACCCAGTGGCGCCAGTCCGCTCTCTGGAGTACTGCACTGCATCCCCAGTAGTGCCAGTGCACTCTCTGGACTCACTGCAGTGCATCCCCAGTGGTGCCAGGGCACTCTCTGGACTCACTGCACTGCATCCCCAGTGGTGCCAGTGCACTCTCTGGACTCACTGCACTGCATCCCCAGTGGTGCCAGTGCGCTCTCTGGACTCAATGCAGTGCATCCCCACTGGTGCCAGGGCACTCTCTGCATTCACTGCAGTGCATCCCCAGTGGTACCAGTGCACTCTCTGGACTCACTGCACTGCATCCCCAGTGGTGCCAGTGCACTCTATGGACTCACTGCACTGCATCACCAGTGGTGCCAGTGCACTCTCTGGACTCACTGCACTGCATCCCCAGTGGTGCCGGTGCACTCTCTGTACTCACTGCAGTGCATCCGCTGGGGTGCCAGTGCACTCTGTTGACTCACTGTACTGCATCCACAGTGGTGTCAGTGCACTCTCTGGACTCACTGCACTGCATCCGCAGTGGAGCCAGTGCAATCTTTCGAGTCACTGCACTGCATCCCCAGTGGTGCCAATGCACTCTCTGGACTCACTGCACTGCATCCCCAGTGGTGCCAGTGCACTCTCTGGAGTACTGCACTGCATCCCCAGTGGTGCCAGTGCACTCTCTGGACTCACTGCACTGCATCCGCAATGGTGCCAGTGCACTCTTTCGAGTCACTGCACTGCATCCGCAGTGGTGCCAGTGCACTCTCTCCACTCACTGCACTGCATCCCCAGTGGTGCCAGTCCGCCCTCTGGAGTACTGCACTGCATCCCCAGTGGTGCCAGTGCACTCTCTGGACTCACTCAGTGCATCCCCAGTGGTGCCAGGGCACTCTCTGGACTCACTGCAGTGCATCCCCAGTGGTGCCAGGGTAGTCTCTGGACTCTATACACTGCATCTCCAGTGGTGCCAGTGCACTCTCTGGACTCACTGCAGTGCAGCCCCTGAGGTGCCAGTGCACTCTCAGGAGTCACTGCAGTGCTTCCCCAGTGGTGCCAGTGCACTCTCTGGACTCAATGCAGTGCATCCCCAGTGGTGCCAGTGCACTCTCTGGAGTCACTGCACTGCATCCCCAGTGGAGCCAGTGCACTCTCTGCACTCACTGCACTGCATCCCCACTGGTGCCAGTGCACTCTCTACACTCACTGCACTGCATCCCCAGCGGTGCCAGTGCACTCTCTGGACTCACTGCAGTGCATCCCCAATGGTGCCTGTGCACTCTCTGGACTCACTGAAGTGCATCCCCGAGTGGTGCCAGTGCACTCTCTGGAGTCACCAGGGTGCATCATCAGTGGTGCCAGTGCACTCTCAGGACTCACTGCAGTGCATCCCCATTGGTGACAGTGCACTCTCTGGAGTCACTGCATTGCATCCCCAATGGAGCCACTGCACTCTCTGGACTCACCGGGCTGCATCCCCAGTGGTGCCAGTGCACTCTATGGACTCACTGCAGTGCATCCCCAGTGGTGCCAGTGCACTCTCTGGACGCACTGCACTGCATCCCTAGTGGTGCCAGTGCACTCTTTGGAGTCACTGCACTGCATCCGCAGTGGTGCCAGTGCACTCTCTCCACTCACTGCACTGCATCTCCAGTGGTGCTAGTGCAATCTCAGGACTCACTGCAGTGCAGCTCCAGTTGGTGCCAGTGCACTCTCTGGACTCACTGCAGTGCATCCCCAGTGGTGCCAGTGCACTCTTTGGATTCACTGCAGTGTATCCCCAGTGGTTCCTGTGCACTCTCTGAACTTAGTGCAGTGCAGCCCCTGAGGTGCCAGTGCAGTCTCTGGACTCACTACAGTGCATCCCCAGTGGTGCCAGTGCACTCTCTGGACTCACTGCAGTGCAGCCCCTGAGGTGCCAGTGCAGTCTCTGGACTCACTGCAGTGCATCCCCAGTGGTGCCAGTGCACTCTCTGGACTCAATGCAGTGCATCCCCAGTGGTGCCAGTGCACTCTCTAGACTCACTGCACTGCATCCCCAGTGGTGCCAGTGCACTCTCTGGACTCACTGCACTGCATCCCCAGCGGTGCCAGTGCACTCTCTGGACTCACCGAGGTGCATCCCCAGTGGTGCCAGTGCACTCTCTGGACTCAATGCAGTGCATCCCCAGTGGTGCCAGTGCACTCTCTGGACTCACTGCACTGCATCCCCAGTGGTGCCAGTGCACTCTCTGGACTCACTGCAGTGCATCCCCAGTGGTGCCAGTGCACTCTCTGGACTCACTGCACTGCATCCCCAAGGTGCCAGTGCACTCTATGGAGTCAACTGCACTACATCCCCAGTGGTGCCAGTGCACTCTCTGGACTCACTGCAGTGCATCCCCAGTGGTGCCAAAGCACTCTCTGAACTCACTGCACTGCATCCCCAGTGGTACCAGTGCACTCTCAGGACTCACTGCACTGCAACCTCAGTGGTGCCAGTGCACTCTCTGGACTCACTGCACTGCATCCCAGGTGGTGCCAGTGCAGTCTCTGGACTCACTGCAGTGCATCCCCAGTGGTGCCCGTGCACTCTCTGGAGGCACTGCAGTGCATCCGCAGTGGTGCCAGTGCACTCTGTGGACTCACTGCACTGCATCCCCAGCGGTGCCAGTGCACTCTCTGGACTCACTGCAGTGCATCCCCAATGGTGCCTGTGCACTCTCTGGACTCACTGAAGTGCATCCCCGAGTGGTGCCAGTGCACTCTCTGGAGTCACCAGGGTGCATCATCAGTGGTGCCAGTGCACTCTCAGGACTCACTGCAGTGCATCCCCATTGGTGACAGTGCACTCTCTGGAGTCACTGCATTGCATCCCCAGTGGAGCCACTGCACTCTCTGGACTCACCGGGCTGCATCCCCAGTGGTGCCAGTGCACTCTATGGACTCACTGCAGTGCATCCCCAGTGGTGCCAGTGCACTCTCTGGACGCACTGCACTGCATCACCAGTGGTGCCAGTGCACTCTTTGGACTCACTGCAGTGCATCCCCAGTGGTGCCTGTGCAGTCTCTGGACTCACTGCAGTGCATCCCCGGTGGTGCCACTGCACTCTCTGGACTCACTGCACTGCATCCCCAGTGGTGCCAGTGCACTCTCTGCACTCACTGCACTGCATCCCTAGTGGTGCCACTGCACTCTCTGGACTCACTGCACTCCATCCCCAATGGTGCCAGTGCACTCTCTGGACTCACTGCAGTGCATCCCCAAAGGTACCAGTGCGCACTGTAGACTCACTGCAGTGCAGCTCCTGAGGTGCCAGTGCACTCTCTGGACTCACTGCGCTGCATCCCCAGTGGTGCCAGTGCACTCTCTGGACTCACTGCAGTGAATCCCCTGTGGTGCCAGTGCACTCTGTGGACTCACTGAACTGCATCCCCAGTGGTGCCAGTGCACAATCTGGACTCACTGCAGTGCATCCCCAGTGGTGACAGTGCACTCTCTGGACTCACTGCGCTGCATCCCCAGTGGTGCCTGTGCACAATCTGGAGTCACTGCAGTGTATCCACAGTGGTGCCAGTGTACTCTGTGGACTCACTGCATTGCATCCCAGTGGTGCCAGTGCACTCTCTGGACTCACTGCACTGCATCCCCAATGGTGCCAGTGCACTCTCTGGACTCACTGCACTGCATCCCCAGTGGTGCCAGTGCACTCTCTGGAATCATTGCACTGCATCCCCAGTGTGCCTGTGCACTCTCCGGACTCCCTGCACTGCATCCCCAGTGGTGCCAGTGCACTCTCTGGACTCACTGCACTGCATCCCCAGTGGTGCCAGTGCGCTCTCTGGACTCACTGCAGTGCATCCCTATTGGTGACAGTGCACTCTCTGGACTCACTGCAGTGAATCCCCGGTGGTGCCAGTGCACTCTCTGTACTCACTGCACTGCATCACCAGTGGTGCCAGTGCACTCTCTGGACTGACTGCAGTGCATCCCCTGTGGTGCCAGTGCACTCTCTGGACTCACTGCACTAAATCCCCAGTGGTGCCAGTGAACTCTCTGGAATCACTGCAGTGCATCTCCAGTGGTGCCAGTGCACTCTCTGGACTCACTGCACTGCATCCCCAGTGGTGCCAGTGCACTCTCTGGAGTCACTGCACTGCATCCCCAGTGGTGCCAGTGCACTTTCTGGACTCACTGAACTGCATTCCCGGTGGTGCCAGTGCACTCTCTGGACTCACGGCACTGCATCCCCAGTGGTGCCAGTGCACTCTATGGAATAACTGCACTGCAACCCCAGTGGTGCCAGTGCACTTTCTGGACTCACTGAACTGCATTCCCGGTGGTGCCAGTGCACTCTCTGGACTCACGGCACTGCATCCCCACTGGTGCCAGTGCACTCTCTGGACTCACTGCACTGCATCCCCTGTGGTGCCAGTGCACTCTCTGCACTCACTGCAGTGCATCCCCAGTGGTGCCAGTGCACTCTCTAGACTCACTGCAGTGAATCCCCACTGGTGCCAGTGCACGCTCTGGACTCACTGCAGTGAATCCCCGGTGGTGCCACTGCACTCTCTGGACTCACTGCACTGCATCCCCACTGGTGCCAGTGCACTCTCTGGACTCACTGCACTGCATCCCCAGTGGTGCCAGTGCACTCTCTGGACTCACTGCACTGCATCCCCATTGGTGCCAGTGCACTCTTTCAAGTCATTGCACTGCATCCCGTGTGGTTGCAGTGCACTCTGTGGACTCACTACACTGCATCCCCAGTGGTGCCAGTGCATTCTCTGGACTCACTGCACTGCATCCCCAGTGGTGCCAGTGCACTCTCTGGAGTACTGCACTGCATCCCCAGTGGTGCCTGTGCAGTCTCTGCACTCACTGCACTGCATTCCCAGTGGTGCCAGTGCACTCTCTGGACTCACTGCACTGCATCCCCAGTGGTGCCAGTGCACTCTCTGGACTCACTGCAGTGCAGCCCCTGAGGTGCCAGTGCAGTCTCTGGACTCACTGCAGTGCATCCCCAGTGGTGCCAGTGCACTCTCTGGACTCAATGCAGTGCATCCCCAGTGGTGCCAGTGCACTCTCTGGACTCACTGCACTGCATCCCCAGTGGTGCCAGTGCACTCTCTGGACTCACTGCACTGCATCCCCAGCGGTGCCAGTGCACTCTCTGGACTCACTGCAGTGCATCCCCAGTGGTGCCAGTGCACTCTCTGGACTCACTGCAGTGCATCCCCAGTGGTGCCAGTGCACTCTCTGGACTCACTGCACTGCATCCCCAAGGTGCCAGTGCACTCTATGGAGTCAACTGCACTACATCCCCAGTGGTGCCAGTGCACTCTCTGGACTCACTGCAGTGCATCCCCAGTGGTGCCAAAGCACTCTCTGAACTCACTGCACTGCATCCCCAGTGGTACCAGTGCACTCTCAGGACTCACTGCACTGCAACCTCAGTGGTGCCAGTGCACTCTCTGGACTCACTGCACTGCATCCCAGGTGGTGCCAGTGCAGTCTCTGGACTCACTGCAGTGCATCCCCAGTGGTGCCCGTGCACTCTCTGGAGGCACTGCAGTGCATCCGCAGTGGTGCCAGTGCACTCTGTGGACTCACTGTACTGTATCCACAGTGGTGTCAGTGCACTCTCTGGACTAACTGCACTGGATCCCCAGTGGTGCCAGTGCAATCTTTCGAGTCACTGCACTGCATCCCCAGTGGTGCCAGTGCACTCTCTGGACTCACTGCACTGCATCCCCAGTGGTGCCAGTGCACTCTCTAGACTCACTGCACTGCATCCGCAATGGTGCCAGTGCACTCTTTCGAGTCACTGCACTGCATCCCCAGTGGTGCCAGTGCACTCTCTGGACTCAAAGAAGTGCATCCCCAGTGGTGCCACTGCACTCTCTGGATTCATTGCAGTGCAGCCCCTGAGGTGCCAGTGCAATCTCTGGACTCACTGCTGTGCAGCTCCAGTGGTGCCAGTGCACTCTCTCGACTCACTGCACTGCATCCCCAGTGGTGCCAGTGCACTCTCTGGACTCACTGCAGTGCATCCCCAGTGGTGCGAGTGCACTCTCTGGAGGCACTGCAGTGCATCCCCAGTGGTGCCAGTGCACTCTCTGGACTCACTGCACTGCATCCCCAGTGGTGCCAGTGCACTCTCTGGACTCACTGCACTGCGTACCCAGTGGCGCCAGTCCGCTCTCTGGAGTACTGCACTGCATCCCCAGTAGTGCCAGTGCACTCTCTGGACTCACTGCAGTGCATCCCCAGTGGTGCCAGGGCACTCTCTGGACTCACTGCACTGCATCCCCAGTGGTGCCAGTGCACTCTCTGGACTCACTGAACTGCATCCCAGGTGGTGCCAGTGCACTCTCTGGACTCAATGCAGTGCATCCCCACTGGTGCCAGGGCACTCTCTGCATTCACTGCAGTGCATCCCCAGTGGTACCAGTGCACTCTCTGGACTCACTGCACTGCATCCCCAGTGGTGCCAGTGCACTCTATGGACTCACTGCACTGCATCACCAGTGGTGCCAGTGCACTCTCTGGACTCACTGCACTGCATCCCCAGTGGTGCCGGTGCACTCTCTGTACTCACTGCAGTGCATCCGCTGGGGTGCCAGTGCACTCTGTTGATTCACTGTACTGCATCCACAGTGGTGTCAGTGCACTCTCTGGACTCACTGCACTGCATCCGCAGTGGAGCCAGTGCAATCTTTCGAGTCACTGCACTGCATCCCCAGTGGTGCCAATGCACTCTCTGGACTCACTGCACTGCATCCCCAGTGGTGCCAGTGCACTCTCTGGAGTACTGCACTGCATCCCCAGTGGTGCCAGTGCACTCTCTGGACACACTGCACTGCATCCACAATGGTGCCAGTGCACTCTCTCCACTCACTGCACTGCATCCCCAGTGGTGCCAGTCCGCTCTCTGGAGTACTGCACTGCATCCCCAGTGGTGCCAGTGCACTCTCTGGACTCACTCAGTGCATCCCCAGTGGTGCCAGGGCACTCTCTGGACTCACTGCAGTGCATCCCCAGTGGTGCCAGGGTAGTCTCTGGACTCTATACACTGCATCTCCAGTGGTGCCAGTGCACTCTCTGGACTCACTGCATTGCAGCCCCTGAGGTGCCAGTGCACTCTCTGGAGTCACTGCAGTGCTTCCCCAGTGGTGCCAGTGCACTCTCTGGACTCAATGCAGTGCATCCCCAGTGGTGCCAGTGCACTCTCTGGAGTCACTGCACTGCATCCCCAGTGGAGCCAGTGCACTCTCTGCACTCACTGCACTGCATCCCCACTGGTGCCAGTGCACTCTCTACACTCACTGCACTGCATCCCCAGCGGTGCCAGTGCACTCTCTGGACTCACCGAGGTGAATCCCCAGTGGTGCCAGTGCACTCTCCGGACTCACTGCAGTGCATCCCCAATGGTGCCTGTGCACTCTCTGGACTCACTGAAGTGCATCCCCGAGTGGTGCCAGTGCACTCTCTGGAGTCACCAGGGTGCATCATCAGTGGTGCCAGTGCACTCTCAGGACTCACTGCAGTGCATCCCCATTGGTGACAGTGCACTCTCTGGAGTCACTGCATTGCATCCCCACTGGAGCCACTGCACTCTCTGGACTCACCGGGCTGCATCCCCAGTGGTGCCAGTGCACTCTCTGGACTCACTGCACTGCATCCCCAGTGGTGCCAGTGCACTCTCTGGACGCACTGCACTGCATCACCAGTGGTGCCAGTGCACTCTTTGGACTCACTGCAGTGCATCCCCAGTGGTGCCTGTGCAGTCTCTGGACTCACTGCAGTGCATCCCCAGTGGTGCCAGTGCACTCTCTGCACTCACTGCACTGCATCCCTAGTGGTGCCACTGCACTCTCTGGACTCACTGCACTCCATCCCCAATGGTGCCAGTGCACTCTCTGGACTCACTGCAGTGCATCCCCAAAGGTACCAGTGCGCACTGTAGACTCACTGCAGTGCAGCTCCTGAGGTGCCAGTGCACTCTCTGGACACACTGCGCTGCATCCCCAGTGGTGCCAGTGCACTCTCTGGACTCACTGCAGTGAATCCCCGGTGGTGCCAGTGCACTCTCTGGAATCATTGCACTGCATCCCCAGTGTGCCTCTGCACTCTCCGGACTCCCTGCACTGCATCCCCACTGGTGCCAGTGCACTCTCTGGAGTTACTGCACTGCATCCCCACTGGTGCCAGTGCGCTCTCTGGACTCACTGCAGTGCATCCCTATTGGTGACAGTGCACTCTCTGGGCTCACTGCAGTGAATCCCCGGTGGTGCCAGTGCACTCTCTGTACTCACTGCACTGCATCACCAGTGGTGCCAGTGCACTCTCTGGACTCACTGCAGTGCATCCCCTGTGGTGCCAGTGCACTCTCTGGACTCACTGCACTAAATCCCCAGTGGTGCCAGTGCACTCTCTGGAGTCACTGCAGTGCATCTCCAGTGGTGCCAGTGCACTCTCTGGACTCACTGCACTGCATCCCCAGTGGTGCCAGTGCACTCTCTGGAGTCACTGCACTGCATCCCCAGTGGTGCCAGTGCACTTTCTGGACTCACTGAACTGCATTCCCGGTGGTGCCAGTGCACTCTCTGGACTCACTGCACTGCATCCCCAGTGGTGCCAGTGCACTCTATGGAATCACTGCACTGCAACCCCAGTGGTGCCAGTGCACTTTCTGGACTCACTGAACTGCATTCCCGGTGGTGCCAGTGCACTCTCTGGACTCACGGCACTGCATCCCCACTGGTGCCAGTGCACTCTCTGGACTCACTGCACTGCATCCCCTGTGGTGCCAGTGCACTCTCTGCACTCACTGCAGTGCATCCCCAGTGGTGCCAGTGCACTCTCTAGACTCACTGCAGTGAATCCCCACTGGTGCCAGTGCACGCTCTGGACTCACTGCAGTGAATCCCCGGTGGTGCCACTGCACTCTCTGGACTCACTGCACTGCATCCCCAGTGGTGCCAGTGCACTCTCTGGACTCACTGAAGTGCATCCCCGAGTGGTGCCAGTGCACTGTCTGGACTCACTGCACTGCATCCCCAGTGCTACCAGTGCGCACTGTAGACTCACTGCAGTACATCCCCAGTGATGCCAGTGCACTCTCTGGACTTACTGCACTTCATCCCCACTTGTGCCAGTGCACTCTCTGGAGTCACTGAACTGCATCCCCAGTGGTGCCAGTGCACAATCTGGACTCACTGCAGTGCAACCCCGGTGGTGCCAGTGTACTCTCTGGACTCACTGCAGTGCATCCCCAGTGGTGCCAGTGCACTCTCTGGACCCACTGCAGTGCACCCCCAATGGTGCCAGTGCACTCTCTGGACTCACTGCAGTGCAACCCCGGTGGTTGCCAGTGTACTCTCTGGACTCACTGCAGTGCATCCCCAGTGGTGCCAGTGCACTCTCTGGACCCACTGCAGTGCACCCCCAATGGTGCCAGTGCACTCTCTGGACTCACTGCAGTGCAACCCCGGTGGTGCCAGTGTACTCTCTGCACTCACTGCAGTGCGTCTCCAGTGGTGCCAGTGCACTCTCTGGACCCACTGCAGTGCACCCCCAATGGTGCCAGTGCACTCTCTGGACTCACTGCAGTGCATCCCCAGTGGTGCCAGTGCACTCTCTGGACTCACTGCACTGCATCCATAGTCGTGACGGTGCGCTCTCTGGAGACACTGCAGTGCATCTCCTCTGGTGCCAGTGCACTCTCTGGACTCACTGCAGTGCATCACCAGTGGTGCCAGGGTACTCTCTGCAGTCACTGCAGTGCATCCCCAAAGGTGCCAGTGCCCTCTCTGGACTCACTGCAGTGCATCCCAAGTGGTGCCAGTGCACGCTCTGGACTCACTGCAGTGAATCCCCGGTGGTGCCAGTGCACTCTCTGTACTCACTGCACTGCATCCCCAGTGGTGCCAGTGCACTCTCTGGACTCACTGCAGAGCATCCCCAGTGGTGCCAGTGCACTCTCTGTACTCACTGCACTGCATCCCCAGTGGTGCCAGTGCACTCTCTGGACTCACTGCACTGCATCCCCAGTGGTGCCAGTGCACTCTCTGGACTCACTGCAGTGCATCCCCAGTGGTGCCAGTGCACTCTCTGGACTCACTGCACTGCATCCGCAGTGGTGCCAGTGCACTCTCTGCACTCACTGCACCGCATCCCCAGTGGTGGCACTGCACTCTCTGGACTCACTGCACTGCATCCCCAGTGGTGCCATTGCACTCTCTGGACTCACTGCACTGCATCCCCAGTGGTACCAGTGCGCACTGTAGACTCACTGCAGTGCAGCTCATGAGGTGCCAGTGCACTCTCTGGACTCACTGCGCTGCATCCCCAGTGGTGCCAGTGCACTCTATGGACTCACTGCACTGAATCCCCGGTGGTGCCAGTGCACTCTCTGGACTTACTGCACTGCATCCCCATTTGTGCCAGTGCACTCTCTGGACTCACTGAACTGCATCCCCAGTGGTGCCAGTGCACAATCTGGACTCACTGCAGTGCAACCCCGGTGGTGCCAGTGCACTCTCTGGACTCACTGCCCTGCATCCCCAGTGGTGCCTGTGCAGTCTCTGGGCTCAGTGCATTGCATCCCCAGTGGTGCAAGTGCAGTCTCTGCACTCACTGCAGTGCATCTCCAGTGGTGCCAGTGCACTCTCTGGACCCACTGCAGTGCACCCCCAATGGTGCCAGTGCACTCTCTGGACTCACTGCAGTGCATCCCCAGTGGTGCCACTGTACTCTCTGGACTCACTGCACTGCATCCCCACTGGTGCCAGTGCACTCTCTGGAGTCACTGCACTGCATCCCCAGTGGTGCCAGTGCACTCTCTGGACTCACTGCAGTGCATCCCCAGTGTTGCCTGTGCAGTCTCTGGACTCACTGCACTCCATCCCCTTCTGGTGTCTTTGCACTCTCTGGACTCACTGCACTGCTCCAGCTGCGGTAGCCGCTCCAGCCGCTTAGCCGCGGCATCCGCTCCAACCGCGGCAACCGCTCCAGTCGCTGTAGCCCCTCCAGCCTCGGCAGCCGCTCCAGCCGCTCCAGCCGCGGCAGCCGCGGCAGCCGCTCCAGCCGCGGCAGCCGCTCCAGCCTCGGCAGACGCTCCAACCGCGGCAACGCTCCAGCCGCTCCAACCGCGGCATCCGCTCCAGCCGCGGCAGCCGCTCCAACCGCGGCAGCCGCTCCAACCGCGGCAGCCGCTCCAGCCGTGGCAGCCGCTCCACTCGGTAGCGGCTGGAGCGGCTGCCGCGGTTGGAGCGGCTGGAGCGGCTGCCGCGGCTGGAGCGGCTGGAGCGGCTGCCGCGGCTGGAGCGGGTAGCGCGGCTGGAGCGGCTGGAGCGGCTGCCGCGGCTGGAGCGGCTACCGCGGCTGGAGCGGCTGGAGCGGCTGCCGCGGCTGGAGCGGCTGCCGCGGCTGGAGCGTCCAGAGCGGCTGCAGCGGCTGGAGGGGCTATCGCGGCTGGAGCGGCTGCCGCGGATGGAGCAGTGCAGTGAGTCCAGAGAGTGCACTGGCACCTTGGGGATGCAGTGCAGTGAGTCCAGAGAGTCAACTGGCACCACTGGGGATGCACTGCAGTGAGTCCAGAGAGTGCACGGGCACCACTGGGGATGCAGTGCAGTGAGTGCAGAGAGTGCACTGGCACCACTGGGGATGCAGTGCAGTGAGTCCAGAGAGTTCACTGGCTCCACTGGGGATGCAGTGCAGTGAGTCCAGAGAGTTCACTGGCTCCACTGGGGATGCAGTGCAGTGAGTCCAGAGAGTGCACTGGCACCAATGGGGATGCACTGCAATGAGTCCAGATAGTGCACTGGCACCACCAGGGATGCAGTGCAGTTAGTGCAGAGAGTGCACTGGCACCACTGGGGATGCAGTGCAGTGAGTCCAGAGAGTGTACTGGCACCACTGGGGATGCAGTGCAGTGAGTCCAGAGACTGCACTGGCACCACTGGGGATGCAGTGCAGTGAGTCCAGAGAGTGCACTGGCCCCATAGGGGATATACTGCAGTGAGTCCAGAGGGTGCACTGGCACTAGAGGATATGTACTGCAGTGTCTCCAGAGAGTGCACTGGCACCACTGGGGATGAAGTGCAGTGAGTCCAGAGAGTGCACTGGCACCACTGGTGATGCAGTGCCGTGAGACCAGTGTGTGCACTGGCACCACTGGGGATGCAGTGCAGTGAGTCCAGAGAGTGCACTGGCACCTGTGGGGATGCACTGTAGTGAGTCCAGAGAGTGTACTGGCACCACAGGGAATGCACTGCAGTGAATCCAGAGAGTGCACTGGCCCCAGTGGGGATGCAGTGCAGTGAGTCCAGAGAGTGCCCTGGAACCACTGGGGATGCAGTGCAGTGAGTCCAGAGAGTGCACTGGCACCACTGGTAATGCAGTACAGTGAGTCGAGAGAGTGCACTGGCACCACTGGGGATGCAGTGCAGTGACTCCAGAGAGTGCCCTGGCACCATTGGGGATGCACTGCAGTGAGTAAACGGAGTGCACTGGCACCACTGGTGTTGCAGTGCCGTGAGTCCAGAGAGTGTACTGGCACCACTGGGGATGCAGTGCAGTGAGTCCAGAGAGTGCACTGTCAGCACTGGGGATGCAGTGCAGTCAGTCCAGAGAGTGCACAGGCACCACTGGGTATGCAGTGCAGTGAGTCCATAGAGTGCACTGGCACCACTGGGGATGCAGTGCAGTGAGTCCAGAGATTGCACTGGCACCACTGGGGATGCAGTGCAGTGACTCCAGAGAGTGCACTGGCGCCAATGGGGATGTACTGCAGTGAGTCCAGAGAGTGCAATGGCACCACTGGTGATGCAGTGCAGTGAGTCCAGAGAGTGCACTGGCACCACTGGTAATACAGTGCAGTGAGTCCAGAGAGTGCACTGGCACCACTGGGGATGCAGTTCAGCGAGTACAGAGAGTGCACTGGCAGCACTGGGGATGCAGTGCAGTGAGCCCAGAGAGTGCACAGGCACCACTGGGTATGCAGTGCAGTGAGTCCATAGAGTGCACTGGCACCACTGGGGATGCAGTGCAGTGAGTCCAGAGAGTGCACTGGCACCACTGGGGATTCACTGTAGTGAGTCCAGAGAGTGCACTGGCACCACTGGGAATACACTGCAGTGAGTCCAGAGAGTGCACTGGCACCAAAGGGGATGGAGTGCAGTGAGTCCAGAGAGTGCACTGGCAACAATTGGGATGCACTGAAGTGAGTCCACAGAGTGCACTGGCAACAATGGGGATGCAATGCAGTGAGTCCAGAGAGTACCCTGGCACTACAGGGTATGCACTGCAGTGTCTCCAGAGAGTGCACTGGCACCATTGGGGATGCAGTGCAGTGAGTGCAGAGATTGCACTGGCACCAGTGGGGATGCACTGCAGTGAGTCCAGAGAGTGCCCTGAAACCACTGGGGATGCAGTGCAGTGAGTGCAGAGAGTGCACTGGCACCACTGGGGATGCACTGCAGTGAGTCCAGAGACTACACTTGCACCACTGGGGATCCACTGCAGTGAGTCCAGAGAGTGCACTGGAACCACTGGGGATGCAGTGCAGTGAGTCCAGAGAGTGCACTGGCACCACAGAGAATGCACTGCAGTGAGTCCAGAGAGTGCACTGGCCCCACTGGGGATGCAGTGCAGTGAGTCCAGAGAGTGCAGTAGCAGCACTGGGGATGCAGTGCCGTGAGTCCAGAGAGTGCACTGGCACCACTGGGGATGCACTACAGTGAGTCCAGAGAGTGCCCTGGAACCACTGCGGATGCAGTGCAGTGAGGCCAGAGAGTGCACTGGCACCACTGGGGATGCAGTGCAGTGACTCCAGAGAGTGCACTGGCACCAGTGGGGATGCAGTGCAGTGAGTCCAGAGAGTGCCCTGGGACCATTAGGGATGCAGTGCACTGACTCAGAGAGTGCACTGGCACCACTGGGGATGCGCTGCAATGAGTCCAGAGAGTGCACTGGCACCACTGGTGATGCAGTGCAGTGAGTCCAGAGAGTGCACTGTCAGCACTGGGGATGCAGTGCAGTGAGTCCAGAGAGTGTACCGGCACTAGTGGGGATGGAGTACAGTGAGTACAGAGAGTGCACTGGCACCACTGGGGATGCAGTGCAGTGAGTCCAGAGAGTGCACTGGCACCACTGGGGATGCAGTGCAGTGTGTCCAGAGAGTGCACTGGCATTACTGGGGATGCACTAAAGTGAGTCCAGAGAGTGTACTGGCTCCACTGGGGATGCAGTGCAGTGAGTCCAGAGACTGCACTGTCAGCACTGGGGATGCAGTGCAGTGACTCCTGAGAGTGCACGGGCACCATTGGGGATGCAGAGCAGGGAGTCAGGTGTGTGCGCTGGCACCACTGAGGATGCAGTGCAGTGAGTCCAGAGAGTGCACTGGCACCAATGGGGATGCAGTGCAGTGAGTCAAGAGAGTGCACTGGCACCTTGGGGATGCAGTGCAGTGAGTCCGGAGAGTGCCCTGGCACTAGTGGAGATGTACTGCAGTGTCTCCAGAGAGTGCACTGGCACCACTGGTAATGCAGTGCAGTGAGTCCAGAGAGTGCACTGGCACCACTGGGGATGCAGTTCAGTGAGTACAGAGAGTGCACTGGCACCACTGGGGATGCAGTACACTGACTCAGAGAGTACACTGGCACCACTGGGGATGCACTGCAATGAGTCCAGATAGTGCACTGGCCCCACTGGGGATGCAGTGCAGTGAGTCCAGAGAGTATACTGGCACCAGTGGGGATGGAGTACAGTGAGTCCAGAGAGTGCACTGGCACCACTGGGGATGCATTGCAGTGAGTCCAGATAGTGCACTGGCACCACTGGGGATGCAGTGCAGTGAGTCCAGAGAGTGCACTGGCACCACTGGGGATGCAGTGAAGGGAGTCCAGTGTGTGCATTGGCACCACTGAGGATGCAGTGCAGTGAGTGTAGAGAGTGCACTGGCACCATTGGGGATGCATTGCAGTGAGTCCAGAGAGTGCACTGGCACCACTGGAGATGCAGTGCAGTGAGTCCAGAGAGTGCACTGGCACCACAGAGAATGCACTGCAGTGAGTCCAGAGAGTGCACTGGCCCCACTGGGGATGCAGTGCATTGAGTCCAGAGAGTGCAGTAGCAGCACTTTGGATGCAGTGCCGTGAGTCCAGAGAGTGCCATGGAACCACTGGGGATGCAGTGCAGTGAGGCCAGAGAGTGCATTGGCACCAGTGGGGATGAAGTGCAGTGAGTCCAGAGAGTGCACTGGCACCATTAGGGATGCAGTGCAATGAATCAGAGAGTGCACTGGCACCACTGGGGATGCGCTGCAATGAGTCCAGATATTGCACTGGCACCACTGGTGATGCAGTGCAGTGAGTCCTGAGAGTGCACTGGCACCACTGGGGATGCAGTGCAGTGAGTCCTGAGAGTGTACTGGCACCAGTGGGGATGGAGTGCAGTGAGTCCAGAGACTGCACTGTCAGCACTGGGGATGCAGTGCAGTGACTCCTGAGAGTGCACTGGCACCACTGGGGATGCAGAGCAGGGAGTCCAGAGAGTGCACTGGCACCACTGGGGATGCAGTGCAGTGAGTGCAGAGAGTGCACTGGCACCACTGGGGATGCAGAGCAGTGAGCCCAGAGAGTGCAGTGGCACCTCTGGGGATGCACTGCAATGAGTCCAGATAGTGCACGGGTACCACTGGGGATGCAGTGCAGTGAGTCCAGAGAGTGCACTGGCACCACTGGGGATGCAGTGCAGTGAGTCCAGAGAGTGCACTGGCACCACTGGGGATGCACTGCAGTGAGTCCAGAGAGTGCCCTGGCACTAGTGGAGATGCACTGCAGTGTCTCCAGAGAGTGCACTGGCACCACTGGTAATGCAGTACAGTGAGTCCAGAGAGTGCACTGGCACCACTGGGGATGCAGTTCAGTGAGTACAGAGAGTGCACTGGCACCACTGGGGATGCAGTACACTGACTCAGAGAGTACACTGGCACCACTGGGGATGCACTGCAATGAGTCCAGATAGTGCACTGGCCCCACTGGTGATGCAGTGCAGTGAGTCCAGAGAGTGTCTTGGCACCACTTGGGATGCAGTGCAGTGACTCCAGAGAGTGCACTGGCACCAGTGGGGATGCAGTGCAGTGAGTCCAGAGAGTGCACTGGCACCAATAGGGATGCAGTGCACTGAATCTGAGAGTGCACTGGCACCACTGGGGATGCGCTGCAATGAGTCCAGATAGTGCACTGGCACCACTGGTAATGCAGTGCAGTGAGTCCTGAGAGTGCACTGTCAGCACTGGGGATGCAGTGCAGTGAGTCCAGAGAGTGCACTGGCACCACTGGGGATGCAGTGCAGTGAGTCCTGAGAGTGTACTGGCACCAGTGGGGATGCAGTGCAGTGAGTCCAGAGACTGCACTGTCAGCACTGGGGATGCAGTGCAGTGACTCCTGAGAGTGCGCTGGCACCACTGAGGATGCAGTGCAGTCAGTCCAGAGAGTGCACTGGCACCACTGGGGATGCAGTGCAGTGAGTCCAGAGAGTGCCCTGGAACCACTGGGGATGCAGTGCAGTGAGTACAGAGAGTGCACTGGCACCACTGGGGATGCAGTGCAGTGAGTCCAGAGAGTGCACTGGCACCATTAGGGATGCAGTGCACTGACTCAGAGAGTGCACTGGCACCACTGGGGATGCACTGCAATGAGTCCAGAGAGTGCACTGGCACCACTGGGGATGCATTGCAGTGAGTCCAGAGACTGCACTGGCACCAGTGGGGATGCACTGCAGTGAGTCCAGATAGTGCACTGGCACCACTGGGGATGCAGTGCAGTGAGTCCAGAGAGTGCACTGGCACCACTGGAGATGCACTGCAATGAGTCCAGAGAGTGCAATGGCAACACTGGGGATGCAGTGCAGTTAGTCCAGAGAGTGCACTGGCACCACTGGGGATGCAGTGCAGTGAGTCCAGAGAGTGCACTGGCACCACTGGGGATGCAGTGCAGTGAGTCCTGAGAGTGTACTGGCACCAGTGGGGATGGAGTGCAGTGAGTCCAGAGACTGCAATGTCAGCACTGGGGATGCAGTGCAGTGACTCCACAGAGTGCACTGGCACCACTGGGGATGCAGTGCAGTGAGTCCAGAGAGTGCGCTGGCACCACTGAGGATGCAGTGCAGTGAGTCCAGAGAGTGCACTGGCACCACTGGGGATGCAGTGCAGTGAGTCAAGACAGTGCACTGGCACCTTGGGGATGCAGTGCAGTGAGTCCAGAGAGTGCACTGGCACCACTGGGGATGCAGTGCAGTGAGTCAAGACAGTGCACTGGCACCACTGGGGATGCACTGCAATGAGTCCAGATAGTGCACTGGTACCACTGGGGATGCAGTGCAGTGAGTCCAGAGAGTGCACTGGCACCACTGGGGATGCAGTGCAGTGAGTCCAGAGAGTGCACTGTCACCAGTGGGGATGCACTGCAGTGAGTCCAGAGAGTGCCCTGGCACTAGTGGAAACGCACTGCAGTCTCTCCAGAGAGTGCACTGGCACCACTGGGGATGCAGTACACTGACTCAGAGAGTACACTGGCACCACTGGGGATGCAATGCAATGAGTCCAGATAGTGCACTGGCCCCACTGGGGATGCAGTGCAGTGAGTCCAGAGAGTGTACTGGCACCAGTGGGGATGGAGTACAGTGAGTCCAGAGAGTGCACTGGCACCACTGGGGATGCAGTGCAGTGAGTCCTGAGAGTGCACTGGCACCAGTGCGGATGGAGTGCAGTGAGTCCAGAGACTGCACTGTCAGCACTGGGGATGCAGTGCAGTGACTCCTGAGAGTGCGCTGGCACCACTGAGGATGCAGTGCAGTCAGTCCAGAGAGTGCACTGGCACCACTGGGGATGCAGTGCAGTGAGTCCAGAGAGTGCCCTGGAACCACTGGGGATGCAGTGCAGTGAGTACAGAGAGTGCACTGGCACCACTGGGGATGCAGTGCAGTGAGTCCAGAGAGTGCACTGGCACCATTAGGGATGCAGTGCACTGACTCAGAGAGTGCACTGGCACCACTGGGGATGCACTGCAATGAGTCCAGATAGTGCACTGGCACCACTGGGGATGCATTGCAGTGAGTCCAGAGACTGCACTGGCACCAGTGGGGATGCACTGCAGTGAGTCCAGATAGTGCACTGGCACCACTGGGGATGCAGTGCAGTGAGTCCAGAGAGTGCACTGGCACCACTGGGGATGCAGTGCTGTGAGTCCAGAGAGTGCACTGGCACCACTGGGGATGCACTGCAGTGAGTCCAGGGAGTGTACTGGCTCCACACGGGATGCAGTGCAGTGAGTCCAGAGACTGCACTGGCACCAGTGGGGATGCAGTGCAGTGAGTACAGAGAGTGCACTGGCCCCACAGGGGATGCACTGCAGTGACTCCTGAGAGTGCACTGGCACCACTGGGGATGCACTGCAATGAGTCCAGAGAGTGCAATGGCAACACTGGGGATGCAGTGCAGTTAGTCGAGAGAGTGCACTGGCACCACTGGGGATGCAGTGCAGTGAGTCCAGAGAGTGCACTGGCACCACTGGGGATGCAGTGCAGTGACTCCAGAGAGTGTACTGGCACCAGTGGGGATGGAGTGCAGTGAGTCCAGAGATTGCAATGTCAGCACTGGGGATGCAGTGCAGTGACTCCAGAGAGTGCACTGGCACCACTGGGGATGCAGTGCAGTGAGTCCAGAGAGTGCACTGGCACCACTGAGGATGCAGTGCAGTGAGTCCAGAGAGTGCACTGGCACCACTGGGGATGCAGTGCAGTGAGTCAAGACAGTGCACTGGCACCTTGGGGATGCAGTGCAGTGAGTCCAGAGAGTGCACTGGCACCACTGGGGATGCAGTGCAGTGAGTCAAGACAGTGCACTGGCACCAGTGGGGATGCACTGCAATGAGTCCAGATAGTGCACTGGTACCACTGGGGATGCAGTGCAGTGAGTCCAGAGAGTGCACTGGCACCACTGGGGATGCAGTGCAGTGAGTCCAGAGAGTGCACTGGCACCAGTGGGGATGCACTGCAGTGAGTCCAGAGAGTGCCCTGGCACTAGTGGAGACGCACTGCAGTCTCTCCAGAGAGTGCACTGGCACCACAGGGGATGCAGTACACTGACTCAGAGAGTACACTGGCACCACTGGGGATGCACTGCAATGAGTCCAGATAGTGCACTGGCCCCACTGGGGATGCAGTGCAGTGAGTCCAGAGAGTGTACTGGCACCAGTGGGGATGGAGTACAGTGAGTCCAGAGAGTGCACTGGCACCACTGGGGATGCATTGCAGTGAGTCCAGAGAGTGCACTGCCACCACTGGGGTGCACTGCAGTGAGTCCAGAGAGTGCACTGGCACCACTGCGAATACACTGCAGTGAGTCCAGAGAGTGCACTGGCACCACTGGGGATGGAGTGCAGTGAGTCCAGAGAGTGCACTGGCAACAATGGGGATGCAGTGCAGTGAGTCCAGAGAGTGTACTGGCACCACTGGGGATGCAGTGCAGTGAGTCCAGAGAGTGCACTGGCACCACTGGGGATGCACTGCAGTGAGTCCAGAGAGTGCACTGTCACCAGTGGGGATGCAGTGCAGTGAGTTCAGAGAGTGCACTGTCAGCACTGGGGATGCAGTGCAGTCAGTCCAGAGAGTGCACAGGCACCACTGGGTATGCAGTGCAGTGAGTCCATAGAGTGCACTGGCACCACTGGGGATGCAGTGCAGTGAGTCCAGAGATTGCACTGGCTCCACTGGGGATGCAGTGCAGTGACTCCAGAGAGTGCACTGCCGCCAGTGGGGATGCACTGCAGTGAGTCCAGAGAGTGCAATGGCACCACTGGTGATGCAGTGCAGTGTCTCCAGAGAGTGCATTGGCACCACTGGTAATGCAGTGCAGTGAGTCCAGAGAGTGCACTGGCACCACTGGGGATGCAGTTCAGTGAGTACAGAGAGTGCACTGGCACCACTGGGGATGCAGTGCAGTGAGCCCAGAGAGTGCACAGGCACCACTGGTTATGCAGTGCAGTGAGTCCATAGAGTGCACTGGCACCACTGGGGATGCAGTGCAGTGAGTCCAGAGAGTGCACTGGCACCACTGGGGATTCACTGTAGTGAGTCCAGAGAGTGCACTGGCACCACTGGGAATACACTGCAGTGAGTCCAGAGAGTGCACTGGCACCAAAGGGGATGGAGTGCAGTGAGTCCAGAGAGTGCACTGGCAACAATAGGGATGCACTGAAGTGAGTCCACAGAGTGCACTGGCAACAATGGGGATGCAGTGCAGTGAGTCCAGAGAGTACCCTGGCACTACAGGGTATGCACTGCAGTGTCTCCACAGAGTGCACAGGCACCATTGGGGATGCAGTGCAGTGAGTGCAGAGAGTGCACTGGCACCAGTGGGGATGCACTGCAGTGAGTCCAGAGAGTGCCCTGAAACCACTGGGGATGCAGTGCAGTGAGTGCAGAGAGTGCACTGGCACCACTGGGGATGTACTGCAGTGAGTCCAGAGAGTGCCCTGGCACCACTGGGGATCCACTGCAGTGAGTCCAGAGAGTGCCCTGAAACCACTGGGGATGCAGTGCAGTGAGTCCAGAGAGTGCACTGGCACCACAGAGAATGCACTGCAGTGAGTCCAGAGAGTGCACTGGCCCCATTGGGGATGCAGTGCAGTGAGTCCAGAGAGTGCAGTAGCAGCACTGGGGATGCAGTGCCGTGAGTCCAGAGAGTGCACTGGCACCACTGGGGATGCACTACAGTGAGTCCAGAGAGTGCCCTGGAACCACTGCGGATGCAGTGCAGTGAGGCCAGAGAGTGCACTGGCACCACTGGCGATGCAGTGCAGTGACTCCAGAGAGTGCACTGGCACCAGTGGGGATGCAGTGCAGTGAGTCCAGACAGTGCCCTGGGACCATTAGGGATGCAGTGCACTGACTCAGAGAGTGCACTGGCACTACTGGGGATGCAGTGCAGTGAGTCCAGAGAGTGCACTGGCACCACTGGGGATGCAGTGCAGTGAGTCCAGAGAGTGCACTGGCACCACAGGGGATGCACTGCAGTTAGGCCAGAGAGTGCACTGGCACCACTGGGGATGCAGTGCAGTGAGTCCAGAGAGTGTACTGGCACCACTGGGGATGCAGTGCAGTGAGTCCAGAGAGTGCACTGGCACCACTGGGGATGCACTAAAGTGAGTCCAGAGAGTGTACTGGCTCCACTGGGGATGCAGTGCAGTGAGTCCAGAGACTGCACTGGCACTACTGGGGATGCAGTGCAGTGAGTACAGAGAGTGCCCTGGCCCCACAGGGGATGCACTGCAGTGACTCCTGAGAGTGCACTGGCACCTCTGGGGATGCACTGCAATGAGTCCAGAGAGTGCAATGGCACCATCGGGGATGCAGTGCAGTTAGTCGAGAGAGTGCACTGGCACCAGTGGGGATGCAGTGCAGTGAGTCTAGAGAGTGCACTGGCACCACTGGGGATGCAGTGCAGTGAGTCCTGAGAGTGTACTGGCACCAGTGGGGATGGAGTGCAGTGAGTCCAGAGACTGCACTGTCAGCACTGGGGATGCAGTGCAGTGACTCCTGAGAGTGCACTGGCACCACTGGGGATGCAGAGCAGGGAGTCAGGTGTGTGCGCTGGCACCACTGAGGATGCAGTGCAGTGAGTCCAGAGAGTGCACTGGCACCAATGGGGATGCAGTGCAGTGAGTCAAGAGAGTGCACTGGCACCTTGGGGATGCAGTGCAGTGAGTCCAGAGAGTGCCCTGGCACTAGTGGAGATGCACTGCAGTGTCTCCAGAGAGTGCACTGGCACCACTGGTAATGCAGTGCAGTGAGTCCAGAGAGTGCACTGGCACCACTGGGGATGCAGTTCAGTGAGTACAGAGAGTGCACTGGCACCACTGGGGATGCAGTACACTGACGCAGAGAGTACACTGGCACCACTGGGGATGCACTGCAATGAGTCCAGATAGTGCACTGGCACCACTGGGGATGCAGTGCAGTGAGTCCAGAGAGTGTACTGGCTCCACTGGCGATGCATTGCAGTGAGTCCAGAGAGTGCACTGCCACCACTGGGGTGCACTGCAGTGAGTCCAGAGAGTGCACTGGCACCACTGCGAATACACTGCAGTGAGTCCAGAGAGTGCACTGGCACCACTGGGGATGGAGTGCAGTGAGTCCAGAGAGTGCACTGGCAACAATGGGGATGCAGTGCAGTGAGTCCACAGAGTGCACTGGCAACAATGGGGATGCAGTGCAGTGAGTCCAGAGAGTGTACTGGCACCAGAGGGATGCAGTGCAGTGAGTCCAGAGAGTGCACTGGCACCACTGGGGATGCACTGCAGTGAGTCCAGAGAGTGCACTGTCACCAGTGGGGATGCAGTGCAGTGAGTTCAGAGAGTGCACTGTCAGCACTGGGGATGCAGCGCAGTCAGTCCAGAGAGTGCACAGGCACCACTGGGTATGCAGTGCAGTGAGTCCATAGAGTGCACTGGCACCACTGGGGATGCAGTGCAGTGAGTCCAGAGATTGCACTGGCTCCACTGGGGATGCAGTGCAGTGACTCCAGAGAGTGCACTGCCGCCAGTGGGGATGCACTGCAGTGAGTCCAGAGAGTGCAATGGCACCACTGGTGATGCAGTGCAGTGTCTCCAGAGAGTGCATTGGCACCACTGGTAATGCAGTGCAGTGAGTCCAGAGAGTGCACTGGCACCACTGGGGATGCAGTTCAGTGAGTACAGAGAGTGCACTGGCACCACTGGGGATGCAGTGCAGTGAGCCCAGAGAGTGCACAGGCACCACTGGTTATGCAGTGCAGTGAGTCCATAGAGTGCACTGGCACCACTGGGGATGCACTGCAGTGAGTCCAGAGAGTGCACTGGCACCACTGGGGATTCACTGTAGTGAGTCCAGAGAGTGCACTGGCGCCACTGGGGATGCAGTGCAGTGAGTCAAGAGAGTGCACTGGCACCTTGGGGATGCAGTGCAGTGAGTCCAGAGAGTGCCCTGGCACTAGTGGAGATGCACTGCAGTGTCTCCAGAGAGTGCACTGGCACCACTGGTAATGCAGTGCAGTGAGTCCAGAGAGTGCACTGGCACCACTGGGGATGCAGTTCAGTGAGTACAGAGAGTGCACTGGCACCACTGGGGATGCAGTACACTGACGCAGAGAGTACACTGGCACCACTGGGGATGCACTGCAATGAGTCCAGATAGTGCACTGGCACCACTGGGGATGCAGTGCAGTGAGTCCAGAGAGTGTACTGGCTCCACTGGCGATGCATTGCAGTGAGTCCAGAGAGTGCACTGCCACCACTGGGGTGCACTGCAGTGAGTCCAGAGAGTGCACTGGCACCACTGCGAATACACTGCAGTGAGTCCAGAGAGTGCACTGGCACCACTGGGGATGGAGTGCAGTGAGTCCAGAGAGTGCACTGGCAACAATGGGGATGCAGTGCAGTGAGTCCACAGAGTGCACTGGCAACAATGGGGATGCAGTGCAGTGAGTCCAGAGAGTGTACTGGCACCAGTGGGGATGCAGTGCAGTGAGTCCAGAGAGTGCACTGGCACCACTGGGGATGCACTGCAGTGAGTCCAGAGAGTGCACTGTCACCAGTGGGGATGCAGTGCAGTGAGTTCAGAGAGTGCACTGTCAGCACTGGGGATGCAGCGCAGTCAGTCCAGAGAGTGCACAGGCACCACTGGGTATGCAGTGCAGTGAGTCCATAGAGTGCACTGGCACCACTGGGGATGCAGTGCAGTGAGTCCAGAGATTGCACTGGCTCCACTGGGGATGCAGTGCAGTGACTCCAGAGAGTGCACTGCCGCCAGTGGGGATGCACTGCAGTGAGTCCAGAGAGTGCAATGGCACCACTGGTGATGCAGTGCAGTGTCTCCAGAGAGTGCATTGGCACCACTGGTAATGCAGTGCAGTGAGTCCAGAGAGTGCACTGGCACCACTGGGGATGCAGTTCAGTGAGTACAGAGAGTGCACTGGCACCACTGGGGATGCAGTGCAGTGAGCCCAGAGAGTGCACAGGCACCACTGGTTATGCAGTGCAGTGAGTCCATAGAGTGCACTGGCACCACTGGGGATGCAGTGCAGTGAGTCCAGAGAGTGCACTGGCACCACTGGGGATTCACTGTAGTGAGTCCAGAGAGTGCACTGGCACCACTGGGAATACACTGCAGTGAGTCCAGAGAGTGCACTGGCACCAAAGGGGATGGAGTGCAGTGAGTCCAGAGAGTGCACTGGCAACAATAGGGATGCACTGAAGTGAGTCCACAGAGTGCACTGGCAACAATGGGGATGCAGTGCAGTGAGTCCAGAGAGTACCCTGGCACTACAGGGTATGCACTGCAGTGTCTCCAGAGAGTGCACTGGCACCATTGGGGATGCAGTGCAGTGAGTGCAGAGAGTGCACTGGCACCAGTGGGGATGCACTGCAGTGAGTCCAGAGAGTGCCCTGAAACCACTGGGGATGCAGTGCAGTGAGTGCAGAGAGTGCACTGGCACCACTGGGGATGTACTGCAGTGAGTCCAGAGAGTGCCCTGGCACCACTGGGGATCCACTGCAGTGAGTCCAGAGAGTGCCCTGAAACCACTGGGGATGCAGTGCAGTGAGTCCAGAGAGTGCACTGGCACCACAGAGAATGCACTGCAGTGAGTCCAGAGAGTGCACTGGCCCCATTGGGGATGCAGTGCAGTGAGTCCAGAGAGTGCAGTAGCAGCACTGGGGATGCAGTGCCGTGAGTCCAGAGAGTGCACTGGCACCACTGGGGATGCACTACAGTGAGTCCAGAGAGTGCCCTGGAACCACTGCGGATGCAGTGCAGTGAGGCCAGAGAGTGCACTGGCACCACTGGCGATGCAGTGCAGTGACTCCAGAGAGTGCACTGGCACCAGTGGGGATGCAGTGCAGTGAGTCCAGACAGTGCCCTGGGACCATTAGGGATGCAGTGCACTGACTCAGAGAGTGCACTGGCACCACTGGGGATGCGCTGCAATGAGTCCAGAGAGTGCACTGGCACCACTGGTGATGCAGTGCAGTGAGTCCAGAGAGTGCACTGGCACCACTGGGGATGCAGTGCAGTGAGTCCAGAGAGTGCACTGGCACCACAGGGGATGCACTGCAGTTAGGCCAGAGAGTGCACTGGCACCACTGGGGATGCAGTGCAGTGAGTCCAGAGAGTGTACTGGCACCACTGGGGATGCAGTGCAGTGAGTCCAGAGAGTGCACTGGCACCACTGGGGATGCACTAAAGTGAGTCCAGAGAGTGTACTGGCTCCACTGGGGATGCAGTGCAGTGAGTCCAGAGACTGCACTGGCACTACTGGGGATGCAGTGCAGTGAGTACAGAGAGTGCCCTGGCCCCACAGGGGATGCACTGCAGTGACTCCTGAGAGTGCACTGGCACCTCTGGGGATGCACTGCAATGAGTCCAGAGAGTGCAATGGCACCATCGGGGATGCAGTGCAGTTAGTCGAGAGAGTGCACTGGCACCAGTGGGGATGCAGTGCAGTGAGTCTAGAGAGTGCACTGGCACCACTGGGGATGCAGTGCAGTGAGTCCAGAGAGTGTACTGGCACCAGTGGGGATGGAGTGCAGTGAGTCCAGAGACTGCACTGTCAGCACTGGGGATGCAGTGCAGTGACTCCTGAGAGTGCACTGGCACCACTGGGGATGCAGAGCAGGGAGTCAGGTGTGTGCGCTGGCACCACTGAGGATGCAGTGCAGTGAGTCCAGAGAGTGCACTGGCACCAATGGGGATGCAGTGCAGTGAGTCAAGAGAGTGCACTGGCACCTTGGGGATGCAGTGCAGTGAGTCCAGAGAGTGCCCTGGCACTAGTGGAGATGCACTGCAGTGTCTCCAGAGAGTGCACTGGCACCACTGGTAATGCAGTGCAGTGAGTCCAGAGAGTGCACTGGAACCACTGGGGATGCAGTTCAGTGAGTACAGAGAGTGCACTGGCACCACTGGGGATGCAGTACACTGACGCAGAGAGTACACTGGCACCACTGGGGATGCACTGCAATGAGTCCAGATAGTGCACTGGCACCACTGGGGATGCAGTGCAGTGAGTCCAGAGAGTGTACTGGCTCCACTGGCGATGCATTGCAGTGAGTCCAGAGAGTGCACTGCCACCACTGGGGTGCACTGCAGTGAGTCCAGAGAGTGCACTGGCACCACTGCGAATACACTGCAGTGAGTCCAGAGAGTGCACTGGCACCACTGGGGATGGAGTGCAGTGAGTCCAGAGAGTGCACTGGCAACAATGGGGATGCAGTGCAGTGAGTCCACAGAGTGCACTGGCAACAATGGGGATGCAGTGCAGTGAGTCCAGAGAGTGTACTGGCACCAGTGGGGATGCAGTGCAGTGAGTCCAGAGAGTGCACTGGCACCACTGGGGATGCACTGCAGTGAGTCCAGAGAGTGCACTGTCACCAGAGGGGATGCAGTGCAGTGAGTTCAGAGAGTGCACTGTCAGCACTGGGGATGCAGCGCAGTCAGTCCAGAGAGTGCACAGGCACCACTGGGTATGCAGTGCAGTGAGTCCATAGAGTGCACTGGCACCACTGGGGATGCAGTGCAGTGAGTCCAGAGATTGCACTGGCTCCACTGGGGATGCAGTGCAGTGACTCCAGAGAGTGCACTGCCGCCAGTGGGGATGCACTGCAGTGAGTCCAGAGAGTGCAATGGCACCACTGGTGATGCAGTGCAGTGTCTCCAGAGAGTGCACTGGCACCACTGGTGATGCAGTGCAGTGAGTCCAGAGAGTGCACTGGCACCACTGGGGATGCAGTTCAGTGAGTACAGAGAGTGCACTGGCACCACTGGGGATGCAGTGCAGTGAGCCCAGAGAGTGCACAGGCACCACTGGTTATGCAGTGCAGTGAGTCCATAGAGTGCACTGGCACCACTGGGGATGCACTGCAGTGAGTCCAGAGAGTGCACTGGCACCACTGGGGATTCACTGTAGTGAGTCCAGAGAGTGCACTGGCACCACTGGGGATGCAGTGCAGTGAGTCCAGAGAGTGCACTGGCACCACTGGGGATGCAGTGAAGGGAGTCCAGTGTGTGCATTGGCACCACTGAGGATGCAGTGCAGTGAGTGCAGAGTGCACTGGCACCACTGGGGATGCATTGCAGTGAGTCCAGAGAGTGCACTGGCACCACTGGAGATGCAGTGCAGTGAGTCCAGAGAGTGCACTGGCACCACAGATAATGCACTGCAGTGAGTCCAGAGAGTGCACTGGCCCCACTGGGGATGCAGTGCATTGAGTCCAGAGAGTGCAGTAGCAGCACTTTGGATGCAGTGCCGTGAGTCCAGAGAGTGCATTGGCACCACTGGGGATGCAGTGCAGTGAGTCCAGAGAGTGCCATGGAACCACTGGGGATGCAGTGCAGTGAGGCCAGAGAGTGCACTGGCACCACTGGGGATGCAGTGCAGTGACTCCAGAGAGTGCACTGGCACCAGTGGGGATGAAGTGCAGTGAGTCCAGAGAGTGCACTGGCACCATTAGGGATGCAGTGCACTGAATCAGAGAGTGCACTGGCACCACTGGGGATGCGCTGCAATGAGTCCACATATTGCACTGGCACCACTGGTGATGCAGTGCAGTGAGTCCTGAGAGTGCACTGTCAGCACTGGGGTTGCAGTGCAGTGAGTCCAGAGAGTGCACTGGCACCACTGGGGATGCAGTGCAGTGAGTCCTGAGAGTGTACTGGCACCAGTGGAGATGGAGTGCAGTGAGTCCAGAGACTGCACTGTCAGCACTGGGGATGCAGTGCAGTGACTCCTGAGAGTGCACTGGCACCACTGGGGATGCAGAGCAGGGAGTCCAGAGAGTGCACTGGCACCAGTGGGGATGCAGTGCAGTGAGTCCGGAGGGTGCGCTGGCACCATTGGAGCTGTACTGCAGTGAGTCCAGAGATTGCACTGGCACCACTGGGGATGCACTGCAATGAGTCCAGATAGTGCACTGGTACCACTGGGGATGCAGTGCAGTGAGTCCAGAGAGTGCACTGGCACCACTGGGGATGCAGTGCAGTGAGTCCAGAGAGTGCACTGGCACCACTGGGGATGCACTGCAGTGAGTCCAGAGAGTGCCCTGGCACTAGTGGAGATGCACTGCAGTGTCTCCAGAGAGTGCACTGGCACCACTGGGGATGCAGTTCAGTGAGTACAGAGAGTGCACTGGCACCACTGGGGATGCAGTACACTGACTCAGAGAGTACACTGGCACCACTGGGGATGCACTGCAATGAGTCCAGATAGTGCACTGGCCCCACTGGTGATGCAGTGCAGTGAGTCCAGAGAGTGTACTGGCACCACTTGGGATGCAGTGCAGTGACTCCAGAGAGTGCACTGGCACCACTTGGGATGCAGTACACTGACTCAGAGAGTACACTGGCACCACTGGGGATGCACTGCAATGAGTCCAGATAGTGCACTGGCCCCACTGGGGATGCAGTGCAGTGAGTCCAGAGAGTGTACTGGCACCAGTGGGGATGGAGTACAGTGAGTCCAGAGAGTGCACTGGCACCACTGGGGATGCATTGCAGTGAGTCCAGAGAGTGCACTGCCACCACTGGGGTGCACTGCAGTGAGTCCAGAGAGTGCACTGGCACCACTGCGAATACACTGCAGTGAGTCCAGAGAGTGCACTGGCACCACTGGGGATGGAGTGCAGTGAGTCCAGAGAGTGCACTGGCAACAATGGGGATGCAGTGCAGTGAGTCCAGAGAGTGTACTGGCACCACTGGGGATGCAGTGCAGTGAGTCCAGAGAGTGCACTGGCACCACTGGGGATGCACTGCAGTGAGTCCAGAGAGTGCACTGTCACCAGTGGGGATGCAGTGCAGTGAGTTCAGAGAGTGCACTATCAGCACTGGGGATGCAGTGCAGTCAGTCCAGAGAGTGCACAGGCACCACTGGGTATGCACTGCAGTGAGTCCATAGAGTGCACTGGCACCACTGGGGATGCAGTGCAGTGAGTCCAGAGATTGCACTGGCTCCACTGGGGATGCAGTGCAGTGACTCCAGAGAGTGCACTGCCGCCAGTGGGGATGCACTGCAGTGAGTCCAGAGAGTGCAATGGCACCACTGGTGATGCAGTGCAGTGTCTCCAGAGAGTGCATTGGCACCACTGGTAATGCAGTGCAGTGAGTCCAGAGAGTGCACTGGCACCACTGGGGATGCAGTTCAGTGAGTACAGAGAGTGCACTGGCACCACTGGGGATGCAGTGCAGTGAGCCCAGAGAGTGCACAGGCACCACTGGTTATGCAGTGCAGTGAGTCCATAGAGTGCACTGGCACCACTGGGGATGCAGTGCAGTGAGTCCAGAGAGTGCACTGGCACCACTGGGGATTCACTGTAGTGAGTCCAGAGAGTGCACTGGCACCACTGGGAATACACTGCAGTGAGTCCAGAGAGTGCACTGGCACCAAAGGGGATGGAGTGCAGTGAGTCCAGAGAGTGCACTGGCAACAATAGGGATGCACTGAAGTGAGTCCACAGAGTGCACTGGCAACAATGGGGATGCAGTGCAGTGAGTCCAGAGAGTACCCTGGCACTACAGGGTATGCACTGCAGTGTCTCCAGAGAGTGCACTGGCACCATTGGGGATGCAGTGCAGTGAGTGCAGAGAGTGCACTGGCACCAGTGGGGATGCACTGCAGTGAGTCCAGAGAGTGCCCTGAAACCACTGGGGATGCAGTGCAGTGAGTGCAGAGAGTGCACTGGCACCACTGGGGATGTACTGCAGTGAGTCCAGAGAGTGCCCTGGCACCACTGGGGATGCAGTGCAGTGAGTCCAGAGAGTGTACTGGCACCACTGGGGATGCAGTGCAGTGAGTCCAGAGAGTGCACTGGCACCACTGGGGATGCACTAAAGTGAGTCCAGAGAGTGTACTGGCTCCACTGGGGATGCAGTGCAGTGAGTCCAGAGACTGCACTGGCACTACTGGGGATGCAGTGCAGTGAGTACAGAGAGTGCCCTGGCCCCACAGGGGATGCACTGCAGTGACTCCTGAGAGTGCACTGGCACCTCTGGGGATGCACTGCAATGAGTCCAGAGAGTGCAATGGCACCATCGGGGATGCAGTGCAGTTAGTCGAGAGAGTGCACTGGCACCAGTGGGGATGCAGTGCAGTGAGTCTAGAGAGTGCACTGGCACCACTGGGGATGCAGTGCAGTGAGTCCTGAGAGTGTACTGGCACCAGTGGGGATGGAGTGCAGTGAGTCCAGAGACTGCACTGTCAGCACTGGGGATGCAGTGCAGTGACTCCTGAGAGTGCACTGGCACCACTGGGGATGCAGAGCAGGGAGTCAGGTGTGTGCGCTGGCACCACTGAGGATGCAGTGCAGTGAGTCCAGAGAGTGCACTGGCACCACTGGGGATGCAGTGCAGTGAGTCAAGAGAGTGCACTGGCACCTTGGGGATGCAGTGCAGTGAGTCCAGAGAGTGCCCTGGCACTAGTGGAGATGCACTGCAGTGTCTCCAGAGAGTGCACTGGCACCACTGGTAATGCAGTGCAGTGAGTCCAGAGAGTGCACTGGCACCACTGGGGATGCAGTTCAGTGAGTACAGAGAGTGCACTGGCACCACTGGGGATGCAGTACACTGACGCAGAGAGTACACTGGCACCACTGGGGATGCACTGCAATGAGTCCAGATAGTGCACTGGCACCACTGGGGATGCAGTGCAGTGAGTCCAGAGAGTGTACTGGCTCCACTGGCGATGCATTGCAGTGAGTCCAGAGAGTGCACTGCCACCACTGGGGTGCACTGCAGTGAGTCCAGAGAGTGCACTGGCACCACTGCGAATACACTGCAGTGAGTCCAGAGAGTGCACTGGCACCACTGGGGATGGAGTGCAGTGAGTCCAGAGAGTGCACTGGCAACAATGGGGATGCAGTGCAGTGAGTCCACAGAGTGCACTGGCAACAATGGGGATACAGTGCAGTGAGTCCAGAGAGTGTACTGGCACCAGTGGGGATGCAGTGCAGTGAGTCCAGAGAGTGCACTGGCACCACTGGGGATGCACTGCAGTGAGTCCAGAGAGTGCACTGTCACCAGTGGGGATGCAGTGCAGTGAGTTCAGAGAGTGCACTGTCAGCACTGGGGATGCAGCGCAGTCAGTCCAGAGAGTGCACAGGCACCACTGGGTATGCAGTGCAGTGAGTCCATAGAGTGCACTGGCACCACTGGGGATGCAGTGCAGTGAGTCCAGAGATTGCACTGGCACCACTGGGGATGCAGTGCAGTGACTCCAGAGAGTGCACTGCCGCCAGTGGGGATGCACTGCAGTGAGTCCAGAGAGTGCAATGGCACCACTGGTGATGCAGTGCAGTGTCTCCAGAGAGTGCATTGGCACCACTGGTAATGCAGTGCAGTGAGTCCAGAGAGTGCACTGGCACCACTGGGGATGCAGTTCAGTGAGTACAGAGAGTGCACTGGCACCACTGGGGATGCAGTGCAGTGAGCCCAGAGAGTGCACAGGCACCACTGGTTATGCAGTGCAGTGAGTCCATAGAGTGCACTGGCACCACTGGGGATGCACTGCAGTGAGTCCAGAGAGTGCACTGGCACCACTGGGGATTCACTGTAGTGAGTCCAGAGAGTGCACTGGCACCACTGGGGATGCAGTGCAGTGAGTCCAGAGAGTGCACTGGCACCACTGGGGATGCAGTGCAGTGAGTCCAGAGAGTGCACTGGCACCACTGGGGATGCACTGCAGTGAGTCCAGAGAGTGCACTGTCACCAGTGGGGATGCAGTGCAGTGAGTTCAGAGAGTGCACTTTCAGCACTGGGGATGCAGTGCAGTCAGTCCAGAGAGTGCACAGGCACCACTGGGGATGCAGTGCAGTGAGTCCATAGAGTGCACTGGCACCACTGGGGATGCAGTGCAGTGAGTCCAGAGATTGCACTGGCTCCACTGGGGATGCAGTGCAGTGACTCCAGAGAGTGCACTGCCGCCAGTGGGGATGAACTGCAGTGAGTCCAGAGAGTGCAATGGCACCACTGGTGATGCAGTGCAGTGTCTCCAGAGAGTGCATTGGCACCACTGGTAATGCAGTGCAGTGAGTCCAGAGAGTGCACTGGCACCACTGGGGATGCAGTTCAGTGAGTACAGAGAGTGCACTGGCACCACTGGGGATGCAGTGCAGTGAGCCCAGAGAGTGCACAGGCACCACTGGTTATGCAGTGCAGTGAGTCCATAGAGTGCACTGGCACCACTGGGGATGCAGTGCAGTGAGTCCAGAGAGTGCACTGGCACCACTGGGGATTCACTGTAGTGAGTCCAGAGAGTGCACTGGCACCACTGGGAATACACTGCAGTGAGTCCAGAGAGTGCACTGGCACCAAAGGGGATGGAGTGCAGTGAGTCCAGAGAGTGCACTGGCAACAATAGGGATGCACTGAAGTGAGTCCACAGAGTGCACTGGCAACAATGGGGATGCAGTGCAGTGAGTCCAGAGAGTACCCTGGCACTACAGGGTATGCACTGCAGTGTCTCCAGAGAGTGCACTGGCACCATTGGGGATGCAGTGCAGTGAGTGCAGAGAGTGCACTGGCACCAGTGGGGATGCACTGCAGTGAGTCCAGAGAGTGCCCTGAAACCACTGGGGATGCAGTGCAGTGAGTGCAGAGAGTGCACTGGCACCACTGGGGATGTACTGCAGTGAGTCCAGAGAGTGCCCTGGCACCACTGGGGATCCACTGCAGTGAGTCCAGAGAGTGCCCTGAAACCACTGGGGATGCAGTGCAGTGAGTCCAGAGAGTGCACTGGCACCACAGAGAATGCACTGCAGTGAGTCCAGAGAGTGCACTGGCCCCATTGGGGATGCAGTGCAGTGAGTCCAGAGAGTGCAGTAGCAGCACTGGGGATGCAGTGCCGTGAGTCCAGAGAGTGCACTGGCACCACTGGGGATGCACTACAGTGAGTCCAGAGAGTGCCCTGGAACCACTGCGGATGCAGTGCAGTGAGGCCAGAGAGTGCACTGGCACCACGGGCGATGCAGTGCAGTGACTCCAGAGAGTGCACTGGCACCAGTGGGGATGCAGTGCAGTGAGTCCAGACAGTGCCCTGGGACCATTAGGGATGCAGTGCACTGACTCAGAGAGTGCACTGGCACCACTGGGGATGCGCTGCAATGAGTCCAGAGAGTGCACTGGCACCACTGGTGATGCAGTGCAGTGAGTCCAGAGAGTGCACTGGCACCACTGGGGATGCAGTGCAGTGAGTCCAGAGAGTGCACTGGCACCACAGGGGATGCACTGCAGTTAGGCCAGAGAGTGCACTGGCACCACTGGGGATGCAGTGCAGTGAGTCCAGAGAGTGTACTGGCACCACTGGGGATGCAGTGCAGTGAGTCCAGAGAGTGCACTGGCACCACTGGGGATGCACTAAAGTGAGTCCAGAGAGTGTACTGGCTCCACTGGGGATGCAGTGCAGTGAGTCCAGAGACTGCACTGGCACTACTGGGGATGCAGTGCAGTGAGTACAGAGAGTGCCCTGGCCCCACAGGGGATGCACTGCAGTGACTCCTGAGAGTGCACTGGCACCTCTGGGGATGCACTGCAATGAGTCCAGAGAGTGCAATGGCACCATCGGGGATGCAGTGCAGTTAGTCGAGAGAGTGCACTGGCACCAGTGGGGATGCAGTGCAGTGAGTCTAGAGAGTGCACTGGCACCACTGGGGATGCAGTGCAGTGAGTCCTGAGAGTGTACTGGCACCAGTGGGGATGGAGTGCAGTGAGTCCAGAGACTGCACTGTCAGCACTGGGGATGCAGTGCAGTGACTCCTGAGAGTGCACTGGCACCACTGGGGATGCAGAGCAGGGAGTCAGGTGTGTGCGCTGGCACCACTGAGGATGCAGTGCAGTGAGTCCAGAGAGTGCACTGGCACCAATGGGGATGCAGTGCAGTGAGTCAAGAGAGTGCACTGGCACCTTGGGGATGCAGTGCAGTGAGTCCAGAGAGTGCCCTGGCACTAGTGGAGATGCACTGCAGTGTCTCCAGAGAGTGCACTGGCACCACTGGTAATGCAGTGCAGTGAGTCCAGAGAGTGCACTGGCACCACTGGGGATGCAGTTCAGTGAGTACAGAGAGTGCACTGGCACCACTGGGGATGCAGTACACTGACGCAGAGAGTACACTGGCACCACTGGGGATGCACTGCAATGAGTCCAGATAGTGCACTGGCACCACTGGGGATGCAGTGCAGTGAGTCCAGAGAGTGTACTGGCTCCACTGGCGATGCATTGCAGTGAGTCCAGAGAGTGCACTGCCACCACTGGGGTGCACTGCAGTGAGTCCAGAGAGTGCACTGGCACCACTGCGAATACACTGCAGTGAGTCCAGAGAGTGCACTGGCACCACTGGGGATGGAGTGCAGTGAGTCCAGAGAGTGCACTGGCAACAATGGGGATGCAGTGCAGTGAGTCCACAGAGTGCACTGGCAACAATGGGGATGCAGTGCAGTGAGTCCAGAGAGTGTACTGGCACCAGTGGGGATGCAGTGCAGTGAGTCCAGAGAGTGCACTGGCACCACTGGGGATGCACTGCAGTGAGTCCAGAGAGTGCACTGTCACCAGTGGGGATGCAGTGCAGTGAGTTCAGAGAGTGCACTGTCAGCACTGGGGATGCAGCGCAGTCAGTCCAGAGAGTGCACAGGCACCACTGGGTATGCAGTGCAGTGAGTCCATAGAGTGCACTGGCACCACTGGGGATGCAGTGCAGTGAGTCCAGAGATTGCACTGGCTCCACTGGGGATGCAGTGCAGTGACTCCAGAGAGTGCACTGCCGCCAGTGGGGATGCACTGCAGTGAGTCCAGAGAGTGCAATGGCACCACTGGTGATGCAGTGCAGTGTCTCCAGAGAGTGCATTGGCACCACTGGTAATGCAGTGCAGTGAGTCCAGAGAGTGCACTGGCACCACTGGGGATGCAGTTCAGTGAGTACAGAGAGTGCACTGGCACCACTGGGGATGCAGTGCAGTGAGCCCAGAGAGTGCACAGGCACCACTGGTTATGCAGTGCAGTGAGTCCATAGAGTGCACTGGCACCACTGGGGATGCACTGCAGTGAGTCCAGAGAGTGCACTGGCACCACTGGGGATTCACTGTAGTGAGTCCAGAGAGTGCACTACCACCCTTGGGGATGCAGTGCAGTGAGTCCAGAGAGTGCACTGGCACCACTGGGGATGCAGTGAAGGGAGTCCAGTGTGTGCATTGGCACCACTGAGGATGCAGTGCAGTGAGTGCAGAGAGTGCACTGGCACCACTGGGGATGCATTGCAGTGAGTCCAGAGAGTGCACTGGCACCACTGGAGATGCAGTGCAGTGAGTCCAGAGAGTGCACTGGCACCACAGATAATGCACTGCAGTGAGTCCAGAGAGTGCACTGGCCCCACTGGGGATGCAGTGCATTGAGTCCAGAGAGTGCAGTAGCAGCACTTTGGATGCAGTGCCGTGAGTCCAGAGAGTGCATTGGCACCACTGGGGATGCAGTGCAGTGAGTCCAGAGAGTGCCATGGAACCACTGGGGATGCAGTGCAGTGAGGCCAGAGAGTGCACTGGCACCACTGGGGATGCAGTGCAGTGACTCCAGAGAGTGCACTGGCACCAGTGGGGATGAAGTGCAGTGAGTCCAGAGAGTGCACTGGCACCATTAGGGATGCAGTGCACTGAATCAGAGAGTGCACTGGCACCACTGGGGATGCGCTGCAATGAGTCCACATATTGCACTGGCACCACTGGTGATGCAGTGCAGTGAGTCCTGAGAGTGCACTGTCAGCACTGGGGTTGCAGTGCAGTGAGTCCAGAGAGTGCACTGGCACCACTGGGGATGCAGTGCAGTGAGTCCTGAGAGTGTACTGGCACCAGTGGAGATGGAGTGCAGTGAGTCCAGAGACTGCACTGTCAGCACTGGGGATGCAGTGCAGTGACTCCTGAGAGTGCACTGGCACCACTGGGGATGCAGAGCAGGGAGTCCAGAGAGTGCACTGGCACCAGTGGGGATGCAGTGCAGTGAGTCCAGAGGGTGCGCTGGCACCATTGGAGCTGTACTGCAGTGAGTCCAGAGATTGCACTGGCACCACTGGGGATGCACTGCAATGAGTCCAGATAGTGCACTGGTACCACTGGGGATGCAGTGCAGTGAGTCCAGAGAGTGCACTGGCACCACTGGGGATGCAGTGCAGTGAGTCCAGAGAGTGCACTGGCACCACTGGGGATGCACTGCAGTGAGTCCAGAGAGTGCCCTGGCACTAGTGGAGATGCACTGCAGTGTCTCCAGAGAGTGCACTGGCACCACTGGGGATGCAGTTCAGTGAGTACAGAGAGTGCACTGGCACCACTGGGGATGCAGTACACTGACTCAGAGAGTACACTGGCACCACTGGGGATGCACTGCAATGAGTCCAGATAGTGCACTGGCCCCACTGGTGATGCAGTGCAGTGAGTCCAGAGAGTGTACTGGCACCACTTGGGATGCAGTGCAGTGACTCCAGAGAGTGCACTGGCACCACTTGGGATGCAGTACACTGACTCAGAGAGTACACTGGCACCACTGGGGATGCACTGCAATGAGTCCAGATAGTGCACTGGCCCCACTGGGGATGCAGTGCAGTGAGTCCAGAGAGTGTACTGGCACCAGTGGGGATGGAGTACAGTGAGTCCAGAGAGTGCACTGGCTCCACTGGGGATGCATTGCAGTGAGTCCAGAGAGTGCACTGCCACCACTGGGGTGCACTGCAGTGAGTCCAGAGAGTGCACTGGCACCACTGCGAATACACTGCAGTGAGTCCAGAGAGTGCACTGGCACCACTGGGGATGGAGTGCAGTGAGTCCAGAGAGTGCACTGGCAACAATGGGGATGCAGTGCAGTGAGTCCAGAGAGTGTACTGGCACCACTGGGGATGCAGTGCAGTGAGTCCAGAGAGTGCACTGGCACCACTGGGGATGCACTGCAGTGAGTCCAGAGAGTGCACTGTCACCAGTGGGGATGCAGTGCAGTGAGTTCAGAGAGTGCACTGTCAGCACTGGGGATGCAGTGCAGTCAGTCCAGAGAGTGCACAGGCACCACTGGGTATGCAGTGCAGTGAGTCCATAGAGTGCACTGGCACCACTGGGGATGCAGTGCAGTGAGTCCAGAGATTGCACTGGCTCCACTGGGGATGCAGTGCAGTGACTCCAGAGAGTGCACTGCCGCCAGTGGGGATGCACTGCAGTGAGTCCAGAGAGTGCAATGGCACCACTGGTGATGCAGTGCAGTGTCTCCAGAGAGTGCATTGGCACCACTGGTAATGCAGTGCAGTGAGTCCAGAGAGTGCACTGGCACCACTGGGGATGCAGTTCAGTGAGTACAGAGAGTGCACTGGCACCACTGGGGATGCAGTGCAGTGAGCCCAGAGAGTGCACAGGCACCACTGGTTATGCAGTGCAGTGAGTCCAGAGAGTGCACTGGCACCACTGGGGATGCAGTGCAGTGAGTCCAGAGAGTGCACTGGCACCACTGGGGATTCACTGTAGTGAGTCCAGAGAGTGCACTGGCACCACTGGGAATACACTGCAGTGAGTCCAGAGAGTGCACTGGCACCAAAGGGGATGGAGTGCAGTGAGTCCAGAGAGTGCACTGGCAACAATAGGGATGCACTGAAGTGAGTCCACAGAGTGCACTGGCAACAATGGGGATGCAGTGCAGTGAGTCCAGAGAGTACCCTGGCACTACAGGGTATGCACTGCAGTGTCTCCAGAGAGTGCACTGGCACCATTGGGGATGCAGTGCAGTGAGTGCAGAGAGTGCACTGGCACCAGTGGGGATGCACTGCAGTGAGTCCAGAGAGTGCCCTGAAACCACTGGGGATGCAGTGCAGTGAGTGCAGAGAGTGCACTGGCACCACTGGGGATGTACTGCAGTGAGTCCAGAGAGTGCCCTGGCACCACTGGGGATCCACTGCAGTGAGTCCAGAGAGTGCCCTGAAACCACTGGGGATGCAGTGCAGTGAGTCCAGAGAGTGCACTGGCACCACAGAGAATGCACTGCAGTGAGTCCAGAGAGTGCACTGGCCCCATTGGGGATGCAGTGCAGTGAGTCCAGAGAGTGCAGTAGCAGCACTGGGGATGCAGTGCCGTGAGTCCAGAGAGTGCACTGGCACCACTGGGGATGCACTACAGTGAGTCCAGAGAGTGCCCTGGAACCACTGCGGATGCAGTGCAGTGAGGCCAGAGAGTGCACTGGCACCACTGGCGATGCAGTGCAGTGACTCCAGAGAGTGCACTGGCACCAGTGGGGATGCAGTGCAGTGAGTCCAGACAGTGCCCTGGGACCATTAGGGATGCAGTGCACTGACTCAGAGAGTGCACTGGCACCACTGGGGATGCGCTGCAATGAGTCCAGAGAGTGCACTGGCACCACTGGTGATGCAGTGCAGTGAGTCCAGAGAGTGCACTGGCACCACTGGGGATGCAGTGCAGTGAGTCCAGAGAGTGCACTGGCACCACAGGGGATGCACTGCAGTTAGGCCAGAGAGTGCACTGGCACCACTGGGGATGCAGTGCAGTGAGTCCAGAGAGTGTACTGGCACCACTGGGGATGCAGTGCAGTGAGCCCAGAGAGTGCACTGGCACCACTGGGGATGCACTAAAGTGAGTCCAGAGAGTGTACTGGCTCCACTGGGGATGCAGTGCAGTGAGTCCAGAGACTGCACTGGCACTACTGGGGATGCAGTGCAGTGAGTACAGAGAGTGCCCTGGCCCCACAGGGGATGCACTGCAGTGACTCCTGAGAGTGCCCTGGCACCTCTGGGGATGCACTGCAATGAGTCCAGAGAGTGCAATGGCACCATCGGGGATGCAGTGCAGTTAGTCGAGAGAGTGCACTGGCACCAGTGGGGATGCAGTGCAGTGAGTCTAGAGAGTGCACTGGCACCACTGGGGATGCAGTGCAGTGAGTCCTGAGAGTGTACTGGCACCAGTGGGGATGGAGTGCAGTGAGTCCAGAGACTGCACTGTCAGCACTGGGGATGCAGTGCAGTGACTCCTGAGAGTGCACTGGCACCACTGGGGATGCAGAGCAGGGAGTCAGGTGTGTGCGCTGGCACCACTGAGGATGCAGTGCAGTGAGTCCAGAGAGTGCACTGGCACCAATGGGGATGCAGTGCAGTGAGTCAAGAGAGTGCACTGGCACCTTGGGGATGCAGTGCAGTGAGTCCAGAGAGTGCCCTGGCACTAGTGGAGATGCACTGCAGTGTCTCCAGAGAGTGCACTGGCACCACTGGTAATGCAGTGCAGTGAGTCCAGAGAGTGCACTGGCACCACTGGGGATGCAGTTCAGTGAGTACAGAGAGTGCACTGGCACCACTGGGGATGCAGTACACTGACGCAGAGAGTACACTGGCACCACTGGGGATGCACTGCAATGAGTCCAGATAGTGCACTGGCACCACTGGGGATGCAGTGCAGTGAGTCCAGAGAGTGTACTGGCTCCACTGGCGATGCATTGCAGTGAGTCCAGAGAGTGCACTGCCACCACTGGGGTGCACTGCAGTGAGTCCAGAGAGTGCACTGGCACCACTGCGAATACACTGCAGTGAGTCCAGAGAGTGCACTGGCACCACTGGGGATGGAGTGCAGTGAGTCCAGAGAGTGCACTGGCAACAATGGGGATGCAGTGCAGTGAGTCCACAGAGTGCACTGGCAACAATGGGGATGCAGTGCAGTGAGTCCAGAGAGTGTACTGGCACCAGTGGGGATGCAGTGCAGTGAGTCCAGAGAGTGCACTGGCACCACTGGGGATGCACTGCAGTGAGTCCAGAGAGTGCACTGTCACCAGTGGGGATGCAGTGCAGTGAGTTCAGAGAGTGCACTGTCAGCACTGGGGATGCAGCGCAGTCAGTCCAGAGAGTGCACAGGCACCACTGGGTATGCAGTGCAGTGAGTCCATAGAGTGCACTGGCACCACTGGGGATGCAGTGCAGTGAGTCCAGAGATTGCACTGGCTCCACTGGGGATGCAGTGCAGTGACTCCAGAGAGTGCACTGCCGCCAGTGGGGATGCACTGCAGTGAGTCCAGAGAGTGCAATGGCACCACTGGTGATGCAGTGCAGTGTCTCCAGAGAGTGCATTGGCACCACTGGTAATGCAGTGCAGTGAGTCCAGAGAGTGCACTGGCACCACTGGGGATGCAGTTCAGTGAGTACAGAGAGTGCACTGGCACCACTGGGGATGCAGTGCAGTGAGCCCAGAGAGTGCACAGGCACCACTGGTTATGCAGTGCAGTGAGTCCATAGAGTGCACTGGCACCACTGGGGATGCACTGCAGTGAGTCCAGAGAGTGCACTGGCACCACTGGGGATTCACTGTAGTGAGTCCAGAGAGTGCACTGGCACCACTGGGGATGCAGTGCAGTGAGTCCAGAGAGTGCACTGGCACCACTGGGGATGCAGTGAAGGGAGTCCAGTGTGTGCATTGGCACCACTGAGGATGCAGTGCAGTGAGTGCAGAGAGTGCACTGGCACCACTGGGGATGCATTGCAGTGAGTCCAGAGAGTGCACTGGCACCACTGGAGATGCAGTGCAGTGAGTCCAGAGAGTGCACTGGCACCACAGATAATGCACTGCAGTGAGTCCAGAGAGTGCACTGGCCCCACTGGGGATGCAGTGCATTGAGTCCAGAGAGTGCAGTAGCAGCACTTTGGATGCAGTGCCGTGAGTCCAGAGAGTGCATTGGCACCACTGGGGATGCAGTGCAGTGAGTCCAGAGAGTGCCATGGAACCACTGGGGATGCAGTGCAGTGAGGCCAGAGAGTGCACTGGCACCACTGGGGATGCAGTGCAGTGACTCCAGAGAGTGCACTGGCACCAGTGGGGATGAAGTGCAGTGAGTCCAGAGAGTGCACTGGCACCATTAGGGATGCAGTGCACTGAATCAGAGAGTGCACTGGCACCACTGGGGATGCGCTGCAATGAGTCCACATATTGCACTGGCACCACTGGTGATGCAGTGCAGTGAGTCCTGAGAGTGCACTGTCAGCACTGGGGTTGCAGTGCAGTGAGTCCAGAGAGTGCACTGGCACCACTGGGGATGCAGTGCAGTGAGTCCTGAGAGTGTACTGGCACCAGTGGAGATGGAGTGCAGTGAGTCCAGAGACTGCACTGTCAGCACTGGGGATGCAGTGCAGTGACTCCTGAGAGTGCACTGGCACCACTGGGGATGCAGAGCAGGGAGTCCAGAGAGTGCACTGGCACCAGTGGGGATGCAGTGCAGTGAGTCCAGAGGGTGCGCTGGCACCATTGGAGCTGTACTGCAGTGAGTCCAGAGATTGCACTGGCACCACTGGGGATGCACTGCAATGAGTCCAGATAGTGCACTGGTACCACTGGGGATGCAGTGCAGTGAGTCCAGAGAGTGCACTGGCACCACTGGGGATGCAGTGCAGTGAGTCCAGAGAGTGCACTGGCACCACTGGGGATGCACTGCAGTGAGTCCAGAGAGTGCCCTGGCACTAGTGGAGATGCACTGCAGTGTCTCCAGAGAGTGCACTGGCACCACTGGGGATGCAGTTCAGTGAGTACAGAGAGTGCACTGGCACCACTGGGGATGCAGTACACTGACTCAGAGAGTACACTGGCACCACTGGGGATGCACTGCAATGAGTCCAGATAGTGCACTGGCCCCACTGGTGATGCAGTGCAGTGAGTCCAGAGAGTGTACTGGCACCACTTGGGATGCAGTGCAGTGACTCCAGAGAGTGCACTGGCACCACTTGGGATGCAGTGCAGTGAGTCCACAGAGTTCACTGGCACCAATAGGGATGCAGTGTAGTGAGTCCAGAGAGTGCACTGGCACCACTGGGGATGCAGTGCTGTGAGTCCAGAGAGTGCACTGGCACCACTGGGGATGCAGTGCAGTGAGTCCAGAGAGTGCAATGGCACCACTGGGGATGCAGTGCAGTGAGTCCAGAGAGTGCACTGGCACCACTGGGATGCAGTGCAGTGAGTCCAGAGAGTGCACTGGCACCACTGGGGATGCATTGCAGTGAGTCCAGAGACTGCACAGGCACCACTGGGGATGCAGTGCAGTGACTCCAGAGAGTGCACTGTCACCACTGGGGATGCGCTGCAGTGAGTCCAGAGAGTGCACTGGCACCACTGGGGATTCACTGCAGTGAGTCCAGAGAGGGCACTGGCACCACTGGGGATGCAGTGCAGTGAGTCCAGAGAGTGCACTGGCACCACTGGGGAAGCACTGCAGTGAGTCCAGAGACTACACAGGCACCACTGGGGATGCAGTGCAGTGAGTCCAGAGAGTGCACTGGCACCACTGGGGATGCACTGCAGTGAGTCCAGAGAGTGCACTGGAACCACTGGGGATGCAGTGCAGTGAGTCCAGAGAAAGCACTGGCTCCACCGGGGATGCACTTCAGTGAGTCCAGAGAGTGCACTGGCACCACCGGGGATGCACTGCAGTGAGTCCAGAGAGTGCACTGGCACCACTGGGGATTCAGTGCAGTGAGTCTAGAGAGTGCACTGGCACCTATGGGGATGCTGTATAGTGAGTCCACAGAGTGCACTGGCACCACTGGGGATGCACTGCAGTGAGTGCAGAGAGTACACTGGCACCACAGGGGATGCAGTGCAGTGAGTCCAGAGAGTGCACTGGCACCACTGGGGATGCAGTACAGTGAGTCCAGAGAGTGCACTGGCACCACTGGGGATGCAGTGCAGTGAGTCCACAGAGTGCACTGGCACCACTGGGGATCAGTGCAGTGAGTCCAGAGAGTGCACTGGCACCACTGGGGATGCACTGCTGTGAGTCTAGAGAGTGCACTGGCACCACTGGAGATGCACTGCAGTGAGTCCAGAGAGTGAACTGGCACCACTGGGGATGCTTTACAGTGAGTCCACAGAGTGCACTGGCACCACTGGGGATGCAGTACAATGAGTCCAGAGAGTGCACTGGCACCACTGGGGATGCACTTCAGTGAATCTAGAGAGTGCACTGGCACCACTGGGGATGCAGTGCAGTGAGTCCAGTGAGTGCACTGGCACCACGGGGGATGCACCCCGGTGAGTCCAGAGAGTGCACTGGCACCACTGGGGATGCTTTACAGTGAGTCCACAGAGTTCACTGGCACCACTGGGGATCAGTGCAGTGAGTCCAGAGAGTGCACTGGCACCACTGGAGATGCACTGCTGTGAGTCTAGAGAGTGCACTGGCACCACTGGAGATGCACTGCAGTGAGTCCAGAGAGTGCACTGGCACCACGGGGGATGCACCTCGGTTAGTCCAGAGAGTGCATTGGCACCACTGGGGATGCTTTACAGTGAGTCCACAGAGTGCACTGGCACCACTGGGGATGCTGTACAGTGAGTCCACAGAGTGCACTGGCACCACTGGGGATGCACTGCAGTGAGTGCAGAGAGTACACTGGCACCACTGGGGATGCACTGCAGTGCAGCCCCTGTTGAGCCAGTGCACTCTCTGCACTCAGTGCACTGCATCCCCTGTGGTGGCAGTGCACTCTCTGGACTCACTGCACTGCATCCGCAGTGGTGCCAGTGCACTCTCTGGACTCACTGCGCTGCATCCCCAGTGGTGCCAGTGCACTCTCTGGACTCACTGCACTGCATCACCAGTGGTGGCAGTGCACTCTCTGGACTCACTGCACTGCATCCCCAGTGTTGCCAGTGCACTCTCTGGACTCACTGCACTGCATCCCCAGTGGTGCCAGTTCACTCTCTGGAGTCATTGCACTAAAGCCCCATTGGTGCAAGGGCACTCTCTGGAGTCATTGCAGTGCATCCCCAGTGGTGCCAGTGCACACTCTGGACTCACTGCAGTGCATCCCCATTGGTGCCATTGCACTCTCTGGACTCACTGCTGTGCAGCCCCTGAGGTGCCAGTGCAGTCTCTGGACTCACTGCAGTGCAGCCCCTAAGGTGCCCGTGCAGTCTCTGGACTCACTGCAGTGCATCTCCAGTGGTGCCAGTGCACTCTCTGGACTCAAAGACGTGCATCCCCAGTGGTGCCAGTGCACTCTGTGGACTCACTGCTGTGCAGCCCCTAAGGTGCCCGTGCAGTCTCTGGACTCACTGCAGTGCATCTCCAGTGGTGCCAGTGCACTCTCTGGACTCAAAGAAGTGCATCCCCAGTGGTGCCACTGCACTCTCTGGACTCAATGCCCTGCATCAAGACTGGTGCCAGTGCACTCTCTGGACTCACTGCAGTGCATCCCCAGTGGTGCCAGTGCAATCTCTGGACTCACTGCAGTGCAGCTCCAGTGGTGCCAGTGCACTCTCTGGACTCACTGCACTGCATTACCAGTGGTGCCAGTGCACTCTCTGGACTCACTGCAGTGCATCCCCAGTGGTGCCAGTGCCCTCTCTGGAGTCACTGCAGTGTATCCCCCGTGGTGCCAGTGCACTCTCTGGACTCACTGCACTGCATCCGCCGTGGTGCCAGTGCACTCTCTGCAGTCACTGCACTGCATCACCAGTGGTGGCAGTGCACTCTCTGGACTCACTGCAGTGCATCCCCAATGGTGCCAGTGCCCTCTCTGGATTCACTGCAGTTCATCCCCAGTGGTGCCAGTGCACTCTCTGGACTCACTGAACTGCATCCCCAGTGGTGCCAGGGCACTCTCCGGACTCACTGAAGTGCATCCCCAGTGGTGCCAGTGCACTCTTTCGAGTCACTGCACTGCATCCCCATTAGTGCCAGTGCATTCTCTGGACTCACTGCAGTGCATCCCCAGTGGTGCCAGTGCACTCTCTGGACTCAATGCAGTGCATCCCCAGTGGTGCCAGTGCACTCTCTGGACTCACTGCACTGCATCCCCACTGCTGACAGTGCACTCTCTGGACTCACTGCACTGCATCCCCAGTGGTGCCAGTGCACTCTCTGGCCTCACAGCACTGCATCCCTAGTGGTTCCAGTGCACTCTCTGGACTCACTGCACTGCTTCCCCAAGGTGCCAGTGCACTCTCTGGACTCACTGCAGTGCATCCCCAGTGGTGCCAGTGGACTCTCTGGAGTCACTGCAGTGCATCCCCTGTTGAGCCAGTGCACTCTCTGGACTCACTGCTCTGCATCCCCAGTGGTGCCAGTGCACTCTCTGGACTCACTGCACTGCATCACCAGTGGTGGCAGTGCACTCTCTGGACTCACTGCAGTGCATCCCCAGTGTGCCAGTGCACTCTCTGGACTCACTGCAGTGCATCCCCAGTGGTGCCAGTGCATTCTCTGTAGTCACTGCCCTGCATCCCAAGTGGTGCCAGTGCACTCTCTGTAGTCACTGCGTTGCATCCTCAGTTGTGCCAGTGTACTCTCTGGACTCACTGCACTGCATCCCCAGTGGTGCCAGTGCACTCTCTGGACTCACTGCACTGCATCCCGAGTGGTGCCAGTGCACTCTCTGGAGGCACTGCACTGCATCCCCAGTGTTGCCAGTGCACTCTCTGGACTCACTGCACTGCATCCCCATTGGTGCCAGTGCACTCTTTCGAGTCATTGCACTGCATCCCGTGTGGTTGCAGTGCACTCTCTGGACTCACTGCACTGCATCCCCAGTGGTGCCAGTGCATTCCCTGGACTCACTGCACTGCATCCCCAGTGGTGCCAGTGCACTCTCTGGAGTACTGCACTGCATCCCCAGTGGTGCCTGTGCAGTCTCTGCACTCACGGCAGTGCATCCGCAGTGGTGCCAGTGCACTCTCTGGACTCACTGCAGTGCATCCCCAGTGGTGCCAATGCACTCTCTGGACTCACTGCAGTGCAGCCCCTGAGGTGCCAGTGCAATCTCTGGACTCACTGCTGTGCAGCTCCAGTGGTGCCAGTGCACTCTCTGGACTCACTGCACTGCATCCCCAGTGGTGCCAGTGCACTCTCTGGACTCACTGCACTGCATCTCCAGTGGTGCCAGTGCACTCTATGGAGTCACTGCAGTGTATCCCCCGTGGTGCCAGTGCACTCTCAGGACTCACTGAACTGCATCCCTAGTGGTGCCAGTGCACTCTTTCGAGTCACTGCACTGCATCCGCAGTGGTGCCAGTGCACTCTCTCCACTCACTGCACTGCATACCCAGTGGTGCCAGTCCGCTCTCTGGAGTACTGCACTGCATCCCCAGTGGTGCCAGTGCCCTCTCTGGACTCACTGCAGTGCATCCCCAGTGGTGCCATTGTAGTCTCTGGACTCTCTACACTGCATCTCCAGTGGTGCTAGTGCAATCTCAGGACTCACTGCAGTGCAGCTCCAGTTGGTGCCAGTGCACTCTCTGGACTCACTGCAGTGCATCCCCAGTGGTGCCAGTGCACTCTTTGGATTCACTGCAGTGTATCCCCAGTGGTTCCTGTGCACTCTCTGAACTTAGTGCAGTGCAGCCCCTGAGGTGCCAGTGCTGTCTCTGGACTCACTGCAGTGCATCCCCAGTGGTGCCAGTGCACTCTCTGGACTCACTGCAGTGCAGCCCCTGAGGTGCCAGTGCAGTCTCTGGACTCACTGCAGTGCATCCCCAGTGGTGCCAGTGCACTCTCTGGACTCAATGCAGTGCATCCCCAGTGGTGCCAGTGCACTCTCTGGACTCACTGCACTGCATCCCCAGTGGTGCCAGTGCACTCTCTGGACTCACTGCAGTGCATCCGCTGTGGTGCCAGTGCACTCTGTGGACTCACTGTACTGCATCCACAGTGGTGTCAGTGCACTCTCTGGACTCACTGCACTGCATCCGCAGTGGTGCCAGTGCAATCTTTCGAGTCACTGCACTGCATCCCCAGTGGTGCCAATGCACTCTCTGGACTCACTGCACTGCATCCCCAGTGGTGCCAGTGCACTCTCTGGAGTACTGCACTGCATCCCCAGTGGTGCCAGTGCACTCTCTGGACTCACTGCACTGCATCCGCAATGGTGCCAGTGCACTCTTTCGAGTCACTGCACTGCATCCGCAGTGGTGCCAGTGCACTCTCTCCACTCACTGCACTGCATCCCCAGTGGTGCCAGTCCGCTCTCTGGAGTACTGCACTGCATCCCCAGTGGTGCCAGTGCACTCTCTGGACTCACTCAGTGCATCCCCAGTGGTGCCAGGGCACTCTCTGGACTCACTGCAGTGCATCCCCAGTGGTGCCAGGGTAGTCTCTGGACTCTATACACTGCATTTCCAGTGGTGCTAGTGCAATCTCTGGACTCACTGCAGTGCAGCTCCAGTTGGTGCCAGTGCACTCTCTGGACTCACTGCACTGCATCCCCAGTGGTGCCAGTGCACTCTTTGGATTCACTGCAGTGTATCCCCAGTGGTTCCTGTGCACTCTCTGGACTTACTGCAGTGCTGTCACTGAGGTGCCAGTGCAGTCTCTGGACTCACTGCAGTGCATCCCCAGTGGTGCCAGTGCACTCTCTGGACTCACTGCAGTGCAGCCCCTGAGGTGCCAGTGCAGTCTCTGGACTCACTGCACTGCATCCCCAGTGGTGCCAGTGCACTCTCTGGACTCACTGCAGTGCATCCCCAATGGTGCCGGTGCACTCTCTGGACTCACTGAAGTGCATCCCCGAGTGGTGCCAGTGCACTCTCAGGACTCACTGCAGTGCATCCCCATTGGTGACAGTGCACTCTCTGGACTCACTGCACTGCATCCCCAGTGGTGCCAGTGCACTCTCTGGACTCACTGCAGTGAATCCCCGGTGGTGCCAGTGCACTCTCTGGACTCACTGCAGTGCATCACTAGTGTTGCCAGTGCACTCTGTTTACTCACTGCAGTGCATCACCAGTGGTGCCAGTGCACTCTCTGGAGTCACTGCAGTGCATCTCCAGTGGTGCCAGGGCACTCTCTGGACTCACTGCAGTGCAGACCAAGTGGTGCCAGTGCACTCTCTGGAGTCACTGCACTGCATCCCCAGTGTTGCCAGTGCACTCTCTGGACTCACTGCACTCCATCCCCAGTGGTGCCAGTGCAGTCTCTGGACTCACTGCACTGCATCCCCAGTGGTGCCAATGCACTCTCTGGACTCACTGCTCTGCATCCCCAGTGGAGCCAGTGCACTCTCTGGACTCACTGTAGTGCATCCCACTGGTGCCAGTGCACTCTCTGGAGTCACTGCACTGCATCCCCAGTGGAGCCACTGCACTCTCTGGACTCACCGGGCTGCATCCCCAGTGGTGCCAGTGCACTCTATGGACTAACTGCGGTGCATCCCCAGTGGTGCCAGTGCACTCTCTGCACTCACTGCACTGCATCCCTAGTGGTGCCACTGCACTCTCTGGACTCACTGCACTCCATCCCCAGTGGTGCCAGTGCACTCACTGGACTCACTGCAGTGCATCCCCAAAGGTACCAGTGCGCACTGTAGACTTACTGCAGTGCAGCTCCTGAGGTGCCAGTGCACTCTCTGGACTCACTGCGCTGCATCCCCAGTGGTGCCAGTGCACTCTCTGGACTCACTGCAGTGAATCCCCGGTGGTGCCAGTGCACTCTCTGGACTCACTGAACTGCATCCCCAGTGGTGCCAGTGCACAATCTGGACTCACTGCAGTGCAACCCCGGTGCTGCCAGTGCACTCTCTGGACTCACTAAACTGCATCCCCAGTGGTGCCACTGCACTCTCTGGACTCACTGCAGTGCATCCCCAGTGGTTCCAGTGCACTCTCTGGACTCACTGCAGTGCATCTCCATTGGTGCCAGTGCACTCTCTGGACCCTCTGCATTGCATCCCCACTGGTGCCAGTGCCCTCTCTGGACTCACTGCACTGCATCTCCAGTGGTGCCAGTGCCCTCTCTTTAGTCACTGCGCTGCATCCCCAGTGGTGCCAGTGCACTCTCTGAACCCACTGCAGTGCATATCCAGTGGTGCCAGTGCACTCTCTGGACCCACTGCAGTGCATCCCCAGTGGTGCCAGTGCACTCTGTGGACTCACTGCACTGCATCCCCAGTGGTGACAGTGCACTCTCTGGAGTCACTGCGCTGCATCCCCAGTGGTGCCTGTGCACAATCTGGAGTCACTGCAGTGTATCCCCAGTGGTGCCAGTGCACTCTGTGGACTCACTGCATTACATCCCAGTGGTGCCAGTGCACTCTCTGGACTCACTGCACTCATCCCCAATGGTGCCACTGCACTCTCTGGACTCACTGCACTGCATCCCCAGTGGTGCCAGTGCACTCTCTGGAATCACTGCACTGCATCCCCAGTGTGCCTGTGCACTCTCTGGACTCCCTGCACTGCATCCCCAGTGGTGCCAGTGCACTCTCTGGACTCACTGCACTGCATCCCCAGTGGTGCCAGTGCGCTCTCTGGACTCACTGCAATGCATCCCCAGTGGTGCCAGTGCACTCTCTGGACTCACCAGCGTGCATCATCAGTGGTGCCAGTGCACTCTCTGGATTCACTGCAGTGCATCCCTATTGGTGACAGTGCACTCTCTGGACTCACTGCAGTGAATCCCCGGTGGTGCCAGTGCACTCTCTGGACTCACTGCACTGCATCCCCAGTGGTGACAGTGCGCTCTCTGGAGACACTGCAGTGCATCTCCTCTGGTGCCAGTGCACTCTCTGGACTCAGTGCAGTGCATCCCCAGTGGTGCCAGGGTACTCTCTGCAGTCACTGCAGTGCATCCCCAACGGTGCCAGTGCACTCTCTGGACTCACTGCAGTGCATCCCCAGTGGTGCCAGTGTACTCTCTGGACTCACTGCACTGCATCCCCAGTATTGCCAGTGCACTCTCTGGACTCACTGCAGTGCATCCCCAAGGTGCCAGTGCACTCTCTGGACTCACTGCACTGCATCCCCATTGTTGACAGTGCACTCTCTGGACTCACTGCACTGCATCCCCAATGGTGCCACTGCATTCTCTGGACTCACTGCAGTGCATCCCATGTGGTGTCAGTGCACTCTCTGGACTCACTGCACTGCATCCCCAGTGGTGCAAGGGCACTCTCTGGACTCACTGCACTAAAACCCCAGTGGTGCCAGTGCACTCTCTGGACTCACAGCACTGCATCCCCAGTGGTGCCACTGCACTCTCTGGACTCACTGCAGTGCATCCCCAGTGGTGCCAGTGGACTCTCTGGACTCACTGCAGTGCATCCCCTGTTGAGCCATTGCACACTCTGGACTCACTGCAATGCAGCCACTGAGGTGCTAGTGCACTCTCTGGATTCACTGCACTGCATCCCCAGTGGTGCCAGTGCACTGTCTGGACTCACTGCATTGAATCCCCGGTGGTGCCAGTGCACTCTCTGGACTCACTGAACTGCATCCCCAGTGTTGCCACTGCACTCTCTGGACTCACTGCAGTGCATCCCCAGTGGTGCCAGTGCACTCTCTGGACTCACTGCAGTGCATCTCCATTGGTGCCAGTGCACTCTCTGGACCCTCTGCATTGCATCCCCACTGGTGCCAGTGCCCTCTCTGGACTCACTGCGCTGCATCTCCAGTGGTGCCAGTGCCCTCTCTTTAGTCACTGCGCTGCATCCCCAGTGGTGCCAGTGCACTCTCTGGACCCACTGCAGTGCATATCCAGTGGTGCCAGTGCACTCTCTGGACCCACTGCAGTGCATCCCCAGTGGTGCCAGTGCACTCTGTGGACTCACTGCACTGCATCCCCAGTGGTGACAGTGCACTCTCTGGACCCACTGCAGTGCATCCCCAGTGGTGCCAGTGCACTCTGTGGACTCACTGCACTGCATCCCCAGTGCTGACAGTGCACTCTCTGGACTCACTGCACTGCATCCCCAGTGGTGCCAGTGCACTCTCTGGCCTCACAGCACTGCATCCCTAGTGGTTTCAGTGCACTCTCTGGACTCACTGCACTGCTTCCCCAAGGTGCCAGTGCGCTCTCTGGACTCACTGCAGTGCATCCCCAGTGGTGCCAGAGGACTCTCTGGAGTCACTGCAGTGCATCCCCTGTTGAGCCAGTGCACTCTCTTCACTCAGTGCACTGCATCCCCTCTGGTGCCAGTGCACTCTCTGGACTCACTGCACTGCATCCGCAGTGGTGCCAGTGCACTCTCTGGACTCACTGCACTGCATCACCAGTGGTGGCAGTGCACTCTCTGGACTCACTGCAGTGCATCCCCAGTGTGCCAGTGCACTCTCTGTAGTCACTGCGCTACATCCCAAGTGGTGCCAGTGCACTCTCTGTAGTCACTGCGTTGCATCCTCAGTGGTGCCAGTGTACTCTCTGGACTCACAGCACTGCATCCCCAGTGGTGCCACTGCACTCTCTGGACTCACTGCAGTGCATCCCCAGTGGTGCCAGTGGACTCTCTAGACTCACTGCAGTGCATCCCCTGTTGAGCCATTGCACACTCTGGACTCACTGCAATGCAGCCACTGAGGTGCTAGTGCACTCTCTGGATTCACTGCACTGCATCCCCAGTGGTGCCAGTGCACTGTCTGGACTCACTGCATTGAATCCCCGGTGGTGCCAGTGCACTCTCTGGACTCACTGAACTGCATCCCCAGTGTTGCCACTGCACTCTCTGGACTCACTGCAGTGCATCCCCAGTGGTGCCAGTGCACTCTCTGGACTCACTGCAGTGCATCTCCATTGGTGCCAGTGCACTCTCTGGACCCTCTGCATTGCATCCCCACTGGTGCCAGTGCCCTCTCTGGACTCACTGCACTGCATCTCCAGTGGTGCCAGTGCCCTCTCTTTAGTCACTGCGCTGCATCCCCAGTGGTGCCAGTGCACTCTCTGGACCCACTGCAGTGCATATCCAGTGGTGCCAGTGCACTCTCTGGACCCACTGCAGTGCATCCCCAGTGGTGCCAGTGCACTCTGTGGACTCACTGCACTGCATCCCCAGTGGTGACAGTGCACTCTCTGGACCCACTGCAGTGCATCCCCAGTGGTGCCAGTGCACTCTGTGGACTCACTGCACTGCATCCCCAGTGCTGACAGTGCACTCTCTGGACTCACTGCACTGCATCCCCAGTGGTGCCAGTGCACTCTCTGGCCTCACAGCACTGCATCCCTAGTGGTTTCAGTGCACTCTCTGGACTCACTGCACTGCTTCCCCAAGGTGCCAGTGCGCTCTCTGGACTCACTGCAGTGCATCCCCAGTGGTGCCAGAGGACTCTCTGGAGTCACTGCAGTGCATCCCCTGTTGAGCCAGTGCACTCTCTGCACTCAGTGCACTGCATCCCCTGTGGTGCCAGTGCACTCTCTGGACTCACTGCACTGCATCCGCAGTGGTGCCAGAGCACTCTCTGGACTCACTGCACTGCATCACCAGTGGTGGCAGTGCACTCTCTGGACTCACTGCAGTGCATCCCCAGTGTGCCAGTGCACTCTCTGTAGTCACTGCGCTGCATCCCAAGTGGTGCCAGTGCACTCTCTGTAGTCACTGCGTTGCATCCTCAGTGGTGCCAGTGTACTCTCTGGACTCACTGCACTGCATCCCCAGTGGTGCCAGTGCACTCTCTGGACTCACTGCAGTGCATCCGCTGTGGTGCCAGTGCACTCTGTGGACTCACTGTACTGCATCCACAGTGGTGTCAGTGCACTCTCTGGACTCACTGCACTGCATCCGCAGTGGTGCCAGTGCAATCTTTCGAGTCACTGCACTGCATCCCCAGTGGTGCCAATGCACTCTCTGGACTCACTGCACTGCATCCCCAGTGGTGCCAGTGCACTCTCTGGAGTACTGCACTGCATCCCCAGTGGTGCCAGTGCACTCTCTGGACTCACTGCACTGCATCCGCAATGGTGCCAGTGCACTCTTTCGAGTCACTGCACTGCATCCGCAGTGGTGCCAGTGCACTCTCTCCACTCACTGCACTGCATCCCCAGTGGTGCCAGTCCGCTCTCTGGAGTACTGCACTGCATCCCCAGTGGTGCCAGTGCACTCTCTGGACTCACTCAGTGCATCCCCAGTGGTGCCAGGGCACTCTCTGGACTCACTGCAGTGCATCCCCAGTGGTGCCAGGGTAGTCTCTGGACTCTATACACTGCATCTCCAGTGGTGCTAGTGCAATCTCTGGACTCACTGCAGTGCAGCTCCAGTTGGTGCCAGTGCACTCTCTGGACTCACTGCACTGCATCCCCAGTGGTGCCAGTGCACTCTTTGGATTCACTGCAGTGTATCCCCAGTGGTTCCTGTGCACTCTCTGGACTTACTGCAGTGCTGTCACTGAGGTGCCAGTGCAGTCTCTGGACTCACTGCAGTGCATCCCCAGTGGTGCCAGTGCACTCTCTGGACTCACTGCAGTGCAGCCCCTGAGGTGCCAGTGCAGTCTCTGGACTCACTGCAGTGCTTCCCCAGTGGTGCCAGTGCACTCTCTGGACTCAATGCAGTGCATCCCCAGTGGTGCCAGTGCACTCTCTGGAGTCACTGCACTGCATCCCCTGTGGAGCCAGTGCACTCTCTGCACTCACTGCACTGCATCCCCAGTGGTGCCAGTGCACTCTCTGCACTCACTGCACTGCACCCCCAGCGGTGCCAGTGCACTCTCTGGACTCACCGAGGTGAATCCCCAGTGGTGCCAGTGCACTCTCTGGACTCACTGCAGTGCATCCCCAATGGTGCCGGTGCACTCTCTGGACTCACTGAAGTGCATCCCCGAGTGGTGCCAGTGCACTCTCAGGACTCACTGCAGTGCATCCCCATTGGTGACAGTGCACTCTCTGGACTCACTGCACTGCATCCCCAGTGGTGCCAGTGCACTCTCTGGACTCACTGCAGTGAATCCCCGGTGGTGCCAGTGCACTCTCTGGACTCACTGCAGTGCATCACTAGTGTTGCCAGTGCACTCTGTTTACTCACTGCAGTGCAACACCAGTGGTGCCAGTGCACTCTCTTGAGTCACTGCAGTACATCTCCAGTGGTGCCAGGGCACTCTCTGGACTCACTGCAGTGCAGACCCAGTGGTGCCAGTGCACTCTCTGGAGTCACTGCACTGCATCCCCAGTGTTGCCAGTGCACTCTCTGGACTCACTGCACTCCATCACCAGTGGTGCCAGTGCAGTCTCTGGACTCACTGCACTGCATCCCCAGTGGTGCCAATGCACTCTCTGGACTCACTGCTCTGCATCCCCAGTGGAGCCAGTGCAATCTTTCGAGTCATGCACTGCATCCCCAGTGGTGCCAATGCACTCTCTGGACTCACTGCACTGCATCCCCAGTGGTGCCAGTGCACTCTCTGGACTCACTGCACTGCATCCGCAATGGTGCCAGTGCACTCTTTCGAGTCACTGCACTGCATCCGCAGTGGTGCCAGTGCACTCTCTCCACTCACTGCACTGCATCCCCAGTGGTGCCAGTCCGCTCTCTGGAGTACTGCACTGCATCCCCAGTGGTGCCAGTGCACTCTATGGACTCACTGCAGTGCATCCCCAGTGGTGCCAGTGCACTCTCTGGACGCACTGCACTGCATCCCCAGTGGTGCCAGTGCACTCTTTGGACTCACTGCAGTGCATCCCCAGTGGTGCCTGTGCAGTCTCTGGACTCACTGCAGTGCATCCCCAGTGGTGCCACTGCACTCTCTGGACTCACTGCACTGCATCCCCAGTGGTGCCAGTGCACTCTCTGCACTCACTGCACTGCATCCCTAGTGGTGCCACTGCACTCTCTGGACTCACTGCACTCCATCCCCAATGGTGCCAGTGCACTCACTGGACTCACTGCAGTGCATCCCCAAAGGTACCAGTGCGCACTGTAGACTTACTGCAGTGCAGCTCCTGAGGTGCCAGTGCACTCTCTGGACTCACTGCGCTGCATTCCCAGTGGTGCCAGTGCACTCTCTGGACTCACTGCAGTGAATCCCCGGTGGTGCCAGTGCACTCTCTGGACTCACTGCACTGCATCCCCAGTGGTGCCAGTGCACAATCTGGACTCACTGCAGTGCAACCCCGGTGCTGCCAGTGCACTCTCTGGACTCACTAAACTGCATCCCCAGTGGTGCCACTGCACTCTCTGGACTCACTGCAGTGCATCCCCAGTGGTTCCAGTGCACTCTCTGGACCCACTGCAGTGCATCTCCAGTGGTGCCAGTGCCCTCTCTTTAGTCACTGCGCTGCATCCCCAGTGGTGCCAGTGCACGCTCTGAACCCACTGCAGTGCATATCCAGTGGTGCCAGTGCACTCTCTGGACCCACTGCAGTGCATCCCCTGTGGTGCCAGTGCACTCTGTGGACTCACTGCACTGCATCCCCAGTGGTGACAGTGCACTCTCTGGAGTCACTGCGCTGCATCCCCAGTGGTGCCTGTGCACAATCTGGAGTCACTGCAGTGTATCCCCAGTGGTGCCAGTGCACTCTGTGGACTCACTGCATTGCATCCCAGTGGTGCCAGTGCACTCTCTGGACTCACTGCACTCATCCCCAATGGTGCCAGTGCACTCTCTGGACTCACTGCACTGCATCCCCAGTGGTGGCAGTGCACTCTCTAGACTCACTGCACTGCATCACCAGTGGTGGCAGTGCACTCTCTGGACTCACTGCACTGCATCCCCAGTGGTGGCAGTGCACTCTCTGGACTCACTGCAGTGCATCCCCAGTGTGCCAGTGCACTCTCTGTAGTCACTGCGCTGCATCCTCAGTGGTGCCAGTGTACTCTCTGGACTCACTGCACTGCATCCCCAGTGGTGCCAGTGCACTCTCTGGACTCACTGCACTGCATCCCGAGTGGTGCCAGTGCACTCTCTGGAGGCACTGCAGTGCATCCCCAGTGTTGCCAGTGCACTCTCTGGACTCACTGCACTGCATCCCCATTGGTGCCAGTGCACTCTTTCGAGTCATTGCACTGCATCCCGTGTGGTTGCAGTGCACTCTCTGGACTCACTGCACTGCATCCCCAGTGGTGCCAGTGCATTCCCTGGACTCACTGCACTGCATCCCGAGTGGTGCCAGTGCACTCTCTGGAGGCACTGCAGTGCATCCCCAGTGTTGCCAGTGCACTCTCTGGACTCACTGCACTGCATCCCCATTGGTGCCAGTGCACTCTTTCGAGTCATTGCACTGCATCCCGTGTGGTTGCAGTGCACTCTCTGGACTCACTGCACTGCATCCCCAGTGGTGCCAGTGCATTCCCTGGACTCACTGCACTGCATCCCCAGTGGTGCCAGTGCACTCTCTGGAGTACTGCACTGCATCCCCAGTGGTGCCTGTGCAGTCTCTGGACTCACTGCACTGCATCCCCAGTGGTGCCAGTGCACTCTCTGGACTCACTGCAGTGCATCCCCAGTGGTGCCAGTGCACTCTCTGGACTCACTGCAGTGCAGCCCCTGAGGTGCCAGTGCAATCTCTGGACTCACTGCTGTGCAGCTCCAGTGGTGCCAGTGCACTCTCTCGACTCACTGCACTGCATCCCCAGTGGTGCCAGTGCACTCTCTGGACTCACTGCAGTGCATCCCCAGTGGTGCCAGTGCCCTCTCTGGAGTCACTGCAGTGTATCCCCCGTGGTGCCAGTGCACTCTCTGGACTCACTGCACTGCATCCCTAGTGGTGCCAGTGCACTCTTTCGAGTCACTGCACTGCATCCGCAGTGGTGCCAGTGCACTCTCTCCACTCACTGCACTGCATACCCAGTGGTGCCAGTCCGCTCTCTGGAGTACTGCACTGCATCCCCAGTGGTGCCAGTGCCCTCTCTGGACTCACTGCAGTGCATCCCCTGTGGTGCCAGGGTAGTCTCTGGACTCTCTACACTGCATCTCCAGTGGTGCTAGTACAATCTCAGGACTCACTGCAGTGCAGCTGCAGTTGGTGCCAGTGCACTCTCTGGACTCACTGCAGTGCATCCCCAGTGGTGCCAGTGCACTCTTTGGATTCACTGCAGTGTATCCCCAGTGGTTCCTGTGCACTCTCTGAACTTAGTGCAGTGCAGCCCCTGAGGTGCCAGTGCAGTCTCTGGACTCACTGCAGTGCATCCCCAGTGGTGCCAGTGCACTCTCTGGACTCACTGCAGTGCAGCCCCTGAGGTGCCAGTGCAGTCTCTGGACTCACTGCAGTGCATCCCCAGTGGTGCCAGTGCACTCTCTGGACTCAATGCAGTGCATCCCCAGTGGTGCCAGTGCACTCTCTAGACTCACTGCACTGCATCCCCAGTGGTGCCAGTGCACTCTCTGGACTCACTGCACTGCATCCCCATTGGTGCCAGTGCACTCTTTCGAGTCATTGCACTGCATCCCGTGTGGTTGCAGTGCACTCTCTGGACTCACTGCACTGCATCCCCAGTGGTGCCAGTGCATTCTCTGGACTCACTGCACTGCATCCCCAGTGGTGCCAGTGCACTCTCTGGAGTACTGCACTGCATCCCCAGTGGTGCCTGTGCAGTCTCTGCACTCACTGCACTGCATCCCCAGTGGTGCCAGTGCACTCTCTGGACTCACTGCAGTGCATCCCCAGTGGTGCCAGTGCACTCTCTGGACTCATTGCAGTGCAGCCCCTGAGGTGCCAGTGCAATCTCTGGACTCACTGCTGTGCAGCTCCAGTGGTGCCAGTGCACTCTCTCGACTCACTGCACTGCATCCCCAGTGGTGCCAGTGCACTCTCTGGACTCACTGCAGTGCATCCCCAGTGGTGCCAGTGCCCTCTCTGGAGTCACTGCAGTGTATCCCCCGTGGTGCCAGTGCACTCTCTGGACTCACTGCACTGCATCCCTAGTGGTGCCAGTGCACTCTTTGGAGTCACTGCACTGCATCCGCAGTGGTGCCAGTGCACTCTCTCCACTCACTGCACTGCATCTCCAGTGGTGCTAGTGCAATCTCAGGACTCACTGCAGTGCAGCTCCAGTTGGTGCCAGTGCACTCTCTGGACTCACTGCAGTGCATCCCCAGTGGTGCCAGTGCACTCTTTGGATTCACTGCAGTGTATCCCCAGTGGTTCCTGTGCACTCTCTGAACTTAGTGCAGTGCAGCCCCTGAGGTGCCAGTGCAGTCTCTGGACTCACTGCAGTGCATCCCCAGTGGTGCCAGTGCACTCTCTGGACTCACTGCAGTGCAGCCCCTGAGGTGCCAGTGCAGTCTCTGGACTCACTGCAGTGCATCCCCAGTGGTGCCAGTGCACTCTCTGGACTCAATGCAGTGCATCCCCAGTGGTGCCAGTGGACTCTCTGGACTCACTGCACTGCATCCCCAGTGGTGCCAGTGCACTCTCTGGACTCACTGCACTGCATCCCCAGCGGTGCCAGTGCACTCTCTGGACTCACCGAGGTGCATCCCCAGTGGTGCCAGTGCACTCTCTGGACTCAATGCAGTGCATCCCCAGTGGTGCCAGTGCACTCTCTGGACTCACAGCACTGCATCCCCAGTGGTGCCAGTGCACTCTCTGGACTCACTGCAGTGCATCCCCAGTGGTGCCAGTGCACTCTCTGGACTCACTGCACTGCATCCCCGAGGTGCCAGTGCACTCTATGGAGTCAACTGCACTACATCCCCAGTGGTGCCAGTGCACTCTCTGGACTCACTGCAGTGCATCCCCAGTGGTGCCAAAGCACTCTCTGAACTCACTGCACTGCATCCCCAGTGGTACCAGTGCACTCTCAGGACTCACTGCACTGCAACCTCAGTGGTGCCAGTGCACTCTCTGGACTCACTGCACTGCATCCCATGTGGTGCCAGTGCAGTCTCTGGACTCACTGCAGTGCATCCCCAGTGGTGCCCGTGCACTCTCTGGAGGCACTGCAGTGCATCCGCAGTGGTGCCAGTGCACTCTGTGGACTCACTGTACTGTATCCACAGTGGTGTCAGTGCACTCTCTGGACTAACTGCACTGCATCCCCAGTGGTGCCAGTGCAATCTTTCGAGTCACTGCACTGCATCCCCAGTGGTGCCAGTGCACTCTCTGGACTCACTGCACTGCATCCCCAGTGGTGCCAGTGCACTCTCTAGACTCACTGCACTGCATCCGCAATGGTGCCAGTGCACTCTTTCGAGTCACTGCACTGCATCCCCAGTGGTGCCAGTGCACTCTCTGGACTCAAAGAAGTGCATCCCCAGTGGTGCCACTGCACTCTCTGGACTCATTGCAGTGCAGCCCCTGAGGTGCCAGTGCAATCTCTGGACTCACTGCTGTGCAGCTCCAGTGGTGCCAGTGCACTCTCTCGACTCACTGCACTGCATCCCCAGTGGTGCGAGTGCACTCTCTGGAGGCACTGCAGTGCATCCCCAGTGGTGCCAGTGCACTCTCTGGACTCACTGCACTGCATCGCCAGTTGTGCCAGTGCACTCTCTGGACTCACTGCACTGCATCCCCAGTGGTGCCAGTGCACTCTCTGGACTCTCTACACTGCATCCCCAGTGGTGCCAGTGCACTCTCTGGACTCACTGCAGTGCATCCCCAGTGGTGCCAGTGCCCTCTCTGGAGTCACTGCAGTGTATCCCCCGTGGTGCCAGTGCACTCTCTGGACTCACTGAACTGCATCCCCAGTGGTGCCAGGGCACTCTCTGGACTCACAGCACTGCATTCCTAGTGGTGCCAGTGCACTCTTTCGAGTCACTGCACTGCATCCGCAGTGGTGCCAGTGCACTCTCTCCACTCACTGCACTGCATCTCCAGTGGTGCCAGTGCACTCTATGGACTCACTGCAGTGAATCCCCAGTGGTACCAGTGCCCTCACTGGACTCACTGCAGTGCATCCCCAGTGGTGCCAGGGTAGTCTCTGGACTCTCTACACTGCATCTCCAGTGGTGCTAGTGCAATCTCTGGACTCACTGCAGTGCACCTCCAGTTGGTGCCAGTGCACTCTCTGCACTCACTGCACTGCATCCCCAGTGGTGCCAGTGCACTCTCTGGACTCACTGCACTGCGTACCCAGTGGCGCCAGTCCGCTCTCTGGAGTACTGCACTGCATCCCCAGTAGTGCCAGTGCACTCTCTGGACTCACTGCAGTGCATCCCCAGTGGTGCCAGGGCACTCTCTGGACTCACTGCACTGCATCCCCAGTGGTGCCAGTGCACTCTCTGGACTCACTGAACTGCATCCCCAGTGGTGCCAGTGCACTCTCTGGACTCAATGCAGTGCATCCCCACTGGTGCCAGGGCACTCTCTGCATTCACTGCAGTGCATCCCCAGTGGTACCAGTGCACTCTCTGGACTCACTGCACTGCATCCCCAGTGGTGCCAGTACACTCTCTGGACTCACTGCACTGCATCACCAGTGGTGCCAGTGCACTCTCTGGACTCACTGCACTGTATCCCCAGTGGTGCCGGTGCACTCTCTGTACTCACTGCAGTGCATCCGCTGGGGTGCCAGTGCACTCTGTTGACTCACTGTACTGCATCCACAGTGGTGTCAGTGCACTCTCTGCACTCACTGCACTGCATCCGCAGTGGAGCCAGTGCAATCTTTCGAGTCACTGCACTGCATCCCCAGTGGTGCCAATGCACTCTCTGGACTCACTGCACTGCATCCCCAGTGGTGCCAGTGCATTCTCTGGAGTACTGCACTGCATCCCCAGTGGTGCCAGTGCACTCTCTGGACTCACTGCACTGCATCCGCAATGGTGCCAGTGCACTCTTTCGAGTCACTGCACTGCATCCGCAGTGGTGCCAGTGCACTCTCTCCACTCACTGCACTGCATCCCCAGTGGTGCCAGTCCGCTCTCTGGAGTACTGCACTGCATCCCCAGTGGTGCCAGTGCACTCTCTGGACTCACTCAGTGCATCCCCAGTGGTGCCAGGGCACTCTCTGGACTCACTGCAGTGCATCCCCAGTGGTGCCAGGGTAGTCTCTGGACTCTATACACTGCATCTCCAGTGGTGCCAGTGCACTCTCTGGACTCACTGCAGTGCAGCCCCTGAGGTGCCAGTGCACTCTCTGGAGTCACTGCAGTGCTTCCCCAGTGGTGCCAGTGCACTCTCTGGACTCAATGCAGTGCATCCCCAGTGGTGCCAGTGCACTCTCTGGACTCACTGCACTGCATCCCCAGTGGAGCCAGTGCACTCTCTGCACTCACTGCACTGCATCCCCACTGGTGCCAGTGCACTCTCTGCACTCACTGCACTGCATCCCCAGCGGTGCCAGTGCACTCTCTGGACTCACCGAGGTGAATCCCCAGTGGTGCCAGTGCACTCTCTGGACTCACTGCAGTGCATCCCCAATGGTGCCTGTGCACTCTCTGGACTCACTGAAGTGCATCCCCGAGTGGTGCCAGTGCACTCTCTGGAGTCACCAGGGTGCATCATCAGTGGTGCCAGTGCACTCTCAGGACTCACTGCAGTGCATCCCCATTGGTGACAGTGCACTCTCTGGAGTCACTGCATTGCATCCCCAGTGGAGCCACTGCACTCTCTGGACTCACCGGGCTGCATCCCCAGTGGTGCCAGTGCACTCTCTGGACGCACTGCACTGCATCACCAGTGGTGTCAGTGCACTCTTTGGACTCACTGCAGTGCATCCCCAGTGGTGCCTGTGCAGTCTCTGGACTCACTGCAGTGCATCCCCAGTGGTGCCACTGCACTCTCTGGACTCACTGCACTGCATCCCCAGTGGTGCCAGTGCACTCTCTGCACTCACTGCACTGCATCCCTCGTGGTGCCACTGCACTCTCTGGACTCACTGCACTCCATCCCCAATGGTGCCAGTGCACTCTCTGGACTCACTGCAGTGCATCTCCAAAGGTACCAGTGCGCACTGTAGACTCACTGCAGTGCAGCTCCTGAGGTGCCAGTGCACTCTCTGGACTCACTGCGCTGCATCCCCAGTGGTGCCAGTGCACTCTCTGGACTCACTGCAGTGAATCCCCGGTGGTGCCAGTGCACTCTGTGGACTCACTGAACTGCATCCCCAGTGGTGCCAGTGCACAATCTGGACTCACTGCAGTGCATCCCCAGTGGTGACAGTGCACTCTCTGGACTCACTGCGCTGCATCCCCAGTGGTGCCTGTGCACAATCTGGAGTCACTGCAGTGTATCCCCAGTGGTGCCAGTGCACTCTGTGGACTCACTGCATTGCATCCCAGTGGTGCCAGTGCACTCTCTGGACTCACTGCACTGCATCCCCAGTGGTGCCAGTGCACTCTCTGGAATCATTGCACTGCATCCCCAGTGTGCCTGTGTACTCTCCGGACTCCCTGCACTGCATCCCCAGTGGTGCCAGTGCACTCTCTGGACTCACTGCACTGCATCCCCAGTGGTGCCAGTGCGCTCTCTGGACTCACTGCAGTGCATCCCTATTGGTGACAGTGCACTCTCTGGACTCACTGCAGTGAATCCCCGGTGGTGCCAGTGCACTCTCTGTACTCACTGCACTGCATCACCAGTGGTGCCAGTGCACTCTCTGGACTCACTGCACTGCATCCCCTGTGGTGCCAGTGCACTCTCTGGACTCACTGCACTAAATCCCCAGTGGTGCCAGTGCACTCTCTGGAGTCACTGCACTGCATCTCCAGTGGTGCCAGTGCACTCTCTGGACTCACTGCACTGCATCCCCAGTGGTTCCAGTGCACTCTCTGGAGTCACTGCACTGCATCCCCAGTGGTGCCAGTGCACTTTCTGGACTCACTGAACTGCATTCCCGGTGGTGCCAGTGCACTCTCTGGACTCACGGCACTGCATCCCCAGTGGTGCCAGTGCACTCTATGGAATCACTGCACTGCAACCCCAGTGGTGCCAGTGCACTTTCTGGACTCACTGAACTGCATTCCCGGTGGTGCCAGTGCACTCTCTGGACTCACGGCACTGCATCCCCACTGGTGCCAGTGCACTCTCTGGACTCACTGCACTGCATCCCCTGTGGTGCCAGTGCACTCTCTGCACTCACTGCAGTGCATCCCCAGTGGTGCCAGTGCACTCTCTAGACTCACTGCAGTGAATCCCCACTGGTGCCAGTGCACGCTCTGGACTCACTGCAGTGAATCCCCGGTGGTGCCACTGCACTCTCTGGACTCACTGCACTGCATCCCCAGTGGTGCCAGTGCACTCTCTGGACTCACTGAAGTGCATCCCCGAGTGGTGCCAGTGCACTCTCTGGACTCACTGCACTGCATCCCCAGTGGTACCAGTGCGCACTGTAGACTCACTGCAGTGCATCCCCAGTGATGCCAGTGCACTCTCTGGACTCACTGCGCTGCATCCCCAGTGGTGCCAGTGCACTCTCTGGACTTACTGCACTTCATCCCCACTTGTGCCAGTGCACTCTCTGGAGTCACTGAACTGCATCCCCAGTGGTGCCAGTGCACTCTCTGGACCCACTGCAGTGCACCCCCAATGGTGCCAGTGCACTCTCTGGACTCACTGCAGTGCAACCCCGGTGGTGCCAGTGTACTCTCTGGACTCACTGCAGTGCATCCCCAGTGGTGCCAGTGCACTCTCTGGACCCACTGCAGTGCACCCCAATGGTGCCAGTGCACTCTCTGGACTCACTGCAGTGCAACCCCGGTGGTGCCAGTGTACTCTCTGCACTCACTGCAGTGCGTCTCCAGTGGTGCCAGTGCACTCTCTGGACCCACTGCAGTGCACCCCCAATGGTGCCAGTGCACTCTCTGGACTCACTGCAGTGCATCCCCAGTGGTGCCAGTGCACTCTCTGGACTCACTGCACTGCATCCATAGTCGTGACGGTGCGCTCTCTGGAGACACTGCAGTGCATCTCCTCTGGTGCCAGTGCACGCTCTGGACTCACTGCAGTGAATCCCCGGTGGTGCCAGTGCACTCTCTGTACTCACTGCACTGCATCCCCAGTGGTGCCTGTGCACTCTCTGGACTCACTGCAGAGCATCCCCAGTGGTGCCAGTGCACTCTCTGGACTCACTGCAGTGCATCCCCAATGGTGCCTGTGCACTCTCTGGACTCACTGCACTGCATCCCCAGTGGTGCCAGTGCACTCTCTGGACTCACTGCAGTGCATCCCCAGTGGTGCCAGTGCACTCTCTGGACTCACTGCAGTGCATCCCCAGTGGTGCCAATGCACTCTCTGGACTCACTGCAGTGCAGCCCCTGAGGTGCCAGTGCAATCTCTGGACTCACTGCTCTGCAGCTCCAGTGGTGCCAGTGCACTCTCTGGACTCACTGCACTGCATCCCCAGTGGTGCCAGTGCACTCTCTGGACTCACTGCACTGCATCTCCAGTGGTGCCAGTGCACTCTCTGGACTCACTGCGCTGCATCCCCAGTGGTGCCAGTGCACTCTATGGACTCACTGCAGTGAATCCCCGGTGGTGCCAGTGCACTCTCTGGACTTACTGCACTGCATCCCCATTTGTGCCAGTGCACTCTCTGGACTCACTGAACTGCATCCCCAGTGGTGCCAGTGCACAATCTGGACTCACTGCAGTGCAACCCCGGTGGTGCCAGTGCACTCTCTGGACTCACTGCCCTGCATCCCCAGTGGTGCCTGTGCAGTCTCTGGGCTCAGTGCATTGCATCCCCAGTGGTGCAAGTGCAGTCTCTGCACTCACTGCAGTGCATCTCCAGTGGTGCCAGTGCACTCTCTGGACCCACTGCAGTGCACCCCCAATGGTGCCAGTGCACTCTCTGGAGTCACTGCAGTGCATCCCCAGTGGTGCCACTGTACTCTCTGGACTCACTGCACTGCATCCCCAGTGGTGCCAGTGCACTCTCTGGAGTCACTGCACTGCATCCCCAGTGGTGCCAGTGCACTCTCTGGACTCACTGCAGTGCATCCCCAGTGTTGCCTGTGCAGTCTCTGGACTCACTGCACTCCATCCCCTTCTGGTGTCTTTGCACTCTCTGGACTCACTGCACTGCTCCAGCTGCGGTAGCCGCTCCAGCCGCTTAGCCGCGGCATCCGCTCCAGCCGCGGCAACCGCTCCAGTCGCTGTAGCCCCTCCAGCCTCGGCAGCCGCTCCAGCCGCTCCAGCCGCGGCAGCCGCGGCAGCCGCTCCAGCCGCGGCAGCCGCTCCAGCCGCTCCAGCCTCGGCAGACGCTCCAACCGCGGCAACGCTCCAGCCGCTCCAACCGCGGCATCCGCTCCAGCCGCGGCAGCCGCTCCAACCGCGGCAGCCGCTCCAACCGCGGCAGCCGCTCCAGCCGTGGCAGCCGCTCCACTCGGTAGCGGCCAGAGCGGCTGCCGCGGTTGGAGCGGCTGGAGAGGCTGCCGCGGCTGGAGCGGCTGGAGCGGCTGCCGCGGCTGGAGCGGCTGCCGCGGCTGGAGCGTCCAGAGCGGCTGCAGCGGCTGGAGGGGCTATCGCGGCTGGAGCGGCTGACGCGGCTGGAGCGGATGCCGAGGCTGGAGCGGATGCCGCGGCTGGTGCGGCTGGAGCGGCTGCCGCGGATGGAGCAGTGCAGTGAGTCCAGAGAGTGCACTGGCACCTTGGGGATGCAGTGCAGTGAGTCCAGAGAGTCAACTGGCACCACTGGGGATGCACTGCAGTGAGTCCAGAGAGTGCACGGGCACCACTGGGGATGCAGTGCAGTGAGTGCAGAGAGTGCACTGGCACCAGTGGGGATGCAGTGCAGTGAGTCCAGAGAGTGTACTGGCTCCACTGGGGATGCAGTGCAGTGAGTCCAGAGAGTGCACTGGCTCCACTGGGGATGCAGTGCAGTGACTCCAGAGAGTGCACTGGCACCACTGGGGATGCAGTGCAGTGAGTCCAGAGAGTTCACTGACTCCACTGGGGATGCAGTGCAGTGAGTCCAGAGAGTGCACTGGCACCACTGGGGATGCACTGCAATGAGTCCAGATAGTGCACTGGCACCACCAGGGATGCAGTGCAGTGAGTGCAGAGAGTGCACTGGCACCACTGGGGATGCAGTGCAGTGAGTCCAGAGAGTGTACTGGCACCACTGGGGATGCAGTGCAGTGAGTCCAGAGACTGCACTGGCACCACTGGGGATGCAGTGCAGTGAGTCCAGAGAGTGCACTGGCCCCATAGGGGATATACTGCAGTGAGTCCAGAGGGTGCACTGGCACTAGAGGATATGTACTGCAGTGTCTCCAGAGAGTGCACTGGCACCACTGGGGATGAAGTGCAGTGAGTCCAGAGAGTGCACTGGCACCACTGGTGATACAGTGCCGTGAGACCAGTGTGTGCACTGGCACCACTGGGGATGCAGTGCAGTGAGTCCAGAGAGTGCACTGGCACCTGTGGGGATGCACTGTAGTGAGTCCAGAGAGTGTACTGGCACCACAGGGAATGCACTGCAGTGTATCCAGAGAGTGCACTGGCACCACTGGGGATGCAGTGCAGTGAGTCCAGAGAGTGCCCTGGAACCACTGGTAATGCAGTACAGTGAGTCCAGAGAGTGCACTGGCACCACTGGGGATGCAGTGCAGTGACTCCAGAGAGTGCCCTGGCACCATTGGGGATGCACTGCAGTGAGTAAACGGAGTGCACTGGCACCACTGGTGTTGCAGTGCCGTGAGTCCAGAGAGTGCACTGGCACCACTGGGGATGCAGTGCAGTGAGTCCAGAGAGTGCACTGTCAGCACTGGGGATGCAGTGCAGTCAGTCCAGAGAGTGCACTGGCACCACTGGGTATGCAGTGCAGTGAGTCCATAGAGTGCACTGGCACCACTGGGGATGCAGTTCAGCGAGTACAGAGAGTGCACTGGCAGCACTGGGGATGCAGTGCAGTGAGCCCAGAGAGTGCACAGGCACCACTGGGTATGCAGTGCAGTGAGTCCATAGAGTGCACTGGCACCACTGGGGATGCAGTGCAGTGAGTCCAGAGAGTGCACTGGCACCACTGGGGATTCACTGTAGTGAGTCCAGAGAGTGCACTGGCACCACTGGGAATACACTGCAGTGAGTACAGAGAGTGCACTGGCACCAAAGGGGATGGAGTGCAGTGAGTCCAGAGAGTGCACTGGCAACAATTGGGATGCACTGAAGGGAGTCCACAGAGTGCTCTGGCAACAATGGGGATGCAATGCAGTGAGTCCAGAGAGTACCCTGGCACTAGAGGGTATGCACTGCAGTGTCTCCAGAGAGTGCACTGGCACCATTGGGGATGCAGTGCAGTGAGTGCAGAGATTGCACTGGCACCAGTGGGGATGCACTGCAGTGAGTCCAGAGAGTGCCCTGAAACCACTGGGGATGCAGTGCAGTGAGTGCAGAGAGTGCACTGGCACCACTGGGGATGCACTGCAGTGAGTCCAGAGACTATACTGGCACCACTGGGGATCCACTGCAGTGAGTCCAGAGAGTGCACTGGAACCACTGGGGATGCAGTGCAGTGAGTCCAGAGAGTGCACTGGCACCACAGAGAATGCACTGCAGTGAGTCCAGAGAGTGCACTGGCCCCACTGGGGATGCAGTGCAGTGAGTCCAGAGAGTGCAGTAGCAGCACTGGGGATGCAGTGCCGTGAGTCCAGAGAGTGCACAGGCACCACTGGGGATGCAGTGCAGTGAGGCCAGAGAGTGCACTGGCACCACTGGGGATGCAGTGCAGTGACTCCAGAGAGTGCACTGGCACCAGTGGGGATGCAGTGCAGTGAGTCCAGAGAGTGCCCTGGGACCATTAGGGATGCAGTGCACTGACTCAGAGAGTGCACTGGCACCACTGGGGATGCGCTGCAATGAGTCCAGAGAGTGCACTGGCACCACTGGGGATGCAGTGCAGTGAGTCCAGAGAGTGCACTGGAACCACTGCGGATGCAGTGCAGTGAGGCCAGAGAGTGCACTGGCACCACTGGGGATGCAGTGCAGTGACTCCAGAGAGTGCACTGGCACCAGTGGGGATGCAGTGCAGTGAGTCCAGAGAGTGCCCTGGGACCATTAGGGATGCAGTGCACTGACTCAGAGAGTGCACTGGCACCACTGGGGATGCGCTGCAATGAGTCCAGAGAGTGCACTGGCACCACTGGTGATGCAGTGCAGTGAGTCCAGAGAGTGCACTGTCAGCACTGGGGATGCAGTGCAGTGAGTCCAGAGAGTGTACCGGCACTAGTGGGGATGGAGTACAGTGAGTACAGAGAGTGCACTGGCACCACTGGGGATGCAGTGCAGTGAGTCCAGAGAGTGCACTGGCACCACTGGGGATGCAGTGCAGTGAGTCCAGAGAGTGCACTGGCACCATTGGGGATGCAGTGCAGTGTGTCCAGAGAGTGCACTGGCATTACTGGGGATGCACTAAAGTGAGTCCAGAGAGTGTACTGGCTCCACTGGGGATGCAGTGCAGTGAGTCCAGAGACTGCACTGGCACTACTGGGGATGCAGTGCAGTGAGTACAGAGAGTGCCCTGGCCCCACAGGGGATGCACTGCAGTGACTCCTGAGAGTGCACTGGCACCTCTGGGGATGCACTGCAATGAGTCCAGAGAGTGAAATGGCACCATCGGGGATGCAGTGCAGTTAGTCGAGAGAGTGCCTTTGCACCAGTGGGAATGCAGTGCAGTGAGTCCAGAGAGTGCACTGGCACCACTGGGGATGCAGTGCAGTGAGTCCAGAGAGTGTACTGGCACCACTGGGGATGCAGTGCAGTGAGTCCAGAGACTGCACTGTCAGCACTGGGGATGCAGTGCAGTGACTCCTGAGAGTGCACGGGCACCATTGGGGATGCAGAGCAGGGAGTCAGGTGTGTGCGCTGGCACCACTGAGGATGCAGTGCAGTGAGTCCAGAGAGTGCACTGGCACCACTGGGGATGCAGTGCAGTGAGTCCTGGGAGTGCACTGGCACCTTGGGGATGCAGTGCAGTGAGTCCAGAGAGTGCCCTGGCACTAGTGGAGATGTACTGCAGTGTCTCCAGAGAGTGCACTGGCACCACTGGTAATGCAGTGCAGTGAGTCCAGAGAGTGCACTGGCACCACTGGGGATGCAGTTCAGTGAGTACAGAGAGTGCACTGGCACCACTGGGGATGCAGTACACTGACTCAGAGAGTACACTGGCACCACTGGGGATGCACTGCAATGAGTCCAGATAGTGCACTGGCCCCACTGGGGATGCAGTGCAGTGAGTCCAGAGAGTATACTGGCACCAGTGGGGATGGAGTACAGTGAGTCCAGAGAGTGCACTGGCACCACTGGGGATGCATTGCAGTGAGTCCAGAGAGTGCACTGCCACCACTGGGGTGCACTGCAGTGAGTCCAGATAGTGCACTGGCACCACTGGGGATGCAGTGCAGTGAGTCCAGAGAGTGCACTGGCACCACTGGGGATGCAGTGAAGGGAGTCCAGTGTGTGCATTGGCACCACTGAGGATGCAGTGTAGTGAGTGCAGAGAGTGCACTGGCACCACTGGGGATGCATTGCAGTGAGTCCAGAGAGTGCACTGGCACCACTGGAGATGCAGGGCAGTGAGTCCAGAGAGTGCACTGGCACCACAGAGAATGCACTGCAGTGAGTCCAGAGAGTGCACTGGCCCCACTGGGGATGCAGTGCATTGAGTCCAGAGAGTGCAGTAGCAGCACTTTGGATGCAGTGCCGTGAGTCCAGAGAGTGCCATGGAACCACTGGGGATGCAGTGCAGTGAGGCCAGAGAGTGCACTGGCACCAGTGGGGATGAAGTGCAGTGAGTCCAGAGAGTGCACTGGCACCATTAGGGATGCAGTGCAATGAATCAGAGAGTGCACTGGCACCACTGGGGATGCGCTGCAATGAGTCCAGATATTGCACTGGCACCACTGGTGATGCAGTGCAGTGAGTCCTGAGAGTGCACTGTCAGCACTGGGGTTGCAGTGCAGTGAGTCCAGAGAGTGCACTGGCACCACTGGGGATGCAGTGCAGTGAGTCCTGAGAGTGCACTGGCACCAGTGGGGATGGAGTGCAGTGAGTCCAGAGACTGCACTGTCAGCACTGGGGATGCAGTGCAGTGACTCCTGAGAGTGCACTGGCACCACTGGGGATGCAGAGCAGGGAGTCCAGATAGTGCACTGGTACCACTGGGGATGCAGTGCAGTGAGTCCAGAGAGTGCACTGGCACCACTGGGGATGCAGTGCAGTGACTCCTGAGAGTGCACTGGCACCACTGGGGATGCAGAGCAGGGAGTCCAGATAGTGCACTGGTACCACTGGGGATGCAGTGCAGTGAGTCCAGAGAGTGCACTGGCACCACTGGGGATGCAGTGCAGTGAGTCCAGAGAGTGCATTGGCACCACTGGGGATGCAGTTCAGTGAGTACAGAGAGTGCACTGGCACCACTGGGGATGCAGTACGCTGACTCAGAGAGTACACTGGCACCACTGGGGATGCACTGCAATGAGTCCAGATAGTGCACTGGCCCCACTGGTGATGCAGTGCAGTGAGTCCAGAGAGTGTCTTGGCACCACTTGGGATGCAGTGCAGTGACTCCAGAGAGTGCACTGGCACCAGTGGGGATGCAGTGCAGTGAGTCCAGAGAGTGCACTGGCACCAATAGGGATGCAGTGCACTGAATCTGCGAGTGCACTGGCACCACTGGGGATGCGCTGCAATGAGTCCAGATAGTGCACTGGCACCACTGGTGATGCAGTGCAGTGAGTCCTGAGAGTGCACTGTCAGCACTGGGGATGCAGTGCAGTGAGTCCAGAGAGTGCACTGGCACCACTGGGGATGCAGTGCAGTGAGTCCTGAGAGTGTACTGGCACCAGTGGGGATGGAGTGCAGTGAGTCCAGAGACTGCACTGTCAGCACTGGGGATGCAGTGCAGTGACTCCTGAGAGTGCGCTGGCACCACTGAGGATGCAGTGCAGTCAGTCCAGAGAGTGCACTGGCACCACTGGGGATGCAGTGCAGTGAGTCCAGAGAGTGCCCTGGAACCACTGGGGATGCAGTGCAGTGAGTACAGAGAGTGCACTGGCACCACTGGGGATGCAGTGCAGTGAGTCCAGAGAGTGCACTGGCACCATTAGGGATGCAGTGCACTGACTCAGAGAGTGCACTGGCACCACTGGGGATGCACTGCAATGAGTCCAGAGAGTGCACTGGCACCACTGGGGATGCATTGCAGTGAGTCCAGAGACTGCACTGGCACCAGTGGGGATGCACTGCAGTGAGTCCAGATAGTGCACTGGCACCACTGGGGATGCAGTGCAGTGAGTCCAGAGAGTGCACTGGCACCACTGGGGATGCAGTGCAGTGAGTCCAGGGAGTGTTCTGGCTCCACACGGGATGCAGTGCAGTGAGTCCAGAGACTGCACTGGCACCAGTGGGGATGCAGTGCAGTGAGTACAGAGAGTGCACTGGCCCCACAGGGGATGCACTGCAGTGACTCCTGAGAGTGCACTGGCACCACTGGGGATGCACTGCAATGAGTCCAGAGAGTGCAATGGCAACACTGGGGATGCAGTGCAGTTAGTCCAGAGAGTGCACTGGCACCACTGGGGATGCAGTGCAGTGAGTCCAGAGAGTGCACTGGCACCACTGGGGATGCAGTGCAGTGAGTCCTGAGAGTGTACTGGCACCAGTGGGGATGGAGTGCAGTGAGTCCAGAGACTGCAATGTCAGCACTGGGGATGCAGTGCAGTGACTCCACAGAGTGCACTGGCACCACTGGGGATGCAGTGCAGTGAGTCCAGAGAGTGCACTGGCACCACTGAGGATGCAGTGCAGTGAGTCCAGAGAGTGCACTGGCACCACTGGGGATGCAGTGCAGTGAGTCAAGACAGTGCACTGGCACCTTGGGGATGCAGTGCAGTGAGTCCAGAGAGTGCACTGGCACCACTGGGGATGCAGTGCAGTGAGTCAAGACAGTGCACTGGCACCACTGGGGATGCACTGCAATGAGTCCAGATAGTGCACTGGTACCACTGGGGATGCAGTGCAGTGAATCCAGAGAGTGCACTGGCACCACTGGGGATGCAGTGCAGTGAGTCCAGAGAGTGCACTGTCACCAGTGGGGATGCACTGCAGTGAGTCCAGAGAGTGCCCTGGCACTAGTGGAGACGCACTGCAGTCTCTCCAGAGAGTGCACTGGCACCACTGGGGATGCAGTACACTGACTAAGAGAGTACACTGGCACCACTGGGGATGCACTGCAATGAGTCCAGATAGTGCACTGGCCCCACTGGTGATGCAGTGCAGTGAGTCCAGAGAGTGTCTTGGCACCACTTGCATGCAGTGCAGTGACTCCAGAGAGTGCACTGGCACCAGTGGGGATGCAGTGCAGTGAGTCCAGAGAGTGCACTGGCACCAATAGGGATGCAGTGCACTGAATCTGAGAGTGCACTGGCACCACTGGGGATGCGCTGCAATGAGTCCAGATAGTGCACTGGCACCACTGGTGATGCAGTGCAGTGAGTCCAGAGAGTGCCCTGGCACTAGTGGAGACGCACTGCAGTCTCTCCAGAGAGTGTACTGGCACCACTGGGGATGCAGTGCAGTGAGTCCTGAGAGTGTACTGGCACCAGTGGGGATGGAGTGCAGTGAGTCCAGAGACTGCACTGTCAGCACTGGGGATGCAGTGCAGTGACTCCTGAGAGTGCGCTGGCACCACTGAGGATGCAGTGCAGTCAGTCCAGAGAGTGCACTGGCACCACTGGGGATGCAGTGCAGTGAGTCCAGAGAGTGCCCTGGAACCACTGGGGATGCAGTGCAGTGAGTACAGAGAGTGCACTGGCACCACTGGGGATGCACTGCAATGAGTCCAGAGAGTGCACTGGCACCATTAGGGATGCAGTGCACTGACTCAGAGAGTGCACTGGCACCACTGGGGATGCACTGCAATGAGTCCAGAGAGTGCACTGGCACCACTGGGGATGCATTGCAGTGAGTCCAGAGACTGCACTGGCACCAGTGGGGATGCACTGCAGTGAGTCCAGATAGTGCACTGGCACCACTGGGGATGCAGTGCAGTGAGTCCAGAGAGTGCACTGGCACCACTGGGGATGCACTGCAGTGAGTCCAGGGAGTGTTCAGGCTCCACACGGGATGCAGTGCAGTGAGTCCAGAGACTGCACTGGCACCAGTGGGGATGCAGTGCAGTGAGTACAGAGAGTGCACTGGCCCCACAGGGGATGCACTGCAGTGACTCCTGAGAGTGCAGTGGCACCACCGGGGATGCACTGCAATGAGTCCAGAGAGTGCAATGGCAACACTGGGGATGCAGTGCAGTTAGTCCAGAGAGTGCACTGGCACCACTGGGGATGCAGTGCAGTGAGTCCAGAGAGTGCACTGGCACCACTGGGGATGCAGTGCAGTGAGTCCTGAGAGTGTACTGGCACCAGTGGGGATGGAGTGCAGTGAGTCCAGAGACTGCAATGTCAGCACTGGGGATGCAGTGCAGTGACCACACAGAGTGCACTGGCACCACTGGGGATGCAGTGCAGTGAGTCCAGAGAGTGCGCTGGCACCACTGAGGATGCAGTGCAGTGAGTCCAGAGAGTGCACTGGCACCACTGGGGATGCAGTGCAGTGAGTCAAGACAGTGCACTGGCACCTTGGGGATGCAGTGCAGTGAGTGCAGAGAGTGCACTGGCACCACTGGGGATGCAGTGCAGTGAGTCAAGACAGTGCACTGGCACCAGTGGGGATGCACTGCAATGAGTCCAGATAGTGCACTGGTACCACTGGGGATGCAGTGCAGTGAGTCCAGAGAGTGCACTGGCACCACTGGGGATGCAGTGCAGTGAGTCCAGAGAGTGCACTGGCACCAGTGGGGATGCACTGCAGTGAGTCCAGAGAGTGCCCTGGCACTAGTGGAGACGCACTGCAGTCTCTCCAGAGAGTGCACTGGCACCACTGGGGATGCAGTACACTGACTCAGAGAGTACACTGGCACCACTGGGGATGCACTGCAATGAGTCCAGATAGTGCACTGGCCCCACTGGGGATGCAGTGCAGTGAGTCCAGAGAGTGTACTGGCACCAGTGGGGATGGAGTACAGTGAGTCCAGAGAGTGCAGTGGCACCACTGGGTATGCAGTGCAGTGAGTCCTGAGAGTGTACTGGCACCAGTGCGGATGGAGTGCAGTGAGTCCAGAGACTGCACTGTCAGCACTGGGGATGCAGTGCAGTGACTCCTGAGAGTGCGCTGGCACCACTGAGGATGCAGTGCAGTCAGTCCAGAGAGTGCACTGGCACCACTGGGGATGCAGTGCAGTGAGTCCAGAGAGTGCCCTGGAACCACTGGGGATGCAGTGCAGTGAGTACAGAGAGTGCACTGGCACCACTGGGGATGCAGTGCAGTGAGTCCAGAGAGTGCACTGGCACCATTAGGGATGCAGTGCACTGACTCAGAGAGTGCACTGGCACAACTGGGGATGCACTGCAATGAGTCCAGATAGTGCACTGGCACCACTGGGGATGCATTGCAGTGAGTCCAGAGAGTGCACTGGCACCAGTGGGGATGCACTGCAGTGAGTCCAGATAGTGCACTGGCACCACTGGGGATGCAGTGCAGTGAGTCCAGAGAGTGCACTGGCACCACTGGGGATGCAGTGCTGTGAGTCCAGAGAGTGCACTGGCACCACTGGGGATGCACTGCAGTGAGTCCAGGGAGTGTACTGGCTCCACACGGGATGCAGTGCAGTGAGTCCAGAGACTGCACTGGCACCAGTGGGGATGCAGTGCAGTGAGTACAGAGAGTGCACTGGCCCCACAGGGGATGCACTGCAGTGACTCCTGAGAGTGCACTGGCACCACTGGGGATGCAGTGCAGTGAGTCCTGAGAGTGTACTGGCACCAGTGGGGATGGAGTGCAGTGAGTCCAGAGACTGCAATGTCAGCACTGGGGATGCAGTGCAGTGACTCCAGAGAGTGCACTGGCACCACTGGGGATGCAGTGCAGTGAGTCCAGAGAGTGCACTGGCACCACTGAGGATGCAGTGCAGTGAGTCCAGAGAGTGCACTGGCACCACTGGGGATGCAGTGCAGTGAGTCAAGACAGTGCACTGGCACCTTGGGGATGCAGTGCAGTGAGTCCAGAGAGTGCACTGGCACCACTGGGGATGCAGTGCAGTGAGTCAAGACAGTGCACTGGCACCAGTGGTGATGCACTGCAATGAGTCCAGATAGTGCACTGGTACCACTGGGGATGCAGTGCAGTGAGTCCAGAGAGTGCACTGGCACCACTGGGGATGCAGTGCAGTGAGTCCAGAGAGTGCACTGGCACCAGTGGGGATGCACTGCAGTGAGTCCAGAGAGTGCCCTGGCACTAGTGGAGACGCAATGCAGTCTCTCCAGAGAGTGCACTGGCACCACAGGGGATGCAGTACACTGACTCAGAGAGTACACTGGCACCACTGGGGATGCACTGCAATGAGTCCAGATAGTGCACTGGCCCCACTGGGGATGCAGTGCAGTGAGTCCAGAGAGTGTACTGGCACCACTGGGGATGGAGTACAGTGAGTCCAGAGAGTGCACTGGCACCACTGGGGATGCATTGCAGTGAGTCCAGAGAGTGCACTGCCACCACTGGGGTGCACTGCAGTGAGTCCAGAGAGTGCACTGGCACCACTGCGAATACACTGCAGTGAGTCCAGAGAGTGCACTGGCACCACTGGGGATGGAGTGCAGTGAGTCCAGAGAGTGCACTGGCAACAATGGGGATGCAGTGCAGTGAGTCCACAGAGTGCACTGGCAACAATGGGGATGCAGTGCAGTGAGTCCAGAGAGTGTACTGGCACCAGTGGGGATGCAGTGCAGTGAGTCCAGAGAGTGCACTGGCACCACTGGGGATGCACTGCAGTGAGTCCAGAGAGTGCACTGTCACCAGTGGGGATGCAGTGCAGTGAGTTCAGAGAGTGCACTGGCACCTTTGGGGTGCAGTGCTGTGAGTCCAGAGAGTGTACAGGCACCACTGAGGATGCAGTGCAGTGAGTCCAGAGAGTGCACTGGCACCACTGGGGATGCAGTGCAGTGAGTCAAGACAGTGCACTGGCACCTTGGGGATGCAGTGCAGTGAGTCCAGAGAGTGCACTGGCACCACTGGGGATGCAGTGCAGTGAGTCAAGACAGTGCACTGGCACCACTGGGGATGCACTGCAATGAGTCCAGATAGTGCACTGGTACCACTGGGGATGCAGTGCAGTGAGTCCAGAGAGTGCACTGGCACCACTGGGGATGCAGTGCAGTGAGTCCAGAGAGTGCACTGGCACCAGTGGGGATGCAGTGCAGTGAGTGTAGAGAGTGCACTGGCACCAGTGGGGATGCAGTGCAGTGAGTGCAGAGATTGCACTGGCACCACTGGGGATGCACTGCAGTGAGTCCAGAGAGTGCACTGGCACCACTGGGGATGCAGTGCAGTGAGTCCAGAGAGTGCACTGGCACCACTGGGGATGCAGTGAAGGGAGTCCAGTGTGTGCATTGGCACCACTGAGGATGCAGTGCAGTGAGGCCAGAGAGTGCACTGGCACCACTGGGGATGCAGTGTAGTGACTCCAGAGAGTGCACTGGCACCAGTGGGGATGCAGTGCAGTGAGTCCAGAGAGTGCACTGGCACCATTAGGGATGCAGTGCACTGACTCAGAGAGTGCACTGGCACCACTGGCGATGCGCTGCAATGAGTCCAGATAGTGCACTGGCACCACTGGTGATGCAGTGCAGTGAGTCCAGAGAGTGCCCTGGCACTAGTGGAGACGCACTGCAGTCTCTCCAGAGAGTGTACTGGCACGACTGGGGATGCAGTACACTGACTCAGAGAGTACACTGGCACCACTGGGGATGCACTGCAATGAGTCCAGATAGTGCACTGGCCCCACTGGGGATGCAGTGCAGTGAGTCCAGAGAGTGTACTGGCACCAGTGGGGATGGAGTACAGTGAGTCCAGAGAGTGCACTGGCACCACTGGGGATGCAGTGCAGTGAGTCCTGAGAGTGTACTGGCACCAGTGCGGATGGAGTGCAGTGAGTCCAGAGACTGCACTGTCAGCACTGGGGATGCAGTGCAGTGACTCCTGAGAGTGCGCTGGCACCAGTGAGGATGCAGTGCAGTCAGTCCAGAGAGTGCACTGGCACCACTGGGGATGCAGTGCAGTGAGTCCAGAGAGTGCCCTGGAACCACTGGGGATGCAGTGCAGTGAGTACAGAGAGTGCACTGGCACCACTGGGGATGCAGTGCAGTGAGTCCAGAGAGTGCACTGGCACCATTAGGGATGCAGTGCACTGACTCAGAGAGTGCACTGGCACCACTGGGGATGCACTGCAATGAGTCCAGATAGTGCACTGGCACCACTGGGGATGCATTGCAGTGAGTCCAGAGAGTGCACTGGCACCAGTGGGGATGCACTGCAGTGAGTCCAGATAGTGCACTGGCACCACTGGGGATGCAGTGCAGTGAGTCCAGAGAGTGCACTGGCACCACTGGGGATGCAGTGCTGTGAGTCCAGAGAGTGCACTGGCACCACTGGGGATGCACTGCAGTGAGTCCAGGGAGTGTACTGGCTCCACACGGGATGCAGTGCAGTGAGTCCAGAGACTGCACTGGCACCAGTGGGGATGCAGTGCAGTGAGTACAGCGAGTGCACTGGCCCCACAGGGGATGCACTGCAGTGACTCCTGAGAGTGCACTGGCACCACTGGGGATGCACTGCAATGAGTCCAGAGAGTGCAATGGCAGCACTGGGGATGCAGTGCAGTTAGTCGAGGGAGTGCACTGGCACCACTGGGGATGCAGTGCAGTGAGTCCAGAGAGTGCACTGGCACCACTGGGGATGCAGTGCAGTGAGTCCTGAGAGTGTACTGGCACCAGTGGGGATGGAGTGCAGTGAGTCCAGAGACTGCAATGTCAGCACTGGGGATGCAGTGCAGTGACTCCAGAGAGTGCACTGGCACCACTGGGGATGCAGTGCAGTGAGTCCAGAGAGTGCACTGGCACCACTGAGGATGCAGTGCAGTGAGTCCAGAGAGTGCACTGGCACCACTGGGGATGCAGTGCAGTGAGTCAAGACAGTGCACTGGCACCTTGGGGATGCAGTGCAGTGAGTCCAGAGAGTGCACTGGCACCACTGGGGATGCAGTGCAGTGAGTCAAGACAGTGCACTGGCACCAGTGGGGATGCACTGCAATGAGTCCAGATAGTGCACTGGTACCACTGGGGATGCAGTGCAGTGAGTCCAGAGAGTGCACTGGCACCACTGGGGATGCAGTGCAGTGAGTCCAGAGAGTGCACTGGCACCAGTGGGGATGCACTGCAGTGAGTCCAGAGAGTGCCCTGGCACTAGTGGAGACGCACTGCAGTCTCTCCAGAGAGTGCACTGGCACCACAGGGGATGCAGTACACTGACTCAGAGAGTACACTGGCACCACTGGGGATGCACTGCAATGAGTCCAGATAGTGCACTGGCCCCACTGGGGATGCAGTGCAGTGAGTCCAGAGAGTGTACTGGCACCAGTGGGGATGGAGTACAGTGAGTCCAGAGAGTGCACTGGCACCACTGGGGATGCATTGCAGTGAGTCCAGAGAGTGCACTGCCACCACTGGGGTGCACTGCAGTGAGTCCAGAGAGTGCACTGGCACCACTGCGAATACACTGCAGTGAGTCCAGAGAGTGCACTGGCACCACTGGGGATGGAGTGCAGTGAGTCCAGAGAGTGCACTGGCAACAATGGGGATGCAGTGCAGTGAGTCCACAGAGTGCACTGGCAACAATGGGGATGCAGTGCAGTGAGTCCAGAGAGTGTACTGGCACCAGTGGGGATGCAGTGCAGTGAGTCCAGAGAGTGCACTGGCACCACTGGGGATGCACTGCAGTGAGTCCAGAGAGTGCACTGTCACCAGTGGGGATGCAGTGCAGTGAGTTCAGAGAGTGCACTGGCACCTTTGGGGTGCAGTGCTGTGAGTCCAGAGAGTGTACAGGCACCACTGAGGATGCAGTGCAGTGAGTCCAGAGAGTGCACTGGCACCACTGGGGATGCAGTGCAGTGAGTCAAGACAGTGCACTGGCACCTTGGGGATGCAGTGCAGTGAGTCCAGAGAGTGCACTGGCACCACTGGGGATGCAGTGCAGTGAGTCAAGACAGTGCACTGGCACCACTGGGGATGCACTGCAATGAGTCCAGATAGTGCACTGGTACCACTGGGGATGCAGTGCAGTGAGTCCAGAGAGTGCACTGGCACCACTGGGGATGCAGTGCAGTGAGTCCAGAGAGTGCACTGGCACCAGTGGGGATGCACTGCAGTGAGTCCAGAGAGTGCCCTGGCACTAGTGGAGACGCACTGCAGTCTCTCCAGAGAGTGCACTGGCACCACTGGGGATGCAGTACACTGACTCAGAGACTACACTGGCACCACTGGGGATGCACTGCAATGAGTCCAGATAGTGCACTGGCCCCACTGGGGATGCAGTGCAGTGAGTCCAGAGAGTGTACTGGCACCAGTGGGGATGGAGTACAGTGAGTCCAGAGAGTGCACTGGCACCACTGGGGATGCAGTGCAGTGAGTCCTGAGAGTGTACTGGCACCAGTGGGGATGGAGTGCAGTGAGTCCAGAGACTGCACTGTCAGCACTGGGGATGCAGTGCAGTGACTCCTGAGAGTGCGCTGGCACCACTGAGGATGCAGTGCAGTCAGTCCAGAGAGTGCACTGGCACCACTGGGGATGCAGTGCAGTGAGTCCAGAGAGTGCCCTGGAACCACTGGGGATGCAGTGCAGTGAGTACAGAGAGTGCACTGGCACCACTGGGGATGCAGTGCAGTGAGTCCAGAGAGTGCACTGGCACCATTAGGGATGCAGTGCACTGACTCAGAGAGTGCACTGGCACCACTGGGGATGCACTGCAATGAGTCCAGATAGTGCACTGGCACCACTGGGGATGCATTGCAGTGAGTCCAGAGACTGCACTGGCACCAGTGGGGATGCACTGCAGTGAGTCCAGATAGTGCACTGGCACCACTGGGGATGCAGTGCAGTGAGTCCAGAGAGTGCACTGGCACCACTGGGGATGCAGTGCTGTGAGTCCAGAGAGTGCACTGGCACCACTGGGGATGCACTGCAGTGAGTCCAGGGAGTGTACTGGCTCCACACGGGATGCAGTGCAGTGAGTCCAGAGACTGCACTGGCACCAGTGGGGATGCAGTGCAGTGAGTACAGAGAGTGCACTGGCCCCACAGGGGATGCACTGCAGTGACTCCTGAGAGTGCACTGGCACCACTGGGGATGCACTGCAATGAGTCCAGAGAGTGCAATGGCAACACTGGGGATGCAGTGCAGTTAGTCGAGAGAGTGCACTGGCACCACTGGGGATGCAGTGCAGTGAGTCCAGAGAGTGCACTGGCACCACTGGGGATGCAGTCCAGTGAGTCCTGAGAGTGTACTGGCACCAGTGGGGATGGAGTGCAGTGAGTCCAGAGACTGCAATGTCAGCACTGGGGATGCAGTGCAGTGACTCCAGAGAGTGCACTGGCACCACTGGGGATGCAGTGCAGTGTGTCCAGAGAGTGCACTGGCACCACTGAGGATGCAGTGCAGTGAGTCCAGAGAGTGTACTGGCACCACTGGGGATGCAGTGCAGTGAGTCAAGACAGTGCACTGGCACCTTGGGGATGCAGTGCAGTGAGTGCAGAGAGTGCACTGGCACCACTGGGGATGCAGTGCAGTGAGTCAAGACAGTGCACTGGCACCAGTGGGGATGCACTGCAATGAGTCCAGATAGTGCACTGGTACCACTGGGGATGCAGTGCAGTGAGTCCAGAGAGTGCACTGGCACCACTGGGGATGCAGTGCAGTGAGTCCAGAGAGTGCACTGGCACCAGTGGTGATGCACTGCAGTGAGTCCAGAGAGTGCCCTGGCACTAGTGGAGACGCACTGCAGTCTCTCCAGAGAGTGCACTGGCACCACAGGGGATGCAGTACACTGACTCAGAGAGTACACTGGCACCACTGGGGATGCACTGCAATGAGTCCAGATAGTGCACTGGCCCCACTGGGGATGCAGTGCAGTGAGTCCAGAGAGTGTACTGGCACCAGTGGGGATGGAGTACAGTGAGTCCAGAGAGTGCACTGGCACCACTGAGGATGCATTGCAGTGAGTCCAGAGAGTGCACTGCCACCTCTGGGGTGCACTGCAGTGAGTCCAGAGAGTGCACTGGCACCACTGCGAATACACTGCAGTGAGTCCAGAGAGTGCACTGGCACCACTGGGGATGGAGTGCAGTGAGTCCAGAGAGTGCACTGGCAACAATGGGGATGCAGTGCAGTGAGTCCACAGAGTGCACTGGCAACAAAGGGGATGCAGTGCAGTGAGTCCAGAGAGTGTACTGGCACCAGTGGGGATGCAGTGCAGTGAGTCCAGAGAGTGCACTGGGACCACTGGGGATGCACTGCAGTGAGTCCAGAGAGTGCACTGTCACCAGTGGGGATGCAGTGCAGTGAGTTCAGAGAGTGCACTGGCACCTTTGGGGTGCAGTGCTGTGAGTCCAGAGAGTGTACAGGCACCACTGGGTGTGCAGTGCAGTGAGTGCAGAGAGTGCACTGGCCCCATAGGGGATACACTGCAGTGAGTCCAGAGGGTGCCCTGGCACTAGAGTATATGCACTGCAGTGTCTCCAGAGAGTGCACTGGCACCATTGGGGATGCAGTGCAGTGAGTGTAGAGAGTGCACTGGCACCAGTGGGGATGCAGTGCAGTGAGTGCAGAGAGTGCACTGGCACCACTGGGGATGCACTGCAGTGAGTCCAGAGAGTGCACTGGCACCACTGGGGATGCAGTGCAGTGAGTCCAGAGAGTGCACTGGCACCACTGGGGATGCAGAGAAGGGAGTCCAGTGTGTGCATTGGCACCACTGAGGATGCAGTGCAGTGAGGCCAGAGAGTGCACTGGCACCACTGGGGATGCAGTGCAGTGACTCCAGAGAGTGCACTGGCACCAGTGGGGATGCAGTGCAGTGAGTCCAGAGAGTGCACTGGCACCATTAGGGATGCAGTGCACTGACTCAGAGAGTGCACTGGCACCACTGGGGATGCGCTGCAATGAGTCCAGATAGTGCACTGGCACCACTGGTGATGCAGTGCAGTGAGTCCAGAGAGTGCACTGGCACCACTGGGGATGCAGTGCAGTGAGTCCAGAGAGTGCACTGGCACCACTGGGGATGCAGTGCAGTGAGTCCTGAGAGTGTACTGGCACCAGTGGGGATGGAGTGCAGTGAGTCCAGAGACTGCACTGTCAGCACTGGGGATGCAGTGCAGTGACTCCTGAGAGTGCACTGGCACCACTGGGGATGCAGAGCAGGGAGTCAGGTGCGTGCGCTGGCACCACTGAGGATGCAGTGCAATGAGTCCAGAGAGTGCACTGGCACCACAGGGGATGCAGTGCAGTGAGTCAAGAGAGTGCACTGGCACCTTGGGGATGCAGTGCAGTGAGTCCAGAGAGTGCGCTGGCACCATTGGAGCTGTACTGTAGTGAGTCCAGAGATTGCACTGGCACCACTGGGAATGCACTGCAATGAGTCCAGATAGTGCACTGGCACCACTGGTGATGCAGTGCAGTGAGTCCAGAGAGTGCACTGTCAGCACTGGGGATGCAGTGCAGTGAGTCCAGAGAGTGCACTGGCACCACTGGGGATGCATTGCAGTGAGTCCAGAGAGTGCACTGGCACCACTGGGGATGCACTGCAGTGAGTCCAGATAGTGCACTGGCCCCACTGGGGATGCAGTGCAGTGAGTCCAGAGAGTGCACTGGCACCACTGGGGATGCAGTGCAGTGAGTCCAGAGAGTGCACTGGCACCACTGGGGATGCACTGCAGTGAGTCCAGGGAGTGTACTGGCTCCACTGGGGATGCAGTGCAGTGAGTCCAGAGACTGCACTGGCACCACTGCGGATGCAGTGCAGTGAGTCCAGAGAGTGCACTGGCACCACAGAGAATGCACTGCAGTGAGTCCAGAGAGTGCCCTGGCACTAGTGGAGACGCACTGCAGTCTCTCCAGAGAGTGCACTGGCACCACTGGTGATGCAGTACACTGACTCAGAGAGTACACTGGCACCACTGGGGATGCACTGCAATGAGTCCAGATAGTGCACTGGCCCCACTGGGGATGCAGTGCAGTGAGTCCAGAGAGTGTACTGGCACCAGTGGGGATGGAGTACAGTGAGTCCAGAGAGTGCACTGGCACCACTGGGGATGCATTGCAGTGAGTCCAGAGAGTGCACTGCCACCACTGGGGTGCACTGCAGTGAGTCCAGAGAGTGCACTGGCACCACTGCGAATACACTGCAGTGAGTCCAGAGAGTGCACTGGCACCACTGGGGATGGAGTGCAGTGAGTCCAGAGAGTGCACTGGCAACAATGGGGATGCAGTGCAGTGAGTCCACAGAGTGCACTGGCAACAAAGGGGATGCAGTGCAGTGAGTCCAGAGAGTGTACTGGCACCAGTGGGGATGCAGTGCAGTGAGTCCAGAGAGTGCACTGTCACCAGTGGGGATGCAGTGCAGTGAGTTCAGAGAGTGCACTGGCACCTTTGGGGTGCAGTGCTGTGAGTCCAGAGAGTGTACAGGCACCACTGGGTGTGCAGTGCAGTGAGTGCAGAGAGTGCACTGGCCCAATAGGGGATACACTGCAGTGAGTCCAGAGGGTGCCCTGGCACTAGAGTATATGCACTGCAGTGTCTCCAGAGAGTGCACTGGCACCATTGGGGATGCAGTGCAGTGAGTGCAGAGAGTGCACTGGCACCAGTGGGGATGCAGTGCAGTGAGTGCAGAGAGTGCACTGGCACCACTGGGGATGCACTGCAGTGAGTCCAGAGAGTGCACTGGCACCACTGGGGATGCAGTGCAGTGAGTCCAGAGAGTGCACTGGCACCACTGGGGATGCAGAGAAGGGAGTCCAGTGTGTGCATTGGCACCACTGAGGATGCAGTGCAGTGAGGCCAGAGAGTGCACTGGCACCACTGGGGATGCAGTGCAGTGAGTCCAGAGAGTGCACTGGCACCACTGGTGATGCAGTGCAGTGAGTCCAGAGAGTGCACTGGCACCACTGGGGATGCAGTGCAGTGAGTCCAGAGAGTGCACTGGTAGCACTGGGGATGCACTGCAGTGCAGTGCAGAGAGTGCCCTGGCACCAGTGGGGATGCACTGCATTGAGTCCAGAGAGTGCACTGGCACCACTGGGGATGCAGTTCAGTGAGTCCAGAGAGTGCACTGGCACCACTGGGGATGCAGTGCAGTGAGTCCTGAGAGTGTACTGGCACCAGTGGGGATGGAGTGCAGTGAGTCCAGAGACTGCACTGTCAGCACTGGGGATGCAGTGCAGTGACTCCTGAGAGTGCACTGGCACCACTGGGGATGCAGAGCAGGGAGTCAGGTGCGTGCGCTGGCACCACTGAGGATGCAGTGCAATGAGTCCAGAGAGTGCACTGGCACCACAGGGGATGCAGTGCAGTGAGTCAAGAGAGTGCACTGGCACCTTGGGGATGCAGTGCAGTGAGTCCAGAGAGTGCGCTGGCACCATTGGAGCTGTACTGTAGTGAGTCCAGAGATTGCACTGGCACCACTGGGAATGCACTGCAATGAGTCCAGATAGTGCACTGGCACCACTGGTGATGCAGTGCAGTGAGTCCAGAGAGTGCACTGTCAGCACTGGGGATGCAGTGCAGTGAGTCCAGAGAGTGCACTGGCACCACTGGGGATGCATTGCAGTGAGTCCAGAGAGTGCACTGGCACCACTGGGGATGCACTGCAGTGAGTCCAGATAGTGCACTGGCCCCACTGGCGATGCAGTGCAGTGAGTCCAGAGAGTGCACTGGCACCACTGGGGATGCAGTGCAGTGAGTCCAGAGAGTGCACTGGCAACACTGGGGATGCACTGCAGTGAGTCCAGGGAGTGTACTGGCTCCACTGGGGATGCAGTGCAGTGAGTCCAGAGACTGCACTGGCACCACTGCGGATGCAGTGCAGTCAGTCCAGAGAGTGCACTGGCACCACAGAGAATGCACTGCAGTGAGTCCAGAGAGTGCACTGGCACCACTGGGGATGCACTGCAGTGAGTCCAGAGAGTGCAGTAGCAGCACTGGGGATGCAGTGCCGTGAGTCCAGAGAGTGCACTGGCACCACTGGGGATGCACTACAGTGAGTCCAGAGAGTGCCCTGGAACCACTGGGGATGCAGTGCAGTGAGTCCAGAGAGTGCACTGGCACCACTGGGGATGCAGTGCAGTGAGTCCATAGAGTGCACTGGCACCAATGGGGATGCAGTTCCGTGAGTCCAGAGGGTGCACTGGCACCACTGGTGATGCAGTGCAGTGACTCCAGAGAGTTCATTGGCACCACCGGGGATTCACTGTAGTGAGTCCAGAGAGTGCACTGGCACCACTGGGGATGCACCCGGGTGAGTCCAGAGAGTGCACTGGCACCACTGGGGATGCACTGCAGTGCAGCCCCTGTTGAGCCAGTGCACTCTCTGCACTCAGTGCACTGCATCCCCTGTGGTGCCAGTGCACTCTCTGGACTCACTGCACTGCATCGGCAGTGGTGCCAGTGCACTCTCTGGACTCACTGCGCTGCATCCCCAGTGGTGCCAGTGCACTCTCTGGACTCACTGCACTGCGTCACCAGTGGTGGCAGTGCACTCTCTGGACTCACTGCACTGCATCCCCAGTGTTGCCAGTGCACTCTCTGGACTCACTGCACTGCATCCCCAGTGGTGCCAGTGCACTCTTTCGAGTCACTGCGCTGCAACACCTGTGGTGGCAAGGCACTCTCTGCACTCACTGCACTGCATCCCCAGTGGTGCCAGTTCACTCTCTGGAGTCATTGCACTAAAGCCCCATTGGTGCAAGGGCACTCTCTGGAGTCATTGCAGTGCATCCCCAGTGGTGCCAGTGCACTCTCTGGACTCACTGCAGTGCATCCCCAGTGGTGCCAGTGCACTCTCTGGACTCACTGCAGTGCATCCCCAGTGGTGCCAGTGCACTCTCTGGACTCACTGCAGTGCATCCCCAGTGGTGCCAGTGCACACTCTGGACTCACTGCAGTGCATCCCCATTGGTGCCATTGCACTCTCTGGATTCACTGCTGTGCAGCTCCTGAGGTGCCAGTGCAGTCTCTGGACTCACTGCAGTGCATCTCCAGTGGTGCCAGTGCACTCTCTGGACTCAAAGAAGTGCATCCCCAGTGGTGCCAGTGCACTCTCTGGACTCACTGCTGTGCAGCCCCTAAGGTGCCCGTGCAGTCTCTGGACTCACTGCAGTGCATCCCCAGTGGTGCCACTGCACTCTCTGGACTCACTGCCCTGCATCAAGATTGGTGCCAGTGCACTCTCTGGACTCACTGCAGTGCATCCCCAGTGGTGCCAGTGCAATCTCTGGACTCACTGCAGTGCAGCTCCAGTGGTGCCAGTGCACTCTCTGGACTCACTGCACTGCATTACCAGTGGTGCCAGTGCACTCTCTGGACTCACTGCAGTGCATCCCCAGTGGTGCCAGTGCCCTCTCTGGAGTCACTGCAGTGTATCCCCCGTGGTGCCAGTGCACTCTCTGGACTCACTGCACTGCATCCGCCGTGGTGCCAGTGCACTCTCTGGACTCACTGCACTGCATCACCAGTGGTGGCAGTGCACTCTCTGGACTCACTGCCGTGCATTCCCAATTGTGCCAGTGCCCTCTCTGGATTCACTGCAGTTCATCCCCAGTGGTGCCAGTGCACTCTCTGGACTCACTGAACTGCATCCCCAGTGGTGCCAGGGCACTCTCCGGACTCACTGCAGTGCATCCCCAGTGGTGCCAGTGCACTCTTTCGAGTCACTGCACTGCATCCCCATTAGTGCCAGTGCATTCTCTGGACTCACTGCAGTGCATCCCCAGTGGTGCCAGTGCACTCTCTGGACTCAATGCAGTGCATCCCCAGTGGTGCCAGTGCACTCTCTGGACTCACTGCACTGCATCCCCAGTGCTGACAGTGCACTCTCTGGACTCACTGCACTGCATCCCCAGTGGTGCCAGTGCACTCTCTGGACTCACAGCACTGCATCCCTAGTGGTTCCAGTGCACTCTCTGGACTCACTGCACTGCTTCCCCAAGGTGCCAGTGCACTCTCTGGACTCACTGCAGTGCATCCCCAGTGGTGCCAGTGGACTCTCTGGAGTCACTGCAGTGCATCCCCTGTTGAGCCAGTGCACTCTCTGGACTCACTGCACTGCATCCGCAGTGGTGCCAGTGCACTCTCTGGACTCACTGCACTGCATCACCAGTGGTGGCAGTGCACTCTCTGGACTCACTGCAGTGCATCCCCAGTGTGCCAGTGCACTCTCTGGACTCACTGCAGTGCATCCCCAGTGGTGCCAGTGCATTCTCTGTAGTCACTGCGCTGCATCCCAAGTGGTGCCAGTGCACTCTCTGTAGTCACTGCGTTGCATCCTCAGTGGTTACAGTGCACTCTCTGGACTCACTGCACTGCATCCCCAGTGGTGCCAGTGCATTCCCTGGACTCACTGCACTGCATCCCCAGTGGTGCCAGTGCACTCTCTGGAGTACTGCACTGCATCCCCAGTGGTGCCTGTGCAGTCTCTGCACTCACTGCACTGCATCCCCAGTGGTGCCAGTGCACTCTCTGGACTCACTGCAGTGCATCCCCAGTGGTGCCAGTGCACTCTCTGGACTCACTGCAGTGCAGCCCCTGAGGTGCCAGTGCAATCTCTGGACTCACTGCAATGCAGCTCCAGTGGTGCCAGTGCACTCTCTCGACTCACTGCACTGCATCCCCAGTGGTGCCAGTGCACTCTCTGGACTCACTGCACTGCATCTCCAGTGGTGCCAGTGCCCTCTCTGGAGTCACTGCAGTGTATCCCCCGTGGTGCCAGTGCACTCTCTGGACTCACTGAACTGCATCCCCAGTGGTGCCAGGGCACTCTCTGGACTCACAGCACTGCATCCCTAGTGGTACCAGTGCACTCTTTCGAGTCACTGCACTGCATCCGCAGTGGTGCCAGTGCACTCTCTCCACTCACTGCACTGCATCCCCAGTGGTGCCAGTCCGCTCTCTGGAGTACTGCACTGCATCCCCAGTGGTGCCAGTGCCCTCTCTGGACTCACTGCAGTGCATCCCCAGTGGTGCCAGGGTAGTCTCTGGACTCTCTACACTGCAACTCCAGTGGTGATAGTGCAATCTCAGGACTCACTGCAGTGCATCCCCAGTGGTGCCAGTGCACTCTCTGGACTCACTGCAGTGCATCCCCAGTGGTGCCAGTGCACTCTCTGGACTCACTGAAGTGCAGCCCCTGAGGTGCCAATGCAGTCTCTGGACTCACTGCAGTGCATCCCCAGTGGTGCCAGTGCACTCTCTGGACTCACTGCACTGCATCCCCAGTGGTGCCAGTGCCCTCTCTGGACTCACTGCACTGCATCCCCAGTGGTGCCAGTGCACTCTCTGGACTCACCGAGGTGCATCCCCAGCGGTGCCAGTGCACTCTCTGGACTCAATGCAGTGCATCCCCAGTGGTGCCAATGCACTCTCTGGACTCACTGCACTGCATCCCCAGTGGTACCAGTGCACTCTCAGGACTCACTGCACTGCAACCTCAGTGGTGCCAGTGCACTCTCTGGACTCACTGCACTGCATCCCAGGTGGTGCCAGTGCAGTCTCTGGACTCACTGCAGTGCATACCCAGTGGTGCCCGTGCACTCTCTGGAGGCACTGCAGTGCATCCGCAGTGGTGCCAGTGCACTCTGTGGACTCACTGTACTGTATCCACAGTGGTGTCAGTGCACTCTCTGGACTAACTGCACTGCATCCCCAGTGGTGCCAGTGCAATCTTTCGAGTCACTGCACTGCATCCCCAGTGGTGCCAGTGCACTCTCTGGAGTACTGCACTGCATCCCCACTGGTGCCAGTGCACTCTCTAGACTCACTGCACTGCATCCGCAATGGTGCCGGTGCACTCTCAGGACTCACTGCAGTGCATCCCCAGTGGTGCCAGTGCACTATCTGGACTCATTGCAGTGCAGCCCCTGAGGTGCCAGTGCAATCTCTGGACTCACTGCTGTGCAGCTCCAGTGGTGCCAGTGCACTCTCTGGACTCACTGCACTGCATCCCCAGTGGTGCCAGTGCACTCTCTGGACTCACTGCAGTGCATCCCCAGTGGTGCCAGTGCCCTCTCTGGATCACTGCAGTGTATCCCCCGTGGTGCCAGTGCACTCTCTGGACTCACTGAACTGCAACCCCAGTGGTGCCAGGGCACTCTCTGGACTCACAGCACTGCATCCCTAGTGGTGCCAGTGCACTCTTTCGAGTCACTGCACTGCATCCGCAGTGGTGCCAGTGCACTCTCTCCACTCACTGCACTGCATACCCAGTGGTGCCAGTCCGCTCTCTTGAGTACTGCACTGCATCCCCAGTGGTGCCAGTGCCCTCTCTGGACTCACTGCAGTGCATACCCAGTGGTGCCAGTGCAGTCTCTGGACTCACTGCAGTGCATACCCAGTGGTGCCAGTGCACTCTCTGGAGGCACTGCAGTGCATCCGCAGTGGTGCCAGTGCACTCTGTGGACTCACTGTACTGTATCCACAGTGGTGTCAGTGCACTCTCTGGACTAACTGCACTGCAACCTCAGTGGTGCCAGTGCACTCTCTGGACTCACTGCACTGCATCCCCAGTGGTGCGAGTGCACTCTCTGGAGGCACTGCAGTGCATCCCCAGTGGTGCCAGTGCACTCTCTGGACTCACTGCACTGCATCGCCAGTTGTGCCAGTGCACTCTCTGGACTCACTGCACTGCATCCCCAGTGGTGCCAGTGCACTCTCTGGACTCTCTACACTGCATCCCCAGTGGTGCCAGTGCACTCTCTGGACTCACTGCAGTGCATCCCCAGTGGTGCCAGTGCCCTCTCTGGAGTCACTGCAGTGTATCCTCCGTGGTGCCAGTGCACTCTCTGGACTCACTGAACTGCATCCCCAGTGGTGCCAGGGCACTCTCTGGACTCTCTACACTGCATCTACAGTGGTGCTAGTGCAATCTCAGGACTCACTGCAGTGCAGCTCCAGTTGGTGCCAGTGCACTCTCTGGACTCACTGCACTGCATCCCCAGTGGTGCCAGTGCACTCTTTGGATTCACTGCAGTGTATCCCCAGTGGTTCCTGTGCACTCTCTGAACTTAGTGCAGTGCAGCCCCTGAGGTGCCAGTGCAGTCTCTGGACTCACTGCAGTGCATCCCCAGTGGTGCCAGTGCACTCTCTGGACTCACTGCAGTGCAGCCCCTGAGGTGCCAGTGCAGTCTCTGGACTCACTGCAGTGCATCCCCAGTGGTGCCAGTGCACTCTCTGGACTCAATGCAGTGCATCCCCAGTGGTGCCAGGGCACTCTCTGGAATCACTGCACTGCATCCCCAGTGGTGCCAGTGCACTCTCTGGACTCACTGCACTGCATCCCCAGTGGTGCCAGTGCACTCTCAGGACTCACTGCACTGCAACCTCAGTGGTGCCAGTGCACTCTCTGGACTAACTGCACTGAAACCCAGGTGGTGCCAGTGCAGTCTCTGGACTCACTGCAGTGCATACCCAGTGGTGCCCGTGCACTCTCTGGAGGCACTGCAGTGCATCCGCAGTGGTGCCAGTGCACTCTGTGGACTCACTGTACTGTATCCACAGTGGTGTCAGTGCACTCTCTGGACTAACTGCACTGCATCCCCAGTGGTGCCAGTGCAATCTTTCGAGTCACTGCACTGCATCCCCAGTGGTGCCAGTGCACTCTCTGGACTCACTGCACTGCATCCCCAGTGGTGCCAGTGCACTCTCTGGAGTACTGCACTGCATCCCCACTGGTGCCAGTGCACTCTCTAGACTCACTGCACTGCATCCGCAATGGTGCCAGTGCACTCTTTCGAGTCACTGCACTGCATCCGCAGTGGTGCCAGTGCACTCTCAGGACTCACTGCAGTGCATCCCCAGTGGTGCCAGTGCACTATCTGGACTCATTGCAGTGCAGCCCCTGAGGTGCCAGTGCAATCTCTGGACTCACTGCTGTGCAGCTCCAGTGGTGCCAGTGCACTCTCTCGACTCACTGCACTGCATTCCCAGTGGTGCCAGTGCACTCTCTGGAGTCATTGCAGTGCATCCCCAGTGGTGCCAGTGCCCTCTCTGGAGTCACTGCAGTGTATCCCCCGTGGTGCCAGTGCACTCTCTGGACTCACTGAACTGCATCCCCAGTGGTGCCAGGGCACTCTCTGGACTCACAGCACTGCATCCCTAGTGGTGCCAATGCACTCTTTCGAGTCACTGCACTGCATCCGCAGTGGTGCCAGTGCACTCTCTCCACTCACTGCACTGCATCCCCAGTGGTGCCAGTCCGCTCTCTGGAGTACTGCACTGCGTCCCCAGTGATGCCAGTGCCCTCTCTGGACTCACTGCAGTGCATCCCCAGTGGTGCCAGGGTAGTCTCTGGACTCTCTACACTGCATCTCCAGTGGTGCTACTGCGATCTCTGGACTCACTGCAGTGCACCTCCAGTTGGTGCCAGTGCACTCTCTGCACTCACTGCACTGCATCCCCAGTGGTGCCAGTGCACTCTCTGGACTCACTGCACTGCGTACCCAGTGGCGCCAGTGCGCTCTCTGGAGTACTGCAGTGCATCCCCAGTAGTGCCAGTGCAGTCTCTGGACTCACTGCAGTGCATCCCCAGTGGTGCCAGGGCACTCTCTGGACTCACTGCACTGCATCCCCAGTGGTGCCAGTGCACTCTCTGGACTCACTGAACTGCATCCCCAGTGGTGCCAGTGCACTCTCTGGACTCAATGCAGTGCATCCCCACTGGTGCCAGGGCACTCTCTGCACTCACTGCAGTGCATCCCCAGTGCTACCAGTGCACTCTCTGGACTCACTGCACTGCATCCCCAGTGGTGCCAGTGCACTCTCTGGACTCACTGCACTGCATCCCCAGTGGTGCCAGTGCACTCTTTGGATTCACTGCAGTGTATCCCCAGTGGTTCCTGTGCACTCTGTGGACTTACTGCAGTGCTGTCACTGAGGTGCCAGTGCAGTCTCTGGACTCACTGCAGTGCATCCCCAGTGGTGCCAGTGCACTCTCTGGACTCACTGCAGTGCAGCCCCTGAGGTGCCAGTGCAATCTCTGGACTCACTGCAGTGCTTCCCCAGTGGTGCCAGTGCACTCTCTGGACTCAATGCAGTGCATCCCCAGTGGTGCCAGTGCACTCTCTGGAGTCACTGCACTGCTTCCCCAGTGGAGCCAGTGCACTCTCTGCACTCACTGCACTGCATCCCCAGTGGAGCCAGTGCACTCTCTGCACTCACTGCACTGCATCCCCAGCGGTGCCAGTGCACTCTCTGGACTCACCGAGGTGAATCCCCAGTGGTGCCAGTGCACTCTCTGGACTCACTGCAGTGCATCCCCAATGGTGCCGGTGCACTCTCTGGACTCACTGAAGTGCATCCCCGAGTGGTGCCAGTGCACTCTCTGGAGTCACCAGGGTGCATCATCAGTGGTGCCAGTGCACTCTCAGGACTCACTGCAGTGCATCCCCATTGGTGACAGTGCACTCTCTGGACTCACTGCACTGCATCCCCAGTGGTGCCAGTGCACTCTCTGGACTCACTGCAGTGAATCCCCGGTGGTGCCAGTGCACTCTCTGGACTCACTGCAGTGTATCCCCAGTGGTGCCAGTGCACTCTGTTTACTCACTGCAGTGCATCACCAGTGGTGCCAGTGCACTCTCTGGACTTACTGCACTAAAACACCAGTGGTGCCAGTGCACTCTCTGGAGTCACTGCAGTGCATCTCCAGTGGTGCCAGTGCACTCTCTGAACTCACTGCAGTGCAGACCCAGTGGTGCCAGTGCACTCTCTGGAGTCACTGCACTGCATCCCCAGTGTTGCCAGTGCACTCTCTGGACTCACTGCACTCCATCCCCAGTGGTGCCAGTGCACTCTCTGGACTCACTGCACTGCATCCCCAGTGGTGCCAATGCACTCTCTGGACAAACTGCTCTGCATCCCCAGTGGAGCCAGTGCACTCTCTGGACTCACTGTAGTGCATCCCACTGGTGCCAGTGCACTCTCTGGAGTCACTGCACTGCATCCCCAGTGGAGCCACTGCACTCTCTGGACTCACCGGGCTGCATCCCCAGTGGTGCCAGTGCACTCTAAGGACTCACTGCAGTGCATCCCCAGTGGTGCCAGTGCACTCTCTGGATGCACTGCACTGCATCCCCAGTGGTGCCAGTGCACTCTCTGGACTCACTGCACTGCATCCCCAGTGGTGCCAGTGCACTCTCTGCACTCACTGCACTGCATCCCTAGTGGTGCCACTGCACTCTCTGGACTCACTGCACTCCATCCCCAATGGTGCCAGTGCACTCTCTGGACTCACTGCAGTGCATCCCCAAAGGTACCAGTGCGCACTGTAGACTCACTGCAGTGTAGCTCCTGAGGTGCCAGTGCACTCTCTGGACTCACTGCGCTGCATCCCCAGTGGTGCCAGTGCACTCTCTGGACTCACTGCAGTGAATCCCCGGTGGTGCCAGTGCACTCTCTGGACTCACTGAACTGCATCCCCAGTGGTGCCAGTGCACAATCTGGACTCACTGCAGTGCAACCCCGGTGGTGCCAGTGTACTCTCTGGACTCACTGCACTGCATCCCAGTGGTGCCTGTGCAGTCTCTGGACTCAGTGCATTGCATCCCCAGTGGTGCAAGTGCAGTCTCTGCACTCACTGCAGTACATCTGCAGTGGTGACAGTGCACTCTCTGGACCCACTGCAGTGCACCCCCCAATGGTGACAGTACACTCTATGGACTCACTGCAGTGCATCCCCAGTGGTGCCAGTGCACTCTCTGGACTCACTGCACTGCATCCCCAGTGGTGACAGTGCGCTCTCTGGAGACACTGCAGTGCATCTCCTCTGGTGCCAGTGCACTCTCTGGACTCACTGCAGTGCATCCCCAGTGGTGCCAGGGTACTCTCTGCAGTCACTGCAGTGCATCCCCAACGGTGCCAGTGCACTCTCTGGACTCACTGCAGTGCATCCCCAGTGGTGCCAGTGTACTCTCTGGACTCACTGCACTGCATCCCCAGTGGTGCCAGTGCACTCTCTGGACTCACTGCAGTGTATCCCCAAGGTGCCAGTGCACTCTCTGGACTCACTGCACTGCATCCCCATTGTTGACAGTGCACTCTCTGGACTCACTGCACTGCATCCCCAATGGTGCCACTGCACTCTCTGGACTCACTGCAGTGCATCCCATGTGGTGTCAGTGCACTCTCTGGACTCACTGCACTGCATCCCCAGTGGTGCAAGGGCACTCTCTGGACTCACTGCACTAAAACCCCAGTGGTGCCAGTGCACTCTCTGGACTCACTGCAGTGAATCCCCGGTGGTGCCAGTGCACTCTCTGGACTCACTGAACTGCATCCCCAGTGTTGCCACTGCACTCTCTGGACTCACTGCAGTGCATCCCCAGTGGTGCCAGTGCACTCTCTGGACTCACTGCAGTGCATCCCCAGTGGTGCCTGTGCACTCTCTGGACCCTCTGCATTGCATCCCCACTGGTGCCAGTGCCCTCTCTGGACTCACTGCACTGCATCTCCAGTGGTGCCAGTGCCCTCTCTTTAGTCACTGCGCTGCATCCCTAGTGGTGCCAGTGCACTCTCTGGACCCACTGCAGTGCATATCCAGTGGTGCCAGTGCACTCTCTGGACCCACTGCAGTGCATCCCCAGTGGTGCCAGTGCACTCTGTGGACTCACTGCACTGCATCCCCAGTGGTGCCAGTGCACTCTCTGGACCCACTGCAGTGCATCCCCAGTGGTGCCAGTGCACTCTGTGGACTCACTGCACTGCATCCCCAGTGCTGACAGTGCACTCTCTGGACTCACTGCACTGCATCCCCAGTGGTGCCAGTGCACTCTCTGGCCTCACAGCACTGCATCCCTAGTGGTTCCAGTGCACTCTCTGGACTCACTGCACTGCTTCCCCAAGGTGCCAGTTCGCTCTCTGGACTCACTGCAGTGCATCCCCAGTGGTGCCAGTGCCCTCTCTGGACTCACTGCAGTGCATACCAGGTGGTGCCAGTGCAGTCTCTGGACTCACTGCAGTGCATACCCAGTGGTGCCAGTGCACTCTCTGGAGGCACTGCAGTGCATCCGCAGTGGTGCCAGTTCACTCTGTGGACTCACTGTACTGTATCCACAGTGGTGTCAGTGCACTCTCTGGACTCACTGCACTGCAACCTCAGTGGTGCCAGTGCACTCTCTGGACTCACTGCACTGCATCGCCAGTTGTGCCAGTGCACTCTCTGGACTCACTGCACTGCATCCCCAGTGGTGCCAGTGCACTCTCTGGACTCTCTACACTGCATCCCCAGTGGTGCCAGTGCACTCTCTGGACTCACTGCAGTGCATCCCCAGTGGTGCCAGTGCCCTCTCTGGAGTCACTGCAGTGTATCCCCCGTGGTGCCAGTGCACTCTCTGGACTCACTGAACTGCATCCCCAGTGGTGCCAGGGCACTCTCTGGACTCACAGCACTGCATCCCTAGTGGTGCCAGTGCACTCTTTCGAGTCACTGCACTGCATCCGCAGTGGTGCCAGTGCACTCTCTCCACTCACTGCACTGCATCCCCAGTGGTGCCAGTCCGCTCTCTGGAGTACTGCACTGCGTCCCCAGTGGTGCCAGTGCCCTCTCTGGACTCACTGCAGTGCATCCCCAGTGGTGCCAGGGTAGTCTCTGGACTCTCTACACTGCATCTCCAGTGGTGCTACTGCGATCTCTGGACTCACTGCAGTGCACCTTCAGTTGGTGCCAGTGCACTCTCTGCACTCACTGCACTGCATCCCCAGTGGTGCCAGTGCACTCTCTGGACTCACTGCACTGCGTACCCACTGGCGCCAGTCCGCTCTCTGGAGTACTGCACTGCATCCCCAGTAGTGCCAGTGCAGTCTCTGGACTCACTGCAGTGCATCCCCAGTGGTCCCAGGGCACTCTCTGGACTCACTGCACTGCATCCCCAGTGGTGCCAGTGCACTCTCTGGACTCACTGAACTGCATCCCCAGTGGTGCCAGTGCACTCTCTGGACTCAATGCAGTGCATCCCCACTGGTGCCAGGGCACTCTCTGCACTGCACTGCAGTGCATCCCCAGTGCTACCAGTGCACTCTCTGGACTCACTGCACTGCATCCCCAGTGGTGCCAGTGCACTCTCTGGACTCACTGCACTGCATCACCAGTGGTGCCAGTGCACTCTCTGGACTCACTGCACTGCAACCCCAGTGGTGCCAGTGCACTCTCTGTACTCACTGCAGTGCATCCGCTGTGGTGCCAGTGCACTCTGTGGACTCACTGTACTGCATCCACAGTGGTGTCAGTGCACTCTCTGGACTCACTGCACTGCATCCGCAGTGGTGCCAGTGCAATCTTTCGAGTCACTGCACTGCATCCCCAGTGGTGCCAATGCACTCTCTGGACTCACTGCACTGCATCCCCAGTGGTGCCAGTGCACTCTCTGGAGTACTGCACTGCATCCCCAGTGGTGCCAGTGCACTCTCTGGACTCACTGCACTGCATCCGCAATGGTGCCAGTGCACTCTTTCGAGTCACTGCACTGCATCCGCAGTGGTGCCAGTGCACTCTCTCCACTCACTGCACTGCATCCCCAGTGGTGCCAGTCCGCTCTCTGGAGTACTGCACTGCATCCCCAGTGGTGCCAGTGCACTCTCTGGACTCACTCAGTGAATCCCCAGTGGTGCCAGGGCACTCTCTGGACTCACTGCAGTGCATCCCCAATGGTGCCGGTGCACTCTCTGGACTCACTGAAGTGCATCCCCGAGTGGTGCCAGTGCACTCTCTGGAGTCACCAGGGTGCATCATCAGTGGTGCCAGTGCACTCTCAGGACTCACTGCAGTGCATCCCCATTGGTGACAGTGCACTCTCTGGACTCACTGCACTGCATCCCCAGTGGTGCCAGTGCACTCTCTGGACTCACTGCAGTGAATCACCAGGGGTGCCAGTGCACTCTCTGGACTCACTGCAGTGCATCACCAGTGTTGCCAGTGCACTATGTTTACTCACTGCAGTGCATCACCAGTGGTGCCAGTACACTCTCTGGACTTACTGCACTAAAACCCCAGTGGTGCCAGTGCACTCTCTGGAGTCACTGCAGTGCATCTCCAGTGGTGCCAGTGCACTCTCTGGACTCACTGCAGTGCAGACCCAGTGGTGCCAGTGCACTCTCTGGAGTCACTGCACTGCATCCCCAGTGGTGCCAGTGCACTCTCTGGACTCACTGCACTCCATCCCCAGTGGTGCCAGTGCAGTCTCTGGACTCACTGCACTGCATCCCCAGTGGTGCCAATGCACTCTCTGGACTCACTGCTCTGCATCCCCAGTGGAGCCAGTGCACTCTCTGGACTCACTGTAGTGCATCCCACTGGTGCCAGTGCACTCTCTGGAGTCACTGCACTGCATCCCCAGTGGAGCCACTGCACTCTCTGGACTCACCGGGCTGCATCCCCAGTGGTGCCAGTGCACTCTATGGACTCACTGCAGTGCATCCCCAGTGGTGCCAGTGCACTCTCTGGACGCACTCCACTGCATCCCCAGTGGTGCCAGTGCGCTCTCTGGACTCACTGCACTGCATCCCCAGTGGGGCCAGTGCACTCTCTGCACTCACTGCACTGCATCCCTAGTGGTGCCACTGCACTCTCTGGACTCACTGCACTCCATCCCCAATGGTGCCAGTGCACTCTCTGGACTCACTGCAGTGCATCCCCAAAGGTACCAGTGCGCACTGTAGACTCACTGCAGTGCAGCTCCTGAGGTGCCAGTGCACTCTCTGGACTCACTGCGCTGCATCCCCAGTGGTGCCAGTGCACTCTCTGGACTCACTGCACTGCATCCCCAGTGGTGCCAGTGCACTCTCTGGACTCACTGAACTGCATCCCCAGTGGTGCCAGTGCACAATCTGGACTCACTGCAGTGCAACCCCGGTGGTGCCAGTGCACTCTCTGGACTCACTGCACTGCATCCCCAGTGGTGCCTGTGCAGTCTCTGGACTCAGTGCATTGCATCCCCAGTGGTGCAAGTGCAGTCTCTGAACTCACTGCAGTACATCTCCAGTGGTGCCAGTGCACTCTCTGGACCCACTGCAGTGCACCCCCCAATGGTGACAGTACACTCTATGGACTCACTGCAGTGCATCCCCAGTGGTGCCAGTGCACTCTCTGGACTCACTGCACTGCATCCCCAGTGGTGACAGTGCGCTCTCTGGAGACACTGCAGTGCATCTCCTCTGGTGCCAGTGCACTCTCTGGACTCACTGCAGTGCATCCCCAGTGGTGCCAGGGTACTCTCTGCAGTCACTGCAGTGCATCCCCAACGGTGCCAGTGCACTCTCTGGACTCACTGCAGTGCATCCCCAGTGGTGCCAGTGTACTCTCTGGACTCACTGCACTGCATCCCCAGTGGTGCCAGTGCACTCTCTGGACTCACTGCAGTGCATCCCCAAGGTGCCAGTGCACTCTCTGGACTCACTGCACTGCATCCCCATTGTTGACAGTGCACTCTCTGGACTCACTGCACTGCATCCCCAATGGTGCCACTGCACTCTCTGGACTCACTGCAGTGCATCCCATGTGGTGTCAGTGCACTCTCTGGACTCACTGCACTGCATCCCCAGTGGTGCAAGGGCACTCTCTGGACTCACTGCACTAAAACCCCAGTGGTGCCAGTGCACTCTCTGGACTCACAGCACTGCATCCCCAATGGTGCCACTGCACTCTCTGGAGTCACTGCTGTGCATCCCCAGTGGTGCCAGTGGACTCTCTGGACTCACTGCAGTGCATCCCCTGTTGAGCCATTGCACACTCTGGACTCACTGCAATGCAGCCACTGAGGTGCTAGTGCACTCTCTGGATTCACTGCACTGCATCCCCAGTGGTGCCAGTGCACTCTCTGGACTCACTGCAGTGAATCCCCGGTGGTGCCAGTGCACTCTCTGGACTCACTGAACTGCATCCCCAGTGTTGCCACTGCACTCTCTGGACTCACTGCAGTGCATCCCCAGTGGTGCCAGTGCACTCTCTGGACTCACTGCAGTGCATCTCCATTGGTGCCAGTGCACTCTCTTTAGTCACTGCGCTGCATCCCCAGTGGTGCCAGTGCACTCTCTGGACCCACTGCAGTGCATATCCAGTGGTGCCAGTGCACTCTCTGGACCCACTGCAGTGCATCCCCAGTGGTGCCAGTGCACTCTGTGGACTCACTGCACTGCATCCCCAGTGGTGCCAGTGCACTCTCTGGACCCACTGCAGTGCATCCCCAGTGGTGCCAGTGCACTCTGTGGACTCACTGCACTGCATCCCCAGTGCTGACAGTGCACTCTCTGGACTCACTGCACTGCATCCCCAGTGGTGCCAGTGCACTCTCTGGCCTCACAGCACTGCATCCCTAGTGGTTCCAGTGCACTCTCTGGACTCACTGCACTGCTTCCCCAAGGTGCCAGTGCGCTCTCTGGACTCACTGCAGTGCATCCCCAGTGGTGCCAGAGGACTCTCTGGAGTCACTGCAGTGCATCCCCTGTTGAGCCAGTGCACTCTCTGCACTCAGTGCACTGCATCCCCTGTGGTGCCAGTGCACTCTCTGGACTCACTGCACTGCATCCGCAGTGGTGCCAGTGCACTCTCTGGACTCACTGCACTGCATCACCAGTGGTGGCAGTGCACTCTCTGGACTCACTGCAGTGCATCCCCAGTGTGCCAGTGCACTCTCTGGACTCACTGCAGTGCATCCCCAGTGGTGCCAGTGCAGTCTCTGTAGTCACTTCGCTGCATCCCAAGTGGTGCCAGTGCACTCTCTGTAGTCACTGCGTTGCATCCTCAGTGGTGCCAGTGTACTCTCTGGGCTCACTGCACTGCATCCCCAGTGGTGCCAGTGCACTCTCTGGACTCACTGCACTGCATCCCGAGTGGTGCCAGTGCACTCTCTGGAGGCACTGCAGTGCATCCCCAGTGTTGCCAGTGCACTCTCTAGACTCACTGCACTGCATCCCCATTGGTGCCAGTGCACTCTTTCGAGTCATTGCACTGCATCCCGTGTGCTTGCAGTGCACTCTCTGGACTCACTGCACTGCATCCCCAGTGGTGCCAGTGCACTCTCTGGAGTACTGCACTGCATCCCCAGTGGTGCCTGTGCAGTCTCTGCACTCACTGCACTGCATCCCCAGTGGTGCCAGTGCACTCTCTGGACTCACTGCAGTGCATCCCCAGTGGTGCCAGTGCACTCTCTGGACTCACTGCAGTGCAGCCCCTGAGGTGCCAGTGCAATCTCTGGACTCACTGCTGTGCAGCTCCAGTGGTGCCAGTGCACTCTCTCGACTCACTGCACTGCATCCCCAGTGGTGCCAGTGCACTCTCTGGACTCACTGCAGTGCATCCCCAGTGGTGCCAGTGCCCTCTCTGCAGTCACTGCAGTGTATCCCCCGTGGTGCCAGTGCACTCTCTGGACTCACTGAACTGCATCCCCAGTGGTGCCAGGGCACTCTCTGGACTCACAGCACTGCATCCCTAGTGGTGCCAGTGCACTCTTTCGAGTCACTGCACTGCATCCGCAGTGGTGCCAGTGCACCACTGCACTGCATACCCAGTGGTGCCAGTCCGCTCTCTGGAGTACTGCACTGCATCCCCAGTGGTGCCAGGGTAGTCTCTGGACTCTCTACACTGCATCTCCAGTGGTGCTAGTGCAATCTCAGGACTCACTGCAGTGCAGCTCCAGTTGGTGCCAGTGCACTCTCTGGACTCACTGCACTGCATCCCCAGTGGTGCCAGTGCACTCTCTGGACTCACTGCAGTGAATCCCCGGTGGTGCCAGTGCACTCTCTGGACTCACTGCAGTGCATCACCAGTGTTGCCAGTGCACTATGTTTACTCACTGCAGTGCATCACCAGTGGTGCCAGTACACTCTCTGGACTTACTGCACTAAAACCCCAGTGGTGCCAGTGCACTCTCTGGAGTCACTGCAGTGCATCTCCAGTGGTGCCAGTGCACTCTCTGGACTCACTGCAGTGCAGACCCAGTGGTGCCAGTGCACTCTCTGGAGTCACTGCACTGCATCCCCAGTGGTGCCAGTGCACTCTCTGGACTCACTGCACTCCATCCCCAGTGGTGCCAGTGCAGTCTCTGGACTCACTGCACTGCATCCCACTGGTGCCAATGCACTCTCTGGACTCACTGCTCTGCATCCCCAGTGGAGCCAGTGCACTCTCTGGACTCACTGTAGTGCATCCCACTGGTGCCAGTGCACTCTCTGGAGTCACTGCACTGCATCCCCAGTGGAGCCACTGCACTCTCTGGACTCACCGGGCTGCATCCCCAGTGGTGCCAGTGCACTCTATGGACTCACTGCAGTGCATCCCCAGTGGTGCCAGTGCACTCTCTGGACGCACTCCACTGCATCCCCAGTGGTGCCAGTGCACTCTCTGGACTCACTGCACTGCATCCCCAGTGGGGCCAGTGCACTCTCTGCACTCACTGCACTGCATCCCTAGTGGTGCCACTGCACTCTCTGGACTCACTGCACTCCATCCCCAATGGTGCCAGTGCACTCTCTGGACTCACTGCAGTGCATCCCCAAAGGTACCAGTGCGCACTGTAGACTCACTGCAGTGCAGCTCCTGAGGTGCCAGTGCACTCTCTGGACTCACTGCGCTGCATCCCCAGTGGTGCCAGTGCACTCTCTGGACTCACTGCACTGCATCCCCAGTGGTGCCAGTGCACTCTCTGGACTCACTGAACTGCATCCCCAGTGGTGCCAGTGCACAATCTGGACTCACTGCAGTGCAACCCCGGTGGTGCCAGTGCACTCTCTGGACTCACTGCACTGCATCCCCAGTGGTGCCTGTGCAGTCTCTGGACTCAGTGCATTGCATCCCCAGTGGTGCCAGTGCAGTCTCTGAACTCACTGCAGTACATCTCCAGTGGTGCCAGTGCACTCTCTGGACCCACTGCAGTGCACCCCCCAATGGTGACAGTACACTCTATGGACTCACTGCAGTGCATCCCCAGTGGTGCCAGTGCACTCTCTGGACTCACTGCACTGCATCCCCAGTGGTGACAGTGCGCTCTCTGGAGACACTGCAGTGCATCTCCTCTGGTGCCAGTGCACTCTCTGGACTCACTGCAGTGCATCCCCAGTGGTGCCAGGGTACTCTCTGCAGTCACTGCAGTGCATCCCCAACGGTGCCAGTGCACTCTCTGGACTCACTGCAGTGCATCCCCAGTGGTGCCAGTGTACTCTCTGGACTCACTGCACTGCATCCCCAGTGGTGCCAGTGCACTCTCTGGACTCACTGCAGTGCATCCCCAAGGTGCCAGTGCACTCTATGGACTCACTGCACTGCATCCCCATTGTTGACAGTGCACTCTCTGGACTCACTGCACTGCATCCCCAATGGTGCCACTGCACTCTCTGGACTCACTGCAGTACATCCCATGTGGTGTCAGTGCACTCTCTGGACTCACTGCACTGCATCCCCAGTGGTGCAAGGGCACTCTCTGGACTCACTGCACTAAAACCCCAGTGGTGCCAGTGCACTCTCTGGACTCACAGCACTGCATCCCCAATGGTGCCACTGCACTCTCTGGACTCACTGCTGTGCATCCCCAGTGGTGCCAGTGGACTCTCTGGACTCACTGCAGTGCATCCCCTGTTGAGCCATTGCACACTCTGGACTCACTGCAATGCAGCCACTGAGGTGCTAGTGCACTCTCTGGATTCACTGCACTGCATCCCCAGTGGTGCCAGTGCACTCTCTGGACTCACTGCAGTGAATCCCCGGTGGTGCCAGTGCACTCTCTGGACTCACTGAACTGCATCCCCAGTGTTGCCACTGCACTCTCTGGACTCACTGCAGTGCATCCCCAGTGGTGCCAGTGCACTCTCTGGACTCACTGCAGTGCATCTCCATTGGTGCCAGTGCACTCTCTTTAGTCACTGCGCTGCATCCCCAGTGGTACCAGTGCACTCTCTGGACCCACTGCAGTGCATATCCAGTGGTGCCAGTGCACTCTCTGGACCCACTGCAGTGCATCCCCAGTGGTGCCAGTGCACTCTGTGGACTCACTGCACTGCATCCCCAGTGGTGCCAGTGCACTCTCTGGACCCACTGCAGTGCATCCCCAGTGGTGCCAGTGCACTCTGTGGACTCACTGCACTGCATCCCCAGTGCTGACAGTGCACTCTCTGGACTCACTGCACTGCATCCCCAGTGGTGCCAGTGCACTCTCTGGCCTCACAGCACTGCATCCCTAGTGGTTCCAGTGCACTCTCTGGACTCACTGCACTGCTTCCCCAAGGTGCCAGTGCGCTCTCTGGACTCACTGCAGTGCATCCCCAGTGGTGCCAGAGGACTCTCTGGAGTCACTGCAGTGCATCCCCTGTTGAGCCAGTGCACTCTCTGCACTCAGTGCACTGCATCCCCTGTGGTGCCAGTGCACTCTCTGGACTCACTGCACTGCATCCGCAGTGGTGCCAGTGCACTCTCTGGACTCACTGCACTGCATCACCAGTGGTGGCAGTGCACTCTCTGGACTCACTGCAGTGCATCCCCAGTGTGCCAGTGCACTCTCTGGACTCACTGCAGTGCATCCCCAGTGGTGCCAGTGCAGTCTCTGTAGTCACTTCGCTGCATCCCAAGTGGTGCCAGTGCACTCTCTGTAGTCACTGCGTTGCATCCTCAGTGGTGCCAGTGTACTCTCTGGGCTCACTGCACTGCATCCCCAGTGGTGCCAGTGCACTCTCTGGACTCACTGCACTGCATCCCGAGTGGTGCCAGTGCACTCTCTGGAGGCACTGCAGTGCATCCCCAGTGTTGCCAGTGCACTCTCTAGACTCACTGCACTGCATCCCCATTGGTGCCAGTGCACTCTTTCGAGTCATTGCACTGCATCCCGTGTGGTTGCAGTGCACTCTCTGGACTCACTGCACTGCATCCCCAGTGGTGCCAGTGCACTCTCTGGAGTACTGCACTGCATCCCCAGTGGTGCCTGTGCAGTCTCTGCACTCACTGCACTGCATCCCCAGTGGTGCCAGTGCACTCTCTGGACTCACTGCAGTGCATCCCCAGTGGTGCCAGTGCACTCTCTGGACTCACTGCAGTGCAGCCCCTGAGGTGCCAGTGCAATCTCTGGACTCACTGCTGTGCAGCTCCAGTGGTGCCAGTGCACTCTCTCGACTCACTGCACTGCATCCCCAGTGGTGCCAGTGCACTCTCTGGACTCACTGCAGTGCATCCCCAGTGGTGCCAGTGCCCTCTCTGCAGTCACTGCAGTGTATCCCCCGTGGTGCCAGTGCACTCTCTGGACTCACTGAACTGCATCCCCAGTGGTGCCAGGGCACTCTCTGGACTCACAGCACTGCATCCCTAGTGGTGCCAGTGCACTCTTTCGAGTCACTGCACTGCATCCGCAGTGGTGCCAGTGCACTCTCTCCACTCACTGCACTGCATACCCAGTGGTGCCAGTCCGCTCTCTGGAGTACTGCACTGCATCCCCAGTGGTGCCAGGGTAGTCTCTGGACTCTCTACACTGCATCTCCAGTGGTGCTACTGCAATCTCAGGACTCACTGCAGTGCAGCTCCAGTTGGTGCCAGTGCACTCTCTGGACTCACTGCAGTGCAGCCCCAGTGGTGCCAGTGCACTCTTTGGATTCACTGCAGTGTATCCCCAGTGGTTCCTGTGCACTCTCTGAACTTAGTGCAGTGCAGCCCCTGAGGTGCCAGTGCAGTCTCTGGACTCACTGCAGTGCATCCCCAGTGGTGCCAGTGCACTCTCTGGACTCACTGCAGTGCAGCCCCTGAGGAGCCAGTGCAGTCTCTGGACTCACTGCAGTGCATCCCCAGTGGTGCCAGTGCACTCTCTGCACTCAATGCAGTGCATCCCCAGTGGTGTCAGTGCACTCTCTGGACTCACTGCACTGCATCCCCAGTGGTGCCAGTGCACTCTCTGGACTCACTGCACTGCATCCCCAGCGGTGCCAGTGCACTCTCTGGACTCACCGAGGTGCATCCCCAGTGGTGCCAGTGCACTCTCTGGACTCAATGCAGTGCATCCCCAGTGGTGCCAGTGCACTCTCTGGACTCACTGCACTGCATCCCCAGTGGTGCCAGTGCACTCTCTGGACTCACTGCAGTGCATCCCTAGTGGTGCCAGTGCACTCTCTGGACTCACTGCAGTGCATCCCCAGTGGTGCCAGTGCACTCTCTGGACTCACTGCACTGCATCCCCAAGGTGCCATTGCACTCTATGGAGTCAACTGCACTACATCCCCAGTGGTGCCAATGCACTCTCTGGACTCACTGCAGTGCATCCCCAGTGGTGCCAATGCACTCTCTGGACTCACTGCACTGCATCCCCAGTGGTACGAGCGCACTCTCAGGACTCACTGCACTGCAACCTCAGTGGTGCCAGTGCACTCTCTGGACTCACTGCACTGCATCCCAGGTGGTGCCAGTGCAGTCTCTGGACTCACTGCAGTGCATACCCAGTGGTGCCCGTGCACTCTCTGGAGGCACTGCACTGCATCCCCAGTGGTGCCAGTGCACTCTGTGGACTCACTGTACTGTATCCACAGTGGTGTCAGTGCACTCTCTGGACTAACTGCACTGCATCCCCAGTGGTGCCAGTGCAATCTTTCGAGTCACTGCACTGCATCCCCAGTGGTGCCAGTGCACTCTCTGGACCCACTGCACTGCATCCCCAGTGGTGCCAGTGCACTCTCTAGACTCACTGCACTGCATCCGCAATGGTGCCAGTGCACTCTTTCGAGTCACTGCACTGCATCCCCAGTGGTGCCAGTGCACTCTCTGGACTCAAAGAAGTGCATCCCCAGTGGTGCCACTGCACTCTCTGGACTCATTGCAGTGCAGCCCCTGAGGTGCCAGTGCAATCTCTGGACTCACTGCTGTGCAGCTCCAGTGGTGCCAGTGCACTCTCTCGACTCACTGCACTGCATCCCCAGTGGTGCCAGTGCACTCTCTGGACTCACTGCAGTGCATCCCCAGTGGTGCCAGTGCCCTCTCTGGAGTCACTGCAGTGTATCCCCCGTGGTGCCAGTGCACTCTCTGGACTCACTGAACTGCAACCCCAGTGGTGCCAGGGCACTCTCTGGACTCACAGCACTGCATCCCTAGTGGTGCCAGTGCACTCTTTCGAGTCACTGCACTGCATCCGCAGTGGTGCCAGTGCACTCTCTCCACTCACTGCACTGCATCCCCAGTGGTGCCAGTCTGCTCTCTGGAGTACTGCACTGCATCCCCAGTGGTGCCAGTGCCCTCTCTGGACTCACTGCAGTGCATACCCAGTGGTGCCAGTGCTGTCTCTGGACTCACTGCAGTGCATACCCAGTGGTGCCCGTGCACTCTCTGGAGGCACTGCAGTGCATCCGCAGTTGTGCCAGTGCACTCTGTGGACTCAGTGCACTGCATCCCCAGTGCTGACAGTGCACTCTCTGGACTCACTGCACTGCATCCCCAGTGGTGCCAGTGCACTCTCTGGCCTCACAGCACTGCATCCCTAGTGGTTCCAGTGCACTCTCTGGACTCACTGCACTGCTTCCCCAAGGTGCCAGTGCGCTCTCTGGACTCACTGCAGTGCATCCCCAGTGGTGCCAGAGGACTCTCTGGAGTCACTGCAGTGCATCCCCTGTTGAGCCAGTGCACTCTCTGCACTCAGTGCACTGCATCCCCTGTGGTGCCAGTGCACTCTCTGGACTCACTGTACTGCATCCGCAGTGGTGCCAGTGCACTCTCTGGACTCACTGCACTGCATCACCAGTGGTGGCAGTGCACTCTCTGGACTCACTGCAGTGCATCCCCAGTGTGCCAGTGCACTCTCTGGACTCACTGCAGTGCATCCCCAGTGGTGCCAGTGCAGTCTCTGTAGTCACTGCGCTGCATCCCAAGTGGTGCCAGTGCACTCTCTGTAGTCACTGCGTTGCATCCTCAGTGGTGCCAGTGTACTCTCTGGACTCACTGCACTGCATCCCCAGTGGTGCCAGTGCACGCTCTGGACTCACTGCACTGCATCCCGAGTGGTGCCAGTGCACTCTCTGGAGGCACTGCAGTGCATCCCCAGTGTTGCCAGTGCACTCTCCGGACTCACTGCACTGCATCCCCATTGGTGCCAGTGCACTCTTTCGAGTCATTGCACTGCATCCCGTGTGGTTGCAGTGCACTCTCTGGACTCACTGCACTGCATCCCCAGTGGTGCCAGTGCATTCCCTGGACTCATTGCACTGCATCCCCAGTGGTGCCAGTGCACTCTCTGGAGTACTGCACTGCATCCCCAGTGGTGCCTGTGCAGTCTCTGCACTCACTGCACTGCATCCCCAGTGGTGCCAGTGCACTCTCTGGACTCACTGCAGTGCATCCCCAGTGGTGCCAGTGCACTCTCTGGACTCACTGCAGTGCAGCCCCTGAGGTGCCAGTGCAATCTCTGGACTCACTGCTGTGCAGCTCCAGTGGTGCCAGTGCACTCTCTCGACTCACTGCACTGCATCCCCAGTGGTGGCAGTGCACTGTCTGGACTCACTGCAGTGCATCCCCAGTGGTGCCAGTGCCCTCTCTGCAGTCACTGCAGTGTATCCCCCGTGGTGCCAGTGCACTCTCTGGACTCACTGAACTGCATCCCCAGTGGTGCCAGGGCACTCTCTGGACTCACAGCACTGCATCCCTAGTGGTGCCAGTGCACTCTATCGAGTCACTGCACTGCATCCGCAGTGGTGCCAGTGCACTCTCTCCACTCACTGCACTGCATACCCAGTGGTGCCAGTCCGCTCTCTGGAGTACTGCACTGCATCCCCAGTGGTGCCAGGGTAGTCTCTGGACTCTCTACACTGCATCTCCAGTGGTGCTAGTGCAATCTCAGGACTCACTGCAGTGCAGCTCCAGTTGGTGCCAGTGCAGTCTCTGGACTCACTGCAGTGCATCCCCAGTGGTGCCAGTGCACTCTCTGGACTCACTGCAGTGCAGCCCCTGAGGAGCCAGTGCAGTCTCTGGACTCACTGCAGTGCATCCCCAGTGGTGCCAGTGCACTCTCTGCACTCAATGCAGTGCATCCCCAGTGGTGCCAGTGCACTCTCTGGACTCACTGCACTGCATCCCCAGTGGTGCCAGTGCACTCTCTGGACTCACTGCACTGCATCCCCAGCGGTGCCAGTGCACTCTCTGGACTCACCGAGGTGCATCCCCAGTGGTGCCAGTGCACTCTCTGGACTCAATGCAGTGCATCCCCAGTGGTGCCAGTGCACTCTCTGGACTCACTGCACTGCATCCCCAGTGGTGCCAGTGCACTCTCTGGACTCACTGCAGTGCATCCCTAGTGGTGCCAGTGCACTCTCTGGACTCACTGCACTGCATCCCCACTGGTGCCAGTGCACTCTCTGGACTCACTGCACTGCATCCCCAAGGTGCCATTGCACTCTATGGAGTCAACTGCACTACATCCCCAGTGGTGCCAGTGCACTCTCTGGACTCACTGCAGTGCATCCCCATTGGTGCCAATGCACTCTCTGGACTCACTGCACTGCATCCCCAGTGGTACCAGCGCACTCTCAGGACTCACTGCACTGCAACCTCAGTGGTGCCAGTGCACTCTCTGGACTCACTGCACTGCATCCCAGGTGGTGCCAGTGCAGTCTCTGGACTCACTGCAGTGCATACCCAGTGGTGCCCGTGCACTCTCTGGAGGCACTGCAGTGCATCCGCAGTGGTGCCAGTGCACTCTGTGGACTCACTGTACTGTATCCACAGTGGTGTCAGTGCACTCTCTGGACTAACTGCACTGCATCCCCAGTGGTGCCAGTGCAATCTTTCGAGTCACTGCACTGCATCCCCAGTGGTGCCAGTGCACTCTCTGGACTCACTGCACTGCATCCCCAGTGGTGCCAGTGCACTCTCTAGACTCACTGCACTGCATCCGCAATGGTGCCAGTGCACTCTTTCGAGTCACTGCACTGCATCCCCAGTGGTGCCAGTGCACTCTCTGGACTCAAAGAAGTGCATCCCCAGTGGTGCCACTGCACTCTCTGGACTCATTGCAGTGCAGCCCCTGAGGTGCCAGTGCAATCTCTGGACTCACTGCTGTGCAGCTCCAGTGGTGCCAGTGCACTCTCTCGACTCACTGCACTGCATCCCCAGTGGTGCCAGTGCACTCTCTGGACTCACTGCAGTGCATCCCCAGTGGTGCCAGTGCCCTCTCTGGAGTCACTGCAGTGTATCCCCAGTGGTGCCAGTGCACTCTCTGGACTCACTGAACTGCAACCCCAGTGGTGCCAGGGCACTCTCTGGACTCACAGCACTGCATCCCTAGTGGTGCCAGTGCACTCTTTCGAGTCACTGCACTGCATCCGCAGTGGTGCCAGTGCACTCTCTCCACTCACTGCACTGCATCCCCAGTGGTGCCAGTCTGCTCTCTGGAGTACTGCACTGCATCCCCAGTGGTGCCAGTGCCCTCTCTGGACTCACTGCAGTGCATAACCAGTGGTGCCCGTGCACTCTCTGGAGGCACTGCAGTGCATCCGCAGTGGTGCCAGTGCACTCTGTGGACTCACTGTACTGTATCCACACTGGTGTCAGTGCACTCTCTGGACTCACTGCACTGCATCACCAGTGGTGCCAGTGCACTCTCTGGACTCACTGCACTGCATCCCCAGTGGTGCCAGTGCACTCTCTGTACTCACTGCAGTGCATCCGCTGTGGTGCCAGTGCACTCTGTGGACTCACTGTACTGCATCCACAGTGGTGTCAGTGCACTCTCTGGACTCACTGCACTGCATCCGCAGTGGAGCCAGTGCAATCTTTCGAGTCACTGCACTGCATCCCCAGTGGTGCCAATGCACTCTCTGGACTCACTGCACTGCATCCCCAGTGGTGCCAGTGCACTCTCTGGAGTACTGCACTGCATCCCCAGTGGTGCCAGTGCACTCTCTGGACTCACTGCACTGCATCCGCAATGGTGCCAGTGCACTCTTTCGAGTCACTGCACTGCATCCGCAGTGGTGCCAGTGCACTCTCTCCACTCACTGCACTGCATCCCCAGTGGTGCCAGTCCGCTCTCTGGAGTACTGCACTGCATCCCCAGTGGTGCCAGTGCACTCTCTGGACTCACTCAGTGCATCCCCAGTGGTGCCAGGGCACTCTCTGGACTCACTGCAGTGCATCTCCAGTGGTGCCAGGGTAGTCTCTGGAGTCTATACACTGCATCTCCAGTGGTGCTAGTGCAATCTCTGGACTCACTGCAGTGCAGCTCCAGTTGGTGCCAGTGCACTCTCTCCACTCACTGCACTGCATCCCCAGTGGTGCCAGTGCACTCTTTGGATTCACTGCAGTGTATCCCCAGTGGTTCCTGTGCACTCTCTGGACTCACTGCACTGCAGTCACTGAGGTGCCAGTGCAGTCTCTGGACTCACTGCAGTGCTTCCCCAGTGGTGCCAGTGCACTCTCTGGACTCAATGCAGTGCATCCCCAGTGGGGCCAGTGCACTCTCTGGAGTCACTGCACTTCATCCCCAGTGGAGCCAGTGCACTCTCTGCACTCACTGCACTGCATCCCCAGTGGTGCCAGTGCACTCTCTGGACTCACTGCAGTGCAGCCCCTAGGTGCCAGTGCAGTCTCTGGACTCACTGCAGTGCTTCCCCAGTGGTGCCAGTGCACTCTCTGGACTCACTGCACTGCATCACCAGTGGTGCCAGTGCACTCTCTGGACTCACTGCACTGCATCCCCAGTGGTGCCAGTGCACTCTCTGTACTCACTGCAGTGCATCCGCTGTGGTGCCAGTGCACTCTGTGGACTCACTGTACTGCATCCACAGTGGTGTCAGTGCACTCTCTGGACTCACTGCACTGCATCCGCAGTGGAGCCAGTGCAATCTTTCGAGTCACTGCACTGCATCCCCAGTGGTGCCAATGCACTCTCTGGACTCACTGCACTGCATCCCCAGTGGTGCCAGTGCACTCTCTGGAGTACTGCACTGCATCCCCAGTGGTGCCAGTGCACTCTCTGGACTCACTGCACTGCATCCGCAATGGTGCCAGTGCACTCTTTCGAGTCACTGCACTGCATCCGCAGTGGTGCCAGTGCACTCTCTCCACTCACTGCACTGCATCCCCAGTGGTGCCAGTCCGCTCTCTGGAGTACTGCACTGCATCCCCAGTGGTGCCAGTGCACTCTCTGGACTCACTCAGTGCATCCCCAGTGGTGCCAGGGCACTCTCTGGACTCACTGCAGTGCATCTCCAGTGGTGCCAGGGTAGTCTCTGGAGTCTATACACTGCATCTCCAGTGGTGCTAGTGCAATCTCTGGACTCACTGCAGTGCAGCTCCAGTTGGTGCCAGTGCACTCTCTCCACTCACTGCACTGCATCCCCAGTGGTGCCAGTGCACTCTTTGGATTCACTGCAGTGTATCCCCAGTGGTTCCTGTGCACTCTCTGGACTCACTGCACTGCAGTCACTGAGGTGCCAGTGCAGTCTCTGGACTCACTGCAGTGCTTCCCCAGTGGTGCCAGTGCACTCTCTGGACTCAATGCAGTGCATCCCCAGTGGGGCCAGTGCACTCTCTGGAGTCACTGCACTTCATCCCCAGTGGAGCCAGTGCACTCTCTGCACTCACTGCACTGCATCCCCAGTGGTGCCAGTGCACTCTCTGGACTCACTGCAGTGCAGCCCCTAGGTGCCAGTGCAGTCTCTGGACTCACTGCAGTGCTTCCCCAGTGGTGCCAGTGCACTCTCTGGACTCAATGCAGTGCATCCCCAGTGGTGCCAGTGCACTCTCTGGGGTCACTGCACTGCATCCCCAGTGGAGCCAGTGCACTCTCTGCACTCACTGCACTGCATCCCCAGTGGAGCCAGTGCACTCTCTGCACTCACTGCACTGCATCCCCAGCGGTGCCAGTGCACTCTCTGGACTCACCGAGGTGAATCCCCAGTGGTGCCAGTGCACTCTCTGGACTCACTGCAGTGCATCCCCAATGGTGCCTGTGCACTCTCTGGACTCACTGAAGTGCATCCCCGAGTGGTGCCAGTGCACTCTCTGGAGTCACCAGGGTGCATCATCAGTGGTGCCAGTGCACTCTCAGGACTCACTGCAGTGCATCCCCATTGGTGACAGTGCACTCTCTGGACTCACTGCACTGCATCCCCAGTGGTGCCAGTGCACTCTCTGGACTCACTGCAGTGAATCCCCGGTGGTGCCAGTGCACTCTCTGGACTCACTGCAGTGCATCACCAGTGTTGCCAGTGCACTCTGTTTACTCACTGCAGTGCATCACCAGTGCTGCCAGTGCACTCTCTGGACTTACTGCACTAAAACCCCAGTGGTGCCAGTGCACTCTCTGGAGTCACTGTAGTGCATCTCCTGTGGTGCCAGTGCACTCTCTGGACTCACTGCAGTGCAGACCCAGTGGTGCCAGTGCACTCTCTGGAGTCACTGCACTGCATCCCCAGTGTTGCCAGTGCACTCTCTGGACTCACTGCACTGCATCCCCAGTGGTGCCAGTGCACTCTCTGGACTCACTGCACTGCATCCCCAGTGGTGCCAACGCACTCTCTGGACTCACTGCTCTGCATCCCCAGTGGAGCCAGTGCACTCTCTGGACTCACTGTAGTGCATCCCACGGGTGCCAGTGCACTCTCTGGAGTCACTGCACTGCATCCCCAGTGGAGCCACTGCACTCTCTGGACTCACCGGGCTGCATCCCCAGTGGTGCCAGTGCACTCTATGGACTCACTGCAGTGCATCCCCAGTGGTGCCAGTGCACTCTCTGGACTCACTGCACTGCATCCCCAGTGGTGACAGTGCGCTCCCTGGAGACACTTCAGTGCATATCCTCTGGTGCCAGTGCACTCTCTGGACTCACTGCAGTGCATCCCCAGTGGTGCCAGGGTACTCTCTGCAGTCACTGCAGTGCATCCCCAACGGTGCCAGTGCACTCTCTGGACTCACTGCAGTGCATCCCCAGTGGTGCCAGTGTACTCTCTGGACTCACTGCACTGCATCCCCAGTGGTGCCAGTGCACTCTCTGGACTCACTGCAGTGCATCCCCAAGGTGCCAGTGCACTCTCTGGACTCACTGCAGTGCATCCCATGTGGTGTCAGTGCACTCTCTGGACTCACTGCACTGCATCCCCAGTGGTGCAAGGGCACTCTCTGGACTCACAGCACTGCATCCCCAACGGTGCCACTGCACTCTCTGGACTCACTGCAGTGCATCCCCAGTGGTGCCAGTGGACTCTCTGGACTCACTGCAGTGCCTCCCCAGTGGTGCCAGTGTACTCTCTGGACTCACTGCACTGCATCCCCATTGTTGACAGTGCACTCTCTGGACTCACTGCACTGCATCCCCAATGGTGCCACTGCACTCTCTGGACTCACTGCAGTGCATCCCATGTGGTGTCAGTGCACTCTCTGGACTCACTGCACTGCATCCCCAGTGGTGCAAGGGCACTCTCTGGACTCACTGCACTATAACCCCAGTGGTGCCAGTGCACTCTCTGGACTCACAGCACTGCATCCCCAATGGTGCCACTGCACTCTCTGGACTCACTGCAGTGCATCCCCAGTGGTGCCAGTGGACTCTCTGGACTCACTGCAGTGCATCCCCTGTTGAGCCATTGCACACTCTGGACTCACTGCAATGCAGCCACTGAGGTGCTAGTGCACTCTCTGGATTCACTGCACTGCATCCCCAGTGGTGCCAGTGCACTCTCTGGACTCACTGCAGTGAATCCCCGGTGGTGCCAGTGCACTCTCTGGACTCACTGAACTGCATCCCCAGTGTTGCCACTGCACTCTCTGGACTCACTGCAGTGCATCCCCAGTGGTGCCAGTGCACTCTCTGGACTCACTGCAGTGCATCTCCATTGGTGCCAGTGCACTCTCTGGACCCTCTGCATTGCATCCCCACTGGTGCCAGTGCCCTCTCTGGACTCACTGCACTGCATCCCCAGTGGTGCCAGTGCACTCTCTGAACCCACTGCAGTGCATATCCAGTGGTGCCAGTGCACTCTCTGGACCCACTGCAGTGCATCCCCAGTGGTGCCAGTGCACTCTGTGGACTCACTGCACTGCATCCCCAGTGGTGACAGTGCACTCTCTGGACTCACTGCGCTGCATCCCCAGTGGTGCCTGTGCACAATCTGGAGTCACTGCAGTGTATCCCCAGTGGTGCCAGTGCACTCTGTGGACTCACTGCATTGCATCCCAGTGGTGCCAGTGCACTCTCTGGACTCACTGCACTGCATCCGCAATGGTGCCAGTGCACTCTTTCGAGTCACTGCACTGCATCCGCAGTGGTGCCAGTGCACTCTCTCCACTCACTGCACTGCATCCCCAGTGGTACCAGTCCGCTCTCTGGAGTACTGCACTGCATCCCCAGTGGTGCCAGTGCACTCTCTGGACTCACTCAGTGCATCCCCAGTGGTGCCAGGTCACTCTCTGGACTCACTGCAGTGCATCCCCAGTGGTGCCAGGGTAGTCTCTGGACTCTATACACTGCATCTCCAGTGGTGCTAGTGCAATCTCTGGACTCACTGCAGTGCAGCTCCAGTTGGTGCCAGTGCACTCTCTGGACTCACTGCACTGCATCCCCAGTGGTGCCAGTGCACTCTTTGGATTCACTGCAGTGTATCCCCAGTGGTTCCTGTGCACTCTCTGGACTTACTGCAGTGCAGTCGCTGAGGTGCCAGTGCAGTCTCTGGACTCACTGCAGTGCTTCCCCAGTGGTGCCAGTGCACTCTCTGGACTCACTGCAGTGCAGCCCCTGAGGTGCCAGTGCACTCTCTGCACTCACTGCACTGCATCCCCAGTGGAGCCAATACACTCTCTGCACTCACTGCACTGCATCCCCAGCGGTGCCAGTGCACTCTCTGGACTCACCGAGGTGAATCCCCAGTGGTGCCAGTTCACTCTCTGGACTCACTGCAGTGCATCCCCAATGGTGCCTGTGCACTCTCTGGACTCACTGAAGTGCATCCCCGAGTGGTGCCAGTGCACTCTCTGGAGTCACCAGGGTACATCATCAGTGGTGCCAGTGCACTCTCAGGACTCACTGCAGTGCATCCCCATTGGTGACAGTGCACTCTCTGGACTCACTGCACTGCATCCCCAGTGGTGCCAGTGCACTCTCTGGACTCACTGCAGTGAATCCCCGGTGGTGCCAGTGCACTCTCTGGACTCACTGCAGTGCATCACCAGTGTTGCCAGTGCACTCTGTTTACTCACTGCAGTGCATCACCAGTGGTGCCAGTGCACTCTCTGGACTTACTGCACTAAAACCCCAGTGGTGCCAGTGCACTCTCTGGAGTCACTGCAGTGCATCCCCAGTGGTGCCAGTGCACTCTCTGGACTCACTGCAGTGCAGACCCAGTGGTGCCAGTGCACTCTCTGGAGTCACTGCACTGCATCCCCAGTGTTGCCAGTGCACTCTCTGGAGTCACTGCACTCCATCCCCAGTGGTGCCAGTGCACTCTCTGGACTCACTGCACTGCATCCCCAGTGGTGCCAATGCACTCTCTGGACTCACTGCTCTGCATCCCCAGTGGAGCCAGTGCACTCTCTGGACTCACTGTAGTGCATCCCACTGGTGCCAGTGCACTCTCTGGAGTCACTGCACTGCATCCCCAGTGGAGCCACTGCACTCTCTGGACTCACCGGGCTGCATCCCCAGTGGTGCCAGTGCACTCTATGGACTCACTGCAGTGCATCCCCAGTGGTGCCAGTGCACTCTCTGGACTCACTGCAGTGCATCCCCAGTGGTGACAGTGCGCTCTCTGGAGACACTGCAGTGCATCTCCTCTGGCGCCAGTGCACTCTCTGGACTCACTGCACTGCATCCCCAGTGGTGCCAGGGTACTCTCTGCAGTCACTGCAGTGCATCCCCAACGGTGCCAGTGCACTCTGTGGACTCACTGCAGTGCATCCCCAGTGGTGCCAGTGTACTCTCTGGACTCACTGCACTGCATCCCCAGTGGTGCCAGTGCACTCTCTGGACTCACTGCAGTGCATCCCCAAGGTGCCAGTGCACTCTCTGGACTCACTGCAGTGCATCCCATGTGGTGTCAGTGCACTCTCTGGACTCACTGCACTGCATCCCCAGTGGTGCAAGGGCACTCTCTGGACTCACTGCACTAAAACCCCAGTGGTGCCAGTGCACTCTCTGGACTCACAGCACTGCATCCCCAATGGTGCCACTGCACTCTCTGGACTCACTGCAGTGCATCCCCAGTGGTGCCAGTGGACTCTCTGGACTCACTGCAGTGCATCCCCAGTGGTGCCAGTGTACTCTCTGGACTCACTGCACTGCATCCCCATTGTTGACAGTGCACTCTCTGGACTCACTGCACTGCATCCCCAATGGTGCCACTGCACTCTCTGGACTCACTGCAGTGCATCCCCAGTGGTGCCAGTGGACTCTCTGGACTCACTGCAGTGCATCCCCTGTTGAGCCATTGCACACTCTGGACTCACTGCAATGCAGCCACTGAGGTGCTAGTGCACTCTCTGGATTCACTGCACTGCATCCCCAGTGGTGCCAGTGCACTCTCTGGACTCACGGCAGTGAATCCCCGGTGGTGCCAGTGCACTCTCTGGACTCACTGAACTGCATCCCCAGTGTTGCCACTGCACTCTCTGGACTCACTGCAGTGCATCCCCAGTGGTGCCAGTGCACTCTCTGGACTCACTGCAGTGCATCTCCATTGGTGCCAGTGCACTCTCTGGACCCTCTGCATTGCATCCCCACTGGTGCCAGTGCCCTCTCTGGACTCACTGCACTGCATCCCCAGTGGTGCCAGTGCACTCTCTGAACCCACTGCAGTGCATATCCAGTGGTGCCAGTGCACTCTCTGGACCCACTGCAGTGCATCCCCAGTGGTGCCAGTGCACTCTGTGGACTCACTGCACTGCATCCCCAGTGGTGACAGTGCACTCTCTGGACTCACTGCACTGCATCCCCAGTGGTGCCTGTGCACAATCTGGAGTCACTGCAGTGTATCCCCAGTGGTGCCAGTGCACTCTGTGGACTCACTGCATTGCATCCCAGTGGTGCCAGTGCACTCTCTGGACTCACTGCACTGCATCCCCAATGGTGCCAGTGCACTCTCTGGACTCACTGCACTGCATCCCCAGTGGTGCCAGTGCACTCTCTGGAATCATTGCAGTGCATCCCCAGTGTGCCTGTGCACTCTCCGGACTCCCTGCACTGCATCCCCAGTGGTGCCAGTGCACTCTCTGGACTCACTGCACTGCATCCCCAGTGGTGCCAATGCACTCTCTGGACTCACTGCTCTGCATCCCCAGTGGAGCTAGTGCACTCTCTGGACTCACTGTAGTGCATCCCACTGGTGCCAGTGCACTCTCTGGAGTCACTGCACTGCATCCCCAGTGGAGCCACTGCACTCTCTGGACTCACCGGGCTGCATCCCCAGTGGTGCCAGTGCACTCTATGGACTCACTGCAGTGCATCCCCAGTGGTGCCAGTGCACTCTCTGGACTCACTGCAGTGCATCCCCAGTGGTGACAGTGCGCTCTCTGGAGACACTGCAGTGCATCTCCTCTGGTGCCAGTGCACTCTCTGGACTCACTGCAGTGCATCCCCAGTGGTGCCAGGGTACTCTCTGCAGTCACTGCAGTGCATCCCCAACGGTGCCAGTGCACTTCTGGACTCACTGCAGTGCATCCCCAGTGGTGCCAGTGTACTCTCTGGACTCACTGCACTGCATCCCCAGTGGTGCCAGTGCACTCTCTGGACTCACTGCAGTGCATCCCCAAGGTGCCAGTGCACTCTCTGGACTCACTGCAGTGCATCCCATGTGGTGTCAGTGCACTCTCTGGACTCACTGCACTGCATCCCCAGTGGTGCAAGGGCACTCTCTGGACTCACTGCACTAAAACCCCAGTGGTGCCAGTGCACTCTCTGGACTCACAGCACTGCATCCCCAATGGTGCCACTGCACTCTCTGGACTCACTGCAGTGCATCCCCAGTGGTGCCAGTGGACTCTCTGGACTCACTGCAGTGCATCCCCAGTGGTGCCAGTGTACTCTCTGGACTCACTGCACTGCATCCCCATTGTTGACAGTGCACTCTCTGGACTCACTGCACTGCATCCCCAATGGTGCCACTGCACTCTCTGGACTCACTGCAGTGCATCCCCAGTGGTGCCAGTGGACTCTCTGGACTCACTGCAGTGCATCCCCTGTTGAGCCATTGCACACTCTGGACTCACTGCAATGCAGCCACTGAGGTGCTAGTGCACTCTCTGGATTCACTGCACTGCATCCCCAGTGGTGCCAGTGCACTCTCTGGACTCACTGCAGTGAATCCCCGGTGGTGCCAGTGCACTCTCTGGACTCACTGAACTGCATCCCCAGTGTTGCCACTGCACTCTCTGGACTCACTGCAGTGCATCCCCAGTGGTGCCAGTGCACTCTCTGGACTCACTGCAGTGCATCTCCATTGGTGCCAGTGCACTCTCTGGACCCTCTGCATTGCATCCCCACTGGTGCCAGTGCCCTCTCTGGACTCACTGCAGTGCAGCCCCTGAGGAGCCAGTGCAGTCTCTGGACTCACTGCAGTGCATCCCCAGTGGTGCCAGTGCACTCTCTGCACTCAATGCAGTGCATCCCCAGTGGTGCCAGTGCACTCTCTGGACTCACTGCACTGCATCCCCAGTGGTGCCAGTGCACTCTCTGGACTCACTGCACTGCATCCCCAGCGGTGCCAGTGCACTCTCTGGACTCACCGAGGTGCATCCCCAGTGGTGCCAGTGCACTCTCTGGACTCAATGCAGTGCATCCCCAGTGGTGCCAGTGCACTCTCTGGACTCACTGCACTGCATCCCCAGTGGTGCCAGTGCACTCTCTGGACTCACTGCAGTGCATCCCTAGTGGTGCCAGTGCACTCTCTGGACTCACTGCACTGCATCCCCACTGGTGCCAGTGCACTCTCTGGACTCACTGCACTGCATCCCCAAGGTGCCATTGCACTCTATGGAGTCAACTGCACTACATCCCCAGTGGTGCCAGTGCACTCTCTGGACTCACTGCAGTGCATCCCCATTGGTGCCAATGCACTCTCTGGACTCACTGCACTGCATCCCCAGTGGTACCAGCGCACTCTCAGGACTCACTGCACTGCAACCTCAGTGGTGCCAGTGCACTCTCTGGACTCACTGCACTGCATCCCAGGTGGTGCCAGTGCAGTCTCTGGACTCACTGCAGTGCATACCCAGTGGTGCCCGTGCACTCTCTGGAGGCACTGCAGTGCATCCGCAGTGGTGCCAGTGCACTCTGTGGACTCACTGTACTGTATCCACAGTGGTGTCAGTGCACTCTCTGGACTAACTGCACTGCATCCCCAGTGGTGCCAGTGCAATCTTTCGAGTCACTGCACTGCATCCCCAGTGGTGCCAGTGCACTCTCTGGACTCACTGCACTGCATCCCCAGTGGTGCCAGTGCACTCTCTAGACTCACTGCACTGCATCCGCAATGGTGCCAGTGCACTCTTTCGAGTCACTGCACTGCATCCCCAGTGGTGCCAGTGCACTCTCTGGACTCAAAGAAGTGCATCCCCAGTGGTGCCACTGCACTCTCTGGACTCATTGCAGTGCAGCCCCTGAGGTGCCAGTGCAATCTCTGGACTCACTGCTGTGCAGCTCCAGTGGTGCCAGTGCACTCTCTCGACTCACTGCACTGCATCCCCAGTGGTGCCAGTGCACTCTCTGGACTCACTGCAGTGCATCCCCAGTGGTGCCAGTGCCCTCTCTGGAGTCACTGCAGTGTATCCCCAGTGGTGCCAGTGCACTCTCTGGACTCAAAGAAGTGCATCCCCAGTGGTGCCACTGCACTCTCTGGACTCATTGCAGTGCAGCCCCTGAGGTGCCAGTGCAATCTCTGGACTCACTGCTGTGCAGCTCCAGTGGTGCCAGTGCACTCTCTCGACTCACTGCACTGCATCCCCAGTGGTGCCAGTGCCCTCTCTGGAGTCACTGCAGTGTATCCCCAGTGGTGCCAGTGCACTCTCTGGACTCACTGAACTGCAACCCCAGTGGTGCCAGGGCACTCTCTGGACTCACAGCACTGCATCCCTAGTGGTGCCAGTGCACTCTTTCGAGTCACTGCACTGCATCCGCAGTGGTGCCAGTGCACTCTCTCCACTCACTGCACTGCATCCCCAGTGGTGCCAGTCTGCTCTCTGGAGTACTGCACTGCATCCCCAGTGGTGCCAGTGCCCTCTCTGGACTCACTGCAGTGCATACCCAGTGGTGCCAGTGCAGTCTCTGGACTCACTGCAGTGCATACCCAGTGGTGCCCGTGCACTCTCTGGAGGCACTGCAGTGCATCCGCAGTGGTGCCAGTGCACTCTGTGGACTCACTGTACTGTATCCACACTGGTGTCAGTGCACTCTCCGGACTCACTGCACTGCAACCTCAGTGGTGCCAGTGCACTCTCTGGACTCACTGCACTGCATCCCCAGTGGTGCCAGTGCACTCTCTGGACTCACTGCACTGCATCACCAGTGGTGCCAGTGCACTCTCTGGACTCACTGCACTGCATCCCCAGTGGTGCCAGTGCACTCTCTGAACTCACTGCAGTGCATCCGCTGTGGTGCCAGTGCACTCTGTGGACTCACTGTACTGCATCCACAGTGGTGTCAGTGCACTCTCTGGACTCACTGCACTGCATCCGCAGTGGAGCCAGTGCAATCTTTCGAGTCACTGCACTGCATCCCCAGTGGTGCCAATGCACTCTCTGGACTCACTGCACTGCATCCCCAGTGGTGCCAGTGCACTCTCTGGAGTACTGCACTGCATCCCCACTGTTGCCAGTGCACTCTCTGGACTCACTGCACTGCATCCGCAATGGTGCCAGTGTACTCTTTCGAGTCACTGCACTGCATCCGCAGTGGTGACAGTGCACTCTCTCCACTCACTGCACTGCATCCCCAGTGGTGCCAGTCCGCTCTCTGGAGTACTGCACTGCATCCCCAGTGGTGCCAGTGCACTCTCTGGACTCACTCAGTGCATCCCCAGTGGTGCCAGGGCACTCTCTGGACTCACTGCAGTGCATCTCCAGTGGTGCCAGGGTAGTCTCTGGATTCTATACACTGCATCTCCAGTGGTGCTAGTGCAATCTCTGGACTCACTGCAGTGCAGCTCCAGTTGGTGCCAGTGCACTCTCTGGACTCACTGCACTGCATCCCCAGTGGTGCCAGTGCACTCTTTGGATTCACTGCAGTGTATCCCCAGTGGTTCCTGTGCACTCTCTGGACTCACTGCACTGCAGTCACTGAGGTGCCAGTGCAGTCTCTGGACTCACTGCAGTGCTTCCCCAGTGGGGCCAGTGCACTCTCTGGAGTCACTGCACTGCATCCCCAGTGGAGCCAGTGCACTCTCTGCACTCACTGCACTGCATCCCAAGTGGTGCCAGTGCACTCTCTGGACTCACTGCAGTGCAGCCCCTGAGGTGCCAGTGCAGTCTCTGGACTCACTGCAGTGCTTCCCCAGTGGTGCCAGTGCACTCTCTGGACTCAATGCAGTGCATCCCCAGTGGTGCCAGTGTACTCTCTGGACTCACTGCACTGCATCCCCAGTGGTGCCAGTGCACTCTCTGGACTCACTGCAGTGCATCCCCAAGGTGCCAGTGCACTCTCTGGACTCACTGCACTGCATCCCCATTGTTGACAGTGCACTCTCTGGACTCACTGCACTGTATCCCCAACGGTGCCACTGCACTCTCTGGACTCACTGCAGTGCATCTCCTCTGGTGCCAGTGCACTCTCTGGACTCACTGCAGTGCATCCCCAGTGGTGCCAGGGTACTCTCTGCAGTCACTGCAGTGCATCCCCAACGGTGCCAGTGCACTCTCTGGACTCACTGCAGTGCATCCCCAGTGGTGCCAGTGTACTCTCTGGACTCACTGCACTGCATCCCCAGTGGTGCCAGTGCACTCTCTGGACTCACTGCAGTGCATCCCCAAGGTGCCAGTGCACTCTCTGGACTCACTGCACTGCATCCCCATTGTTGACAGTGCACTCTCTGGACTCACTGCACTGCATCCCCAATGGTGCCACTGCACTCTCTGGACTCACTGCAGTGCATCCCATGTGGTGTCAGTGCACTCTCTGGACTCACTGCACTGCATCCCCAGTGGTGCAAGGGCACTCTCTGGACTCACTGCACTAAAACCCCAGTGGTGCCAGTGCACTCTCTGGACTCACAGCACTGCATCCCCAATGGTGCCACTGCACTCTCTGGACTCACTGCAGTGCATCCCCAGTGGTGCCAGTGGACTCTCTGGACTCACTGCAGTGCATCCCCTGTTGAGCCATTGCACACTCTGGACTCACTGCAATGCAGCCACTGAGGTGCTAGTGCACTCTCTGGATTCACTGCACTGCATCCCCAGTGGTGCCAGTGCACTCTCTGGACTCACTGCAGTGAATCCCCGGTGGTGCCAGTGCACTCTCTGGACTCACTGAACTGCATCCCCAGTGTTGCCACTGCACTCTCTGGACTCACTGCAGTGCATCCCCAGTGGTGCCAGTGCACTCTCTGGACTCACTGCAGTGCATCTCCATTGGTGCCAGTGCACTCTCTTTAGTCACTGCGCTGCATCCCCAGTGGTGCCAGTGCACTCTCTGGACCGACTGCAGTGCATATCCAGTGGTGCCAGTGCACTCTCTGGACCCACTGCAGTGCATCCCCAGTGGTGCCAGTGCACTCTGTGGACTCACTGCACTGCATCCCCAGTGGTGCCAGTGCACTCTCTGGACTCACTGCACTGCATCCCCAGTGGTACGAGCGCACTCTCAGGACTCACTGCACTGCATCCCAGGTGGTGCCAGTGCACTCTCTGGCCTCACAGCACTGCATCCCTAGTGGTTCCAGTGCACTCTCTGGACTCACTGCACTGCTTCCCCAAGGTGCCAGTGCGCTCTCTGGACTCACTGCAGTGCATCCCCAGTGGTGCCAGAGGACTCTCTGGAGTCACTGCAGTGCATCCCCTGTTGAGCCAGTGCACTCTCTGCACTCAGTGCACTGCATCACCTGTGGTGCCAGTGCACTCTCTGGACTCACTGCACTGCATCCGCAGTGGTGCCAGTGCACTCTCTGGACTCACTTCACTGCATCACCAGTGGTGGCAGTGCACTCTCTGGACTCACTGCAGTGCATCCCCAGTGTGCCAGTGCACTCTCTGGACTCACTGCAGTGCATCCCCAGTGGTGCCAGTGCAGTCTCTGTAGTCACTGCGCTGCATCCCAAGTGGTGCCAGTGCACTCTCTGTAGTCACTGCACTGCATCCTCAGTGGTGCCAGTGTACTCTCTGGACTCACTGCACTGCATCCCCTGTGGTGCCAGTGCACTCTCTGGACTCACTGCACTGCATCCCGAGTGGTGCCAGTGCACTCTCTGGAGGCACTGCAGTGCATCCCCAGTGTTGCCAGTGCACTCTCTGGAGTCACTGCACTGCATCCCCATTGGTGCCAGTGCACTCTTTCGAGTCATTGCACTGCATCCCGTGTGGTTGCAGTGCACTCTCTGGACTCACTGCACTGCATCCCCAGTGGTGCCAGTGCATTCCCTGGACTCATTGCACTGCATCCTCAGTGGTGCCAGTGCACTCTCTGGAGTACTGCACTGCATCCCCAGTGGTGCCTGTGCAGTCTCTGCACTCACTGCACTGCATCCCCAGTGGTGCCAGTGCACTCTCTGGACTCACTGCAGTGCATCCCCAGTGGTGCCAGTGCACTCTCTGGACTCACTGCAGTGCAGCCCCTGAGGTGCCAGTGCAATCTCTGGACTCACTGCTGTGCAGCTCCAGTGGTGCCAGTGCACTCTCTCGACTCACTGCACTGCATCCCCAGTGGTGCCAGTGCACTCTCTGGACTCACTGCAGTGCATCCCCAGTGGTGCCAGTGCCCTCTCTGCAGTCACTGCACTGTATCCCCCGTGGTGCCAGTGTACTCTCTGGACTCACTGAACTGCATCCCCAGTGGTGCCAGGGCACTCTCTGGACTCACAGCACTGCATCCCTAGTGGTGCCAGTGCACTCTTTCGAATCACTGCACTGCATCCGCAGTGGTGCCAGTGCACTCTCTCCACTCACTGCACTGCATCCCCAGTGGTGCCAGTCTGCTCTCTGGAGTACTGCACTGCATCCCCAGAGGTGCCAGGGTAGTCTCTGGACTCTCTACACTGCATCTCCAGTGGTGCTAGTGCAATCTCAGGACTCACTGCAGTGCAGCTCCAGTTGGTGCCAGTGCACTCTCTGGACTCACTGCAGTGCATCCCCAGTGGTGCCAGTGCACTCTTTGGATTCACTGCAGTGTATCCCCAGTGGTTCCTGTGCACTCTCTGAACTTAGTGCAGTGCAGCCCCTGAGGTGCCAGTGCAGTCTCTGGACTCACTGCAGTGCATCCCCAGTGGTGCCAGTGCACTCTCTGGACTCACTGCAGTGCAGCCCCTGAGGAGCCAGTGCAGTCTCTGGACTCACTGCAGTGCATCCCCAGTGGTGCCAGTGCACTCTCTGCACTCAATGCAGTGCATCCCCAGTGGTGCCAGTGCACTCTCTGGACTCACTGCACTGCATCCCCAGTGGTGCCAGTGCACTCTCTGGACTCACTGCACTGCATCCCCAGCGGTGCCAGTGCACTCTCTGGACTCACCGAGGTGCATCCCCAGTGGTGCCAGTGCACTCTCTGGACTCAATGCAGTGCATCCCCAGTGGTGCCAGTGTACTCTCTGGACTCACTGCACTGCATCCCCAGTGGTGCCAGTGCACTCTCTGGACTCACTGCAGTGCATCCCTAGTGGTGCCAGTGCACTCTCTGGACTCACTGCAGTGCATCCCCAGTGGTGCCAGTGCACTCTCTGGACTCACTGCACTGCATCCCCAAGGTGCCATTGCACTCTATGGAGTCAACTGCACTACATCCCCAGTGGTGCCAGTCCGCTCTCTGGACTCACTGCAGTGCATCCCCAGTGGTGCCAATGCACTCTCTGGACTCACTGCACTGCATCCCCAGTGGTACCAGCGCACTCTCAGGACTCACTGCACTGCAACCTCAGTGGTGCCAGTGCACTCTCTGGACTCACTGCACTGCATCCCAGGTGGTGCCAGTGCAGTCTCTGGACTCACTGCAGTGCATACCCAGTGGTGCCCGTGCACTCTCTGGAGGCACTGCACTGCATCCGCAGTGGTGCCAGTGCATTCTGTGGACTCACTGTACTGTATCCACAGTGGTGTCAGTGCACTCTCTGGACTAACTGCACTGCATCCCCAGTGGTGCCAGTGCAATCTTTCGAGTCACTGCACTGCATCCCCAGTGGTGCCAGTGCACTCTCTGGACCCACTGCACTGCATCCCCAGTGGTGCCAGTGCACTCTCTAGACTCACTGCACTGCATCCGCAATGGTGCCAGTGCACTCTTTCGAGTCACTGCACTGCATCCCCAGTGGTGCCAGTGCACTCTCTGGACTCAAAGAAGTGCATCCCCAGTGGTGCCACTGCACTCTCTGGACTCATTGCAGTGCAGCCCCTGAGGTGCCAGTGCAATCTCTGGACTCACTGCTGTGCAGCTCCAGTGGTGCCAGTGCACTCTCTCGACTCACTGCACTGCATCCCCAGTGGTGCCAGTGCACTCTCTGGACTCACTGCAGTGCATCCCCAGTGGTGCCAGTGCCCTCTCTGGAGTCACTGCAGTGTATCCCCCGTGGTGCCAGTGCACTCTCTGGACTCACTGAACTGCAACCCCAGTGGTGCCAGGGCACTCTCTGGACTCACAGCACTGCATCCCTAGTGGTGCCAGTGCACTCTTTCGAGTCACTGCACTGCATCCGCAGTGGTGCCAGTGCACTCTCTCCACTCACTGCACTGCATCCCCAGTGGTGCCAGTCTGCTCTCTGGAGTACTGCACTGCATCCCCAGTGGTGCCAGTGCCCTCTCTGGACTCACTGCAGTGCATACCCAGTGGTGCCAGTGCTGTCTCTGGACTCACTGCAGTGCATACCCAGTGGTGCCCGTGCACTCTCTGGAGGCACTGCAGTGCATCCGCAGTTGTGCCAGTGCACTCTGTGGACTCAGTGCACTGCATCCCCAGTGGTGCCAGTGCACTCTCTGGCCTCACAGCACTGCATCCCTAGTGGTTCCAGTGCACTCTCTGGACTCACTGCACTGCTTCCCCAAGGTGCCAGTGCGCTCTCTGGACTCACTGCAGTGCATCCCCAGTGGTGCCAGAGGACTCTCTGGAGTCACTGCAGTGCATCCCCTGTTGAGCCAGTGCACTCTCTGCACTCAGTGCACTGCATCCCCTGTGGTGCCAGTGCACTCTCTGGACTCACTGTACTGCATCCGCAGTGGTGCCAGTGCACTCTCTGGACTCACTGCACTGCATCACCAGTGGTGGCAGTGCACTCTCTGGACTCACTGCAGTGCATCCCCAGTGTGCCAGTGCACTCTCTGGACTCACTGCAGTGCATCCCCAGTGGTGCCAGTGCAGTCTCTGTAGTCACTGCGCTGCATCCCAAGTGGTGCCAGTGCACTCTCTGTAGTCACTGTGTTGCATCCTCAGTGGTGCCAGTGTACTCTCTGGACTCACTGCACTGCATCCCCAGTGGTGCCAGTGCACTCTCTGGACTCACTGCACTGCATCCCGAGTGGTGCCAGTGCACTCTCTGGAGGCACTGCAGTGCATCCCCAGTGTTGCCAGTGCACTCTCCGGACTCACTGCACTGCATCCCCATTGGTGCCAGTGCACTCTTTCGAGTCATTGCACTGCATCCCGTGTGGTTGCAGTGCACTCTCTGGACTCACTGCACTGCATCCCCAGTGGTGCCAGTGCATTCCCTGGACTCATTGCACTGCATCCCCAGTGGTGCCAGTGCACTCTCTGGAGTACTGCACTGCATCCCCAGTGGTGCCTGTGCAGTCTCTGCACTCACTGCACTGCATCCCCAGTGGTGCCAGTGCACTCTCTGGACTCACTGCAGTGCATCCCCAGTGGTGCCAGTGCACTCTCTGGACTCACTGCAGTGCAGCCCCTGAGGTGCCAGTGCAATCTCTGGACTCACTGCTGTGCAGCTCCAGTGGTGCCAGTGCACTCTCTCGACTCACTGCACTGCATCCCCAGTGGTGGCAGTGCACTGTCTGGACTCACTGCAGTGCATCCCCAGTGGTGCCAGTGCCCTCTCTGCAGTCACTGCAGTGTATCCCCCGTGGTGCCAGTGCACTCTCTGGACTCACTGAACTGCATCCCCAGTGGTGCCAGGGCACTCTCTGGACTCACAGCACTGCATCCCTAGTGGTGCCAGTGCACTCTTTCGAGTCACTGCACTGCATCCGCAGTGGTGCCAGTGCACTCTCTCCACTCACTGCACTGCATACCCAGTGGTGCCAGTCCGCTCTCTGGAGTACTGCACTGCATCCCCAGTGGTGCCAGGGTAGTCTCTGGACTCTCTACACTGCATCTCCAGTGGTGCTAGTGCAATCTCAGGACTCACTGCAGTGCAGCTCCAGTTGGTGCCAGTGCAGTCTCTGGACTCACTGCAGTGCATCCCCAGTGGTGCCAGTGCACTCTCTGGACTCACTGCAGTGCAGCCCCTGAGGAGCCAGTGCAGTCTCTGGACTCACTGCAGTGCATCCCCAGTGGTGCCAGTGCACTCTCTGCACTCAATGCAGTGCATCCCCAGTGGTGCCAGTGCACTCTCTGGACTCACTGCACTGCATCCCCAGTGGTGCCAGTGCACTCTCTGGACTCACTGCACTGCATCCCCAGCGGTGCCAGTGCACTCTCTGGACTCACCGAGGTGCATCCCCAGTGGTGCCAGTGCACTCTCTGGACTCAATGCAGTGCATCCCCAGTGGTGCCAGTGCACTCTCTGGACTCACTGCACTGCATCCCCAGTGGTGCCAGTGCACTCTCTGGACTCACTGCAGTGCATCCCTAGTGGTGCCAGTGCACTCTCTGGACTCACTGCACTGCATCCCCACTGGTGCCAGTGCACTCTCTGGACTCACTGCACTGCATCCCCAAGGTGCCATTGCACTCTATGGAGTCAACTGCACTACATCCCCAGTGGTGCCAGTGCACTCTCTGGACTCACTGCAGTGCATCCCCATTGGTGCCAATGCACTCTCTGGACTCACTGCACTGCATCCCCAGTGGTACCAGCGCACTCTCAGGACTCACTGCACTGCAACCTCAGTGGTGCCAGTGCACTCTCTGGACTCACTGCACTGCATCCCAGGTGGTGCCAGTGCAGTCTCTGGACTCACTGCAGTGCATACCCAGTGGTGCCCGTGCACTCTCTGGAGGCACTGCAGTGCATCCGCAGTGGTGCCAGTGCACTCTGTGGACTCACTGTACTGTATCCACAGTGGTGTCAGTGCACTCTCTGGACTAACTGCACTGCATCCCCAGTGGTGCCAGTGCAATCTTTCGAGTCACTGCACTGCATCCCCAGTGGTGCCAGTGCACTCTCTGGACCCACTGCACTGCATCCCCAGTGGTGCCAGTGCACTCTCTAGACTCACTGCACTGCATCCGCAATGGTGCCAGTGCACTCTTTCGAGTCACTGCACTGCATCCCCAGTGGTGCCAGTGCACTCTCTGGACTCAAAGAAGTGCATCCCCAGTGGTGCCACTGCACTCTCTGGACTCATTGCAGTGCAGCCCCTGAGGTGCCAGTGCAATCTCTGGACTCACTGCTGTGCAGCTCCAGTGGTGCCAGTGCACTCTCTCGACTCACTGCACTGCATCCCCAGTGGTGCCAGTGCACTCTCTGGACTCACTGCAGTGCATCCCCAGTGGTGCCAGTGCCCTCTCTGGAGTCACTGCAGTGTATCCCCCGTGGTGCCAGTGCACTCTCTGGACTCACTGAACTGCAACCCCAGTGGTGCCAGGGCACTCTCTGGACTCACAGCACTGCATCCCTAGTGGTGCCAGTGCACTCTTTCGAGTCACTGCACTGCATCCGCAGTGGTGCCAGTGCACTCTCTCCACTCACTGCACTGCATCCCCAGTGGTGCCAGTCTGCTCTCTGGAGTACTGCACTGCATCCCCAGTGGTGCCAGTGCCCTCTCTGGACTCACTGCAGTGCATACCCAGTGGTGCCAGTGCTGTCTCTGGACTCACTGCAGTTAATACCCAGTGGTGCCCGTGCACTCTCTGGAGGCACTGCAGTGCATCCGCAGTTGTGCCAGTGCACTCTGTGGACTCAGTGCACTGCATCCCCAGTGCTGACAGTGCACTCTCTGGACTCACTGCACTGCATCCCCAGTGGTGCCAGTGCACTCTCTGGCCTCACAGCACTGCATCCCTAGTGGTTCCAGTGCACTCTCTGGACTCACTGCACTGCTTCCCCAAGGTGCCAGTGCGCTCTCTGGACTCACTGCAGTGCATCCCCAGTGGTGCCAGAGGACTCTCTGGAGTCACTGCAGTGCATCCCCTGTTGAGCCAGTGCACTCTCTGCACTCAGTGCACTGCATCCCCTGTGGTGCCAGTGCACTCTCTGGACTCACTGTACTGCATCCGCAGTGGTGCCAGTGCACTCTCTGGACTCACTGCACTGCATCACCAGTGGTGGCAGTGCACTCTCTGGACTCACTGCAGTGCATCCCCAGTGTGCCAGTGCACTCTCTGGACTCACTGCAGTGCATCCCCAGTGGTGCCAGTGCAGTCTCTGTAGTCACTGCGCTGCATCCCAAGTGGTGCCAGTGCACTCTCTGTAGTCACTGCGTTGCATCCTCAGTGGTGCCAGTGTACTCTCTGGACTCACTGCACTGCATCCCCAGTGGTGCCAGTGCACGCTCTGGACTCACTGCACTGCATCCCGAGTGGTGCCAGTGCACTCTCTGGAGGCACTGCAGTGCATCCCCAGTGTTGCCAGTGCACTCTCCGGACTCACTGCACTGCATCCCCATTGGTGCCAGTGCACTCTTTCGAGTCATTGCACTGCATCCCGTGTGGTTGCAGTGCACTCTCTGGACTCACTGCACTGCATCCCCAGTGGTGCCAGTGCATTCCCTGGACTCATTGCACTGCATCCCCAGTGGTGCCAGTGCACTCTCTGGAGTACTGCACTGCATCCCCAGTGGTGCCTGTGCAGTCTCTGCACTCACTGCACTGCATCCCCAGTGGTGCCAGTGCACTCTCTGGACTCACTGCAGTGCATCCCCAGTGGTGCCAGTGCACTCTCTGGACTCACTGCAGTGCAGCCCCTGAGGTGCCAGTGCAATCTCTGGACTCACTGCTGTGCAGCTCCAGTGGTGCCAGTGCACTCTCTCGACTCACTGCACTGCATCCCCAGTGGTGGCAGTGCACTGTCTGGACTCACTGCAGTGCATCCCCAGTGGTGCCAGTGCCCTCTCTGCAGTCACTGCAGTGTATCCCCCGTGGTGCCAGTGCACTCTCTGGACTCACTGAACTGCATCCCCAGTGGTGCCAGGGCACTCTCTGGACTCACAGCACTGCATCCCTAGTGGTGCCAGTGCACTCTATCGAGTCACTGCACTGCATCCGCAGTGGTGCCAGTGCACTCTCTCCACTCACTGCACTGCATACCCAGTGGTGCCAGTCCGCTCTCTGGAGTACTGCACTGCATCCCCAGTGGTGCCAGGGTAGTCTCTGGACTCTCTACACTGCATCTCCAGTGGTGCTAGTGCAATCTCAGGACTCACTGCAGTGCAGCTCCAGTTGGTGCCAGTGCAGTCTCTGGACTCACTGCAGTGCATCCCCAGTGGTGCCAGTGCACTCTCTGGACTCACTGCAGTGCAGCCCCTGAGGAGCCAGTGCAGTCTCTGGACTCACTGCAGTGCATCCCCAGTGGTGCCAGTGCACTCTCTGCACTCAATGCAGTGCATCCCCAGTGGTGCCAGTGCACTCTCTGGACTCACTGCACTGCATCCCCAGTGGTGCCAGTGCACTCTCTGGACTCACTGCACTGCATCCCCAGCGGTGCCAGTGCACTCTCTGGACTCACCGAGGTGCATCCCCAGTGGTGCCAGTGCACTCTCTGGACTCAATGCAGTGCATCCCCAGTGGTGCCAGTGCACTCTCTGGACTCACTGCACTGCATCCCCAGTGGTGCCAGTGCACTCTCTGGACTCACTGCAGTGCATCCCTAGTGGTGCCAGTGCACTCTCTGGACTCACTGCACTGCATCCCCACTGGTGCCAGTGCACTCTCTGGACTCACTGCACTGCATCCCCAAGGTGCCATTGCACTCTATGGAGTCAACTGCACTACATCCCCAGTGGTGCCAGTGCACTCTCTGGACTCACTGCAGTGCATCCCCATTGGTGCCAATGCACTCTCTGGACTCACTGCACTGCATCCCCAGTGGTACCAGCGCACTCTCAGGACTCACTGCACTGCAACCTCAGTGGTGCCAGTGCACTCTCTGGACTCACTGCACTGCATCCCAGGTGGTGCCAGTGCAGTCTCTGGACTCACTGCAGTGCATACCCAGTGGTGCCCGTGCACTCTCTGGAGGCACTGCAGTGCATCCGCAGTGGTGCCAGTGCACTCTGTGGACTCACTGTACTGTATCCACAGTGGTGTCAGTGCACTCTCTGGACTAACTGCACTGCATCCCCAGTGGTGCCAGTGCAATCTTTCGAGTCACTGCACTGCATCCCCAGTGGTGCCAGTGCACTCTCTGGACTCACTGCACTGCATCCCCAGTGGTGCCAGTGCACTCTCTAGACTCACTGCACTGCATCCGCAATGGTGCCAGTGCACTCTTTCGAGTCACTGCACTGCATCCCCAGTGGTGCCAGTGCACTCTCTGGACTCAAAGAAGTGCATCCCCAGTGGTGCCACTGCACTCTCTGGACTCATTGCAGTGCAGCCCCTGAGGTGCCAGTGCAATCTCTGGACTCACTGCTGTGCAGCTCCAGTGGTGCCAGTGCACTCTCTCGACTCACTGCACTGCATCCCCAGTGGTGCCAGTGCACTCTCTGGACTCACTGCAGTGCATCCCCAGTGGTGCCAGTGCCCTCTCTGGAGTCACTGCAGTGTATCCCCAGTGGTGCCAGTGCACTCTCTGGACTCACTGAACTGCAACCCCAGTGGTGCCAGGGCACTCTCTGGACTCACAGCACTGCATCCCTAGTGGTGCCAGTGCACTCTTTCGAGTCACTGCACTGCATCCGCAGTGGTGCCAGTGCACTCTCTCCACTCACTGCACTGCATCCCCAGTGGTGCCAGTCTGCTCTCTGGAGTACTGCACTGCATCCCCAGTGGTGCCAGTGCCCTCTCTGGACTCACTGCAGTGCATAACCAGTGGTGCCCGTGCACTCTCTGGAGGCACTGCAGTGCATCCGCAGTGGTGCCAGTGCACTCTGTGGACTCACTGTACTGTATCCACACTGGTGTCAGTGCACTCTCTGGACTCACTGCACTGCATCACCAGTGGTGCCAGTGCACTCTCTGGACTCACTGCACTGCATCCCCAGTGGTGCCAGTGCACTCTCTGTACTCACTGCAGTGCATCCGCTGTGGTGCCAGTGCACTCTGTGGACTCACTGTACTGCATCCACAGTGGTGTCAGTGCACTCTCTGGACTCACTGCACTGCATCCGCAGTGGAGCCAGTGCAATCTTTCGAGTCACTGCACTGCATCCCCAGTGGTGCCAATGCACTCTCTGGACTCACTGCACTGCATCCCCAGTGGTGCCAGTGCACTCTCTGGAGTACTGCACTGCATCCCCAGTGGTGCCAGTGCACTCTCTGGACTCACTGCACTGCATCCGCAATGGTGCCAGTGCACTCTTTCGAGTCACTGCACTGCATCCGCAGTGGTGCCAGTGCACTCTCTCCACTCACTGCACTGCATCCCCAGTGGTGCCAGTCCGCTCTCTGGAGTACTGCACTGCATCCCCAGTGGTGCCAGTGCACTCTCTGGACTCACTCAGTGCATCCCCAGTGGTGCCAGGGCACTCTCTGGACTCACTGCAGTGCATCTCCAGTGGTGCCAGGGTAGTCTCTGGAGTCTATACACTGCATCTCCAGTGGTGCTAGTGCAATCTCTGGACTCACTGCAGTGCAGCTCCAGTTGGTGCCAGTGCACTCTCTCCACTCACTGCACTGCATCCCCAGTGGTGCCAGTGCACTCTTTGGATTCACTGCAGTGTATCCCCAGTGGTTCCTGTGCACTCTCTGGACTCACTGCACTGCAGTCACTGAGGTGCCAGTGCAGTCTCTGGACTCACTGCAGTGCTTCCCCAGTGGTGCCAGTGCACTCTCTGGACTCAATGCAGTGCATCCCCAGTGGGGCCAGTGCACTCTCTGGAGTCACTGCACTTCATCCCCAGTGGAGCCAGTGCACTCTCTGCACTCACTGCACTGCATCCCCAGTGGTGCCAGTGCACTCTCTGGACTCACTGCAGTGCAGCCCCTAGGTGCCAGTGCAGTCTCTGGACTCACTGCAGTGCTTCCCCAGTGGTGCCAGTGCACTCTCTGGACTCACTGCACTGCATCACCAGTGGTGCCAGTGCACTCTCTGGACTCACTGCACTGCATCCCCAGTGGTGCCAGTGCACTCTCTGTACTCACTGCAGTGCATCCGCTGTGGTGCCAGTGCACTCTGTGGACTCACTGTACTGCATCCACAGTGGTGTCAGTGCACTCTCTGGACTCACTGCACTGCATCCGCAGTGGAGCCAGTGCAATCTTTCGAGTCACTGCACTGCATCCCCAGTGGTGCCAATGCACTCTCTGGACTCACTGCACTGCATCCCCAGTGGTGCCAGTGCACTCTCTGGAGTACTGCACTGCATCCCCAGTGGTGCCAGTGCACTCTCTGGACTCACTGCACTGCATCCGCAATGGTGCCAGTGCACTCTTTCGAGTCACTGCACTGCATCCGCAGTGGTGCCAGTGCACTCTCTCCACTCACTGCACTGCATCCCCAGTGGTGCCAGTCCGCTCTCTGGAGTACTGCACTGCATCCCCAGTGGTGCCAGTGCACTCTCTGGACTCACTCAGTGCATCCCCAGTGGTGCCAGGGCACTCTCTGGACTCACTGCAGTGCATCTCCAGTGGTGCCAGGGTAGTCTCTGGAGTCTATACACTGCATCTCCAGTGGTGCTAGTGCAATCTCTGGACTCACTACAGTGCAGCTCCAGTTGGTGCCAGTGCACTCTCTCCACTCACTGCACTGCATCCCCAGTGGTGCCAGTGCACTCTTTGGATTCACTGCAGTGTATCCCCAGTGGTTCCTGTGCACTCTCTGGACTCACTGCACTGCAGTCACTGAGGTGCCAGTGCAGTCTCTGGACTCACTGCAGTGCTTCCCCAGTGGTGCCAGTGCACTCTCTGGACTCAATGCAGTGCATCCCCAGTGGGGCCAGTGCACTCTCTGGAGTCACTGCACTTCATCCCCAGTGGAGCCAGTGCACTCTCTGCACTCACTGCACTGCATCCCCAGTGGTGCCAGTGCACTCTCTGGACTCACTGCAGTGCAGCCCCTAGGTGCCAGTGCAGTCTCTGGACTCACTGCAGTGCTTCCCCAGTGGTGCCAGTGCACTCTCTGGACTCAATGCAGTGCATCCCCAGTGGTGCCAGTGCACTCTCTGGGGTCACTGCACTGCATCCCCAGTGGAGCCAGTGCACTCTCTGCACTCACTGCACTGCATCCCCAGTGGAGCCAGTGCACTCTCTGCACTCACTGCACTGCATCCCCAGCGGTGCCAGTGCACTCTCTGGACTCACCGAGGTGAATCCCCAGTGGTGCCAGTGCACTCTCTGGACTCACTGCAGTGCATCCCCAATGGTGCCTGTGCACTCTCTGGACTCACTGAAGTGCATCCCCGAGTGGTGCCAGTGCACTCTCTGGAGTCACCAGGGTGCATCATCAGTGGTGCCAGTGCACTCTCAGGACTCACTGCAGTGCATCCCCATTGGTGACAGTGCACTCTCTGGACTCACTGCACTGCATCCCCAGTGGTGCCAGTGCACTCTCTGGACTCACTGCAGTGAATCCCCGGTGGTGCCAGTGCACTCTCTGGACTCACTGCAGTGCATCACCAGTGTTGCCAGTGCACTCTGTTTACTCACTGCAGTGCATCACCAGTGCTGCCAGTGCACTCTCTGGACTTACTGCACTAAAACCCCAGTGGTGCCAGTGCACTCTCTGGAGTCACTGTAGTGCATCTCCTGTGGTGCCAGTGCACTCTCTGGACTCACTGCAGTGCAGACCCAGTGGTGCCAGTGCACTCTCTGGAGTCACTGCACTGCATCCCCAGTGTTGCCAGTGCACTCTCTGGACTCACTGCACTGCATCCCCAGTGGTGCCAGTGCACTCTCTGGACTCACTGCACTGCATCCCCAGTGGTGCCAACGCACTCTCTGGACTCACTGCTCTGCATCCCCAGTGGAGCCAGTGCACTCTCTGGACTCACTGTAGTGCATCCCACGGGTGCCAGTGCACTCTCTGGAGTCACTGCACTGCATCCCCAGTGGAGCCACTGCACTCTCTGGACTCACCGGGCTGCATCCCCAGTGGTGCCAGTGCACTCTATGGACTCACTGCAGTGCATCCCCAGTGGTGCCAGTGCACTCTCTGGACTCACTGCACTGCATCCCCAGTGGTGACAGTGCGCTCCCTGGAGACACTTCAGTGCATATCCTCTGGTGCCAGTGCACTCTCTGGACTCACTGCAGTGCATCCCCAGTGGTGCCAGGGTACTCTCTGCAGTCACTGCAGTGCATCCCCAACGGTGCCAGTGCACTCTCTGGACTCACTGCAGTGCATCCCCAGTGGTGCCAGTGTACTCTCTGGACTCACTGCACTGCATCCCCAGTGGTGCCAGTGCACTCTCTGGACTCACTGCAGTGCATCCCCAAGGTGCCAGTGCACTCTCTGGACTCACTGCAGTGCATCCCATGTGGTGTCAGTGCACTCTCTGGACTCACTGCACTGCATCCCCAGTGGTGCAAGGGCACTCTCTGGACTCACAGCACTGCATCCCCAACGGTGCCACTGCACTCTCTGGACTCACTGCAGTGCATCCCCAGTGGTGCCAGTGGACTCTCTGGACTCACTGCAGTGCCTCCCCAGTGGTGCCAGTGTACTCTCTGGACTCACTGCACTGCATCCCCATTGTTGACAGTGCACTCTCTGGACTCACTGCACTGCATCCCCAATGGTGCCACTGCACTCTCTGGACTCACTGCAGTGCATCCCATGTGGTGTCAGTGCACTCTCTGGACTCACTGCACTGCATCCCCAGTGGTGCAAGGGCACTCTCTGGACTCACTGCACTATAACCCCAGTGGTGCCAGTGCACTCTCTGGACTCACAGCACTGCATCCCCAATGGTGCCACTGCACTCTCTGGACTCACTGCAGTGCATCCCCAGTGGTGCCAGTGGACTCTCTGGACTCACTGCAGTGCATCCCCTGTTGAGCCATTGCACACTCTGGACTCACTGCAATGCAGCCACTGAGGTGCTAGTGCACTCTCTGGATTCACTGCACTGCATCCCCAGTGGTGCCAGTGCACTCTCTGGACTCACTGCAGTGAATCCCCGGTGGTGCCAGTGCACTCTCTGGACTCACTGAACTGCATCCCCAGTGTTGCCACTGCACTCTCTGGACTCACTGCAGTGCATCCCCAGTGGTGCCAGTGCACTCTCTGGACTCACTGCAGTGCATCTCCATTGGTGCCAGTGCACTCTCTGGACCCTCTGCATTGCATCCCCACTGGTGCCAGTGCCCTCTCTGGACTCACTGCACTGCATCCCCAGTGGTGCCAGTGCACTCTCTGAACCCACTGCAGTGCATATCCAGTGGTGCCAGTGCACTCTCTGGACCCACTGCAGTGCATCCCCAGTGGTGCCAGTGCACTCTGTGGACTCACTCCACTGCATCCCCAGTGGTGACAGTGCACTCTCTGGACTCACTGCGCTGCATCCCCAGTGGTGCCTGTGCACAATCTGGAGTCACTGCAGTGTATCCCCAGTGGTGCCAGTGCACTCTGTGGACTCACTGCATTGCATCCCAGTGGTGCCAGTGCACTCTCTGGACTCACTGCACTGCATCCCCAATGGTGCCAGTGCACTCTCTGGACTCACTGCACTGCATCCCCAGTGGTGCCAGTGCACTCTCTGGAATCATTGCACTGCATCCCCAGTGTGCCTGTGCACTCTCCGGACTCCCTGCACTGCATCCCCAGTGGTGCCAGTGCACTCTCTGGACTCACTGCACTGCATCCCCAGTGGTGCCAGTGCGCTCTCTGGACTCACTGCAGTGCATCCCCAGTGGTGCCAGTGCACTCTCTGGACTCACCAGCGTGCATCATCAGTGGTGCCAGTGCACTCTCTGGATTCACTGCAGTGCATCCCTATTGGTGACAGTGCACTCTCTGGACTCACTGCAGTGAATCCCCGGTGGTGCCAGTGCACTCTCTGGACTCACTGCACTGCATCCCCAGTGGTGACAGTGCACTCTGTGGACTCACTGTACAGCATCCCCAGTGGTGCCAGTGCACTCTCTGGACTCACTGCAGTGCATCACCAGTGTTGCCAGTGCACTCTGTTTACTCACTGCAGTGCCTCACCAGTGGTGCCAGTGCACTCTCTGGACTTACTGCACTAAAACCCCAGTGGTGCCAGTGCACTCTCTGGAGTTACTGCAGTGCATCTCCTGTGGTGCCAGTGCACTCTCTGGACTCACTGCAGTGCAGACCCAGTGGTGCCAGTGCACTCTCTGGAGTCACTGCACTGCATCCCCAGTGTTGCCAGTGCACTCTCTGGACTCACTGCACTCCATCCCCAGTGGTGCCAGTGCACTCTCTGGACTCACTGCACTGCATCCCCAGTGGTGCCAGTGCACTCTCTGGACTCACTGCTCTGCATCCCCAGTGGAGCCAGTGCACTCTCTGGACTCACTGTAGTGCATCCCACTGGTGCCAGTGCACTCTCTGGAGTCACTGCACTGCATCCCCAGTGGAGCCACTGCACTCTCTGGACTCACCGGGCTGCATCCCCAGTGGTGCCAGTGCACTCTATGGACTCACTGCAGTGCATCCCCAGTGGTGCCAGTGCACTCTCTGGACTCACTGCACTGCATCCCCAGTGGTGACAGTGCGCTCTCTGGAGACACTGCAGTGCATCTCCTCTGGTGCCAGTGCACTCTCTGGACTCACTGCAGTGCATCCCCAGTGGTGCCAGGGTACTCTCTGCAGTCACTGCAGTGCATCCCCAACGGTGCCAGTGCACTCTCTGGACTCACTGCAGTGCATCCCCAGTGGTGCCAGTGTACTCTCTGGACTCACTGCACTGCATCCCCAGTGGTGCCAGTGCACTCTCTGGACTCACTGCAGTGCATCCCCAAGGTGCCAGTGCACTCTCTGGACTCACTGCAGTGCATCCCATGTGGTGTCAGTGCACTCTCTGGACTCACTGCACTGCATCCCCAGTGGTGCAAGGGCACTCTCTGGACTCACAGCACTGCATCCCCAATGGTGCCACTGCACTCTCTGGACTCACTGCAGTGCATCCCCAGTGGTGCCAGTGGACTCTCTGGACTCACTGCAGTGCATCCCCAGTGGTGCCAGTGTACTCTCTGGACTCACTGCACTGCATCCCCATTGTTGACAGTGCACTCTCTGGACTCACTGCACTGCATCCCCAATGGTGCCACTGCACTCTCTGGACTCACTGCAGTGCATCCCATGTGGTGTCAGTGCACTCTCTGGACTCACTGCACTGCATCCCCAGTGGTGCAAGGGCACTCTCTGGACTCACTGCACTATAACCCCAGTGGTGCCAGTGCACTCTCTGGACTCACAGCACTGCATCCCCAATGGTGCCACTGCACTCTCTGGACTCACTGCAGTGCATCCCCAGTGGTGCCAGTGCACTCTCTGGACTCACTGCAGTGCATCCCCTGTTGAGCCATTGCACACTCTGGACTCACTGCAATGCAGCCACTGAGGTGCTAGTGCACTCTCTGGATTCACTGCACTGCATCCCCAGTGGTGCCAGTGCACTCTCTGGACTCACTGCAGTGAATCCCCGGTGGTGCCAGTGCACTCTCTGGACTCACTGAACTGCATCCCCAGTGTTGCCACTGCACTCTCTGGACTCACTGCAGTGCATCCCCAGTGGTGCCAGTGCACTCTCTGGACTCACTGCAGTGCATCTCCATTGGTGCCAGTGCACTCTCTGGACCCTCTGCATTGCATCCCCACTGGTGCCAGTGCCCTCTCTGGACTCACTGCACTGCATCCCCAGTGGTGCCAGTGCACTCTCTGAACCCACTGCAGTGCATATCCAGTGGTGCCAGTGCACTCTCTGGACCCACTGCAGTGCATCCCCAGTGGTGCCAGTGCACTCTGTGGACTCACTGCACTGCATCCCCAGTGGTGACAGTGCACTCTCTGGACTCACTGCGCTGCATCCCCAGTGGTGCCTGTGCACAATCTGGAGTCACTGCAGTGTATCCCCAGTGGTGCCAGTGCACTCTGTGGACTCACTGCATTGCATCCCAGTGGTGCCAGTGCACTCTCTGGACTCACTGCACTGCATCCGCAATGGTGCCAGTGCACTCTTTCGAGTCACTGCACTGCATCCGCAGTGGTGCCAGTGCACTCTCTCCACTCACTGCACTGCATCCCCAGTGGTACCAGTCCGCTCTCTGGAGTACTGCACTGCATCCCCAGTGGTGCCAGTGCACTCTCTGGACTCACTCAGTGCATCCCCAGTGGTGCCAGGTCACTCTCTGGACTCACTGCAGTGCATCCCCAGTGGTGCCAGGGTAGTCTCTGGACTCTATACACTGCATCTCCAGTGGTGCTAGTGCAATCTCTGGACTCACTGCAGTGCAGCTCCAGTTGGTGCCAGTGCACTCTCTGGACTCACTGCACTGCATCCCCAGTGGTGCCAGTGCACTCTTTGGATTCACTGCAGTGTATCCCCAGTGGTTCCTGTGCACTCTCTGGACTTACTGCAGTGCAGTCGCTGAGGTGCCAGTGCAGTCTCTGGACTCACTGCAGTGCTTCCCCAGTGGTGCCAGTGCACTCTCTGGACTCACTGCAGTGCAGCCCCTGAGGTGCCAGTGCACTCTCTGCACTCACTGCACTGCATCCCCAGTGGAGCCAATACACTCTCTGCACTCACTGCACTGCATCCCCAGCGGTGCCAGTGCACTCTCTGGACTCACCGAGGTGAATCCCCAGTGGTGCCAGTTCACTCTCTGGACTCACTGCAGTGCATCCCCAATGGTGCCTGTGCACTCTCTGGACTCACTGAAGTGCATCCCCGAGTGGTGCCAGTGCACTCTCTGGAGTCACCAGGGTACATCATCAGTGGTGCCAGTGCACTCTCAGGACTCACTGCAGTGCATCCCCATTGGTGACAGTGCACTCTCTGGACTCACTGCACTGCATCCCCAGTGGTGCCAGTGCACTCTCTGGACTCACTGCAGTGAATCCCCGGTGGTGCCAGTGCACTCTCTGGACTCACTGCAGTGCATCACCAGTGTTGCCAGTGCACTCTGTTTACTCACTGCAGTGCATCACCAGTGGTGCCAGTGCACTCTCTGGACTTACTGCACTAAAACCCCAGTGGTGCCAGTGCACTCTCTGGAGTCACTGCAGTGCATCCCCAGTGGTGCCAGTGCACTCTCTGGACTCACTGCAGTGCAGACCCAGTGGTGCCAGTGCACTCTCTGGAGTCACTGCACTGCATCCCCAGTGTTGCCAGTGCACTCTCTGGAGTCACTGCACTCCATCCCCAGTGGTGCCAGTGCACTCTCTGGACTCACTGCACTGCATCCCCAGTGGTGCCAATGCACTCTCTGGACTCACTGCTCTGCATCCCCAGTGGAGCCAGTGCACTCTCTGGACTCACTGTAGTGCATCCCACTGGTGCCAGTGCACTCTCTGGAGTCACTGCACTGCATCCCCAGTGGAGCCACTGCACTCTCTGGACTCACCGGGCTGCATCCCCAGTGGTGCCAGTGCACTCTATGGACTCACTGCAGTGCATCCCCAGTGGTGCCAGTGCACTCTCTGGACTCACTGCAGTGCATCCCCAGTGGTGACAGTGCGCTCTCTGGAGACACTGCAGTGCATCTCCTCTGGCGCCAGTGCACTCTCTGGACTCACTGCACTGCATCCCCAGTGGTGCCAGGGTACTCTCTGCAGTCACTGCAGTGCATCCCCAACGGTGCCAGTGCACTCTGTGGACTCACTGCAGTGCATCCCCAGTGGTGCCAGTGTACTCTCTGGACTCACTGCACTGCATCCCCAGTGGTGCCAGTGCACTCTCTGGACTCACTGCAGTGCATCCCCAAGGTGCCAGTGCACTCTCTGGACTCACTGCAGTGCATCCCATGTGGTGTCAGTGCACTCTCTGGACTCACTGCACTGCATCCCCAGTGGTGCAAGGGCACTCTCTGGACTCACTGCACTAAAACCCCAGTGGTGCCAGTGCACTCTCTGGACTCACAGCACTGCATCCCCAATGGTGCCACTGCACTCTCTGGACTCACTGCAGTGCATCCCCAGTGGTGCCAGTGGACTCTCTGGACTCACTGCAGTGCATCCCCAGTGGTGCCAGTGTACTCTCTGGACTCACTGCACTGCATCCCCATTGTTGACAGTGCACTCTCTGGACTCACTGCACTGCATCCCCAATGGTGCCACTGCACTCTCTGGACTCACTGCAGTGCATCCCCAGTGGTGCCAGTGGACTCTCTGGACTCACTGCAGTGCATCCCCTGTTGAGCCATTGCACACTCTGGACTCACTGCAATGCAGCCACTGAGGTGCTAGTGCACTCTCTGGATTCACTGCACTGCATCCCCAGTGGTGCCAGTGCACTCTCTGGACTCACGGCAGTGAATCCCCGGTGGTGCCAGTGCACTCTCTGGACTCACTGAACTGCATCCCCAGTGTTGCCACTGCACTCTCTGGACTCACTGCAGTGCATCCCCAGTGGTGCCAGTGCACTCTCTGGACTCACTGCAGTGCATCTCCATTGGTGCCAGTGCACTCTCTGGACCCTCTGCATTGCATCCCCACTGGTGCCAGTGCCCTCTCTGGACTCACTGCACTGCATCCCCAGTGGTGCCAGTGCACTCTCTGAACCCACTGCAGTGCATATCCAGTGGTGCCAGTGCACTCTCTGGACCCACTGCAGTGCATCCCCAGTGGTGCCAGTGCACTCTGTGGACTCACTGCACTGCATCCCCAGTGGTGACAGTGCACTCTCTGGACTCACTGCACTGCATCCCCAGTGGTGCCTGTGCACAATCTGGAGTCACTGCAGTGTATCCCCAGTGGTGCCAGTGCACTCTGTGGACTCACTGCATTGCATCCCAGTGGTGCCAGTGCACTCTCTGGACTCACTGCACTGCATCCCCAATGGTGCCAGTGCACTCTCTGGACTCACTGCACTGCATCCCCAGTGGTGCCAGTGCACTCTCTGGAATCATTGCAGTGCATCCCCAGTGTGCCTGTGCACTCTCCGGACTCCCTGCACTGCATCCCCAGTGGTGCCAGTGCACTCTCTGGACTCACTGCACTGCATCCCCAGTGGTGCCAATGCACTCTCTGGACTCACTGCTCTGCATCCCCAGTGGAGCTAGTGCACTCTCTGGACTCACTGTAGTGCATCCCACTGGTGCCAGTGCACTCTCTGGAGTCACTGCACTGCATCCCCAGTGGAGCCACTGCACTCTCTGGACTCACCGGGCTGCATCCCCAGTGGTGCCAGTGCACTCTATGGACTCACTGCAGTGCATCCCCAGTGGTGCCAGTGCACTCTCTGGACTCACTGCAGTGCATCCCCAGTGGTGACAGTGCGCTCTCTGGAGACACTGCAGTGCATCTCCTCTGGTGCCAGTGCACTCTCTGGACTCACTGCAGTGCATCCCCAGTGGTGCCAGGGTACTCTCTGCAGTCACTGCAGTGCATCCCCAACGGTGCCAGTGCACTTCTGGACTCACTGCAGTGCATCCCCAGTGGTGCCAGTGTACTCTCTGGACTCACTGCACTGCATCCCCAGTGGTGCCAGTGCACTCTCTGGACTCACTGCAGTGCATCCCCAAGGTGCCAGTGCACTCTCTGGACTCACTGCAGTGCATCCCATGTGGTGTCAGTGCACTCTCTGGACTCACTGCACTGCATCCCCAGTGGTGCAAGGGCACTCTCTGGACTCACTGCACTAAAACCCCAGTGGTGCCAGTGCACTCTCTGGACTCACAGCACTGCATCCCCAATGGTGCCACTGCACTCTCTGGACTCACTGCAGTGCATCCCCAGTGGTGCCAGTGGACTCTCTGGACTCACTGCAGTGCATCCCCAGTGGTGCCAGTGTACTCTCTGGACTCACTGCACTGCATCCCCATTGTTGACAGTGCACTCTCTGGACTCACTGCACTGCATCCCCAATGGTGCCACTGCACTCTCTGGACTCACTGCAGTGCATCCCCAGTGGTGCCAGTGGACTCTCTGGACTCACTGCAGTGCATCCCCTGTTGAGCCATTGCACACTCTGGACTCACTGCAATGCAGCCACTGAGGTGCTAGTGCACTCTCTGGATTCACTGCACTGCATCCCCAGTGGTGCCAGTGCACTCTCTGGACTCACTGCAGTGAATCCCCGGTGGTGCCAGTGCACTCTCTGGACTCACTGAACTGCATCCCCAGTGTTGCCACTGCACTCTCTGGACTCACTGCAGTGCATCCCCAGTGGTGCCAGTGCACTCTCTGGACTCACTGCAGTGCATCTCCATTGGTGCCAGTGCACTCTCTGGACCCTCTGCATTGCATCCCCACTGGTGCCAGTGCCCTCTCTGGACTCACTGCAGTGCAGCCCCTGAGGAGCCAGTGCAGTCTCTGGACTCACTGCAGTGCATCCCCAGTGGTGCCAGTGCACTCTCTGCACTCAATGCAGTGCATCCCCAGTGGTGCCAGTGCACTCTCTGGACTCACTGCACTGCATCCCCAGTGGTGCCAGTGCACTCTCTGGACTCACTGCACTGCATCCCCAGCGGTGCCAGTGCACTCTCTGGACTCACCGAGGTGCATCCCCAGTGGTGCCAGTGCACTCTCTGGACTCAATGCAGTGCATCCCCAGTGGTGCCAGTGCACTCTCTGGACTCACTGCACTGCATCCCCAGTGGTGCCAGTGCACTCTCTGGACTCACTGCAGTGCATCCCTAGTGGTGCCAGTGCACTCTCTGGACTCACTGCACTGCATCCCCACTGGTGCCAGTGCACTCTCTGGACTCACTGCACTGCATCCCCAAGGTGCCATTGCACTCTATGGAGTCAACTGCACTACATCCCCAGTGGTGCCAGTGCACTCTCTGGACTCACTGCAGTGCATCCCCATTGGTGCCAATGCACTCTCTGGACTCACTGCACTGCATCCCCAGTGGTACCAGCGCACTCTCAGGACTCACTGCACTGCAACCTCAGTGGTGCCAGTGCACTCTCTGGACTCACTGCACTGCATCCCAGGTGGTGCCAGTGCAGTCTCTGGACTCACTGCAGTGCATACCCAGTGGTGCCCGTGCACTCTCTGGAGGCACTGCAGTGCATCCGCAGTGGTGCCAGTGCACTCTGTGGACTCACTGTACTGTATCCACAGTGGTGTCAGTGCACTCTCTGGACTAACTGCACTGCATCCCCAGTGGTGCCAGTGCAATCTTTCGAGTCACTGCACTGCATCCCCAGTGGTGCCAGTGCACTCTCTGGACTCACTGCACTGCATCCCCAGTGGTGCCAGTGCACTCTCTAGACTCACTGCACTGCATCCGCAATGGTGCCAGTGCACTCTTTCGAGTCACTGCACTGCATCCCCAGTGGTGCCAGTGCACTCTCTGGACTCAAAGAAGTGCATCCCCAGTGGTGCCACTGCACTCTCTGGACTCATTGCAGTGCAGCCCCTGAGGTGCCAGTGCAATCTCTGGACTCACTGCTGTGCAGCTCCAGTGGTGCCAGTGCACTCTCTCGACTCACTGCACTGCATCCCCAGTGGTGCCAGTGCACTCTCTGGACTCACTGCAGTGCATCCCCAGTGGTGCCAGTGCCCTCTCTGGAGTCACTGCAGTGTATCCCCAGTGGTGCCAGTGCACTCTCTGGACTCACTGAACTGCAACCCCAGTGGTGCCAGGGCACTCTCTGGACTCACAGCACTGCATCCCTAGTGGTGCCAGTGCACTCTTTCGAGTCACTGCACTGCATCCGCAGTGGTGCCAGTGCACTCTCTCCACTCACTGCACTGCATCCCCAGTGGTGCCAGTCTGCTCTCTGGAGTACTGCACTGCATCCCCAGTGGTGCCAGTGCCCTCTCTGGACTCACTGCAGTGCATACCCAGTGGTGCCCGTGCACTCTCTGGAGGCACTGCAGTGCATCCGCAGTGGTGCCAGTGCACTCTGTGGACTCACTGTACTGTATCCACACTGGTGTCAGTGCACTCTCTGGACTCACTGCACTGCATCACCAGTGGTGCCAGTGCACTCTCTGGACTCACTGCACTGCATCCCCAGTGGTGCCAGTGCACTCTCTGTACTCACTGCAGTGCATCCGCTGTGGTGCCAGTGCACTCTGTGGACTCACTGTACTGCATCCACAGTGGTGTCAGTGCACTCTCTGGACTCACTGCACTGCATCCGCAGTGGAGCCAGTGCAATCTTTCGAGTCACTGCACTGCATCCCCAGTGGTGCCAATGCACTCTCTGGACTCACTGCACTGCATCCCCAGTGGTGCCAGTGCACTCTCTGGAGTACTGCACTGCATCCCCAGTGGTGCCAGTGCACTCTCTGGACTCACTGCACTGCATCCGCAATGGTGCCAGTGCACTCTTTCGAGTCACTGCACTGCATCCGCAGTGGTGCCAGTGCACTCTCTCCACTCACTGCACTGCATCCCCAGTGGTGCCAGTCCGCTCTCTGGAGTACTGCACTGCATCCCCAGTGGTGCCAGTGCACTCTCTGGACTCACTCAGTGCATCCCCAGTGGTGCCAGGGCACTCTCTGGACTCACTGCAGTGCATCTCCAGTAGTGCCAGGGTAGTCTCTGGACTCTATACACTGCATCTCCAGTGGTGCTAGTGCAATCTCTGGACTCACTGCAGTGCAGCTCCAGTTGGTGCCAGTGCACTCTCTCCACTCACTGCACTGCATCCCCAGTGGTGCCAGTGCACTCTTTGGATTCACTGCAGTGTATCCCCAGTGGTTCCTGTGCACTCTCTGGACTCACTGCACTGCAGTCACTGAGGTGCCAGTGCAGTCTCTGGACTCACTGCAGTGCTTCCCCAGTGGTGCCAGTGCACTCTCTGGACTCAATGCAGTGCATCCCCAGTGGGGCCAGTGCACTCTCTGGAGTCACTGCACTTCATCCCCAGTGGAGCCAGTGCACTCTCTGCACTCACTGCACTGCATCCCCAGTGGTGCCAGTGCACTCTCTGGACTCACTGCAGTGCAGCCCCTAGGTGCCAGTGCAGTCTCTGGACTCACTGCAGTGCTTCCCCAGTGGTGCCAGTGCACTCTCTGGACTCAATGCAGTGCATCCCCAGTGGTGCCAGTGCACTCTCTGGGGTCACTGCACTGCATCCCCAGTGGAGCCAGTGCACTCTCTGCACTCACTGCACTGCATCCCCAGTGGAGCCAGTGCACTCTCTGCACTCACTGCACTGCATCCCCAGCGGTGCCAGTGCACTCTCTGGACTCACCGAGGTGAATCCCCAGTGGTGCCAGTGCACTCTCTGGACTCACTGCAGTGCATCCCCAATGGTGCCTGTGCACTCTCTGGACTCACTGAAGTGCATCCCCGAGTGGTGCCAGTGCACTCTCTGGAGTCACCAGGGTGCATCATCAGTGGTGCCAGTGCACTCTCAGGACTCACTGCAGTGCATCCCCATTGGTGACAGTGCACTCTCTGGACTCACTGCACTGCATCCCCAGTGGTGCCAGTGCACTCTCTGGACTCACTGCAGTGAATCCCCGGTGGTGCCAGTGCACTCTCTGGACTCACTGCAGTGCATCACCAGTGTTGCCAGTGCACTCTGTTTACTCACTGCAGTGCATCACCAGTGCTGCCAGTGCACTCTCTGGACTTACTGCACTAAAACCCCAGTGGTGCCAGTGCACTCTCTGGAGTCACTGTAGTGCATCTCCTGTGGTGCCAGTGCACTCTCTGGACTCACTGCAGTGCAGACCCAGTGGTGCCAGTGCACTCTCTGGAGTCACTGCACTGCATCCCCAGTGTTGCCAGTGCACTCTCTGGACTCACTGCACTCCATCCCCAGTGGTGCCAGTGCACTCTCTGGACTCACTGCACTGCATCCCCAGTGGTGCCAACGCACTCTCTGGACTCACTGCTCTGCATCCCCAGTGGAGCCAGTGCACTCTCTGGACTCACTGTAGTGCATCCCACTGGTGCCAGTGCACTCTCTGGAGTCACTGCACTGCATCCCCAGTGGAGCCACTGCACTCTCTGGACTCACCGGGCTGCATCCCCAGTGGTGCCAGTGCACTCTATGGACTCACTGCAGTGCATCCCCAGTGGTGCCAGTGCACTCTCTGGACTCACTGCACTGCATCCCCAGTGGTGACAGTGCGCTCCCTTGAGACACTTCAGTGCATCTCCTCTGGTGCCAGTGCACTCTCTGGACTCACTGCAGTGCATCCCCAGTGGTGCCAGGGTACTCTCTGCAGTCACTGCAGTGCATCCCCAACGGTGCCAGTGCACTCTCTGGACTCACTGCAGTGCATCCCCAGTGGTGCCAGTGTACTCTCTGGACTCACTGCACTGCATCCCCAGTGGTGCCAGTGCACTCTCTGGACTCACTGCAGTGCATCCCCAAGGTGCCAGTGCACTCTCTGGACTCACTGCAGTGCATCCCATGTGGTGTCAGTGCACTCTCTGGACTCACTGCACTGCATCCCCAGTGGTGCAAGGGCACTCTCTGGACTCACAGCACTGCATCCCCAACGGTGCCACTGCACTCTCTGGACTCACTGCAGTGCATCCCCAGTGGTGCCAGTGGACTCTCTGGACTCACTGCAGTGCCTCCCCAGTGGTGCCAGTGTACTCTCTGGACTCACTGCACTGCATCCCCATTGTTGACAGTGCACTCTCTGGACTCACTGCACTGCATCCCCAATGGTGCCACTGCACTCTCTGGACTCACTGCAGTGCATCCCATGTGGTGTCAGTGCACTCTCTGGACTCACTGCACTGCATCCCCAGTGGTGCAAGGGCACTCTCTGGACTCACTGCACTATAACCCCAGTGGTGCCAGTGCACTCTCTGGACTCACAGCACTGCATCCCCAATGGTGCCACTGCACTCTCTGGACTCACTGCAGTGCATCCCCAGTGGTGCCAGTGGACTCTCTGGACTCACTGCAGTGCATCCCCTGTTGAGCCATTGCACACTCTGGACTCACTGCAATGCAGCCACTGAGGTGCTAGTGCACTCTCTGGATTCACTGCACTGCATCCCCAGTGGTGCCAGTGCACTCTCTGGACTCACTGCAGTGAATCCCCGGTGGTGCCAGTGCACTCTCTGGACTCACTGAACTGCATCCCCAGTGTTGCCACTGCACTCTCTGGACTCACTGCAGTGCATCCCCAGTGGTGCCAGTGCACTCTCTGGACTCACTGCAGTGCATCTCCATTGGTGCCAGTGCACTCTCTGGACCCTCTGCATTGCATCCCCACTGGTGCCAGTGCCCTCTCTGGACTCACTGCACTGCATCCCCAGTGGTGCCAGTGCACTCTCTGAACCCACTGCAGTGCATATCCAGTGGTGCCAGTGCACTCTCTGGACCCACTGCAGTGCATCCCCAGTGGTGCCAGTGCACTCTGTGGACTCACTCCACTGCATCCCCAGTGGTGACAGTGCACCTTCTGGACTCACTGCGCTGCATCCCCAGTGGTGCCTGTGCACAATCTGGAGTCACTGCAGTGTATCCCCAGTGGTGCCAGTGCACTCTGTGGACTCACTGCATTGCATCCCAGTGGTGCCAGTGCACTCTCTGGACTCACTGCACTGCATCCCCAATGGTGCCAGTGCACTCTCTGGACTCACTGCACTGCATCCCCAGTGGTGCCAGTGCACTCTCTGGAATCATTGCACTGCATCCCCAGTGTGCCTGTGCACTCTCCGGACTCCCTGCACTGCATCCCCAGTGGTGCCAGTGCACTCTCTGGACTCACTGCACTGCATCCCCAGTGGTGCCAGTGCGCTCTCTGGACTCACTGCAGTGCATCCCCAGTGGTGCCAGTGCACTCTCTGGACTCACCAGCGTGCATCATCAGTGGTGCCAGTGCACTCTCTGGATTCACTGCAGTGCATCCCTATTGGTGACAGTGCACTCTCTGGACTCACTGCAGTGAATCCCCGGTGGTGCCAGTGCACTCTCTGGACTCACTGCACTGCATCCCCAGTGGTGACAGTGCACTCTGTGGACTCACTGTACAGCATCCCCAGTGGTGCCAGTGCACTCTCTGGACTCACTGCAGTGCATCACCAGTGTTGCCAGTGCACTCTGTTTACTCACTGCAGTGCATCACCAGTGGTGCCAGTGCACTCTCTGGACTTACTGCACTAAAACCCCAGTGGTGCCAGTGCACTCTCTGGAGTTACTGCAGTGCATCTCCTGTGGTGCCAGTGCACTCTCTGGACTCACTGCAGTGCAGACCCAGTGGTGCCAGTGCACTCTCTGGAGTCACTGCACTGCATCCCCAGTGTTGCCAGTGCACTCTCTGGACTCACTGCACTCCATCCCCAGTGGTGCCAGTGCACTCTCTGGACTCACTGCACTGCATCCCCAGTGGTGCCAGTGCACTCTCTGGACTCACTGCTCTGCATCCCCAGTGGAGCCAGTGCACTCTCTGGACTCACTGTAGTGCATCCCACTGGTGCCAGTGCACTCTCTGGAGTCACTGCACTGCATCCCCAGTGGAGCCACTGCACTCTCTGGACTCACCGGGCTGCATCCCCAGTGGTGCCAGTGCACTCTATGGACTCACTGCAGTGCATCCCCAGTGGTGCCAGTGCACTCTCTGGACTCACTGCACTGCATCCCCAGTGGTGACAGTGCGCTCTCTGGAGACACTGCAGTGCATCTCCTCTGGTGCCAGTGCACTCTCTGGACTCACTGCAGTGCATCCCCAGTGGTGCCAGGGTACTCTCTGCAGTCACTGCAGTGCATCCCCAACGGTGCCAGTGCACTCTCTGGACTCACTGCAGTGCATCCCCAGTGGTGCCAGTGTACTCTCTGGACTCACTGCACTGCATCCCCAGTGGTGCCAGTGCACTCTCTGGACTCACTGCAGTGCATCCCCAAGGTGCCAGTGCACTCTCTGGACTCACTGCAGTGCATCCCATGTGGTGTCAGTGCACTCTCTGGACTCACTGCACTGCATCCCCAGTGGTGCAAGGGCACTCTCTGGACTCACAGCACTGCATCCCCAATGGTGCCACTGCACTCTCTGGACTCACTGCAGTGCATCCCCAGTGGTGCCAGTGGACTCTCTGGACTCACTGCAGTGCATCCCCAGTGGTGCCAGTGTACTCTCTGGACTCACTGCACTGCATCCCCATTGTTGACAGTGCACTCTCTGGACTCACTGCACTGCATCCCCAATGGTGCCACTGCACTCTCTGGACTCACTGCAGTGCATCCCATGTGGTGTCAGTGCACTCTCTGGACTCACTGCACTGCATCCCCAGTGGTGCAAGGGCACTCTCTGGACTCACTGCACTATAACCCCAGTGGTGCCAGTGCACTCTCTGGACTCACAGCACTGCATCCCCAATGGTGCCACTGCACTCTCTGGACTCACTGCAGTGCATCCCCAGTGGTGCCAGTGCACTCTCTGGACTCACTGCAGTGCATCCCCTGTTGAGCCATTGCACACTCTGGACTCACTGCAATGCAGCCACTGAGGTGCTAGTGCACTCTCTGGATTCACTGCACTGCATCCCCAGTGGTGCCAGTGCACTCTCTGGACTCACTGCAGTGAATCCCCGGTGGTGCCAGTGCACTCTCTGGACTCACTGAACTGCATCCCCAGTGTTGCCACTGCACTCTCTGGACTCACTGCAGTGCATCCCCAGTGGTGCCAGTGCACTCTCTGGACTCACTGCAGTGCATCTCCATTGGTGCCAGTGCACTCTCTGGACCCTCTGCATTGCATCCCCACTGGTGCCAGTGCCCTCTCTGGACTCACTGCACTGCATCCCCAGTGGTGCCAGTGCACTCTCTGAACCCACTGCAGTGCATATCCAGTGGTGCCAGTGCACTCTCTGGACCCACTGCAGTGCATCCCCAGTGGTGCCAGTGCACTCTGTGGACTCACTGCACTGCATCCCCAGTGGTGACAGTGCACTCTCTGGACTCACTGCGCTGCATCCCCAGTGGTGCCTGTGCACAATCTGGAGTCACTGCAGTGTATCCCCAGTGGTGCCAGTGCACTCTGTGGACTCACTGCATTGCATCCCAGTGGTGCCAGTGCACTCTCTGGACTCACTGCACTGCATCCGCAATGGTGCCAGTGCACTCTTTCGAGTCACTGCACTGCATCCGCAGTGGTGCCAGTGCACTCTCTCCACTCACTGCACTGCATCCCCAGTGGTACCAGTCCGCTCTCTGGACTCACTCAGTGCATCCCCTGTGGTGCCAGGTCACTCTCTGGACTCACTGCAGTGCATCCCCAGTGGTGCCAGGGTAGTCTCTGGACTCTATACACTGCATCTCCAGTGGTGCTAGTGCAATCTCTGGACTCACTGCAGTGCAGCTCCAGTTGGTGCCAGTGCACTCTCTGGACTCACTGCACTGCATCCCCAGTGGTGCCAGTGCACTCTTTGGATTCACTGCAGTGTATCCCCAGTGGTTCCTGTGCACTCTCTGGACTTACTGCAGTGCAGTCGCTGAGGTGCCAGTGCAGTCTCTGGACTCACTGCAGTGCTTCCCCAGTGGTGCCAGTGCACTCTCTGGACTCACTGCAGTGCAGCCCCTGAGGTGCCAGTGCACTCTCTGCACTCACTGCACTGCATCCCCAGTGGAGCCAGTACACTCTCTGCACTCACTGCACTGCATCCCCAGCGGTGCCAGTGCACTCTCTGGACTCACCGAGGTGAATCCCCAGTGGTGCCAGTTCACTCTCTGGACTCACTGCAGTGCATCCCCAATGGTGCCTGTGCACTCTCTGGACTCACTGAAGTGCATCCCCGAGTGGTGCCAGTGCACTCTCTGGAGTCACCAGGGTACATCATCAGTGGTGCCAGTGCACTCTCAGGACTCACTGCAGTGCATCCCCATTGGTGACAGTGCACTCTCTGGACTCACTGCACTGCATCCCCAGTGGTGCCAGTGCACTCTCTGGACTCACTGCAGTGAATCCCCGGTGGTGCCAGTGCACTCTCTGGACTCACTGCAGTGCATCACCAGTGTTGCCAGTGCACTCTGTTTACTCACTGCAGTGCATCACCAGTGGTGCCAGTGCACTCTCTGGACTTACTGCACTAAAACCCCAGTGGTGCCAGTGCACTCTCTGGAGTCACTGCAGTGCATCCCCAGTGGTGCCAGTGCACTCTCTGGACTCACTGCAGTGCAGACCCAGTGGTGCCAGTGCACTCTCTGGAGTCACTGCACTGCATCCCCAGTGTTGCCAGTGCACTCTCTGGAGTCACTGCACTCCATCCCCAGTGGTGCCAGTGCACTCTCTGGACTCACTGCACTGCATCCCCAGTGGTGCCAATGCACTCTCTGGACTCACTGCTCTGCATCCCCAGTGGAGCCAGTGCACTCTCTGGACTCACTGTAGTGCAGCCCACTGGTGCCAGTGCACTCTCTGGAGTCACTGCACTGCATCCCCAGTGGAGCTACTGCACTCTCTGGACTCACCGGGCTGCATCCCCAGTGGTGCCAGTGCACTCTCTGGACTCACTGCAGTGCATCCCCAGTGGTGCCAGTGCACTCTCTGGACTCACTGCAGTGCATCCCCAGTGGTGACAGTGCGCTCTCTGGAGACACTGCAGTGCATCTCCTCTGGCGCCAGTGCACTCTCTGGACTCACTGCACTGCATCCCCAGTGGTGCCAGGGTACTCTCTGCAGTCACTGCAGTGCATCCCCAACGGTGCCAGTGCACTCTGTGGACTCACTGCAGTGCATCCCCAGTGGTGCCAGTGTACTCTCTGGACTCACTGCACTGCATCCCCAGTGGTGCCAGTGCACTCTCTGGACTCACTGCAGTGCATCCCCAAGGTGCCAGTGCACTCTCTGGACTCACTGCAGTGCATCCCATGTGGTGTCAGTGCACTCTCTGGACTCACTGCACTGCATCCCCAGTGGTGCAAGGGCACTCTCTGGACTCACTGCACTAAAACCCCAGTGGTGCCAGTGCACTCTCTGGACTCACAGCACTGCATCCCCAATGGTGCCACTGCACTCTCTGGACTCACTGCAGTGCATCCCCAGTGGTGCCAGTGGACTCTCTGGACTCACTGCAGTGTATCCCCAGTGGTGCCAGTGTACTCTCTGGACTCACTGCACTGCATCCCCATTGTTGACAGTGCACTCTCTGGACTCACTGCACTGCATCCCCAATGGTGCCACTGCACTCTCTGGACTCACTGCAGTGCATCCCCAGTGGTGCCAGTGGACTCTCTGGACTCACTGCAGTGCATCCCCTGTTGAGCCATTGCACACTCTGGACTCACTGCAATGCAGCCACTGAGGTGCTAGTGCACTCTCTGGATTCACTGCACTGCATCCCCAGTGGTGCCAGTGCACTCTCTGGACTCACTGCAGTGAATCCCCGGTGGTGCCAGTGCACTCTCTGGACTCACTGAACTGCATCCCCAGTGTTGCCACTGCACTCTCTGGACTCACTGCAGTGCATCCCCAGTGGTGCCAGTGCACTCTCTGGACTCACTGCAGTGCATCTCCATTGGTGCCAGTGCACTCTCTGGACCCTCTGCATTGCATCCCCACTGGTGCCAGTGCCCTCTCTGGACTCACTGCACTGCATCCCCAGTGGTGCCAGTGCACTCTCTGAACCCACTGCAGTGCATATCCAGTGGTGCCAGTGCACTCTCTGGACCCACTGCAGTGCATCCCCAGTGGTGCCAGTGCACTCTGTGGACTCACTGCACTGCATCCCCAGTGGTGACAGTGCACTCTCTGGACTCACTGCGCTGCATCCCCAGTGGTGCCTGTGCACAATCTGGAGTCACTGCAGTGTATCCCCAGTGGTGCCAGTGCACTCTGTGGACTCACTGCATTGCATCCCAGTGGTGCCAGTGCACTCTCTGGACTCACTGCACTGCATCCCCAATGGTGCCAGTGCACTCTCTGGACTCACTGCACTGCATCCCCAGTGGTGCCAGTGCACTCTCTGGAATCATTGCAGTGCATCCCCAGTGTGCCTGTGCACTCTCCGGACTCCCTGCACTGCATCCCCAGTGGTGCCAGTGCACTCTCTGGACTCACTGCACTGCATCCCCAGTGGTGCCAATGCACTCTCTGGACTCACTGCTCTGCATCCCCAGTGGAGCCAGTGCACTCTCTGGACTCACTGTAGTGCATCCCCCTGGTGCCAGTGCACTCTCTGGAGTCACTGCACTGCATCCCCAGTGGAGCCACTGCACTCTCTGGACTCACCGGGCTGCATCCCCAGTGGTGCCAGTGCACTCTATGGACTCACTGCAGTGCATCCCCAGTGGTGCCAGTGCACTCTCTGGACTCACTGCAGTGCATCCCCAGTGGTGACAGTGCGCTCTCTGGAGACACTGCAGTGCATCTCCTCTGGTGCCAGTGCACTCTCTGGACTCACTGCAGTGCATCCCCAGTGGTGCCAGGGTACTCTCTGCAGTCACTGCAGTGCATCCCCAACGGTGCCAGTGCACTTCTGGACTCACTGCAGTGCATCCCCAGTGGTGCCAGTGTACTCTCTGGACTCACTGCACTGCATCCCCAGTGGTGCCAGTGCACTCTCTGGACTCACTGCAGTGCATCCCCAAGGTGCCAGTGCACTCTCTGGACTCACTGCAGTGCATCCCATGTGGTGTCAGTGCACTCTCTGGACTCACTGCACTGCATCCCCAGTGGTGCAAGGGCACTCTCTGGACTCACTGCACTAAAACCCCAGTGGTGCCAGTGCACTCTCTGGACTCACAGCACTGCATCCCCAATGGTGCCACTGCACTCTCTGGACTCACTGCAGTGCATCCCCAGTGGTGCCAGTGGACTCTCTGGACTCACTGCAGTGCATCCCCAGTGGTGCCAGTGTACTCTCTGGACTCACTGCACTGCATCCCCATTGTTGACAGTGCACTCTCTGGACTCACTGCACTGCATCCCCAATGGTGCCACTGCACTCTCTGGACTCACTGCAGTGCATCCCCAGTGGTGCCAGTGGACTCTCTGGACTCACTGCAGTGCATCCCCTGTTGAGCCATTGCACACTCTGGACTCACTGCAATGCAGCCACTGAGGTGCTAGTGCACTCTCTGGATTCACTGCACTGCATCCCCAGTGGTGCCAGTGCACTCTCTGGACTCACTGCAGTGAATCCCCGGTGGTGCCAGTGCACTCTCTGGACTCACTGAACTGCATCCCCAGTGTTGCCACTGCACTCTCTGGACTCACTGCAGTGCATCCCCAGTGGTGCCAGTGCACTCTCTGGACTCACTGCAGTGCATCTCCATTGGTGCCAGTGCACTCTCTGGACCCTCTGCATTGCATCCCCACTGGTGCCAGTGCCCTCTCTGGACTCACTGCAGTGCAGCTCCTAAGGAGCCAGTGCAGTCTCTGGACTCACTGCAGTGCATCCCCAGTGGTGCCAGTGCACTCTCTGCACTCAATGCAGTGCATCCCCAGTGGTGCCAGTGCACTCTCTGGACTCACTGCACTGCATCCCCAGTGGTGCCAGTGCACTCTCTGGACTCACTGCACTGCATCCCCAGCGGTGCCAGTGCACTCTCTGGACTCACCGAGGTGCATCCCCAGTGGTGCCAGTGCACTCTCTGGACTCAATGCAGTGCATCCCCAGTGGTGCCAGTGCACTCTCTGGACTCACTGCACTGCATCCCCAGTGGTGCCAGTGCACTCTCTGGACTCACTGCAGTGCATCCCTAGTGGTGCCAGTGCACTCTCTGGACTCACTGCACTGCATCCCCACTGGTGCCAGTGCACTCTCTGGACTCACTGCACTGCATCCCCAAGGTGCCATTGCACTCTATGGAGTCAACTGCACTACATCCCCAGTGGTGCCAGTGCACTCTCTGGACTCACTGCAGTGCATCCCCATTGGTGCCAATGCACTCTCTGGACTCACTGCACTGCATCCCCAGTGGTACCAGCGCACTCTCAGGACTCACTGCACTGCAACCTCAGTGGTGCCAGTGCACTCTCTGGACTCACTGCACTGCATCCCAGGTGGTGCCAGTGCAGTCTCTGGACTCACTGCAGTGCATACCCAGTGGTGCCCGTGCACTCTCTGGAGGCACTGCAGTGCATCCGCAGTGGTGCCAGTGCACTCTGTGGACTCACTGTACTGTATCCACAGTGGTGTCAGTGCACTCTCTGGACTAACTGCACTGCATCCCCAGTGGTGCCAGTGCAATCTTTCGAGTCACTGCACTGCATCCCCAGTGGTGCCAGTGCACTCTCTGGACTCACTGCACTGCATCCCCAGTGGTGCCAGTGCACTCTCTAGACTCACTGCACTGCATCCGCAATGGTGCCAGTGCACTCTTTCGAGTCACTGCACTGCATCCCCAGTGGTGCCAGTGCACTCTCTGGACTCAAAGAAGTGCATCCCCAGTGGTGCCACTGCACTCTCTGGACTCATTGCAGTGCAGCCCCTGAGGTGCCAGTGCAATCTCTGGACTCACTGCTGTGCAGCTCCAGTGGTGCCAGTGCACTCTCTCGACTCACTGCACTGCATCCCCAGTGGTGCCAGTGCACTCTCTGGACTCACTGCAGTGCATCCCCAGTGGTGCCAGTGCCCTCTCTGGAGTCACTGCAGTGTATCCCCAGTGGTGCCAGTGCACTCTCTGGACTCACTGAACTGCAACCCCAGTGGTGCCAGGGCACTCTCTGGACTCACAGCACTGCATCCCTAGTGGTGCCAGTGCACTCTTTCGAGTCACTGCACTGCATCCGCAGTGGTGCCAGTGCACTCTCTCCACTCACTGCACTGCATCCCCAGTGGTGCCAGTCTGCTCTCTGGAGTACTGCACTGCATCCCCAGTGGTGCCAGTGCCCTCTCTGGACTCACTGCAGTGCATACCCAGTGGTGCCCGTGCACTCTCTGGAGGCACTGCAGTGCATCCGCAGTGGTGCCAGTGCACTCTGTGGACTCACTGTACTGTATCCACACTGGTGTCAGTGCACTCTCTGGACTCACTGCACTGCATCACCAGTGGTGCCAGTGCACTCTCTGGACTCACTGCACTGCATCCCCAGTGGTGCCAGTGCACTCTCTGTACTCACTGCAGTGCATCCGCTGTGGTGCCAGTGCACTCTGTGGACTCACTGTACTGCATCCACAGTGGTGTCAGTGCACTCTCTGGACTCACTGCACTGCATCCGCAGTGGAGCCAGTGCAATCTTTCGAGTCACTGCACTGCATCCCCAGTGGTGCCAATGCACTCTCTGGACTCACTGCACTGCATCCCCAGTGGTGCCAGTGCACTCTCTGGAGTACTGCACTGCATCCCCAGTGGTGCCAGTGCACTCTCTGGACTCACTGCACTGCATCCGCAATGGTGCCAGTGCACTCTTTCGAGTCACTGCACTGCATCCGCAGTGGTGCCAGTGCACTCTCTCCACTCACTGCACTGCATCCCCAGTGGTGCCAGTCCGCTCTCTGGAGTACTGCACTGCATCCCCAGTGGTGCCAGTGCACTCTCTGGACTCACTCAGTGCATCCCCAGTGGTGCCAGGGCACTCTCTGGACTCACTGCAGTGCATCTCCAGTGGTGCCAGGGTAGTCTCTGGACTCTATACACTGCATCTCCAGTGGTGCTAGTGCAATCTCTGGACTCACTGCAGTGCAGCTCCAGTTGGTGCCAGTGCACTCTCTCCACTCACTGCACTGCATCCCCAGTGGTGCCAGTGCACTCTTTGGATTCACTGCAGTGTATCCCCAGTGGTTCCTGTGCACTCTCTGGACTCACTGCACTGCAGTCACTGAGGTGCCAGTGCAGTCTCTGGACTCACTGCAGTGCTTCCCCAGTGGTGCCAGTGCACTCTCTGGACTCAATGCAGTGCATCCCCAGTGGGGCCAGTGCACTCTCTGGAGTCACTGCACTTCATCCCCAGTGGAGCCAGTGCACTCTCTGCACTCACTGCACTGCATCCCTAGTCGTGCCAGTGCACTCTCTGGACTCACTGCAGTGCAGCCCCTAGGTGCCAGTGCAGTCTCTGGACTCACTGCAGTGCTTCCCCAGTGGTGCCAGTGCACTCTCTGGACTCAATGCAGTGCATCCCCAGTGGTGCCAGTGCACTCTCTGGGGTCACTGCACTGCATCCCCAGTGGAGCCAGTGCACTCTCTGCACTCACTGCACTGCATCCCCAGTGGAGCCAGTGCACTCTCTGCACTCACTGCACTGCATCCCCAGCGGTGCCAGTGCACTCTCTGGACTCACCGAGGTGAATCCCCAGTGGTGCCAGTGCACTCTCTGGACTCACTGCAGTGCATCCCCAATGGTGCCTGTGCACTCTCTGGACTCACTGAAGTGCATCCCCGAGTGGTGCCAGTGCACTCTCTGGAGTCACCAGGGTGCATCATCAGTGGTGCCAGTGCACTCTCAGGACTCACTGCAGTGCATCCCCATTGGTGACAGTGCACTCTCTGGACTCACTGCACTGCATCCCCAGTGGTGCCAGTGCACTCTCTGGACTCACTGCAGTGAATCCCCGGTGGTGCCAGTGCACTCTCTGGACTCACTGCAGTGCATCACCAGTGTTGCCAGTGCACTCTGTTTACTCACTGCAGTGCATCACCAGTGCTGCCAGTGCACTCTCTGGACTTACTGCACTAAAACCCCAGTGGTGCCAGTGCACTCTCTGGAGTCACTGTAGTGCATCTCCTGTGGTGCCAGTGCACTCTCTGGACTCACTGCAGTGCAGGCCCAGTGGTGCCAGTGCACTCTCTGGAGTCACTGCACTGCATCCCCAGTGTTGCCAGTGCACTCTCTGGACTCACTGCACTCCATCCCCAGTGGTGCCAGTGCACTCTCTGGACTCACTGCACTGCATCCCCAGTGGTGCCAACGCACTCTCTGGACTCACTGCTCTGCATCCCCAGTGGAGCCAGTGCACTCTCTGGACTCACTGTAGTGCATCCCACTGGTGCCAGTGCACTCTCTGGAGTCACTGCACTGCATCCCCAGTGGAGCCACTGCACTCTCTGGACTCACCGGGCTGCATCCCCAGTGGTGCCAGTGCACTCTATGGACTCACTGCAGTGCATCCCCAGTGGTGCCAGTGCACTCTCTGGACTCACTGCACTGCATCCCCAGTGGTGACAGTGCGCTCCCTGGAGACACTTCAGTGCATCTCCTCTGGTGCCAGTGCACTCTCTGGACTCACTGCAGTGCATCCCCAGTGGTGCCAGGGTACTCTCTGCAGTCACTGCAGTGCATCCCCAACGGTGCCAGTGCACTCTCTGGACTCACTGCAGTGCATCCCCAGTGGTGCCAGTGTACTCTCTGGACTCACTGCACTGCATCCCCAGTGGTGCCAGTGCACTCTCTGGACTCACTGCAGTGCATCCCCAAGGTGCCAGTGCACTCTCTGGACTCACTGCAGTGCATCCCATGTGGTGTCAGTGCACTCTCTGGACTCACTGCACTGCATCCCCAGTGGTGCAAGGGCACTCTCTGGACTCACAGCACTGCATCCCCAACGGTGCCACTGCACTCTCTGGACTCACTGCAGTGCATCCCCAGTGGTGCCAGTGGACTCTCTGGACTCACTGCAGTGCCTCCCCAGTGGTGCCAGTGTACTCTCTGGACTCACTGCACTGCATCCCCATTGTTGACAGTGCACTCTCTGGACTCACTGCACTGCATCCCCAATGGTGCCACTGCACTCTCTGGACTCACTGCAGTGCATCCCATGTGGTGTCAGTGCACTCTCTGGACTCACTGCACTGCATCCCCAGTGGTGCAAGGGCACTCTCTGGACTCACTGCACTATAACCCCAGTGGTGCCAGTGCACTCTCTGGACTCACAGCACTGCATCCCCAATGGTGCCACTGCACTCTCTGGACTCACTGCAGTGCATCCCCAGTGGTGCCAGTGGACTCTCTGGACTCACTGCAGTGCATCCCCTGTTGAGCCATTGCACACTCTGGACTCACTGCAATGCAGCCACTGAGGTGCTAGTGCACTCTCTGGATTCACTGCACTGCATCCCCAGTGGTGCCAGTGCACTCTCTGGACTCACTGCAGTGAATCCCCGGTGGTGCCAGTGCACTCTCTGGACTCACTGAACTGCATCCCCAGTGTTGCCACTGCACTCTCTGGACTCACTGCAGTGCATCCCCAGTGGTGCCAGTGCACTCTCTGGACTCACTGCAGTGCATCTCCATTGGTGCCAGTGCACTCTCTGGACCCTCTGCATTGCATCCCCACTGGTGCCAGTGCCCTCTCTGGACTCACTGCACTGCATCCCCAGTGGTGCCAGTGCACTCTCTGAACCCACTGCAGTGCATATCCAGTGGTGCCAGTGCACTCTCTGGACCCACTGCAGTGCATCCCCAGTGGTGCCAGTGCACTCTGTGGACTCACTCCACTGCATCCCCAGTGGTGACAGTGCACTCTCTGGACTCACTGCGCTGCATCCCCAGTGGTGCCTGTGCACAATCTGGAGTCACTGCAGTGTATCCCCAGTGGTGCCAGTGCACTCTGTGGACTCACTGCATTGCATCCCAGTGGTGCCAGTGCACTCTCTGGACTCACTGCACTGCATCCCCAATGGTGCCAGTGCACTCTCTGGACTCACTGCACTGCATCCCCAGTGGTGCCAGTGCACTCTCTGGAATCATTGCACTGCATCCCCAGTGTGCCTGTGCACTCTCCGGACTCCCTGCACTGCATCCCCAGTGGTGCCAGTGCACTCTCTGGACTCACTGCACTGCATCCCCAGTGGTGCCAGTGCGCTCTCTGGACTCACTGCAGTGCATCCCCAGTGGTGCCAGTGCACTCTCTGGACTCACCAGCGTGCATCATCAGTGGTGCCAGTGCACTCTCTGGATTCACTGCAGTGCATCCCTATTGGTGACAGTGCACTCTCTGGACTCACTGCAGTGAATCCCCGGTGGTGCCAGTGCACTCTCTGGACTCACTGCACTGCATCCCCAGTGGTGACAGTGCACTCTGTGGACTCACTGTACAGCATCCCCAGTGGTGCCAGTGCACTCTCTGGACTCACTGCAGTGCATCACCAGTGTTGCCAGTGCACTCTGTTTACTCACTGCAGTGCATCACCAGTGGTGCCAGTGCACTCTCTGGACTTACTGCACTAAAACCCCAGTGGTGCCAGTGCACTCTCTGGAGTTACTGCAGTGCATCTCCTGTGGTGCCAGTGCACTCTCTGGACTCACTGCAGTGCAGACCCAGTGGTGCCAGTGCACTCTCTGGAGTCACTGCACTGCATCCCCAGTGTTGCCAGTGCACTCTCTGGACTCACTGCACTCCATCCCCAGTGGTGCCAGTGCACTCTCTGGACTCACTGCACTGCATCCCCAGTGGTGCCAGTGCACTCTCTGGACTCACTGCTCTGCATCCCCAGTGGAGCCAGTGCACTCTCTGGACTCACTGTAGTGCATCCCACTGGTGCCAGTGCACTCTCTGGAGTCACTGCACTGCATCCCCAGTGGAGCCACTGCACTCTCTGGACTCACCGGGCTGCATCCCCAGTGGTGCCAGTGCACTCTATGGACTCACTGCAGTGCATCCCCAGTGGTGCCAGTGCACTCTCTGGACTCACTGCACTGCATCCCCAGTGGTGACAGTGCGCTCTCTGGAGACACTGCAGTGCATCTCCTCTGGTGCCAGTGCACTCTCTGGACTCACTGCAGTGCATCCCCAGTGGTGCCAGGGTACTCTCTGCAGTCACTGCAGTGCATCCCCAACGGTGCCAGTGCACTCTCTGGACTCACTGCAGTGCATCCCCAGTGGTGCCAGTGTACTCTCTGGACTCACTGCACTGCATCCCCAGTGGTGCCAGTGCACTCTCTGGACTCACTGCAGTGCATCCCCAAGGTGCCAGTGCACTCTCTGGACTCACTGCAGTGCATCCCATGTGGTGTCAGTGCACTCTCTGGACTCACTGCACTGCATCCCCAGTGGTGCAAGGGCACTCTCTGGACTCACAGCACTGCATCCCCAATGGTGCCACTGCACTCTCTGGACTCACTGCAGTGCATCCCCAGTGGTGCCAGTGGACTCTCTGGACTCACTGCAGTGCATCCCCAGTGGTGCCAGTGTACTCTCTGGACTCACTGCACTGCATCCCCATTGTTGACAGTGCACTCTCTGGACTCACTGCACTGCATCCCCAATGGTGCCACTGCACTCTCTGGACTCACTGCAGTGCATCCCATGTGGTGTCAGTGCACTCTCTGGACTCACTGCACTGCATCCCCAGTGGTGCAAGGGCACTCTCTGGACTCACTGCACTATAACCCCAGTGGTGCCAGTGCACTCTCTGGACTCACAGCACTGCATCCCCAATGGTGCCACTGCACTCTCTGGACTCACTGCAGTGCATCCCCAGTGGTGCCAGTGCACTCTCTGGACTCACTGCAGTGCATCCCCTGTTGAGCCATTGCACACTCTGGACTCACTGCAATGCAGCCACTGAGGTGCTAGTGCACTCTCTGGATTCACTGCACTGCATCCCCAGTGGTGCCAGTGCACTCTCTGGACTCACTGCAGTGAATCCCCGGTGGTGCCAGTGCACTCTCTGGACTCACTGAACTGCATCCCCAGTGTTGCCACTGCACTCTCTGGACTCACTGCAGTGCATCCCCAGTGGTGCCAGTGCACTCTCTGGACTCACTGCAGTGCACCTCCATTGGTGCCAGTGCACTCTCTGGACCCTCTGCATTGCATCCCCACTGGTGCCAGTGCCCTCTCTGGACTCACTGCACTGCATCCCCAGTGGTGCCAGTGCACTCTCTGGACTCACTGCAGTGCATCCCCAGTGGTGCCAGTGCACTCTCTGGACCCACTGCAGTGCATCCCCAGTGGTGCCAGTGCACTCTGTGGACTCACTGCACTGCATCCCCAGTGGTGACAGTGCACTCTCTGGACTCACTGCGCTGCATCCCCAGTGGTGCCTGTGCACAATCTGGAGTCACTGCAGTGTATCCGCAGTGGTGCCAGTGCACTCTGTGGACTCACTGCATTGCATCCCAGTGGTGCCAGTGCACTCTCTGGACTCACTGCACTGCATCCGCAATGGTGCCAGTGCACTCTTTCGAGTCACTGCACTGCATCCGCAGTGGTGCCAGTGCACTCTCTCCACTCACTGCACTGCATCCCCAGTGGTACCAGTCCGCTCTCTGGAGTACTGCACTGCATCCCCAGTGGTGCCAGTGCACTCTCTGGACTCACTGCAGTGCATCCCCAGTGGTGCCAGGGTAGTCTCTGGACTCTATACACTGCATCTCCAGTGGTGCTAGTGCAATCTCTGGACTCACTGCAGTGCAGCTCCAGTTGGTGCCAGTGCACTCTCTGGACTCACTGCACTGCATCCCCAGTGGTGCCAGTGCACTCTTTGGATTCACTGCAGTGTATCCCCAGTGGTTCCTGTGCACTCTCTGGACTTACTGCAGTGCAGTCGCTGAGGTGCCAGTGCAGTCTCTGGACTCACTGCAGTGCTTCCCCAGTGGTGCCAGTGCACTCTCTGGACTCACTGCAGTGCAGCCCCTGAGGTGCCAGTGCACTCTCTGCACTCACTGCACTGCATCCCCAGTGGAGCCAGTACACTCTCTGCACTCACTGCACTGCATCCCCAGCGGTGCCAGTGCACTCTCTGGACTCACCGAGGTGAATCCCCAGTGGTGCCAGTGCACTCTCTGGACTCACTGCAGTGCATCCCCAATGGTGCCTGTGCACTCTCTGGACTCACTGAAGTGCATCCCCGAGTGGTGCCAGTGCACTCTCTGGAGTCACCAGGGTACATCATCAGTGGTGCCAGTGCACTCTCAGGACTCACTGCAGTGCATCCCCATTGGTGACAGTGCACTCTCTGGACTCACTGCACTGCATCCCCAGTGGTGCCAGTGCACTCTCTGGACTCACTGCAGTGAATCCCCGGTGGTGCCAGTGCACTCTCTGGACTCACTGCAGTGCATCACCAGTGTTGCCAGTGCACTCTGTTTACTCACTGCAGTGCATCACCAGTGGTGCCAGTGCACTCTCTGGACTTACTGCACTAAAACCCCAGTGGTGCCAGTGCACTCTCTGGAGTCACTGCAGTGCATCCCCAGTGGTGCCAGTGCACTCTCTGGACTCACTGCAGTGCAGACCCAGTGGTGCCAGTGCACTCTCTGGAGTCACTGCACTGCATCCCCAGTGTTGCCAGTGCACTCTCTGGAGTCACTGCACTCCATCCCCAGTGGTGCCAGTGCACTCTCTGGACTCACAGCACTGCATCCCCAGTGGTGCCAATGCACTCTCTGGACTCACTGCTCTGCATCCCCAGTGGAGCCAGTGCACTCTCTGGACTCACTGTAGTGCATCCCACTGGTGCCAGTGCACTCTCTGGAGTCACTGCACTGCATCCCCAGTGGAGCCACTGCACTCTCTGGACTCACCGGGCTGCATCCCCAGTGGTGCCAGTGCACTCTATGGACTCACTGCAGTGCATCCCCAGTGGTGCCAGTGCACTCTCTGGACTCACTGCAGTGCATCCCCAGTGGTGACAGTGCGCTCTCTGGAGACACTGCAGTGCATCTCCTCTGGCGCCAGTGCACTCTCTGGACTCACTGCACTGCATCCCCAGTGGTGCCAGGGTACTCTCTGCAGTCACTGCAGTGCATCCCCAACGGTGCCAGTGCACTCTGTGGACTCACTGCAGTGCATCCCCAGTGGTGCCAGTGTACTCTCTGGACTCACTGCACTGCATCCCCAGTGGTGCCAGTGCACTCTCTGGACTCACTGCAGTGCATCCCCAAGGTGCCAGTGCACTCTCTGGACTCACTGCAGTGCATCCCATGTGGTGTCAGTGCACTCTCTGGACTCACTGCACTGCATCCCCAGTGGTGCAAGGGCACTCTCTGGACTCACTGCACTAAAACCCCAGTGGTGCCAGTGCACTCTCTGGACTCACAGCACTGCATCCCCAATGGTGCCACTGCACTCTCTGGACTCACTGCAGTGCATCCCCAGTGGTGCCAGTGGACTCTCTGGACTCACTGCAGTGCATCCCCAGTGGTGCCAGTGTACTCTCTGGACTCACTGCACTGCATCCCCATTGTTGACAGTGCACTCTCTGGACTCACTGCACTGCATCCCCAATGGTGCCACTGCACTCTCTGGACTCACTGCAGTGCATCCCCAGTGGTGCCAGTGGACTCTCTGGACTCACTGCAGTGCATCCCCTGTTGAGCCATTGCACACTCTGGACTCACTGCAATGCAGCCACTGAGGTGCTAGTGCACTCTCTGGATTCACTGCACTGCATCCCCAGTGGTGCCAGTGCACTCTCTGGACTCACTGCAGTGAATCCCCGGTGGTGCCAGTGCACTCTCTGGACTCACTGAACTGCATCCCCAGTGTTGCCACTGCACTCTCTGGACTCACTGCAGTGCATCCCCAGTGGTGCCAGTGCACTCTCTGGACTCACTGCAGTGCATCTCCATTGGTGCCAGTGCACTCTCTGGACCCTCTGCATTGCATCCCCACTGGTGCCAGTGCCCTCTCTGGACTCACTGCACTGCATCCCCAGTGGTGCCAGTGCACTCTCTGAACCCACTGCAGTGCATATCCAGTGGTGCCAGTGCACTCTCTGGACCCACTGCAGTGCATCCCCAGTGGTGCCAGTACACTCTGTGGACTCACTGCACTGCATCCCCAGTGGTGACAGTGCACTCTCTGGACTCACTGCGCTGCATCCCCAGTGGTGCCTGTGCACAATCTGGAGTCACTGCAGTGTATCCCCAGTGGTGCCAGTGCACTCTGTGGACTCACTGCATTGCATCCCAGTGGTGCCAGTGCACTCTCTGGACTCACTGCACTGCATCCCCAATGGTGCCAGTGCACTCTCTGGACTCACTGCACTGCATCCCCAGTGGTGCCAGTGCACTCTCTGGAATCATTGCAGTGCATCCCCAGTGTGCCTGTGCACTCTCCGGACTCCCTGCACTGCATCCCCAGTGGTGCCAGTGCACTCTCTGGACTCACTGCACTGCATCCCCAGTGGTGCCAATGCACTCTCTGGACTCACTGCTCTGCATCCCCAGTGGAGCCAGTGCACTCTCTGGACTCACTGTAGTGCATCCCACTGGTGCCAGTGCACTCTCTGGAGTCACTGCACTGCATCCCCAGTGGAGCCACTGCACTCTCTGGACTCACCGGGCTGCATCCCCAGTGGTGCCAGTGCACTCTATGGACTCACTGCAGTGCATCCCCAGTGGTGCCAGTGCACTCTCTGGACTCACTGCAGTGCATCCCCAGTGGTGACAGTGCGCTCTCTGGAGACACTGCAGTGCATCTCCTCTGGTGCCAGTGCACTCTCTGGACTCACTGCAGTGCATCCCCAGTGGTGCCAGGGTACTCTCTGCAGTCACTGCAGTGCATCCCCAACGGTGCCAGTGCACTTCTGGACTCACTGCAGTGCATCCCCAGTGGTGCCAGTGTACTCTCTGGACTCACTGCACTGCATCCCCAGTGGTGCCAGTGCACTCTCTGGACTCACTGCAGTGCATCCCCAAGGTGCCAGTGCACTCTCTGGACTCACTGCAGTGCATCCCATGTGGTGTCAGTGCACTCTCTGGACTCACTGCACTGCATCCCCAGTGGTGCAAGGGCACTCTCTGGACTCACTGCACTAAAACCCCAGTGGTGCCAGTGCACTCTCTGGACTCACAGCACTGCATCCCCAATGGTGCCACTGCACTCTCTGGACTCACTGCAGTGCATCCCCAGTGGTGCCAGTGGACTCTCTGGACTCACTGCAGTGCATCCCCAGTGGTGCCAGTGTACTCTCTGGACTCACTGCACTGCATCCCCATTGTTGACAGTGCACTCTCTGGACTCACTGCACTGCATCCCCAATGGTGCCACTGCACTCTCTGGACTCACTGCAGTGCATCCCCAGTGGTGCCAGTGGACTCTCTGGACTCACTGCAGTGCATCCCCTGTTGAGCCATTGCACACTCTGGACTCACTGCAATGCAGCCACTGAGGTGCTAGTGCACTCTCTGGATTCACTGCACTGCATCCCCAGTGGTGCCAGTGCACTCTCTGGACTCACTGCAGTGAATCCCCGGTGGTGCCAGTGCACTCTCTGGACTCACTGAACTGCATCCCCAGTGTTGCCACTGCACTCTCTGGACTCACTGCAGTGCATCCCCAGTGGTGCCAGTGCACTCTCTGGACTCACTGCAGTGCATCTCCATTGGTGCCAGTGCACTCTCTGGACCCTCTGCATTGCATCCCCACTGGTGCCAGTGCCCTCTCTGGACTCACTGCACTGCATCCCCAGTGGTGCCAGTGCACTCTCTGAACCCACTGCAGTGCATATCCAGTGGTGCCAGTGCACTCTCTGGACCCACTGCAGTGCATCCCCAGTGGTGCCAGTGCACTCTGTGGACTCACTGCGCTGCATCCCCAGTGGTGCCTGTGCACAATCTGGAGTCACTGCAGTGTATCCCCAGTGGTGCCAGTGCACTCTGTGGACTCACTGCATTGCATCCCAGTGGTGCCAGTGCACTCTCTGGACTCACTGCACTGCATCCCCAATGGTGCCAGTGCACTCTCTGGACTCACTGCACTGCATCCCCAGTGGTGCCAGTGCACTCTCTGGAATCATTGCACTGCATCCCCAGTGTGCCTGTGCACTCTCCGGACTCCCTGCACTGCATCCCCAGTGGTGCCAGTGCACTCTCTGGACTCACTGCACTGCATCCCCAGTGGTGCCAGTGCGCTCTCTGGACTCACTGCAGTGCATCCCCAGTCGTGCCAGTGCACTCTCTGGACTCACCAGCGTGCATCATCAGTGGTGCCAGTGCACTCTCTGGATTCACTGCAGTGCATCCCTATTGGTGACAGTGCACTCTCTGGACTCACTGCAGTGCATCCCCAGTGGTGCCAGTGTACTCTCTGGACTCACTGCACTGCATCCCCAGTGTTGCCACTGCACTCTCTGGACTCACTGCAGTGCATCCCCAGTGGTGCCAGTGCACTCTCTGGACTCAATGCACTGCATCTCCATTGGTGCCAGTGCACTCTCTGGACCCTCTGCATTGCATCCCCACTGGTGCCAGTGCCCTCTCTGGACTCACTGCACTGCATCCCCAGTGGTGCCAGTGCACTCTCTGAACCCACTGCAGTGCATATCCAGTGGTGCCAGTGCACTCTCTGGACCCACTGCAGTGCATCCCCAGTGGTGCCAGTGCACTCTGTGGACTCACTGCAGTGCATCCCCAGTGGTGACAGTGCACTCTCTGGACTCACTGCGCTGCATCCCCAGTGGTGCCTGTGCACAATCTGGAGTCACTGCAGTGTATCCCCAGTGGTGCCAGTGCACTCTGTGGACTCACTGCATTGCATCCCCAGTGGTGCCAGTGCACTCTCTGGACTCACTGCAGTGCATCTCCATTGGTGCCAGTGCACTCTCTGGACCCTCTGCATTCCATCCCCACTGGTGCCAGTGCCCTCTCTGGACTCACTGCACTGCATCCCCAGTAGTGCCAGTGCACTCTCTGAACCCACTGCAGTGCATATCCAGTGGTTTCAGTGCACTCTCTGGACCCACTGCAGTGCATCCCCAGTGGTGCCAGTGCACTCTGTGGACTCACTGCACTGCATCCCCAGTGGTGACAGTGCACTCTCTGGACTCACTGCGCTGCATCCCCAGTGGTGCCTGTGCACAATCTGGAGTCACTGCAGTGTATCCCCAGTGGTGCCAGTGCACTCTGTGGACTCACTGCATTGCATCCCAGTGGTGCCAGTGCACTCTCTGGACTCACTGCACTGCATCCCCAATGGTGCCAGTGCACTCTCTGGACTCACTGCACTGCATCCCCAGTGGTGCCAGTGCACTCTCTGGAATCATTGCACTGCATCCCCAGTGTGCCTGTGAACTCTCCGGACTCCCTGCACTGCATCCCCAGTGGTGCCAGTGCACTCTCTGGACTCACTGCACTGCATCCCCACTGGTGCCAGTGCGCTCTCTGGACTCACTGCAGTGCATCCCCAGTCGTGCCAGTGCACTCTCTGGACTCACCAGCGTGCATCATCAGTGGTGCCAGTGCACTCTCTGGATTCACTGCAGTGCATCCCTATTGGTGACAGTGCACTCTCTGGACTCACTGCAGTGAATCCCCGGTGGTGCCAGTGCACTCTCTGGACTCACTGCACTGCATGCCCAGTGGTGACAGTGCAGTCTCTGGACTCAGTGCATTGCATCCCCAGTGGTGCAAGTGCAGTCTCTGCACTCACTGCAGTACATCTCCAGTGGTGCCAGTGCACTCTCTGGACCCACTGCAGTGCACCCCCCAATGGTGACAGTACACTCTATGGACTCACTGCAGTGCATCCCCAGTGGTGCCAGTGCGCTCTCTGGAGACACTGCAGTGCATCTCCTCTGGTGCCAGTGCACTCTCTGGACTCACTGCAGTGCATCCCCAGTGGTGCCAGGGTACTCTCTGCAGTCACTGCAGTGCATCCCCAACGGTGCCAGTGCACTCTCTGGACTCACTGCAGTGCATCCCCAGTGGTGCCAGTGTACTCTCTGGACTCACTGCACTGCATCCCCAGTGGTGCCCGTGCACTCTCTGGGCTCACTGCAGTGCATCCCCAAGGTGCCAGTGCACTCTCTGGACTCACTGCACTGCATCCCCATTGTTGACAGTGCACTCTCTGGACTCACTGCAGTGCATCCCCAATGGTGCCAGTGCACTCTCTGGACTCACTGCAGTGCATCCCATGTGGTGTCAGTGCACTCTCTGGACTCACTGCAGTGCATCTCCATTGGTGCCAGTGCACTCTCTGGACCCTCTGCATTGCATCCCCACTGGTGCCAGTGCCCTCTCTGGACTCACTGCACTGCATCTCCAGTGGTGCCAGTGCCCTCTCTTTAGTCACTGCGCTGCATCCCCAGTGGTGCCAGTGCACTCTCTGGACCCACTGCAGTGATAACCAGTGGTGCCAGTGCACTCTCTGGACCCACTGCAGTGCATCCCCAGTGGTGTCAGTGCACTCTGTGGACTCACTGCACTGCATCCCCAGTGGTGACAGTGCACTCTCTGGACCCACTGCAGTGCATCCCCAGTGGTGCCAGTGCACTCTGTGGACTCACTGCAGTGAATCCCCGGTGGTGCCAGTGCACTCTCTGGACTCACTGAACTGCATCCCCAGTGTTGCCACTGCACTCTCTGGACTCACTGCAGTGCATCCCCAGTGGTGCCAGTGCACTCTCTGGACTCACTGCAGTGCATCTCCATTGGTGCCAGTGCACTCTCTGGACCCTCTGCATTGCATCCCCACTGGTGCCAGTGCCCTCTCTGGACTCACTGCACTGCATCTCCAGTGGTGCCAGTGCCCTCTCTTTAGTCACTGCGCTGCATCCCCAGTGGTGCCAGTGCACTCTCTGGACCCACTGCCGTGATAACCAGTGGTGCCAGTGCACTCTCTGGACCCACTGCAGTGCATCCCCAGTGGTGCCAGTGCACTCTGTGGACTCACTGCACTGCATCCCCAGTGGTGACAGTGCACTCTCTGGACCCACTGCAGTGCATCCCCAGTGGTGCCAGTGCACTCTGTGGACTCACTGCAGTGCATCCACAGTGCTGACAGTGCACTCTCTGGACTCACTGCACTGCATCCCCAGTGGTGCCAGTGCACTCTCTGGCCTCACAGCACTGCATCCCTAGTGGTTCCAGTGCAGTCTCTGGACTCACTGCACTGCTTCCCCAAGGTGCCAGTGCGCTCTCTGGACTCACTGCAGTGCATCCCCAGTGGTGCCAGTGCACTCTCTGGACTCACTGCAGTGCATACCCAGTGGTGCCAGTGCACTCTCTGGACTCACTGCAGTGCATCCCCAAGGTGCCAGTGCACTCTATGGAGTCAACTGCACTACATCCCCAGTGGTGCCAGTGCACTCTCTGGACTCACTGCACTGCATCACCAGTGGTGGCAGTGCACTCTCTGGACTCACTGCAGTGCATCCCCAGTGTGCCAATGCACTCTCTGGACTCACTGCAGTGCATCCCCAGTGGTGCCAGTGCATTCTCTGTAGTCACTGCGCTGCATCCCAAGTGGTGCCACTGCACTCTCTGTAGTCACTGCGTTGCATCCTCAGTGGTGCCAGTGTACTCTCTGGACTCACTGCACTGCATCCCCAGTGGTGCCAGTGCACTCTCTGGACTCACTGCACTGCATCCCGAGTGGTGCCAGTGCACTCTCTGGAGGCACTGCAGTGCATCCCCAGTGTTGCCAGTGCACTCTCTGGACTCACTGCACTGCATCCCCATTGGTGCCAGTGCACTCTTTCGAGTCATTGCACTGCATCCCGTGTGGTTGCAGTGCACTCTCTGGACTCACTGCACTGCATCCCCAGTGGTGCCAGTGCATTCCCTGGACTCACTGCACTGCATCCCCAGTGGTGCCAGTGCACTCTCTGGAGTACTGCACTGCATCCCCAGTGGTGCCTGTGCAGTCTCTGCACTCACTGCACTGCATCCCCAGTGGTGCCAGTGCACTCTCTGGACTCACTGCAGTGCATCCCCAGTGGTGCCAGTGCACTCTCTGCACTCACTGCAGTGCAGCCACTGAGGTGCCAGTGCAATCTCTGGACTCACTGCTGTGCAGCTCCAGTGGTGCCAGTGCACTCTCTCGACTCACTGCACTGCATCCCCAGTGGTGCCAGTGCACTCTCTGGACTCACTGCAGTGCATCCCCAGTGGTGCCAGTGCCCTCTCTGGAGTCACTGCAGTGTATCCCCTGTGGTGCCAGTGCACTCTCTGGTCTCACTGCACTGCATCCGCAGTGGTGCCAGTGCACTCTCTCCACTCACTGCACTGCATACCCAGTGGTGCCAGTCCGCTCTCTGGAGTACTGCACTGCATCCCCAGTGGTGCCAGTGCCCTCTCTGGACTCACTGCACTGCATCCCCAGTGGTGCCAGGGTAGTCTCTGACTCTCTACACTGCATATCCAGTGGTGCTAGTGCAATCTCAGGACTCACTGCAGTGCAGCTCCAGTTGGTGCCAGTGCAGTCTCTGGACTCACTGCAGTGCATCCCCAGTGGTGCCAGTGCACTCTCTGGACTCACTGCAGTGGAGCCCCTGAGGTGCCAGTGCAGTCTCTGGACTCACTGCAGTGCATCCCCAGTGGTACCAGTGCACTCTCTGGACTCCATGCAGTGCATCCCCAGTGGTGCCAGTGCACTCTCTGGACTCACTGCACTGCATCCCCAGCGTTGCCAGTGCACTCTCTGGACTCACCGAGGTGCATCCCCAGTGGTGCCAGTGCACTCTCTGGACTCAATGCAGTGCATCCCCAGTGGTGCCAGTGCACTCTCTGGACTCACTGCACGGCATCCCCAGTGGTGCCAGTGCACTCTCTGGACTCACTGCAGTGCATCCCCAGTGGTGCCAGTGCACTCTCTGGACTCACTGCAGTGCATCCCCAGTGGTGCCAGTGCACTCTCTGGACTCACTGCACTGCATCCCCAAGGTGCCAGTGCACTCTATGGAGTCAACTGCACTACATCCCCAGTGGTGCCTGTGCACTCTCTGGACTCACTGCAGTGCATCCCCATTGGTGCCAATGCACTCTCTGGACTCACTGGACTGCATCCCCAGTGGTACCAGTGCACTCTCAGGACTCACTGCACTGCAACCTCAGTGGTGCCAGTGCACTCTCTGGACTCACTGCACTGCATCCCAGGTGGTGCCAGTGCAGTCTCTGGACTCACTGCAGTGCATCCCCAGTGGTGCCCGTGCACTCTCTGGAGGCACTGCAGTGCATCCGCAGTGGTGCCAGTGCACTCTGTGGACTCACTGTACTGTATCCACAGTGGTGTCAGTGCACTCTCTGGACTAACTGCACTGCATCCCCAGTGGTGCCAGTGCAATCTTTCGAGTCACTGCACTGCATCCCCAGTGGTGCCAGTGCACTCTCTGGACTCACTGCACTGCATCCCCAGTGGTGCCAGTGCACTCTGTGGACTCACTGCACTGCATCCCCAGTGGTGACAGTGCACTCTCTGGACTCACTGCGCTGCATCCCCAGTGGTGCCTGTGCACAATCTGGAGTCATTGCAGTGTATCCCCAGTGGTGCCAGTGCACTCTGTGGACTCACTGCATTGCATCCCAGTGGTGCCAGTGCACTCTCTGGACTCACTGCACTGCATCCCCAATGGTGCCAGTGCACTCTCTGGACTCACTGCACTGCATCCCCAGTGGTGCCAGTGCACTCTCTGGAATCATTGCACTGCATCCCCAGTGTGCCTGTGCACTCTCCGGACTCCCTGCACTGCATCCCCAGTGGTGCCAGTGCACTCTCTGCACTCACTGCACTGCATCCCCAGTGGTGCCAGTGCGCTCTCTGGACTCACTGCAGTGCATCCCCAGTGGTGCCAGTGCACTCTCTGGACTCACCAGCGTGCATCATCAGTGGTGCCAGTGCACTCTCTGGATTCACTGCAGTGCATCCCTATTGGTGACAGTGCACTCTCTGGACTCACTGCAGTGAATCCCCGGTGGTGCCAGTGCACTCTCTGGACTCACTGCACTGCATCCCCAGTGGTGACAGTGCAGTCTCTGGACTCAGTGCATTGCATCCCCAGTGGTGCAAGTGCAGTCTCTGCACTCACTGCAGTACATCTCCAGTGGTGCCAGTGCAATCTCTGGACCCACTGCAGTGCGCCCCCCAATGGTGACAGTACACTCTATGGACTCACTGCAGTGCATCCCCAGTGGTGCCAGTGCACTCTCTGGACTCACTGCACTGCATCCCCAGTGGTGACAGTGCGCTCTCTGGAGACACTGCAGTGCATCTCCTCTGGTGCCAGTGCACTCTCTGGACTCACTGCAGTGCATCCCCAGTGGTGCCAGGGTACTCTCTGCAGTCACTGCAGTGCATCCCCAACGGTGCCAGTGTACTCTCTGGACTCACTGCACTGCATCCCCAGTGGTGCCAGTGCACTCTCTGGACTCACTGCAGTGCATCCCCAAGGTGCCAGTGCACTCTCTGGACTCACTGCACTGCATCCCCATTGTTGACAGTGCACTCTCTGGACTCACTGCACTGCATCCCATGTGGTGTCAGTGCACTCTCTGGACTCACTGCACTGCATCCCCAGTGGTGCAAGGGCACTCTCTGGACTCACTGCACTAAAACCCCAGTGGTGCCAGTGCACTCTCTGGACTCACAGCACTGCATCCCCAATGGTGCCACTGCACTCTCTGGACTCACTGCAGTGCATCCCCAGTGGTGGCAGTGGACTCTGGACTCACTGCAGTGCATCCCCTGTTGAGCCATTGCACACTCTGGACTCACTGCAATGCAGCCACTGAGGTGCTAGTGCACTCTCTGGGTTCACTGCACTGCATCCCCAGTGGTGCCAGTGCACTCTCTGGACTCACTGCAGTGAATCCCCGGTGGTGCCAGTGCACTCTCTGGACTCACTGAACTGCATCCCCAGTGTTGCCACTGCACTCTCTGGACTCACTGCAGTGCATCCCCAGTGGTGCCAGTGCACTCTCTGGACTCACTGCAGTGCATCTCCATTGGTGCCAGTGCACTCTCTGGACCCTCTGCATTGCATCCCCACTGGTGCCAGTGCCCTCTCTGGACTCACTGCACTGCATCTCCAGTGGTGCCAGTGCCCTCTCTTTAGTCACTGCGCTGCATCCCCAGTGGTGCCAGTGCACTCTCTGGACCGACTGCAGTGCATATCCAGTGGTGCCAGTGCACTCTCTGGACCCACTGCAGTGCATCCCCAGTGGTGCCAGTGCACTCTGTGGACTCACTGCACTGCATCCCCAGTGGTGACAGTGCACTCTCTGGACCCACTGCAGTGCATCCCCAGTGGTGCCAGTGCACTCTCTGGCCTCACAGCACTGCATCCCTAGTGGGTCCAGTGCACTCTCTGGACTCACTGCACTGCTTCCCCAAGGTGCCAGTGCGCTCTCTGGACTCACTGCAGTGCATCCCCAGTGGTGCCAGAGGACTCTCTGGAGTCACTGCAGTGCATCCGCAGTGGTGCCAGTGCACTCTGTGGACTCACTGTACTGTATCCACAGTGGTGTCAGTGCACTCTCTGGAATAACTGCACTTCATCCCCAGTGGTGCCAGTGCAATCTTTCGAGTCACTGCACTGCATCCCCAGTGGTGCCAGTGCACTCTCTGGACTCACTGCACTGCATCCCCAGTGGTGCCAGTGCACTCTCTAGACTCACTGCACTGCATCCGCAATGGTGCCAGTGCACTCTTTCGAGTCACTGCACTGCATCCCCAGTGGTGCCAGTGCACTCTCTGGACTCAAAGAAGTGCATCCCCAGTGGTGCCACTGCACTCTCTGGACTCATTGCAGTGCAGCCCCTGAGGTGCCAGTGCAATCTCTGGACTCACTGCTGTGCAGCTCCAGTGGTGCCAGTGCACTCTCTCGACTCACTGCACTGCATCCCCAGTGGTGCCAGTGCGCTCTCTGGACTCACTGCAGTGCATCCCCAGTGGTGCCAGTGCACTCTCTGGACTCACCAGCGTGCATCATCAGTGGTGCCAGTGCACTCTCTGGATTCACTGCAGTGCATCCCTATTGGTGACAGTGCACTCTCTGGACTCACTGCAGTGAATCCCCGGTGGTGCCAGTGCACTCTCTGGACTCACTGCACTGCATCCCCAGTGGTGACAGTGCAGTCTCTGGACTCAGTGCATTGCATCCCCAGTGGTGCAAGTGCAGTCTCTGCACTCACTGCAGTACATCTCCAGTGGTGCCAGTGCAATCTCTGGACCCACTGCAGTGCGCCCCCCAATGGTGACAGTACACTCTATGGACTCACTGCAGTGCATCCCCAGTGGTGCCAGTGCACTCTCTGGACTCACTGCACTGCATCCCCAGTGGTGACAGTGCGCTCTCTGGAGACACTGCAGTGCATCTCCTCTGGTGCCAGTGCACTCTCTGGACTCACTGCAGTGCATCCCCAGTGGTGCCAGGGTACTCTCTGCAGTCACTGCAGTGCATCCCCAACGGTGCCAGTGTACTCTCTGGACTCACCGGGCTGCATCCCCAGTGGTGCCAGTGCACTCTCTGGACTCACTGCAGTGCATCCCCAAGGTGCCAGTGCACTCTCTGGACTCACTGCACTGCATCCCCATTGTTGACAGTGCACTCTCTGGACTCACTGCACTGCATCCCCAATGGTGCCACTGCACTCTCTGGACTCACTGCAGTGCATCCCATGTGGTGTCAGTGCACTCTCTGGACTCACTGCACTGCATCCCCAGTGGTGCAAGGGCACTCTCTGGACTCACTGCACTAAAACCCCAGTGGTGCCAGTGCACTCTCTGGACTCACAGCACTGCATCCCCAATGGTGCCACTGCACTCTCTGGACTCACTGCAGTGCATCCCCAGTGGTGGCAGTGGACTCTGGACTCACTGCAGTGCATCCCCTGTTGAGCCATTGCACACTCTGGACTCACTGCAATGCAGCCACTGAGGTGCTAGTACACTCTCTGGATTCACTGCACTGCATCCCCAGTGGTGCCAGTGCACTCTCTGGACTCACTGCAGTGAATCCCCGGTGGTGCCAGTGCACTCTCTGGACTCACTGAACTGCATCCCCAGTGTTGCCACTGCACTCTCTGGACTCACTGCAGTGCATCCCCAGTGGTGCCAGTGCACTCTCTGGACTCACTGCAGTGCATCTCCATTGGTGCCAGTGCACTCTCTGGACACTCTGCATTGCATCCCCACTGGTGCCAGTGCCCTCTCTGGACTCACTGCACTGCATCTCCAGTGGTGCCAGTGCCCTCTCTTTAGTCACTGCGCTGCATCCCCAGTGGTGCCAGTGCACTCTCTGGACCGACTGCAGTGCATATCCAGTGGTGCCAGTGCACTCTCTGGACCCACTGCAGTGCATCCCCAGTGGTGCCAGTGCACTCTGTGGACTCACTGCACTGCATCCCCAGTGGTGACAGTGCACTCTCTGGACCCACTGCAGTGCATCCCCAGTGGTGCCAGTGCACTCTCTGGCCTCACAGCACTGCATCCCTAGTGGGTCCAGTGCACTCTCTGGACTCACTGCACTGCTTCCCCAAGGTGCCAGTGCGCTCTCTGGACTCACTGCAGTGCATCCCCAGTGGTGCCAGAGGACTCTCTGGAGTCACTGCAGTGCATCCGCAGTGGTGCCAGTGCACTCTGTGGACTCACTGTACTGTATCCACAGTGGTGTCAGTGCACTCTCTGGAATAACTGCACTTCATCCCCAGTGGTGCCAGTGCAATCTTTCGAGTCACTGCACTGCATCCCCAGTGGTGCCAGTGCACTCTCTGGACTCACTGCACTGCATCCCCAGTGGTGCCAGTGCACTCTCTAGACTCACTGCACTGCATCCGCAATGGTGCCAGTGCACTCTTTCGAGTCACTGCACTGCATCCCCAGTGGTGCCAGTGCACTCTCTGGACTCAAAGAAGTGCATCCCCAGTGGTGCCACTGCACTCTCTGGACTCATTGCAGTGCAGCCCCTGAGGTGCCAGTGCAATCTCTGGACTCACTGCTGTGCAGCTCCAGTGGTGCCAGTGCACTCTCTCGACTCACTGCACTGCATCCCCAGTGGTGCCAGTGCACTCTCTGGACTCACTGCAGTGCATCCCCAGTGGTGCCAGGGTAGTCTCTGGACTCTCTACACTGCATCTCCAGTGGTGCTAGTGCAATCTCTGGACTCACTGCAGTGCACCTCCAGTTGGTGCCAGTGCACTCTCTGCACTCACTGCACTGCATCCCCAGTGGTGCCAGTGCACTCTCTGGACTCACTGCACTGCGTACCCAGTGGCGCCAGTCCGCTCTCTGGAGTACTGCACTGCATCCCCAGTAGTGCCAGTGCACTCTCTGGACTCACTGCAGTGCATCCCCAGTGGTGCCAGGGCACTCTCTGGACTCACTGCACTGCATCCCCAGTGGTGCCAGTGCACTCTCTGGACTCACTGAACTGCATCCCCAGTGGTGCCAGTGCACTCTCTGGACTCAATGCAGTGCATCCCCACTGGTGCCAGGGCACTCTCTGCACTCACTGCAGTGCATACCCAGTGGTACCAGTGCACTCTCTGGACTCACTGCACTGCATCCCCAGTGGTGCCAGTGCACTCTCTGGACTCACTGCACTGCATCCCCAGTGGTGCCAGTGCACTCTCTGGACTCACTGCACTGCATCCCCAGTGGTGACAGTGCACTCTCTGGACCCACTGCAGTGCATCCCCAGTGGTGCCAGTGCACTCTGTGGACTCACTGCAGTGAATCCCCGGTGGTGCCAGTGCACTCTCTGGACTCACTGAACTGCATCCCCAGTGTTGCCACTGCACTCTCTGGACTCACTGCAGTGCATCCCCAGTGGTGCCAGTGCACTCTCTGGACTCACTGCAGTGCATCTCCATTGGTGCCAGTGCACTCTCTGGACCCTCTGCATTGCATCCCCACTGGTGCCAGTGCCCTCTCTGGACTCACTGCACTGCATCTCCAGTGGTGCCAGTGCCCTCTCTTTAGTCACTGCGCTGCATCCCCAGTGGTGCCAGTGCACTCTCTGGACCCACTGCAGTTATAACCAGTGGTGCCAGTGCACTCTCTGGACCCACTGCAGTGCATCCCCAGTGGTGCCAGTGCACTCTGTGGACTCACTGCACTGCATCCCCAGTGGTGACAGTGCACTCTCTGGACCCACTGCAGTGCATCCCCAGTGGTGCCAGTGCACTCTGTGGACTCACTGCAGTGCATCCCCAGTGCTGACAGTGCACTCTCTGGACTCACTGCACTGCATCCCCAGTGGTGCCAGTGCACTCTCTGGCCTCACAGCACTGCATCCCTAGTGGTTCCAGTGCAGTCTCTGGACTCACTGCACTGCTTCCCCAAGGTGCCAGTGCGCTCTCTGGACTCACTGCACTGCATCCCCAGTGGTGCCAGTGCACTCTCTGGACTCACTGCAGTGCATCCCCAGTGGTGCCAGTGCACTCTCTGGACTCACTGCAGTGCATCCCCAAGGTGCCAGTGCACTCTATGGAGTCAACTGCACTACATCCCCAGTGGTGCCAGTGCACTCTCTGGACTCACTGCACTGCATCACCAGTGGTGGCAGTGCACTCTCTGGACTCACTGCAGTGCATCCCCAGTGTGCCAATGCACTCTCTGGACTCACTGCAGTGCATCCCCAGTGGTGCCAGTGCATTCTCTGTAGTCACTGCGCTGCATCCCAAGTGGTGCCAGTGCACTCTCTGTAGTCACTGCGTTGCATCCTCAGTGGTGCCAGTGTACTCTCTGGACTCACTGCACTGCATCCCCAGTGGTGCCAGTGCACTCTCTGGACTCACTGCACTGCATCCCGAGTGGTGCCAGTGCACTCTCTGGAGGCACTGCAGTGCATCCCCAGTGTTGCCAGTGCACTCTCTGGACTCACTGCACTGCATCCCCATTGGTGCCAGTGCACTCTTTCGAGTCATTGCACTGCATCCCGTGTGGTTGCAGTGCACTCTCTGGACTCACTGCACTGCATCCCCAGTGGTGCCAGTGCATTCCCTGGACTCACTGCACTGCATCCCCAGTGGTGCCAGTGCACTCTCTGGAGTACTGCACTGCATCCCCAGTGGTGCCTGTGCAGTCTCTGCACTCACTGCACTGCATCCCCAGTGGTGCCAGTGCACTCTCTGGACTCACTGCAGTGCATCCCCAGTGGTGCCAGTGCACTCTCTGCACTCACTGCAGTGCAGCCACTGAGGTGCCAGTGCAATCTCTGGACTCACTGCTGTGCAGCTCCAGTGGTGCCAGTGCACTCTCTCGACTCACTGCACTGCATCCCCAGTGGTGCCAGTGCACTCTCTGGACTCACTGCAGTGCATCCCCAGTGGTGCCAGTGCCCTCTCTGGAGTCACTGCAGTGTATCCCCTGTGGTGCCAGTGCACTCTCTGGTCTCACTGAACTGCATCCCCAGTGGTGCCAGGGCACTCTCTGGACTCACAGCACTGCATCCCTAGTGGTGCCAGTGCACTCTTTCGAGTCACTGCACTGCATCCGCAGTGGTGCCAGTACACTCTCTCCACTCACTGCACTGCATACCCAGTGGTGCCAGTCCGCTCTCTGGAGTACTGCACTGCATCCCCAGTGGTGCCAGTGCCCTCTCTGGACTCACTGCACTGCATCCCCAGTGGTGCCAGGGTAGTCTCTGGACTCTCTACACTGCATATCCAGTGGTGCTAGTGCAATCTCAGGACTCACTGCAGTGCAGCTCCAGTTGGTGCCAGTGCAGTCTCTGGACTCACTGCAGTGCCTCCCCAGTGGTGCCAGTGCACTCTCTGGACTCACTGCAGTGCAGCCCCTGAGGTGCCAGTGCAGTCTCTGGACTCACTGCAGTGCATCCCCAGTGGTACCAGTGCACTCTCTGGACTCCATGCAGTGCATCCCCAGTGGTGCCAGTGCACTCTCTGGACTCACTGCACTGCATCCCCACTGGTGCCAGTGCACTCTCTGGACTCACTGCACTGCATCCCCAGCTTTGCCAGTGCACTCTCTGGACTCACCGAGGTGCATCCCCAGTGGTGCCAGTGCACTCTCTGGACTCAATGCAGTGCATCCCCAGTGGTGCCAGTGCACTCTCTGGACTCACTGCACGGCATCCCCAGTGGTGCCAGTGCACTCTCTGGACTCACTGCAGTGCATCCCCAGTGGTGCCAGTGCACTCTCTGGACTCACTGCAGTGCATCCCCAGTGGTGCCAGTGCACTCTCTGGACTCACTGCACTGCATCCCCAAGGTGCCAGTGCACTCTATGGAGTCAACTGCACTACATCCCCAGTGGTGCCTGTGCACTCTCTGGACTCACTGCAGTGCATCCCCAGTGGTGCCAATGCACTCTCTGGACTCACTGGACTGCATCCCCAGTGGTACCAGTGCACTCTCAGGACTCACTGCACTGCAACCTCAGTGGTGCCAGTGCACTCTCTGGACTCACTGCACTGCATCCCAGGTGGTGCCAGTGCAGTCTCTGGACTCACTGCAGTGCATCCCCAGTGGTGCCCGTGCACTCTCTGGAGGCACTGCAGTGCATCCGCAGTGGTGCCAGTGCACTCTGTGGACTCACTGTACTGTATCCACAGTGGTGTCAGTGCACTCTCTGGACTAACTGCACTGCATCCCCAGTGGTGCCAGTGCAATCTTTCGAGTCACTGCACTGCATCCCCAGTGGTGCCAGTGCACTCTCTGGACTCACTGCACTGCATCCCCAGTGGTGCCAGTGCACTCTGTGGACTCACTGCACTGCATCCCCAGTGGTGACAGTGCACTCTCTGGACTCACTGCGCTGCATCCCCAGTGGTGACTGTGCACAATCTGGAGTCATTGCAGTGTATCCCCAGTGGTGCCAGTGCACTCTGTGGACTCACTGCATTGCATCCCAGTGGTGCCAGTGCACTCTCTGGACTCACTGCACTGCATCCCCAATGGTGCCAGTGCACTCTCTGGACTCACTGCACTGCATCCCCAGTGGTGCCAGTGCACTCTCTGGAATCATTGCACTGCATCCCCAGTGTGCCTGTGCACTCTCCGGACTCCCTGCACTGCATCCCCAGTGGTGCCAGTGCACTCTCTGCACTCACTGCACTGCATCCCCAGTGGTGCCAGTGCGCTCTCTGGACTCACTGCAGTGCATCCCCAGTGGTGCCAGTGCACTCTCTGGACTCACCAGCGTGCATCATCAGTGGTGCCAGTGCACTCTCTGGATTCACTGCAGTGCATCCCTATTGGTGACAGTGCACTCTCTGGACTCACTGCAGTGAATCCCCGGTGGTGCCAGTGCACTCTCTGGACTCACTGCACTGCATCCCCAGTGGTGACAGTGCAGTCTCTGGACTCAGTGCATTGCATCCCCAGTGGTGCAAGTGCAGTCTCTGCACTCACTGCAGTACATCTCCAGTGGTGCCAGTGCAATCTCTGGACCCACTGCAGTGCGCCCCCCAATGGTGACAGTACACTCTATGGACTCACTGCAGTGCATCCCCAGTGGTGCCAGTGTACTCTCTGGACTCACTGCACTGCATCCCCAGTGGTGACAGTGCGCTCTCTGGAGACACTGCAGTGCATCTCCTCTGGTGCCAGTGCACTCTCTGGACTCACTGCAGTGCATCCCCAGTGGTGCCAGGGTACTCTCTGCAGTCACTGCAGTGCATCCCCAACGGTGCCAGTGTACTCTCTGGACTCACTGCACTGCATCCCCAGTGGTGCCAGTGCACTCTCTGGACTCACTGCAGTGCATCCCCAAGGTGCCAGTGCACTCTCTGGACTCACTGCACTGCATCCCCATTGTTGACAGTGCACTCTCTGGACTCACTGCACTGCATCCCCAATGGTGCCACTGCACTCTCTGGACTCACTGCAGTGCATCCCATGTGGTGTCAGTGCACTCTCTGGACTCACTGCACTGCATCCCCAGTGGTGCAAGGGCACTCTCTGGACTCACTGCACTAAAACCCCAGTGGTGCCAGTGCACTCTCTGGACTCACAGCACTGCATCCCCAATGGTGCCACTGCACTCTCTGGACTCACTGCAGTGCATCCCCAGTGGTGCCAGTGCACTCTCTGGACTCACTGCAGTGCATCCCCTGTTGAGCCATTGCACACTCTGGACTCACTGCAATGCAGCCACTGAGGTGCTAGTGCACTCTCTGGATTCACTGCACTGCATCCCCAGTGGTGCCAGTGCACTCTCTGGACTCACTGCAGTGAATCCCCGGTGGTGCCAGTGCACTCTCTGGACTCACTGAACTGCATCCCCAGTGTTGCCACTGCACTCTCTGGACTCACTGCAGTGCATCCCCAGTGGTGCCAGTGCACTCTCTGGACTCACTGCAGTGCATCTCCATTGGTGCCAGTGCACTCTCTGGACCCTCTGCATTGCATCCCCACTGGTGCCAGTGCCCTCTCTGGACTCACTGCACTGCATCTCCAGTGGTGCCAGTGCCCTCTCTTTAGTCACTGCGCTGCATCCCCAGTGGTGCCAGTGCACTCTCTGGACCGACTGCAGTGCATATCCAGTGGTGCCAGTGCACTCTCTGGACCCACTGCAGTGCATCCCCAGTGGTGCCAGTGCACTCTGTGGACTCACTGCACTGCATCCCCAGTGGTGACAGTGCACTCTCTGGACCCACTGCAGTGCATCCCCAGTGGTGCCAGTGCACTCTCTGGCCTCACAGCACTGCATCCCTAGTGGGTCCAGTGCACTCTCTGGACTCACTGCACTGCTTCCCCAAGGTGCCAGTGCGCTCTCTGGACTCACTGCAGTGCATCCCCAGTGGTGCCAGAGGACTCTCTGGAGTCACTGCAGTGCATCCGCAGTGGTGCCAGTGCACTCTGTGGACTCACTGTACTGTATCCACAGTGGTGTCAGTGCACTCTCTGGAATAACTGCACTGCATCCGCAATGGTGCCAGTGCACTCTTTCGAGTCACTGCACTGCATCCCCAGTGGTGCCAGTGCACTCTCTGGACTCACTGCACTGCATCCCCAGTGGTGCCAGTGCACTCTCTAGACTCACTGCACTGCATCCGCAATGGTGCCAGTGCACTCTTTCGAGTCACTGCACTGCATCCCCAGTGGTGCCAGTGCACTCTCTGGACTCAAAGAAGTGCATCCCCAGTGGTGCCACTGCACTCTCTGGACTCATTGCAGTGCAGCCCCTGAGGTGCCAGTGCAATCTCTGGACTCACTGCTGTGCAGCTCCAGTGGTGCCAGTGCACTCTCTCGACTCACTGCACTGCATCCCCAGTGGTGCCAGTGCACTCTCTGGACTCACTGCAGTGCATCCCCAGTGGTGCCAGGGTAGTCTCTGGACTCTCTACACTGCATCTCCAGTGGTGCTAGTTCAATCTCTGGACTCACTGCAGTGCACCTCCAGTTGGTGCCAGTGCACTCTCTGCACTCACTGCACTGCATCCCCAGTGGTGCCAGTGCACTCTCTGGACTCACTGCACTGCGTACCCAGTGGCGCCAGTCCGCTCTCTGGAGTACTGCACTGCATCCCCAGTAGTGCCAGTGCACTCTCTGGACTCACTGCAGTGCATCCCCAGTGGTGCCAGGGCACTCCCTGGACTCACTGCACTGCATCCCCAGTGGTGCCAGTGCACTCTCTGGACTCACTGAACTGCATCCCCAGTGGTGCCAGTGCACTCTCTGGACTCAATGCAGTGCATCCCCACTGGTGCCAGGGCACTCTCTGCACTCACTGCAGTGCATACCCACTGGTGCCAGGGCACTCTCTGGACTCACTGCACTGCATCCCCAGTGGTGCCAGTGCACTCTCTGGACTCACTGAACTGCATCCCCAGTGGTGCCAGTGCACTCTGTGGACTCACTGCACTACATCCGCAGTGGAGCCAGTGCAATCTTTCGAGTCACTGCACTGCATCCCCAGTGGTGCCAATGCACTCTCTGGACTCACTGCACTGCATCCCCAGTGGTGCCAGTGCACTCTCTGGAGTACTGCACTGCATCCCCAGTGGTGCCAGTGCACTCTCTGGACTCACTGCACTGCATCCGCAATGGTGCCAGTGCACTCTTTCGAGTCACTGCACTGCATCCGCAGTGGTGCCAGTGCACTCTCTCCACTCACTGCACTGCATCCCCAGTGGTGCCAGTCCGCTCTCTGGAGTACTGCACTGCATCCCCAGTGGTGCCAGTGCACTCTCTGGACTCACTCAGTGCATCCCCAGTGGTGCCAGGGCACTCTCTGGACTCACTGCAGTGCATCCCCAGTGGTGCCAGGGTAGTCTCTGGACTCTATACACTGCATCTCCAGTGGTGCTAGTGCAATCTCTGGACTCACTGCAGTGCAGCTCCAGTTGGTGCCAGTGCACTCTCTGGACTCACTGCACTGCATCCCCAGTGGTGCTAGTGCAATCTTTCGAGTCACTGCACTGCATCCCCAGTGGTGCCAGTGCACTCTCTGGACTCACTGCACTGCATCCCCAGTGGTGCCAGTGCACTCTCTGGACTCACTGCACTGCATCCGCAATGGTGCCAGTGCACTCTCTGGAGTCACTGCACTGCATCCCCAGTGGTGCCAGTGCACTCTCTGGACTCATTGCAGTGCAGCCCCTGAGGTGCCAGTGCAATCTCTGGACTCACTGCTGTGCAGCTCCAGTGGTGCCAGTGCACTCTCTCGACTCACTGCACTGCATCCCCAGTGGTGCCAGTGCACTCTCTGGACTCACTGCAGTGCATCCCCAGTGGTGCCAGTGCCCTCTCTGGAGTCACTGCAGTGTATCCCCAGTGGTGCCAGTGCACTCTATGGACTCACTGAACTGCAACCCCAGTGGTGCCAGGGCACTCTCTGGACTCACAGCACTGCATCCCTAGTGGTGCCAGTGCACTCTTTCGAGTCACTGCACTGCATCCCCAGTGGTGCCAGTGCACTCTCTCCACTCACTGCACTGCATCCCCAGTGGTGCCAGTCCGCTCTCTGGAGTACTGCACTGCATCCCCAGTGGTGCCAGTGCCCTCTCTGGACTCACTGCAGTGCATACCCAGTGGTGCCAGTGCAGTCTCTGGACTCACTGCAGTGAATACCCAGTGGTGCCAGTGCACTCTCTGGAGGCACTGCAGTGCATCCGCAGTGGTGCCAGTGCACTCTGTGGACTCACTGTACTGTATCCACAGTGGTGTCAGTGCACTCTCTGGACTCACTGCACTGCAACCTCAGTGGTGCCAGTGCACTCTCTGGACTCACTGCACTGCATCCCCAGTGGTGCGAGTGCACTCTCTGGAGGCACTGCAGTGCATCCCCAGTGGTGCCAGTGCACTCTCTGCACTCACTGCACTGCATCGCCAGTTGTGCCAGTGCACTCTCTGGACTCACTGCACTGCATTCCCAGTGGTGCCAGTGCACTCTCTGGACTCTCTACACTGCATCCCCAGTGGTGCCAGTGCACTCTCTGGACTCACTGCAGTGCATCCCCAGTGGTGCCAGTGCCCTCTCTGGAGTCACTGCAGTGTATCCCCCGTGGTGCCAGTGCACTCTCTGGACTCACTGAACTGCATCCCCAGTGGTGCCAGTGCACTCTCTGGACTCACAGCACTGCATCCCTAGTGGTGCCAGTGCACTCTTTCGAGTCACTGCACTGCATCCGCAGTGGTGCCAGTGCACTCTCTCCACTCACTGCACTGCATCCCCAGTGGTGCCAGTCCGCTCTCTGGAGTACTGCACTGCATCCCCAGTGGTGCCAGTGCCCTCTCTGGACTCACTGCAGTGCATCCCCAGTGGTGCCAGGGTAGTCTCTGGAGTCTCTATACACTGCATCTCCAGTGGTGCTAGTGCAATCTCTGGACTCACTGCAGTGCACCTCCAGTTGGTGCCAGTGCACTCTCTGGACTCACTGCAGTGCATCCCCAGTGGTGCCAGTGCACTCTCTGGACTCACTGCACTGCGTACCCAGTGGCGCCAGTCCGCTCTCTGGAGTACTGCACTGCATCCCCAGTAGTGCCAGTGCACTCTCTGGACTCACTGCAGTGCATCCCCAGTGGTGCCAGGGCACTCTCTGGACTCACTGCACTGCATCCCCAGTGGTGCCAGTGCACTCTCTGGACTCACTGAACTGCATCCCCAGTGGTGCCAGTGCACTCTCTGGACTCAATGCAGTGCATCCCCACTGGTGCCAGGGCACTCTCTGCACTCACTTCAGTGCATACCCAGTGGTACCAGTGCACTCTCTGGACTCACTGCACTGCATCCCCAGTGGTGCCAGTGCACTCTCTGGACTCACTGCACTGCATCACCAGTGGTGCCAGTGCACTCTCTGGACTCACTGCACTGCATCCCCAGTGGTGCCAGTGCACTCTCTGTACTCACTGCAGTGCATCCGCTGTGGTGCCAGTGCACTCTCTGGACTCACTGTACTGCATCCACAGTGGTGTCAGTGCACTCTCTGGACTCACTGCACTACATCCGCAGTGGAGCCAGTGCAATCTTTCGAGTCACTGCACTGCATCCCCAGTGGTGCCAATGCACTCTCTGGACTCACTGCACTGCATCCCCAGTGGTGCCAGTGCACTCTCTGGAGTACTGCACTGCATCCCCAGTGGTGCCAGTGCACTCTCTGGACTCACTGCACTGCATCCGCAATGGTGCCAGTGCACTCTTTCGAGTCACTGCACTGCATCTGCAGTGGTGCCAGTGCACTCTCTCCACTCACTGCACTGCATCCCCAGTGGTGCCAGTCCGCTCTCTGGAGTACTGCACTGCATCCCCAGTGGTGCCAGTGCACTCTCTGGACTCACTCAGTGCATCCCCAGTGGTGCCAGGGCACTCTCTGGACTCACTGCAGTGCATCCCCAGTGGTGCCAGGGTAGTCTCTGGACTCTATACACTGCATCTCCAGTGGTGCTAGTGCAATCTCTGGACTCACTGCAGTGCAGCTCCAGTTGGTGCCAGTGCACTCTCTGGACTCACTGCACTGCATCCCCAGTGGTGCTAGTGCAATCTTTCGAGTCACTGCACTGCATCCCCAGTGGTGCCAGTGCACTCTCTGGACTCACTGCACTGCATCCCCAGTGGTGCCAGTGCACTCTCTGGACTCACAGCACTGCATCCCTAGTGGTGCCAGTGCACTCTTTCGAGTCACATCACTGCATCCCCAGTGGTGCCAGTGCACTCTCTGGACTCATTGCAGTGCAGCCCCTGAGGTGCCAGTGCAATCTCTGGACTCACTGCTGTGCAGCTCCAGTGGTGCCAGTGCACTCTCTGGACTCACTGCAGTGCATCCCCAGTGGTGCCAGTGCCCTCTCTGGAGTCACTGCAGTGTATCCCCAGTGGTGCCAGTGCACTCTCTGGACTCACTGAACTGCAACCCCAGTGGTGCCAGGGCACTCTCTGGACTCACAGCACTGCATCCCTAGTGGTGCCAGTGCACTCTTTCGAGTCACTGCACTGCATCCCCAGTGGTGCCAGTGCACTCTCTCCACTCACTGCACTGCATCCCCAGTGGTGCCAGTCCGCTCTCTGGAGTACTGCACTGCATCCCCAGTGGTGCCAGTGCCCTCTCTGGACTCACTGCAGTGCATCTCCAGTGGTGCCAGTGCAGTCTCTGGACTCACTGCAGTGCATACCCAGTGGTGCCAGTGCACTCTCTGGAGGCACTGCAGTGAATCCCCGGTGGTGCCAGTACACTCTCTGGACTCACTGCAGTGCATCCCCAGTGGTGCCAGTGCACTCTCTGGACTCACTGCAGTGCATCTCCATTGGTGCCAGTGCACTCTCTGGACCCTCTGCATTGCATCCCCACTGGTGCCAGTGCCCTCTCTGGACTCACTGCACTGCATCTCCAGTGGTGCCAGTGCACTCTCTGGACTCACTGCACTGCATTCCCAGTGGTGCCAGTGCACTCTCTGGACTCTCTACACTGCATCCCCAGTGGTGCCAGTGCACTCTCTGGACTCACTGCAGTGCATCCCCAGTGGTGCCAGTGCCCTCTCTGGAGTCACTGCAGTGTATCCCCCGTGGTGCCAGTGCACTCTCTGGACTCACTGAACTGCATCACCAGTGGTGCCAGTGCATTCTCTGGACTCACTGCAGTGCATCCGCAGTGGTGCCAGTGCACTCTCTCCACTCACTGCACTGCATCCCCAGTGGTGCCAGTGCACTCTCTGGAGTACTGCACTGCATCCCCAGTGGTGCCAGTGCCCTCTCTGGACTCACTGCAGTGCATCCCCAGTGGTGCCAGGGTAGTCTCTGGACTCTCTACACTGGATCTCCAGTGGTGCTAGTGCAATCTCTGGACTCACTGCAGTGCACCTCCAGTTGGTGCCAGTGCAGTCTCTGGACTCACTGCACTGCATCCCCAGTGGTGCCAGTGCACTCTCTGGACTCACTGCACTGCGTACCCAGTGGCGCCAGTCCGCTCTCTGGAGTACTGCACTGCATCCCCAGTAGTGCCAGTGCACTCTCTGGACTCACTGCAGTGCATCCCCAGTGGTGCCAGGGCACTCTCTGGACTCACTGCACTGCATCCCCAGTGGTGCCAGTGCACTCTCTGGACTCACTGAACTGCATCCCCAGTGGTGCCAGTGCACTCTCTGGACTCAATGCAGTGCATCCCCACTGGTGCCAGGGCACTCTCTGCACTCACTGCCGTGCATCCCCAGTGGTACCAGTGCACTCTCTGGACTCACTGCACTGCATCCCCAGTGGTGACAGTGCACTCTCTGGACTCACTGCACTGCATCACCAGTGGTGCCAGTGCACTCTCTGGACTCACTGCACTGCATCCCCAGTGGTGCCAGTGCACTCTCTGTACTCACTGCAGTGCATCCGCTGTGGTGCCAGTGCACTCTGTGGACTCACTGTACTGCATCCACAGTGGTGTCAGTGCACTCTCTGGACTCACTGCACTGCATCTGCAGTGGAGCCAGTGCAATCTTTCGAGTCACTGCACTGCATCCCTAGTGGTGCCAATGCACTCTCTGGACTCACTGCACTGCATCCCCAGTGGTGCCAGTGCACTCTCTGGAGTACTGCACTGCATCCCCAGTGGTGCCAGTGCACTCTCTGGACTCACTGCACTGCATCCGCAATGGTGCCAGTGCACTCTTTCGAGTCACTGCACTGCATCCGCAGTGGTGCCAGTGCACTCTCTCCACTCACTGCACTGCATCCCCAACGGTGCCAGTCCGCTCTCTGGAGTACTGCACTGCATCCCCAGTGGTGCCAGTGCACTCTCTGGACTCACTCAGTGCATCCCCAGTGGTGCCAGGGCACTCTCTGGACTCACTGCATTGCATCCCCAGAGGTGCCAGGGTAGTCTCTGGACTCTATACACTGCATCTCCAGTGGTGCTAGTGCAATCTCTGGACTCACTGCAGTGCAGCTCCAGTTGGTGCCAGTGCACTCTCTGGACTCACTGCACTGCATCCCCAGTGGTGCCCGTGCACTCTTTGGATTCACTGCAGTGTATCCCCAGTGGTTCCTGTGCACTCTCTGGACTTACTGCAGTGCAGTCACTGAGGTGCCAGTGCAGTCTCTGGAGTCACTGCAGTGCATCCCCAGTGGTGCCAGTGCACTATCTGGACTCACTGCAGTGCATCCCCACTGGTGCCAGTGCAGTCTCTGGACTCACTGCAATGCATCCCCAGTGGTGCCAGTGCACTCTCTGGACTCAATGCAGTGCATCCCCAGTGGTGCCAGTGCACTCTCTGGAGTCACTGCACTGCATCCCCAGTGGAGCCAGTGCACTCTCTGCACTCACTGCACTGCATCCCCAGTGGAGCCAGTGCACTCTCTGCACTCACTGCACTGCATCCCCAGCGGTGCCAGTGCACTCTCTGGACTCACCGAAGTGAATCCCCAGTGGTGCCAGTGCACTCTCTGGACTCACTGCAGTGCATCCCCAATGGTGCCTGTGCACTCTCTGGACTCACTGAAGTGCATCCCCGAGTGGTGCCAGTGCACTCTCTGGAGTCACCAGGGTGCATCATCAGTGGTGCCAGTGCACTCTCAGGACTCACTGCAGTGCATCCCCAGTGGTGCCAGTGTACTCTCTGGACTCACCGAGGTGAATCCCCTGTGGTGCCAGTGCACTCTCTGGACTCACTGCAGTGCATCCCCAGTGGTGCCAGTGCACTCTGTTTACTCACTGCAGTGCATCACCAGTGGTGCCAGTGCACTCTCTGGACTTACTGCACTAAAACCCCAGTGGTGCCAGTGCACTCTCTGGAGTCACTGCAGTGCGTCTCCAGTGGTGCCAGTGCACTCTCAGGACTCACTGCACTGCATCCCCACTGGTGCCAGTGCACTCTCTGGACTCACTGCACTCCATCCCCATTGGTGCCAGTGCACTCTCTGGACTCACTGCACTGCATCCCCAGTGGTGCCAATGCACTCTCTGGACTCACTGCTCTGCATCCCCAGTGGAGCCAGTGCACTCTCTGGACTCACTGTAGTGCATCCCACTGTTGCCAGTGCACTCTCTGGAGTCACTGCACTGCATCCCCAGTGGAGCCACTGCACTCTCTGGACTCACCGGGCTGCATCCCCAGTGGTGCCAGTGCACTCTATGGACTCACTGCAGTGCATCCCCAGTGGTGCCAGTGCATTCTCTGGACGCACTGCACTGCATCCCCAGTGGTGCCAGTGCACTCTTTGGACTCACTGCAGTGCATCCCCAGTGGTGCCTGTGCAGTCTCTGGACTCACTGCAGTGCATCCCCAGTGGTGCCATAGCACTCTCTGGACTCACTACTCTGCATCCCTAGTGGTGCCACTGCACTCTCTGGACTCACTGCACTCCATCCCCAATGGTGCCAGTGCACTCTCTGGACTCACTGCAGTGCATCCCCAAAGGTACCAGTGCGCACTGTAGACTCACTGCAGTGCAGCTCCTGAGGTGCCAGTGCACTCTCTGGACTCACTGCGCTGCATCCCCACTGGTGCCAGTGCACTCTCTGGACTCACTGCAGTGAATCCCCGGTGGTGCCAGTGCACTCTCTGGACTCACTGAACTGCATCCCCAGTGGTGCCAGTGCACAATCTGGACTCACTGCACTGCATCCCCAGTGGTGCCTGTGCAGTCTCTGGACTCAGTGCATTGCATCCCCAGTGGTGCAAGTGCAGTCTCTGCACTCACTGCAGTACATCTCCAGTGGTGCCAGTGCACTCTCTGGCCCCACTGCAGTGCACCCCCCAATGGTGACTGTACACTCTATGGACTCACTGCAGTGCATCCCCAGTGGTGCCAGTGCACTCTCTGGACTCACTGCACTGCATCCCCAGTGGTGACAGTGCGCTCTCTGGAGACACTGCAGTGCATCTCCTCTGGTGCCAGTGCACTCTCTGGACTCACTGCAGTGCATCCCCAGTGGTGCCAGGGCACTCTCTGCAGTCACTGCAGTGCATCCCCAACGGTGCCAGTGCACTCTCTGGACTCACTGCACTGCATCCCCAGTGGTGCCAGTGCTCTCTCTGGACTCACTGCAGTGCATCCCCAAGGTGCCAGTGCACTCTCTGGACTCACTGCAGTGCATCCCATGTGGTGTCAGTGCACTCTCTGGACTCACTGCACTGCATCCCCAGTGGTGCAAGGGCACTCTCTGGGCTCACTGCACTAAAACCCCAGTGGTGCCAGTGCACTTTCTGGACTCACAGCACTGCATCACCAATGGTGCCACTGCACTCTCTGGACTCACAGCAGTGCATCCCCAGTGGTGCCAGTGGACTCTCTGGACCCACTGCAGTGCATCCCCAGTGGTGCCAGTGTACTCTCTGGACTCACTGCACTGCATCACCGTTGTTGACAGTGCACTCTCTGGACTCACTGCACTGCATCCCCAATGGTGCCACTGCACTCTCTGGACTCACTGCAGTGCATCCCCAGTGGTGTCAGTGCACTCTCTGGACTCACTGCAGTGCATCCCCAGTGGTGCAAGGGCACTCTCTGGACTCACTGCACTAAAACCCCAGTGGTGCCAGTGCACTCTCTGGACTCACAGCTCTGCATTCCCAATGGTGCCACTGCACTCTCTGGACTCACTGCAGTGCATCCCCAGTGGTGCCAGTGGACTCTCTGGACTCACTGCAGTGCATCCCCTGTTGAGCCATTGCACACTCTGGACTCACTGCAATGCAGCCACTGAGGTGCTAGTGCACTCTCTGGATTCACTGCACTGCATCCCCAGTGGTGCCAGTGCACTCTCTGGACTCACTGCAGTGAATCCCCGGTGGTGCCAGTGCACTCTCTGGACTCACTGAACTGCATCCCCAGTGTTGCCACTGCACTCTCTGGACTCACTGCAGTGCATCCCCAGTGGTGCCAGTGCACTCTCTGGACTCACTGCAGTGCATCTCCATTGGTGCCAGTGCACTCTCTGGACCCTCTGCATTGCATCCCCACTGGTGCCAGTGCCCTCTCTGGACTCACTGCACTGCATCTCCAGTGGTGCCAGTGCCCTCTCTTTAATCACTGCGCTGCATCCCCAGTGGTGCCTGTGCACAATCTGGAGTCACTGCAGTGTATCCCCAGTGGTGCCAGTGCACTCTGTGGACTCACTGCATTGCATCCCAGTGGTGCCAGTGCACTCTCTGGACTCACTGCACTGCATCCACAATGGTGCCAGTGCACTCTCTGGACTCACTGCACTGCATCCCCAGTGGTGCCAGTGCACTCTCTGGAATCATTGCACTGCATCCCCAGTGTGCCTGTGCACTCTCCGGACTCCCTGCACTGCATCCCCAGTGGTGCCAGTGCACTCTCTGGACTCACTGCACTGCATCCCCAGTGGTGCCAGTGCGCTCTCTGGACTCACTGCAATGCATCCCCAGTGGTGCCAGTGCACTCTCTGGACTCACCAGCGTGCATCATCAGTGGTGCCAGTGCACTCTCTGGATTCACTGCAGTGCATCCCTATTGGTGACAGTGCACTCTCTGGACTCACTGCAGTGAATCCCCGGTGGTGCCAGTGCACTCTTTGGACTCACTGCACTGCATCCCCAGTGGTGCCAGTGCACTCTCTGGAGTCACTGCACTGCATCCCCAGTGGTGCCAGTGCACTCTATGGAATCACTGCACTGCAACCCCAGTGGTGCCAGTGCACTTTCTGGACTCACTGAACTGCATTCCCGGTGGTGCCAGTGCACTCTCTGGACTCACGGCACTGCATCCCCACTGGTGCCAGTGCACTCTCTGCACTCACTGCACTGCATCCCCATTGGTGCCAGTGCACTCTCTAGACTCACTGCAGTGAATCCCCACTGGTGCCAGTGAACGCTCTGGACTCACTGCAGTGAATCCCCGGTGGTGCCAGTGCACACTCTGTACTCACTGCACTGCATCCCCAGTGTTGCCACTGCACTCTCTGGACTCACTGCAGTGCATCCCCAGTGGTGCCAGTGCACTCTCTGGACTCACTGCAGTGCATCTCCATTGGTGCCAGTGCACTCTCTGGACCCTCTGCATTGCATCCCCACTGGTGCCAGTGCCCTCTCTGGACTCACTGCACTGCATCTCCAGTGGTGCCAGTGCCCTCTCTTTAATCACTGCGCTGCATCCCCAGTGGTGCCTGTGCACAATCTGGAGTCACTGCAGTGTATCCCCAGTGGTGCCAGTGCACTCTGTGGACTCACTGCATTGCATCCCAGTGGTGCCAGTGCACTCTCTGGACTCACTGCACTGCATCCACAATGGTGCCAGTGCACTCTCTGGACTCACTGCACTGCATCCCCAGTGGTGCCAGTGCACTCTCTGGAATCATTGCACTGCATCCCCAGTGTGCCTGTGCACTCTCCGGACTCCCTGCACTGCATCCCCAGTGGTGCCAGTGCACTCTCTGGACTCACTGCACTGCATCCCCAGTGGTGCCAGTGCGCTCTCTGGACTCACTGCAATGCATCCCCAGTGGTGCCAGTGCACTCTCTGGACTCACCAGCGTGCATCATCAGTGGTGCCAGTGCACTCTCTGGATTCACTGCAGTGCATCCCTATTGGTGACAGTGCACTCTCTGGACTCACTGCAGTGAATCCCCGGTGGTGCCAGTGCACTCTTTGGACTCACTGCACTGCATCCCCAGTGGTGCCAGTGCACTCTCTGGAGTCACTGCACTGCATCCCCAGTGGTGCCAGTGCACTCTATGGAATCACTGCACTGCAACCCCAGTGGTGCCAGTGCACTTTCTGGACTCACTGAACTGCATTCCCGGTGGTGCCAGTGCACTCTCTGGACTCACGGCACTGCATCCCCACTGGTGCCAGTGCACTCTCTGCACTCACTGCACTGCATCCCCAGTGGTGCCAGTGCACTCTCCAGACTCACTGCAGTGAATCCCCACTGGTGCCAGTGCACACTCTGTACTCACTGCACTGCATCCCCAGAGGTACCAGTGCACTCTCTGGACTCACTGCACTGCATCCCCAATGGTGCCTGTGCACTCTCTGGACTCACTGCAGTGCATCCCCCCGTGGTGCCACTGCACTCTCTGGACTCACTGAAGTGCATCCCCGAGTGGTGCCAGTGCACTCTCTTGACTCACTGCACTGCATCCCCAGTGGTGCCAGTGCACTCTCTGGACTCACTGTAGTGCATCCCCAGTGGTACCAGTGCGCACTGTAGACTCACTGCAGTGCATCCCCAGTGATGCCAGTGCACTCTCTGGACTCACTGCGCTACATCCCCAGTGGTGCCTGTGCACTCTCTGGGCTCACTGCAGTGAATCCCCGTTGGTGCCAGTGCACTCTCTGGACTTACTGCACTTCATCCCCACTTGTGCCAGTGCACTCTCTGGAGTCACTGAACTGCATCCCCAGTGGTGCCAGTGCACAATCTGGACTCACTGCAGTGCAACCCCGGTGGTGCCAGTGTACTCTCTGGACTCACTGCACTGCATCCCCAGTGGTGCCTGTGCAGTCTCTGGGCTCAGTGCATTGCATCCCCACTGGTGCAAGTGCAGTCTCTGCACTCACTGCAGTGCGTCTCCAGTGGTGCCAGTGCACTCTCTGGACCCACTGCAGTGCACCCCCAATGGTGCCAGTGCACTCTCTGGACTCACTGCAGTGCATCCCCAGTGGTGCCAGTGCACTATCTGGACTCACTGCACTGCATCCATTGTGGTGACGGTGCGCTCTCTGGAGACACTGCAGTGCATCTCCTCTGGTGCCAGTGCACTCTCTGGACTCACTGCAGTGCATCCCCAGTGGTGTCAGGGTACTCTCTGCAGTCACTGCAGTGCATCCCCAAAGGTGCCAGTGCCCTCTCTGGACTCACTGCACTGCATCCCCAGTGGTGCCAGTGCACTCTCTGGACTCACTGCACTGCATCCCCAGTGGTGCCAGTGCACGCTCTGGACTCACTGCAGTGAATCCCCGGTGGTGCCAGTGCACTCTCTGTACTCACTGCACTGCATCCCCAGTGGTGCCAGTGCACTCTCTGGAGTCACTGCAGAGCATCCCCAGTGGTGCCAGTGCACTCTCTGGACTCACTGCAGTGCAACCCCGGTGGTGCCAGTGCACTCTCTGGACTCACTGCCCTGCATCCCCAGTGGTGCCTGTGCAGTCTCTGGGCTCAGTACATTGCATCCCCAGTGGTGCAAGTGCAGTCTCTGCACTCACTGCAGTGCATCTCCAGTGGTGCCAGTGCACTCTCTGGACCCACTGCAGTGCACCCCCAATGGTGCCAGTGCACTCTCTGGACTCACTGCAGTGCATCCCCACTGGTGCCAGTGCACTCTCTGGACTCACTGCAGTGCATCCCCAGTGGTGCCAGGGTACTCTCTGCAATCACTGCAGTGCATCCCCAAAGGTGACAGTGCACTCTCTGGACTCACTGCAGTGCAGCCCCAGTGGTGCCAGTGTACTCTCTGGACTCACTGCACTGCATCCCCAGTGGTGCCAGTGCACTCTCTGGAGTCACTGCACTGCATCCCCAGTGTTGCCAGGGCACTCTCTGGACTCACTGCAGTGCATCCCCAGTGTTGCCTGTGCAGTCTCTGGACTCACTGCACTCCATCCCCTTCTGGTGTCTTTGCACTCTCTGGACTGACTGCACTGCTCCAGCTGCGGTAGCCGCTCCAGCCGCTTAGCCGCGGCATCCGCTCCAGCCGCGGCAACCGCTCCAGTCGCTGTAGCCCCTCCAGCCTCGGCAGCCGCTCCAGCCGCTCCAGCCGCGGCAGCCGCGGCAGCCCCTCCAGCCGCGGCAGCCGCTCCAACCGCGGCAACGCTCCAGCCGCTCCAACCGCGGCATCCGCTCCAGCCGCGGCATCCGCTCCAGCCGCGGCAGCCGCTCCAACCGCGGCAACGCTCCAGCCGCTCCAACCGCGGCATCCGCTCCAGCCGCGGCAGCCGCTCCAACCGCGGCAGCCGCTCCAGCCGTGGCAGCCGCTCCACTCGGTAGCGGCTGGAGCGGCTGCCGCGGTTGGAGCGGCTGGAGCGGCTGCCGCGGCTGGAGCGGCTGGAGCGGCTGCCGCGGCTGGAGCGGCTGGAGCGGCTGCCGCGGCTGGAGCGGCTACCGCGGCTGGAGCGGCTGGAGCGGCTGGAGCGGCTGCCGCGGCTGGAGCGTCCAGAGCGGCTGCAGCGGCTGGAGGGGCTATCGCGGCTGGAGCGGCTGACGCGGCTGGAGCGGATGCCGAGGCTGGAGCGGATGCCGCGGCTGGTGCGGCTGGAGCGGCTGCCGCGGATGGAGCAGTGCAGTGAGTCCAGAGAGTGCACTGGCACCTTGGGGATGCAGTGCAGTGAGTCCAGAGAGTCAACTGGCACCACTGGGGATGCACTGCAGTGAGTCCAGAGAGTGCACGGGCACCACTGGGGATGCAGTGCAGTGAGTGCAGAGAGTGCACTGGCACCAGTGGGGATGCAGTGCAGTGAGTCCAGAGAGTGTACTGGCTCCACTGGGGATGCAGTGCAGTGAGTCCAGAGACTGCACTGGCACCACTGGGGATGCAGTGCAGCGAGTCCAGAGAGTGCACTGGCTCCACTGGGGATGCAGTGCAGTGAGTCCAGAGAGTGCACTGGCACCACTGGGGGATGCAGTGCAGTGAGTCCAGTGAGTTCACTGGCTCCACTGGGGATGCACTGCAGTGAGTCCAGAGAGTGCACTGGCACCACTGGGGATGCACTGCAATGAGTCCAGATAGTGCACTGGCACGACCAGGGATGCAGTGCAGTGAGTGCAGAGAGTGCACTGGCACCACTGGGGATGCAGTGCAGTGAGTCCAGAGAGTGCACTGGCACCACTGGTAATGCAGTACAGTGAGTCCAGAGAGTGCACTGGCACCACTGGGAATGCACTGCAGTGACTCCAGAGAGTGCCCTGGCACAACTGGGAATGCAGTGCAGTGAGTCCAGAGAGAGCACTGGCACCACTGGGGATGCACTGCAGTGAGTAAACGGAGTGCACTGGCACCACTGGTGTTGCAGTGCCGTGAGTCCAGAGAGTGCACTGGCACCACTGGGGATGCAGTGCAGTGAGTCCAGAGAGTGCACTGGCTCCACTGGTGATGCAGTGCAGTCAGTCCAGAGAGTGCACAGGCACCACTGGGTATGCAGTGCAGTGAGTCCATAGAGTGCACTGGCACCACTGGGGATGCAGTGCAGTGAGTCCAGAGATTGCACTGGCACCACTGGGGATGCAGTGCAGTGACTCCAGAGAGTGCACTGGCGCCACTGGGGATGCACTGCAGTGAGTCCAGAGAGTGCCCTGAAACCACTGGGGATGCAGTGCAGTGTCTCCAGAGAGTGCATTGGCACCACTGGTAATACAGTGCAGTGAGTCCAGAGAGTGCACTGGCACCAGTGGGGATGCAGTTCAGTGAGTACAGAGAGTGCACTGGCAGCAGTGGGGATGAAGTTCAGTGAGTCCAGAGAGTGCACTGGCACCACTGGGGATACAGTGCAGTGAGCCCAGAGAGTGCACAGGCACCACTGGGTATGCAGTGCAGTGAGTCCATAGAGTGCACTGGCACCACTGGGGATGCAGTGCAGTGAGTCCAGAGAGTGCACTGGCACCACTGGGGATCAGTGCAGTGAGTCCAGAGAGTGCACTGGCACCACTGGGAATACACTGCAGTGAGTCCAGAGAGTGCACTGGCACCAAAGGGGATGGAGTGCAGTGAGTCCAGAGAGTGCACTGGCAACAATTGGGATGCACTGAAGTGAGTCCACAGAGTGCACTGGCAACAATGGGGATGCAGTGCAGTGAGTCCAGAGAGTGCACTGGCACCACTGGGGATTCACTCCAGTGAGTCCAGAGAGTGCACTGGCACCACTGGGAATACACTGCAGTGAGTCCAGAGAGTACCCTGGCACTAGAGGGTATGCACTGCAGTGTCTCCAGAGAGTGCACTGGCACCATTGGGGATGCAGTGCAGTGAGTGCAGAGAGTGCACTCGCACCAGTGGGGATGCACTGCAGTGAGTCCAGAGAGTGCCCTGGCACCACTGGGGATGCACAGCAGTGAGTCCAGAGAGTGCCCTGAAACCACTGGGGATGCAGTGCAGTGAGTCCAGAGAGTGCACTGGCACCAGTGGGGATGCAGAGCAGTGAGTCCAGAGAGTGCACTGGCCCCACTGGGGATGCAGTGCAGTGAGTCCAGAGAGTGCAGTAGCAGCCCTGGGGATGCAGTGCCGTGAGTCCAGAGAGTGCACTGGCACCACTGGGGATGCACTAAAGTGAGTCCAGAGAGTGCCCTGGAACCACTGGGGATGCAGTGCAGTGAGTCCAGAGAGTGCACTGGCACCACTGGGGATGCAGTGCAGTGAGTCCAGAGAGTGCACTGGCACCAGTGGGGATGCAGTGCAGTGAGTCCAGAGAGTGCCCTGGGACCATTAGGGATGCAGTGCACTGACTCAGAGAGTGCACTGGCACCACTGGGGATGCGCTGCAATGAGTCCAGAGAGTGCACTGGCACCACTGGTGATGCAGTGCAGTGAGTCCAGACAGTGCACTGTCAGCACTGGGGATGCAGTGCAGTGAGTCCAGAGAGTGCACTGGCACCACTGGGGATGCATTGCAGTGAGTCCAGAGAGTGCACTGGCACCAGTGGGGATGCAGTGCAGTGAGTCCAGAGAGTGCACTGGCACCACTGGGGATGCAGTGCAGTGAGTCCAGAGAGTGCACTGGCACCACTGGGGATGCAGAGCAGGGAGTCAGGTGTGTGCGCTGGCACCACTGAGGATGCAGTGCAGTGAGTCCAGAGAGTGCACTGGCACCAATGGGGATGCAGTGCAGTGAGTCAAGAGAGTGCACTGGCACCTTGGGGATGCAGTGCAGTGAGTCCAGAGAGTGCCCTGGCACTAGTGGAGATGCACTGCAGTGTCTCCAGAGAGTGCACTGGCACCACTGGTAATGCAGTGCAGTGAGTCCAGAGAGTGCACTGGCACCACTGGGGATGCAGTTCAGTGAGTACAGAGAGTGCACTGGCACCACTGGGGATGCAGTAAACTGACTCAGAGAGTACACTGGCACCACTGGGGATGCACTGCAATGAGTCCAGATAGTGCACTGGCCCCACTGGGGATGCAGTGCAGTGAGTCCAGAGAGTGTACTGGCACCAGTGGGGATGGAGTACAGTGAGTCCAGAGAGTGCACTGCCACCACTGGGGTGCACTGCACTGAGTCCAGATAGTGCACTGGCACCACTGGGGATGCAGTGCAGTGAGTCCAGAGAGTGCACTGGCACCACTGGGGATGCAGTGAAGGGAGTCCAGTGTGTGCATTGGCACCACTGAGGATGCAGTGCAGTGAGTGCAGAGAGTGCACTGGCACCACTGGGGATGCATTGCAGTGAGTCCAGAGAGTGCACTGGCACCATTAGGGATGCAGTGCACTGAATCAGAGAGTGCACTGGCACCACTGGGGATCCACTGCAGTGAGTCCAGAGAGTGCACTGGCCCCACTGGGGATGCAGTGCAGTGAGTCCAGAGAGTGCAGTAGCAGCACTTTGGATGCAGTGCCGTGAGTCCAGAGAGTGCATTGGCACCAGTGGGGATGCAGTGCAGTGAGTCCAGAGAGTGAACTGGCACCATTAGGGATGCAGTGCACTGAATCAGAGAGTGCACTGGCACCACTGGGGATGCGCTGCAATGAGTCCAGATATTGCACTGGCACCACTGGTGATGCAGTGCAGTGAGTCCTGAGAGTGCACTGTCAGCACTGGGGTTGCAGTGCAGTGAGTCCAGAGAGTGCACTGGCACCACTGGGGATGCAGTGCAGTGAGTCCTGAGAGTGTACTGGCACCAGTGGGGATGGAGTGCAGTGAGTCCAGAGACTGCACTGTCAGCACTGGGGATGCAGTGCAGTGACTCCTGAGAGTGCACTGGCACCACTGGGGATGCAGTGCAGTGAGTCCAGAGAGTGCACTGGCACCACTGGGGATGCAGTGCAGTGAGTGCAGAGAGTGCACTGGCACCAGAGGGGATGCAGTGCAGTGAGTCCAGAGGGTGCGCTGGCACCATTGGAGCTGTACTGCAGTGAGTCCAGAGATTGCACTGGCACCACTTGGGATGCAATGCAATGAGTCCAGATAGTGCACTGGCTCCACTGGGGATGCATTGCAGTGAGTCCAGAGAGTGCACTGGCACCACTGGGGATGCAGTGCAGTGAGTCCAGAGAGTGCACTGGCACCACTGGGGATGCACTGCAGTGAGTCCAGAGAGTGCCCTGGCACTAGTGGAGATGCACTGCAGTGTCTCCAGAGAGTGCACTGGCACCACTGGTAATGCAGTGCAGTGAGTCCAGAGAGTGCACTGGCACCACTGGGGATGCAGTTCAGTGAGTACAGAGAGTGCACTGGCACCACTGGGGATGCAGTACACTGACTCAGAGAGTACACTGGCACCACTGGGGATGCACTGCAATGAGTCCAGATAGTGCACTGGCCCCACTGGTGATGCAGTGCAGTGAGTCCAGAGAGTGTACTGGCACCACTGGGGATGCAGTGCAGTGACTCCAGAGAGTGCACTGGCACCACTGGGGATGCAGTGCAGTGAGTCCAGAGGGTGCACTGGCACCAATAGGGATGCAGTGCACTGAATCAGAGAGTGCACTGGCACCACTGGTGATGCAGTGCAGTGAGTCCTGAGAGTGCACTGTCAGCACTGGGGATGCAGTGCAGTGAGTCCAGAGAGTGCACTGGCACCACTGGGGATGCAGTGCAGTGAGTCCTGAGAGTGTACTGGCACCAGTGGGGATGGAGTGCAGTGAGTCCAGAGACTGCACTGTCAGCACTGGGGATGCAGTGCAGTGACTCCTGAGATTGCACTGGCACCACTGGGGATGCAGAGCAGGGAGTCAGGTGTGTGCGCTGGCACCACTGAGGATGCAGTGCAGTCAGTCCAGAGAGTGCACTGGCACCACTGGGGATGCAGTGCAGTGAGTCCAGAGAGTGCCCTGGAACCACTGGGGATGCAGTGCAGTGAGTACAGAGAGTGCACTGGCACCACTGGGGATGCAGTGCAGTGAGTCCAGAGAGTGCACTGGCACCATTAGGGATGCAGTGCACTGACTCAGAGAGTGCACTGGCACCACTGGGGATGCACTGCAGTGAGTCCAGATAGTGCACTGGCACCACTGGGGATGCAGTGCAGTGAGTCCAGAGAGTGCACTGGCACCACTGGGGATGCAGTGCAGTGAGTCCAGAGAGTGCACTAGCACCACTGGGGATGCAGTGCAGTGAGTCCAGGGAGTGTACTGGCTCCACAGGGGATGCAGTGCAGTGAGTCCAGAGACTGCACTGGCACCACTGGGGATGCAGTGCAGTGAGTACAGAGAGTGCACTGGCCCCACAGGGGATGCACTGCAGTGACTCCTGAGAGTGCACTGGCACCACTGGGGATGCACTGCAATGAGTCCAGAGAGTGCAATGGCAACACTGGGGATGCAGTGCAGTTAGTCGAGAGAGTGCACTGGCACCACTGGGGATGCAGTGCAGTGAGTCCAGAGAGTGCACTGGCACCACTGGGGATGCAGTGCAGTGAGTCCTGAGAGTGTACTGGCACCAGTGGGGATGGAGTGCAGTTAGTCCAGAGACTGCAATGTCAGCACTGGGGATGCAGTGCAGTGACTCCAGAGAGTGCACTGGCACCACTGGGGATGCAGAGCAGGGAGTCAGGTGTGTGCGCTGGCACCACTGAGGATGCAGTGCAGTGAGTCCAGAGAGTGCACTGGCACCTTGGGAATGCAGTGCAGTGAGTCCAGAGAGTGTGCTGGCACCATTGGAGCTGTACTGTAGTGAGTCCAGAGATTGCACTGGCACCACTGGGGATGCACTGCAATGAGTCCAGATAGTGCACTGGTACCACTGGGGATGCAGTGCAGTGAGTCCAGAGAGTGCACTGGTACCACTGGGGATGCAGTGCAGTGAGTCCAGAGAGTGCACTGGCACCAGTGGGGATGCACTGCAGTGAGTCCAGAGAGTGCCCTGGCACTAGTGGAGATGCACTGCAGTCTCTCCAGAGAGTGCACTGGCACCACTGGGGATGCAGTACACTGACTCAGAGAGTACACTGGCACCACTGGGGATGCACTGCAATGAGTCCAGATAGTGCACTGGCCCCACTGGGGATGCAGTGCAGTGAGTCCAGAGAGTGTACTGGCACCAGTGGGGATAGAGTACAGTGAGTCCAGAGAGTGCACAGGCACCACTGGGGATGCATTGCAGTGAGTCCAGAGAGTGCACTGCCACCACTGGGGTGCACTGCAGTGAGTCCAGATAGTGCACTGGCACCACTGGGGATGCAGTGCAGTGAGTCCAGAGAGTGCACTGGCACCACCGGGGATTCACTGCAGTGAGACCAGAGAGTGCACTGGCACCACTGCGAATACACTGCAGTGAGTCCAGAGAGTGCACTGGCACCACTGGGGATGGAGTGCAGTGAGTCCAGAGAGTGCACTGGCAACAATGGGGATGCACTGAAGTGAGTCCACAGAGTGCACTGGCAACAATGGGGATGCAGTGCAGTGAGTCCAGAGAGTGCATTGGCACCACTGGGGATGCAGTGCAGTGAGTCCAGAGAGTGCACTGGCACCACTGGGGATGCACTGCAGTGAGTCCAGAGAGTGCACTGTCACCAGTGGGGATGCAGTGCAGTGAGTTCAGAGAGTGCACTGGCACCTTTGGGGTGCAGTGCTGTGAGTCCAGAGAGTGTACAGGCACCACTGGGTGTGCAGTGCAGTGAGTGCAGAGAGTGCACTGGCACCAGTGGGGATGCAGTGCCGTGAGTCCAGAGAGTGCCCTGGCACTAGAGGATATGCACTGCAGTGTCTCCAGAGAGTGCACTGGCACCATTGGCCATGCAGTGCAGTGAGTGCAGAGAGTGCACTGGCACCAGTGGGGATGCAGTGCAGTGAGTGCAGAGAGTGCACTGGCACCACTGGGGATGCACTGCAGTGAGTCCAGAGAGTGCACTGGCACCACTGGGGATGCAGTGCAGTGAGACCAGTGTGTGCATTGGCACCACTGAGGATGCAGTGCAGTGAGTGCAGAGAGTGCACTGGCACCACTGGGGATGCAGTGCAGTGAGTCCAGAGAGTGCACTGGCACCACTGGAAATGCAGTGCAGTGAGTCCAGAGAGTTCACTGGCACCACAGAGAATGCACTGCAGTGAGTCCAGAGAGTGCACTGGCACCAGTGGGGATGCAGTGCAGTGAGTCCAGAGAGTGCAGTAGCAGCACTGGTGATGCAGTGCCGTGAGTCCAGAGAGTGCACTGGCACCACTGGGGATGCAGTGCAGTGAGTCCAGAGAGTGCCCTGGAACCACTGGGGATGCAGTGCAGTGAGGCCAGAGAGTGCACTGGCACCACTGGGGATGCAGTGCAGTGACTCCAGAGAGTGCACTGGCACCAGTGGGGATGCAGTGCAGTGAGTCCAGAGAGTGCACTGGCACCATTAGGGATGCAGTGCACTGACTCAGAGAGTGCACTGGCACCACTGGGGATGCGCTGCAATGAGTCCAGATAGTGCACTGGCACCACTGGTGATGCAGTGCAGTGAGTCCAGAGAGTGCACTGGCACCACTGGGGATGCAGTGCAGTGAGTCCAGAGAGTGCACTGGCACCACTGGGGATGCAGTGCAGTGAGTCCTGAGAGTGTACTGGCACCAGTGGGGATGGAGTGCAGTGAGTCCAGAGACTGCACTGTCAGCACTGGGGATGCAGTGCAGTGACTCCTGAGAGTGCACTGGCACCACTGGGGATGCAGAGCAGGGAGTCAGGTGTGTGCGCTGGCACCACTGAGGATGCAGTGCAATGAGTCCAGAGAGTGCACTGGCACCACAGGGGATGCAGTGCAGTGAGTCAAGAGAGTGCACTGGCACCTTGGGGATGCAGTGCAGTGAGTCCAGAGAGTGCGCTGGCACCATTGGAGCTGTACTGTAGTGAGTCCAGAGATTGCACTGGCACCACTGGGGATGCACTGCAATGAGTCCAGATAGTGCACTGGCAACACTGGTGATGCAGTGCAGTGAGTCCAGAGAGTGCACTGTCAGCACTGGGGATGCAGTGCAGTGAGTCCAGAGAGTGCACTGGCACCACTGGGGATGCAGTGCAGTGAGTCCAGAGAGTGCACTGGCACCACTGGGGATGCACTGCAGTGAGTCCAGAGAGTGCACTGGCCCCACTGGCGATGCAGTGCAGTGAGTCCAGAGAGTGCACTGGCACCACTGGGGATGCAGTGCAGTGAGTCCAGAGAGTGCACTGGCACCACTGGGGATGCACTGCAGTGAGTCCAGGGAGTGTACTGGCTCCACTGGGGATGCAGTGCAGTGAGTCCAGAGAGTGCACTGGCACCACTGGGGATGCAGTGCAGTGAGTCCAGAGAGTGCAGTAGCAGCACTGGGGATGCAGTGCCGTGAGTCCAGAGAGTGCACTGGCACCCCTGGGGATGCACTACAGTGAGTCCAGAGAGTGCCCTGGAACCACTGGGGATGCAGTGCAGTGAGGCCAGAGAGTGCACTGGCACCACTGGGGATGCAGTGCCGTGAGTCCAGAGGGTGCACTGGCACCACTGGGGATGCAGTGCAGTGAGCCCAGAGAGTGCATTGGCACCACCGCGGATTCACTGTAGTGCGTCCAGAGAGTGCACTGGCACCACTGGGAATACACTGCAGTGAGTCCAGAGAGTACACTGTCACCAGTGGGGATGCAGTGCAGTGAGTCCAGAGAGCGCACTGGCACCTTTGGGGATGCAGTGCAGTGAGTGCAGAGAGTGCACTGGCACCACTGGGATGCAGTGCAGTGAGTCCAGAGAGTGCACTGGCACCACAGAGAATGCACTGCAGTGAGTCCAGAGAGTGCACTGGCCCCACTGGGGATGCAGTGCAGTGAGTCCAGAGAGTGCAGTAGCAGCACTGGAGATGCAGTGCCGTGAGTCCAGAGAGTGCACTGGCACCACTGGGGATGCACTACAGTGAGTCCAGAGAGTGCCCTGGAACCACTGGGGATGCAGTGCAGTGAGGCCAGAGAGTGCACTGGCACCACTGGGGATGCAGTGCAGTGAGTCCAGTGAGTGCACTGGAACCACGGGGGATGCACCCCGGTGAGTCCAGAGAGTGCACTGGCACCACTGGGGATGCTTTACAGTGAGTCCACAGAGTGCACTGGCACCACTGGGGATCAGTGCAGTGAGTCCAGAGAGTGCACTGGCACCACTGGGGATGCACTGCTGTGAGTCTAGAGAGTGCACGGGCACCACTGGAGATGCACTGCAGTGAGTCCAGAGAGTGCATTGGCACCACGGGGGATGCACCTCGGTTAGTCCAGAGAGTGCACTGGCACCACTGGGGATGCTTTACAGTGAGTCCACAGAGTGCACTGGCACCACTGGGGATGCTGTACAGTGAGTCCACAGAGTGCACTGGCACCACTGGGGATGCACTGCAGTGCAGCCCCTGTTGAGCCAGTGCACTCTCTGCACTCAGTGCACTGCATCCCCTGTGGTGCCAGTGCACTCTCTGGACTCACTGCACTGCATCCGCAGTGGTGCCAGTGCACTCTCTGCACTCACTGCGCTGCACCACCAGTGGTAGTGCACTCTCTGGACTCACTGCACTGCATCCCCAGTGTTGCCAGTGCACTCTCTGGACTCAGTGCACTGCATCCCCAGTGGTGCCAGTGCACTCTTTCGAGTCATTGCGCTGCAACACCTGTGGTGGCAAGGCACTCTCTGCACTCACTGCACTGCATCCCCAGTGGTGCCAGTGCACTCTCTGGAGTCATTGCACTAAAGCCCCATTGGTGCAAGGGCACTCTCTGGAGTCATTGCAGTGCATCCCCAGTGGTGCCAGTGCACTCTCTGGACTCACTGCAGTGCATCCCCAGTGGTGGCAGTGCACTCTCTGGACTCACTGCAGTGCATCCCCTGTGGTGCCAGTGCACTCTCTGGACTAACTGCAGTGCATCCCCAGTGGTGCCAGTGCACACTCTGGACTCACTGCAGTGCATCCCCATTGGTGCCATTGCACTCTCTGGACTCACTGCTGTGCAGCCCCTGAGGTGCCAGTGCAGTCTCTGGACTCACTGCAGTGCATCTCCAGTGGTGCCAGTGCACTCTCTGGACTCAAAGAAGTGCATCCCAAGTGGTGCCAGTGCACTCTCTGGACTCACTGCTGTGCAGCCCCTAAGGTGCCCGTGCAGTCTCTGGACTCACTGCAGTGCATCTCCAGTGGTGCCAGTGCACTCTCTGGACTCAAAGAAGTGCATCCCCAGTGGTGCCACTGCACTCTCTGGACTCACTGCACTGCATCAAGATTGGTGCCAGTGCACTCTCTGGACTCACTGCAGTGCATCCCCAGTGGTGCCAGTGCAATCTCTGGACTCACTGCAGTGCAGCTCCTGTGGTGCCAGTGCACTCTCTGGACTCACTGCACTGCAATACCAGTGGTGCCAGTGCACTCTCTGGACTCACTGCAGTGCATCCCCAGTGGTGCCAGTGCCTTCTCTGGAGTCACTGCAGTGTATCACCCGTGGTGCCAGTGCACTCTCTGGACTCACTGCACTGCATCCCCAGTGGTGCCAGTGCACTCTCTGGACTCACTGCACTGCATCACCAGTGGTGGCAGTGCACTCTCTGGACTCACTGCAGTGCATCCCCAATGGTGCCAGTGCCCTCTCTGGATTCACTGCAGTTCATCCCCAGTGGTGCCAGTGCACTCTCTGGACTCACTGAACTGCATCCCCAGTGGTGCCAGGGCACTCTCCGGACTCACTGCAGTGCATCCCCAGTGGTGCCAGTGCACTCTTTCGAGTCACTGCACTGCATCCCCATTAGTGCCAGTGCATTCTCTGGACTCACTGCAGTGCATCCCCAGTGGTGCCAGTGCACTCTCTGGACTCAATGCAGTGCATCCCCAGTGGTGCCAGTGCACTCTCTGGACTCACTGCACTGCATCCCCAGTGCTGACAGTGCACTCTCTGGACTCACTGCACTGCATCCCCAGTGGTGCCAGTGCACTCTCTGGCCTCACAGCACTGCATCCCTAGTGGTTCCAGTGCACTCTCTGGACTCACTGCACTGCTTCCCCAAGGTGCCAGTGCACTCTCTGGACACATTGCAGTGCATCCCCAGTGGTGCCAGTGGACTCTCTGGAGTCACTGCAGTGCATCCCCTGTTGAGCCAGTGCACTCTCTGCACTCAGTGCACTGCATCCCCTGTGGTGCCAGTGCACTCTCTGGACTCACTGCACTGCATCCGCAGTGGTGCCAGTGCACTCTCTGGACTCACTGCACTGCATCACCAGTGGTGGCAGTGCACTCTCTGGACTCACTGCAGTGCATCCCCAGTGTGCCAGTGCACTCTCTGGACTCACTACAGTGCATCCCTAGTGGTGCCAGTGCATTCTCTGTAGTCACTGCGCTGCATCGCAAGTGGTGCCAGTGCACTCTCTGTAGTCACTGCGTTGCATCCTCAGTGCTGCCAGTGCACTCTCTGGACTCACTGCAGTGCATCCCCAGTGGTGCCAGTGCACTCTCTGGACTCACTGCACTGCATCCCGAGTGGTGCCAGTGCACTCTCTGGAGGCACTGCAGTGCATCCCCAGTGTTGCCAGTGCACTCTCTGGACTCACTGCACTGCATCCCCATTGGTGCCAGTGCACTCTTTCGAGTCATTGCACTGCATCCCTTGTGGTTGCAGTGGACTCTCTGGACTCACTGCACTGCATCCCCAGTGGTGCCAGTGCATTCCCTGGACTCACTGCACCGCATCCCCAGTGGTGCCAGTGCACTCTCTGGAGTACTGCACTGCATCCCCAGTGGTGCCTGTGCAGTCTCTGCACTCACTGCACTGCATCCCCAGTGGTGCCAGTGCACTCTCTGGACTCACTGCAGTGCATCCCCAGTGGTGCCAGTGCACTCTCTGGACTCACTGCAGTGCAGCCCCTGAGGTGCCAGTGCAATCTCTGGACTCACTGCTGTGCAGCTCCAGTGGTGCCAGTGCACTCTCTGGACTCACTGCACTGCATCCCCAGTGGTGCCAGTGCACTCTCTGGACTCACTGCAGTGCATCCCCAGTGGTGCCAGTGCCCTCTCTGGAGTCACTGCAGTGTATCCCCCGTGGTGCCAGTGCACTCTCTGGACTCACTGAACTGCATCCCCAGTGGTGCCAGTGCACTCTCTGGACTCACAGCACTGCATCCCTAGTGGTGCCAGTGCACTCTTTCGAGTCACTGCACTGCATCCGCAGTGGTGCCAGTGCACTCTTTGGATTCACTGCAGTGTATCCCCAGTGGTTCCTGTGCACTCTCTGAACTTAATGCAGTGCAGCCCCTGAGGTGCCAGTGCAGTCTCTGGACTCACTGCAGTGCATCCCCAGTGGTGCCAGTGCACTCTCTGGACTCACTGCAGTGCATCCCCTGTGGGGCCAGTGCAGTCTCTGGACTCAATGCAGTGCATCCCCAGTGGTGCCAGTGCACTCTCTGGACTCAATGCAGTGCATCCCCAGTGGTGCCAGTGCACTCTCTGGACTCACTGCACTGCATCCCCAGTGGTGCCAGTGCACTCTCTGGACTCACTGCACTGCATCCCCAGCGGTGCCAGTGCACTCTCTGGACTCACCGAGGTGCATCCCCAGTGGTGCCAGTGCACTCTCTGGACTCAATGCAGTGCATCCCCAGTGGTGCCAGTGCACTCTCTGGTCTCACTGCACTGCATCCCCAGTGGTGCCAGTGCACTCTCTGGACTCACTGCAGTGCATCCCCAGTGGTGCCAGTGCACTCTCTGGACTCACTGCAGTGCATCCCCAGTGGTGCCAGTGCACTCTCTGGACTCACTGCACTATATCCCCAAGGTGCCAGTGCACTCTATGGAGTCAACTGCACTACATCCCCAGTGGTGCCAGTGCACTCTCTGGACTCACTGCACTGCATCCCCAGTGGTGCCAATGCACTCTCTGGACTCACTGCACTGCATCCCCAGTGGTACCAGTGCACTCTCAGGACTCACTGCACTGCAACCTCAGTGGTGCCAGTGCACTCTCTGGACTCACTGCACTGCATCCCCAGTGGTGCCGGTGCACTCTCTGGAGGCACTGCAGTGCATCCGCAGTGGTGCCAGTGCACTCTGTGGACTCACTGCACTGCATCTGCAATGGTGCCAGTGCACTCTTTCCAGTCACTGCACTGCATCCCCAGTGGTGCCAGTGCACTCTCTGTACTCACTGCACTGCATCCCCAGTGGTGCCAGTGCACTCTCTAGACTCACTGCACTGCATCTGCAATGGTGCCAGTGCACTCTTTCCAGTCACTGCACTGCATCCCCAGTGGTGCCAGTGCACTCTCTGGACTCAATGAACTGCAACCCCAGTGGTGCCAGGGCACTCTCTGGACTCACAGCACTGCATCCCTAGTGGTGCCAGTGCACTCTTTCGAGTCACTGCACTGCATCCGCAGTGGTGCCAGTGCACTCTCTCCACTCACTGCACTGCAACCCCAGTGGTGCCAGTCCGCTCTCTTGAGTACTGCACTGCATCCCCAGTGGTGCCAGTGCCCTCTCTGGACTCACTGCAGTGCATACCCAGTGGTGCCAGTGCAGTCTCTGGACTCACTGCAGTGCATACCCAGTGGTGCCAGTGCACTCTCTGGAGGCACTGCAGTGCATCCGCAGTGGTGCCAGTGCACTCTGTGGACTCACTGTACTGTATCCACAGTGGTGCCAGTGCACTCTCTGGACTCACTGCACTGCAACCTCAGTGGTGCCAGTGCACTCTATGGACTCACTGCACTGCATCCCCAGTGGTGCGAGTGCACTCTCTGGAGGCACTGCAGTGCATCCCCAGTGGTGCCAGTGCACTCTCTGGACTCACTGCACTGCATCGCCAGTTGTGCCAGTGCACTCTCTGGACTCACTGCACTGCATCCCCAGTGGTGCCAGTGCACTCTCTGGACTCTCTACACTGCATCCCCAGTGGTGCCAGGGCACTCTCTGGACTCACAGCACTGCATCCCTAGTGGTGCCAGTGCACTCTTTCGAGTCACTGCACTGCATCCGCAGTGGTGCCAGTGCACTCTCTCCACTCACTGCACTGCATCCCCAGTGGTGGCAGTCCGCTCCCTGGAGTACTGCACTGCATCCCCAGTGGTGCCAGTGCCCTCTCTGGACTCACTGCAGTGCATCCCCAGTGGTGCCAGGGTAGTCTCTGGACTCTCTACACTGCATCTCCAGTGGTGCTAGTGCAATCTCTGGACTCACTGCAGTGCACCTCCAGTTGGTGCCAGTGCACTCTCTGCACTCACTGCACTGCATCCCCAGTGGTGCCAGTGCACTCTCTGGACTCACTGCACTGCGTACCCAGTGGCGCCAGTCCGCTCTCTGGAGTACTGCACTGCATCCCCTGTAGTGCCAGTGCACTCTCTGGACTCAATGCAGTGCATCCCCACTGGTGCCAGGGCACTCTCTGCACTCACTGCAGTGCATCCCCAGTGGTACCAGTGCACTCTCTGGACTCACTGCACTGCATCCCCAGTGGTGCCAGTGCACTCTCTGGACTCACTGCACTGCATCACCAGTGGTGCCAGTGCACTCTCTGGACTCACTGCACTGCATCCCCAGTGGTGCCAGTGCACTCTCTGTACTCACTGCAGTGCATCCGCTGTGGTGCCAGTGCACTCTGTGGACTCACTGTACTGCATCCACAGTGGTGTCAGTGCACTCTCTGGACTCACTGCACTGCATCCGCAATGGTGCCAGTGCACTCTTTCGAGTCACTGCACTGCATCCGCAGTGGTGCCAGTGCACTCTCTCCACTCACTGCACTGCATCCCCAGTGGTGCCAGTCCGCTCTCTGGAGTACTGCACTGCATCCCCAGTGGTGCCAGTGCACTCTCTGGACTCACTCAGTGCATCCCCAGTGGTGCCAGGGCACTCTCTGGACTCACTGCAGTGCATCCCCAGTGGTGCCAGGGTAGTCTCTGGACTCTATACACTGCATCTCCAGTGGTGCTAGTGCAATCTCTGGACTCACTGCAGTGCAGCTCCAGTTGGTGCCAGTGCACTCTCTGGACTCACTGCACTGCATCCCCAGTGGTGCGAGTGCACTCTCTGGAGGCACTGCAGTGCATCCCCAGTGGTGCCAGTGCACTCTCTGGACTCACTGCACTGCATCGCCAGTTGTGCCAGTGCACTCTCTGGACTCACTGCACTGCATCCCCAGTGGTGCCAGTGCACTCTCTGGACTCTCTACACTGCATCCCCAGTGGTGCCAGGGCACTCTCTGGACTCACAGCACTGCATCCCTAGTGGTGCCAGTGCACTCTTTCGAGTCACTGCACTGCATCCGCAGTGGTCCCAGTGCACTCTCTCCACTCACTGCACTGCATCCCCAGTGGTGGCAGTCCGCTCCCTGGAGTACTGCACTGCATCCCCAGTGGTGCCAGTGCCCTCTCTGGACTCACTGCAGTGCATCCCCAGTGGTGCCAGGGTAGTCTCTGGACTCTCTACACTGCATCTCCAGTGGTGCTAGTGCAATCTCTGGACTCACTGCAGTGCACCTCCAGTTGGTGCCAGTGCACTCTCTGCACTCACTGCAGTGCATCCCCAGTGGTGCCAGTGCACTCTCTGGACTCACTGCACTGCGTACCCAGTGGCGCCAGTCCGCTCTCTGGAGTACTGCACTGCATCCCCTGTAGTGCCAGTGCACTCTCTGGACTCAATGCAGTGCATCCCCACTGGTGCCAGGGCACTCTCTGCACTCACTGCAGTGCATCCCCAGTGGTACCAGTGCACTCTCTGGACTCACTGCACTGCATCCCCAGTGGTGCCAGTGCACTCTCTGGACTCACTGCACTGCATCACCAGTGGTGCCAGTGCACTCTCTGGACTCACTGCACTGCATCCCCAGTGGTGCCAGTGCACTCTCTGTACTCACTGCAGTGCATCCGCTGTGGTGCCAGTGCACTCTGTGGACTCACTGTACTGCATCCACAGTGGTGTCAGTGCACTCTCTGGACTCACTGCACTGCATCCGCAATGGTGCCAGTGCACTCTTTCGAGTCACTGCACTGCATCCGCAGTGGTGCCAGTGCACTCTCTCCACTCACTGCACTGCATCCCCAGTGGTGCCAGTCCGCTCTCTGGAGTACTGCACTGCATCCCCAGTGGTGCCAGTGCACTCTCTGGACTCACTCAGTGCATCCCCAGTGGTGCCAGGGCACTCTCTGGACTCACTGCAGTGCATCCCCAGTGGTGCCAGGGTAGTCTCTGGACTCTATACACTGCATCTCCAGTGGTGCTAGTGCAATCTCTGGACTCACTGCAGTGCAGCTCCAGTTGGTGCCAGTGCACTCTCTGGACTCACTGCACTGCATCCCCAGTCGTGCCAGTGCACTCTTTGGATTCACTGCAGTGTATCCCCAGTGGTTCCTGTGCACTCTCTGGACTCACTGCAGTGCAGCCCCTGAGGTGCCAGTGCAGTCTCTGGACTCACTGCAGTGCTTCCCCAGTGGTGCCAGTGCACTCTCTGGAGTCACTGCACTGCATCTCCAGTAGAGCCAGTGCACTCTCTGCACTCACTGCACTGCATCCCCAGTGGAGCCAGTGCACTCTCTGCACTCACTGCACTGCATCCCCAGCGGTGCCAGTGCACTCTCTGGACTCACCGAGGTGAATCCCCAGTGGTGCCAGTGCACTCTCTGGACTCACTGCAGTGCAGCCCCTGAGGTGCCAGTGCAGTCTCTGGACTCACTGCAGTGCTTCCCCAGTGGTGCCAGTGCACTCTCTGGACTCAATGCAGTGCATCCCCAGTGGTGCCAGTGCACTCTCTGGAGTCACTGCACTGCATCCCCAGTGGAGCCAGTGCACTCTCTGCACTCACTGCACTGCATCCCCAGTGGAGCCAGTGCACTCTCTGCACTCACTGCACTGCATCCCCAGCGGTGCCAGTGCACTCTCTGGACTCACCGAGGTGAGTCCCCAGTGGTGCCAGTGCACTCTCTGCACTCACTGCACTGCATCCCCAGTGGTGCCAGTGCACTCTCTGGACTCACTGCACTGCGTACCCAGTGGCGCCAGTCCGCTCTCTGGAGTACTGCACTGCATCCCCTGTAGTGCCAGTGCACTCTCTGGACTCAATGCAGTGCATCCCCACTGGTGCCAGGGCACTCTCTGCACTCACTGCAGTGCATCCCCAGTGGTACCAGTGCACTCTCTGGACTCACTGCACTGCATCCCCAGTGGTGCCAGTGCACTCTCTGGACTCACTGCACTGCATCACCAGTGGTGCCAGTGCACTCTCTGGACTCACTGCACTGCATCCCCAGTGGTGCCAGTGCACTCTCTGTACTCACTGCAGTGCATCCGCTGTGGTGCCAGTGCACTCTGTGGACTCACTGTACTGCATCCACAGTGGTGTCAGTGCACTCTCTGGACTCACTGCACTGCATCCGCAATGGTGCCAGTGCACTCTTTCGAGTCACTGCACTGCATCCGCAGTGGTGCCAGTGCACTCTCTCCACTCACTGCACTGCATCCCCAGTGGTGCCAGTCCGCTCTCTGGAGTACTGCACTGCATCCCCAGTGGTGCCAGTGCACTCTCTGGACTCACTCAGTGCATCCCCAGTGGTGCCAGGGCACTCTCTGGACTCACTGCAGTGCATCCCCAGTGGTGCCAGGGTAGTCTCTGGACTCTATACACTGCATCTCCAGTGGTGCTAGTGCAATCTCTGGACTCACTGCAGTGCAGCTCCAGTTGGTGCCAGTGCACTCTCTGGACTCACTGCACTGCATCCCCAGTGGTGCGAGTGCACTCTCTGGAGGCACTGCAGTGCATCCCCAGTGGTGCCAGTGCACTCTCTGGACTCACTGCACTGCATCGCCAGTTGTGCCAGTGCACTCTCTGGACTCACTGCACTGCATCCCCAGTGGTGCCAGTGCACTCTCTGGACTCTCTACACTGCATCCCCAGTGGTGCCAGGGCACTCTCTGGACTCACAGCACTGCATCCCTAGTGGTGCCAGTGCACTCTTTCGAGTCACTGCACTGCATCCGCAGTGGTGCCAGTGCACTCTCTCCACTCACTGCACTGCATCCCCAGTGGTGGCAGTCCGCTCCCTGGAGTACTGCACTGCATCCCCAGTGGTGCCAGTGCCCTCTCTGGACTCACTGCAGTGCATCCCCAGTGGTGCCAGGGTAGTCTCTGGACTCTCTACACTGCATCTCCAGTGGTGCTAGTGCAATCTCTGGACTCACTGCAGTGCACCTCCAGTTGGTGCCAGTGCACTCTCTGCACTCACTGCAGTGCATCCCCAGTGGTGCCAGTGCACTCTCTGGACTCACTGCACTGCGTACCCAGTGGCGCCAGTCCGCTCTCTGGAGTACTGCACTGCATCCCCTGTAGTGCCAGTGCACTCTCTGGACTCAATGCAGTGCATCCCCACTGGTGCCAGGGCACTCTCTGCACTCACTGCAGTGCATCCCCAGTGGTACCAGTGCACTCTCTGGACTCACTGCACTGCATCCCCAGTGGTGCCAGTGCACTCTCTGGACTCACTGCACTGCATCACCAGTGGTGCCAGTGCACTCTCTGGACTCACTGCACTGCATCCCCAGTGGTGCCAGTGCACTCTCTGTACTCACTGCAGTGCATCCGCTGTGGTGCCAGTGCACTCTGTGGACTCACTGTACTGCATCCACAGTGGTGTCAGTGCACTCTCTGGACTCACTGCACTGCATCCGCAATGGTGCCAGTGCACTCTTTCGAGTCACTGCACTGCATCCGCAGTGGTGCCAGTGCACTCTCTCCACTCACTGCACTGCATCCCCAGTGGTGCCAGTCCGCTCTCTGGAGTACTGCACTGCATCCCCAGTGGTGCCAGTGCACTCTCTGGACTCACTCAGTGCATCCCCAGTGGTGCCAGGGCACTCTCTGGACTCACTGCAGTGCATCCCCAGTGGTGCCAGGGTAGTCTCTGGACTCTATACACTGCATCTCCAGTGGTGCTAGTGCAATCTCTGGACTCACTGCAGTGCAGCTCCAGTTGGTGCCAGTGCACTCTCTGGACTCACTGCACTGCATCCCCAGTCGTGCCAGTGCACTCTTTGGATTCACTGCAGTGTATCCCCAGTGGTTCCTGTGCACTCTCTGGACTCACTGCAGTGCAGCCCCTGAGGTGCCAGTGCAGTCTCTGGACTCACTGCAGTGCTTCCCCAGTGGTGCCAGTGCACTCTCTGGAGTCACTGCACTGCATCTCCAGTAGAGCCAGTGCACTCTCTGCACTCACTGCACTGCATCCCCAGTGGAGCCAGTGCACTCTCTGCACTCACTGCACTGCATCCCCAGCGGTGCCAGTGCACTCTCTGGACTCACCGAGGTGAATCCCCAGTGGTGCCAGTGCACTCTCTGGACTCACTGCAGTGCAGCCCCTGAGGTGCCAGTGCAGTCTCTGGACTCACTGCAGTGCTTCCCCAGTGGTGCCAGTGCACTCTCTGGACTCAATGCAGTGCATCCCCAGTGGTGCCAGTGCACTCTCTGGAGTCACTGCACTGCATCCCCAGTGGAGCCAGTGCACTCTCTGCACTCACTGCACTGCATCCCCAGTGGAGCCAGTGCACTCTCTGCACTCACTGCACTGCATCCCCAGCGGTGCCAGTGCACTCTCTGGACTCACCGAGGTGAGTCCCCAGTGGTGCCAGTGCACTCTCTGGACTCACTGCAGTGCATCCCCAATGGTGCCTGTGCACTCTCTGGACTCACTGAAGTGCATCCCCGAGTGGTGCCAGTGCACTCTCTGGAGTCACCAGGGTGCATCATCAGTGGTGCCAGTGCACTCTCAGGACTCACTGCAGTGCATCCCCATTGGTGACAGTGCACTCTCTGGACTCACTGCACTGCATCCCCAGTGGTGCCAGTGCACTCTCTGGACTCACTGCAGTGAATCCCCGGTGGTGCCAGTGCACTCTCTGGACTCACTGCAGTGCATCACCAGTGTTGCCAGTGCACTCTGTTTACTCACTGCAGTGCATCACCATTGGTGCCTGTGCACTCTCTGGACTTACTACACTAAAACCCCAGTGGTGCCAGTGCACTCTCTGGAGTCACTGCAGTGCATCTCCAGTGGTGCCAGTGCACTCTCTGGACTCACTGTACTGCATCCCCAGTGGTGACAGTGCGCTCTCTGGAGACACTGCAGTGCATCTCCTCTGGTGCCAGTGCACTCTCTGCAGTCACTGCAGTGCATCCCCAACGGTGCCAGTGCACTCTCTGGACTCACTGCAGTGCATCCCCTATGGTGCCAGTGTACTCTCTGGACTCACTGCACTGCATCCCCAGTGGTGCCAGTGCACTCTCTGGACTCACTGCACTGCATCCCCAGTGGTGCAAGGGCACTCTCTGGACTCACTGCACTAAAACCCCAGTGGTGCCAGTGCACTCTCTGGACTCACTGCACTGCATCCCCAATGGTGCCACTGCACTCTCTGGACTCACTGCAGTGCATCCCCAGTGGTGCCAGTGGACTCTCTGGACTCACTGCAGTGCATCCCCTGTTGAGCCATTGCACACTCTGGACTCACTGCAATGCAGCCACTGAGGTGCTAGTGCACTCTCTGGATTCACTGCACTGCATCCCCAGTGGTGCCAGTGCACTCTCTGGACTCACTGCAGTGAATCCCCGGTGGTGCCAGTGCACTCTCTGGACTCACTGAACTGCATCCCCAGTGTTGCCACTGCACTCTCTGGACTCACTGCAGTGCATCCCCAGTGGTGCCAGTGCACTCTCTGGACTCACTGCAGTGCATCCCCAGTGGTGCCAGGGTACTCTCTGCAGTCACTGCAGTGCATCCCCAACGGTGCCAGTGCACTCTCTGGACTCACTGCAGTGCATCCCCAGTGGTGCCAGTGTACTCTCTGGACTCACTGCACTGCATCCCCAGTGGTGCCAGTGCACTCTCTGGACTCACTGCAGTGCATCCCCAAGGTGCCAGTGCACTCTCTGGACTCACTGCAGTGCATCCCATGTGGTGCCAGTGCACTCTCTGAACCCACTGCAGTGCATATCCAGTGGTGCCAGTGCACTCTCTGGACCCACTGCAGTGCATCCCCAGTGGTGCCAGTGCACTCTGTGGACTCACTGCACTGCATCCCCAGTGGTGACAGTGCACTCTCTGGACTCACTGCGCTGCATCCCCAGTGGTGCCTGTGCACAATCTGGAGTCACTGCAGTGTATCCCCAGTGGTGCCAGTGCACTCTGTGGACTCACTGCATTGCATCCCAGTGGTGCCAGTGCACTCTCTGGACTCACTGCACTGCATCCCCAATGGTGCCAGTGCACTCTCTGGACTCACTGCACTGCATCCCCAGTGGTGCCAGTGCACTCTCTGGAATCATTGCACTGCATCCCCAGTGTGCCTCTGCACTCTCCGGACTCCCTGCACTGCATCCCCAGTGGTGCCAGTGCACTCTCTGGACTCACTGCACTGCATCCCCAGTGGTGCCAGTGCGCTCTCTGGACTCACTGCAGTGCATCCCCAGTCGTGCCAGTGCACTCTCTGGACTCACCAGCGTGCATCATCAGTGGTGCCAGTGCACTCTCTGGATTCACTGCAGTGCATCCCTATTGGTGACAGTGCACTCTCTGGACTCACTGCAGTGAATCCCCGGTGGTGCCAGTGCACTCTCTGGACTCACTGCACTGCATGCCCAGTGGTGACAGTGCAGTCTCTGGACTCAGTGCATTGCATCCCCAGTGGTGCAAGTGCAGTCTCTGCACTCACTGCAGTACATCTCCAGTGGTGCCAGTGCACTCTCTGGACCCACTGCAGTGCACCCCCCAATGGTGACAGTACACTCTATGGACTCACTGCAGTGCATCCCCAGTGGTGCCAGTGCACTCTCTGGACTCACTGCATTGCATCCCCAGTGGTGACAGTGCGCTCTCTGGAGACACTGCAGTGCATCTCCTCTGGTGCCAGTGCACTCTCTGGACTCACTGCAGTGCATCCCCAGTGGTGCCAGGGTACTCTCTGCAGTCACTGCAGTGCATCCCCAACGGTGCCAGTGCACTCTCTGGACTCACTGCAGTGCATCCCCAGTGGTGCCAGTGTACTCTCTGGACTTACTGCACTGCATCCCCACTGGTGCCAGTGCACTCTCTGGACTCACTGCACTGCATCCCCATTGTTGACAGTGCATTCTCTGGACTCACTGCAGTGCATCCCCAATGGTGCCAGTGCACTCTGTGGACTCACTGCAGTGAATCCCCAGTGGTGCCAGTGCACTCTCTGGACTCAATGCAGTGCATCTCCATTGGTGCCAGTGCACTCTCTGGACCCTCTGCATTGCATCCCCACTGGTGCCAGTGCCCTCTCTGGACTCACTGCACTGCATCTCCAGTGGTGCCAGTGCCCTCTCTTTAGTCACTGCGCTGCATCCCCAGTGGTGCCAGTGCACTCTCTGGACCCACTGCAGTGATAACCAGTGGTGCCAGTGCACTCTCTGGACCCACTGCAGTGCATCCCCAGTGGTGCCAGTGCACTCTGTGGACTCACTGCACTGCATCCCCAGTGGTGACAGTGCACTCTCTGGACCCACTGCAGTGCATCCCCAGTGGTGCCAGTGCACTCTCTGGACTCACTGCACTGCATCCCCAGTGGTGCCAGTGCACTCTCTGGCCTCACAGCACTGCATCCCTAGTGGTTCCAGTGCACTCTCTGGACTCACTGCACTGCTTCCCCAAGGTGCCAGTGCGCTCTCTGGACTCACCGCAGTGCATCCCCAATGGTGCCAGTGCACTCTCTGGACTCACTGCACTGCATCCCCAGTGGTGCCAGTGCACTCTCTGGAGTCACTGCACTGCATCCCGAGTGGTGCCAGTGCACTCTCTGGAGGCACTGCAGTGCATCCCCAGTGTTGCCAGTGCACTCTCTGGACTCACTGCACTGCATCCCCAGTGGTGCCAGTGCATTCCCTGGACTCACTGCACTGAATCCCCAGTGGTGCCAGTGCACTCTCTGGAGTACTGCACTGCATCCCCAGTGGTGCCTGTGCAGTCTCTGCACTCACTGCACTGCATCCCCAGTGGTGCCAGTGCACTCTCTGGACTCACTGCAGTGCATCCCCAGTGGTGCCAGTGCACTCTCTGGACTCACTGCAGTGCAGCCACTGAGGTGCCAGTGCAATCTCTGGACTCACTGCTGTGCAGCTCCAGTGGTGCCAGTGCACTCTCTCGACTCACTGCACTGCATCCCCAGTGGTGCCAGTGCACTCTCTGGACTCACTGCAGTGCATCCCCAGTGGTGCCAGTGCCCTCTCTGGAGTCACTGCAGTGTATCCCCCGTGGTGCCAGTGCACTCTCTGGTCTCACTGAACTGCATCCCCAGTGGTGCCAGGGCACTCTCTGGACTCACAGCACTGCATCCCTAGTGGTGCCAGTGCACTCTTTCGAGTCACTGCACTGCATCCCCAGTGGTGCCAGTGCACTCTCTGGAATCATTGCACTGCATCCCCAGTGTGCCTCTGCACTCTCCGGACTCCCTGCACTGCATCCCCAGTGGTGCCAGTGCACTCTCTGGACTCACTGCACTGCATCCCCAGTGGTGCCAGTGCGCTCTCTGGACTCACTGCAGTGCATCCCCAGTCGTGCCAGTGCACTCTCTGGACTCACCAGCGTGCATCATCAGTGGTGCCAGTGCACTCTCTGGATTCACTGCAGTGCATCCCTATTGGTGACAGTGCACTCTCTGGACTCACTGCAGTGAATCCCCGGTGGTGCCAGTGCACTCTCTGGACTCACTGCACTGCATGCCCAGTGGTGACAGTGCAGTCTCTGGACTCAGTGCATTGCATCCCCAGTGGTGCAAGTGCAGTCTCTGCACTCACTGCAGTACATCTCCAGTGGTGCCAGTGCACTCTCTGGACCCACTGCAGTGCACCCCCCAATGGTGACAGTACACTCTATGGACTCACTGCAGTGCATCCCCAGTGGTGCCAGTGCACTCTCTGGACTCACTGCATTGCATCCCCAGTGGTGACAGTGCGCTCTCTGGAGACACTGCAGTGCATCTCCTCTGGTGCCAGTGCACTCTCTGGACTCACTGCAGTGCATCCCCAGTGGTGCCAGGGTACTCTCTGCAGTCACTGCAGTGCATCCCCAACGGTGCCAGTGCACTCTCTGGACTCACTGCAGTGCATCCCCAGTGGTGCCAGTGTACTCTCTGGACTTACTGCACTGCATCCCCACTGGTGCCAGTGCACTCTCTGGACTCACTGCACTGCATCCCCATTGTTGACAGTGCATTCTCTGGACTCACTGCAGTGCATCCCCAATGGTGCCAGTGCACTCTGTGGACTCACTGCAGTGAATCCCCAGTGGTGCCAGTGCACTCTCTGGACTCAATGCAGTGCATCTCCATTGGTGCCAGTGCATTCTCTGGACCCTCTGCATTGCATCCCCACTGGTGCCAGTGCCCTCTCTGGACTCACTGCACTGCATCTCCAGTGGTGCCAGTGCCCTCTCTTTAGTCACTGCGCTGCATCCCCAGTGGTGCCAGTGCACTCTCTGGACCCACTGCAGTGATAACCAGTGATGCCAGTGCACTCTCTGGACCCACTGCAGTGCATCCCCAGTGGTGCCAGTGCACTCTGTGGACTCACTGCACTGCATCCCCAGTGGTGACAGTGCACTCTCTGGACCCACTGCAGTGCATCCCCAGTGGTGCCAGTGCACTCTGTGGACTCACTGCACTGCATCCCCAGTGCTTACAGTGCACTCTCTGGACTCACTGCACTGCATCCCCAGTGGTGCCAGTGCACTCTCTGGCCTCACAGCACTGCATCCCTAGTGGTTCCAGTGCACTCTCTGGACTCACTGCACTGCTTCCCCAAGGTGCCAGTGCGCTCTCTGGACTCACTGCACTGCATCTCCAGTGGTGCCAGTGCCCTCTCTTTAGTCACTGCGCTGCATCCCCAGTGGTGCCAGTGCACTCTCTGGACCCACTGCAGTGATAACCAGTGGTGCCAGTGCACTCTCTGGACCCACTGCAGTGCATCCCCAGTGGTGCCAGTGCACTCTGTGGACTCACTGCACTGCATCCCCAGTGGTGACAGTGCACTCTCTGGACCCACTGCAGTGCATCCCCAGTGGTGCCAGTGCACTCTGTGGACTCACTGCACTGCATCCCCAGTGCTTACAGTGCACTCTCTGGACTCACTGCACTGCATCCCCAGTGGTGCCAGTGCACTCTCTGGCCTCACAGCACTGCATCCCTAGTGGTTCCAGTGCACTCTCTGGACTCACTGCACTGCTTCCCCAAGGTGCCAGTGCGCTCTCTGGACTCACCGCAGTGCATCCCCAATGGTGCCAGTGCACTCTCTGGACTCACTGCACTGCATCCCCAGTGGTGCCAGTGCACTCTCTGGAGTCACTGCACTGCATCCCGAGTGGTGCCAGTGCACTCTCTGGAGGCACTGCAGTGCATCCCCAGTGTTGCCAGTGCACTCTCTGGACTCACTGCACTGCATCCCCAGTGGTGCCAGTGCATTCCCTGGACTCACTGCACTGAATCCCCAGTGGTGCCAGTGCACTCTCTGGAGTACTGCACTGCATCCCCAGTGGTGCCTGTGCAGTCTCTGCACTCACTGCACTGCATCCCCAGTGGTGCCAGTGCACTCTCTGGACTCACTGCAGTGCATCCCCAGTGGTGCCAGTGCACTCTCTGGACTCACTGCAGTGCAGCCACTGAGGTGCCAGTGCAATCTCTGGACTCACTGCTGTGCAGCTCCAGTGGTGCCAGTGCACTCTCTCGACTCACTGCACTGCATCCCCAGTGGTGCCAGTGCACTCTCTGGACTCACTGCAGTGCATCCCCAGTGGTGCCAGTGCCCTCTCTGGAGTCACTGCAGTGTATCCCCCGTGGTGCCAGTGCACTCTCTGGTCTCACTGAACTGCATCCCCAGTGGTGCCAGGGCACTCTCTGGACTCACAGCACTGCATCCCTAGTGGTGCCAGTGCACTCTTTCGAGTCACTGCACTGCATCCCCAGTGGTGCCAGTGCACTCTCTGGAATCATTGCACTGCATCCCCAGTGTGCCTCTGCACTCTCCGGACTCCCTGCACTGCATCCCCAGTGGTGCCAGTGCACTCTCTGGACTCACTGCACTGCATCCCCAGTGGTGCCAGTGCGCTCTCTGGACTCACTGCAGTGCATCCCCAGTCGTGCCAGTGCACTCTCTGGACTCACCAGCGTGCATCATCAGTGGTGCCAGTGCACTCTCTGGATTCACTGCAGTGCATCCCTATTGGTGACAGTGCACTCTCTGGACTCACTGCAGTGAATCCCCGGTGGTGCCAGTGCACTCTCTGGACTCACTGCACTGCATGCCCAGTGGTGACAGTGCAGTCTCTGGACTCAGTGCATTGCATCCCCAGTGGTGCAAGTGCAGTCTCTGCACTCACTGCAGTACATCTACAGTGGTGCCAGTGCACTCTCTGGACCCACTGCAGTGCACCCCCCAATGGTGACAGTACACTCTATGGACTCACTGCAGTGCATCCCCAGTGGTGCCAGTGCACTCTCTGGACTCACTGCATTGCATCCCCAGTGGTGACAGTGCGCTCTCTGGAGACACTGCAGTGCATCTCCTCTGGTGCCAGTGCACTCTCTGGACTCACTGCAGTGCATCCCCAGTGGTGCCAGGGTACTCTCTGCAGTCACTGCAGTGCATCCCCAACGGTGCCAGTGCACTCTCTGGACTCACTGCAGTGCATCCCCAGTGGTGCCAGTGTACTCTCTGGACTTACTGCACTGCATCCCCACTGGTGCCAGTGCACTCTCTGGACTCACTGCACTGCATCCCCATTGTTGACAGTGCATTCTCTGGACTCACTGCAGTGCATCCCCAATGGTGCCAGTGCACTCTGTGGACTCACTGCAGTGAATCCCCAGTGGTGCCAGTGCACTCTCTGGACTCAATGCAGTGCATCTCCATTGGTGCCAGTGCACTCTCTGGACCCTCTGCATTGCATCCCCACTGGTGCCAGTGCCCTCTCTGGACTCACTGCACTGCATCTCCAGTGGTGCCAGTGCCCTCTCTTTAGTCACTGCGCTGCATCCCCAGTGGTGCCAGTGCACTCTCTGGACCCACTGCAGTGATAACCAGTGATGCCAGTGCACTCTCTGGACCCACTGCAGTGCATCCCCAGTGGTGCCAGTGCACTCTGTGGACTCACTGCACTGCATCCCCAGTGGTGACAGTGCACTCTCTGGACCCACTGCAGTGCATCCCCAGTGGTGCCAGTGCACTCTGTGGACTCACTGCACTGCATCCCCAGTGCTTACAGTGCACTCTCTGGACTCACTGCACTGCATCCCCAGTGGTGCCAGTGCACTCTCTGGCCTCACAGCACTGCATCCCTAGTGGTTCCAGTGCACTCTCTGGACTCACTGCACTGCTTCCCCAAGGTGCCAGTGCGCTCTCTGGACTCACCGCAGTGCATCCCCAATGGTGCCAGTGCACTCTCTGGACTCACTGCACTGCATCCCCAGTGGTGCCAGTGCACTCTCTGGAGTCACTGCACTGCATCCCGAGTGGTGCCAGTGCACTCTCTGGAGGCACTGCAGTGCATCCCCAGTGTTGCCAGTGCACTCTCTGGACTCACTGCACTGCATCCCCAGTGGTGCCAGTGCATTCCCTGGACTCACTGCACTGAATCCCCAGTGGTGCCAGTGCACTCTCTGGAGTACTGCACTGCATCCCCAGTGGTGCCTGTGCAGTCTCTGCACTCACTGCACTGCATCCCCAGTGGTGCCAGTGCACTCTCTGGACTCACTGCAGTGCAGCCACTGAGGTGCCAGTGCAATCTCTGGACTCACTGCTGTGCAGCTCCAGTGGTGCCAGTGCACTCTCTCGACTCACTGCACTGCATCCCCAGTGGTGCCAGTGCACTCTCTGGACTCACTGCAGTGCATCCCCAGTGGTGCCAGTGCCCTCTCTGGAGTCACTGCAGTGTATCCCCCGTGGTGCCAGTGCACTCTCTGGTCTCACTGAACTGCATCCCCAGTGGTGCCAGGGCACTCTCTGGACTCACAGCACTGCATCCCTAGTGGTGCCAGTGCACTCTTTCGAGTCACTGCACTGCATCCGCAGTGGTGCCAGTGCACTCTCTCCACTCACTGCACTGCATACCCAGTGGTGCCAGTCCGCTCTCTGGAGTACTGCACTGCATCCCCAGTGGTGCCAGTGCCCTCTCTGGACTCACTGCACTGCATCCCCAGTGGTGCCAGGGTAGTCTCTGGACTCTCTACACTGCATATCCAGTGGTGCTAGTGCAATCTCAAGACTCACTGCAGTGCAGCTCCAGTTGGTGCCAGTGCAGTCTCTGGACTCACTGCAGTGCATCCCCAGTGGTGCCAGTGCACTCTCTGGACTCACTGCAGTGCAGCCCCTGAGGTGCCAGTGCAGTCTCTGGACTCACTGCAGTGCATCCCCAGTGGTGCCAGTGCACTCTCTGGACTCCATGCAGTGCATCCCCAGTGGTGCCAGTGCACTCTCTGGACTCACTGCACTGCATCTCCAGTGGTGCCAGTGCACTCTCTGGACTCACTGCACTGCATCCCCAGCGGTGCCAGTGCACTCTCTGGACTCACCGAGGTGCATCCCCAGTGGTGCCAGTGCACTCTCTGGACTCAATGCAGTGCATCCCCAGTGGTGCCAGTGCACTCTCTGGACTCACTGCACTGCATCCCCAGTGGTGCCAGTGCACTCTCTGGACTCACTGCAGTGCATCCCCAGTGGTGCCAGTGCACTCTCTGGACTCACTGCACTGCATCCCCAAGGTGCCAGTGCACTCTATGGAGTCAACTGCACTACATCCCCAGTGGTGCCTGTGCACTCTCTGGACTCACTGCAGTGCATCCCCAGTGGTGCCAATGCACTCTCTGGACTCACTGCACTGCATCCCCAGTGGTACCAGTGCACTCTCGGGACTCACTGCACTGCAACCTCAGTGGTGCCAGTGCACTCTCTGGACTCACTGCACTGCATCCCAGGTGGTGCCAGTGCAGTCTCTGGACTCACTGCAGTGCATCCCCAGTGGTGCCCGTGCACTCTCTGGAGGCACTGCAGTGCATCCGCAGTGGTGCCAGTGCACTCTGTGGACTCACTGTACTGTATCCACAGTGGTGTCAGTGCACTCTCTGGACTAACTGCACTGCATCCCCAGTGGTGCCAGTGCAATCTTTCGAGTCACTGCACTGCATCCCCAGTGGTGCCAGTGCACTCTCTGGACTCACTGCACTGCATCCCCAGTGGTGCCAGTGCACTCTGTGGACTCACTGCACTGCATCCCCAGTGGTGCCAGTGCACTCTCTGGAATCATTGCACTGCATCCCCAGTGTGCCTGTGCACTCTCCGGACTCCCTGCACTGCATCCCCAGTGGTGCCAGTGCACTCTCTGGACTCACTGCACTGCATCCCCAGTGGTGCCAGTGCGCTCTCTGGACTCACTGCAGTGCATCCCCAGTGGTGCCAGTGCACTCTCTGGACTCACTGCACTGCATCCCCAGTGGTGCCAGTGCACTCTCTGGAATCATTGCACTGCATCCCCAGTGTGCCTGTGCACTCTCCGGACTCCCTGCACTGCATCCCCAGTGGTGCCAGTGCACTCTCTGGACTCACTGCACTGCATCCCCACTGGTGCCAGTGCGCTCTCTGGACTCACTGCAGTGCATCCCCAGTGGTGCCTGTGCACTCTCTGGATTCACCAGCGTGCATCATCAGTGGTGGCAGTGCACTCTCTGGATTCACTGCAGTGCATCCCTATTGGTGACAGTGCACTCTCTGGACTCACTGCAGTGAATCCCCGGTGGTGCCAGTGCACTCTCTGGACTCACTGCACTGCATCCCCAGTGGTGCCTGTGCAGTCTCTGGACTCAGTGCATTGCATCCCCAGTGGTGCAAGTGCAGTCTCTGCACTCACTGCAGTACATCTCCAGTGGTGCCAGTGCAATCTCTGGACCCACTGCAGTGCGCCCCCCAATGGTGACAGTACACTCTATGGACTCACTGCAGTGCATCCCCAGTGGTGCCAGTGCACTCTCTGGACTCACTGCACTGCATCCCCAGTGGTGACAGTGCGCTCTCTGGAGACACTGCAGTGCATCTCCTCTGGTGCCAGTGCACTCTCTGGACTCACTGCAGTGCATCCCCAGTGGTGCCAGGGTACTCTCTGCAGTCACTGCAGTGCATCCCCAACGGTGCCAGTGTACTCTCTGGACTCACTGCACTGCATCTCCAGTGGTGCCAGTGCACTCTCTGGACTCACTGCACTGCATCCCCAAGGTGCCAGTGCACTCTCTGGACTCACTGCACTGCATCCCCATTGTTGACAGTGCACTCTCTGGACTCACTGCACTGCATCCCCAATGGTGCTACTGCACTCTCTGGACTCACTGCAGTGCATCCCATGTGGTGTCAGTGCACTCTCTGGACTCACTGCACTGCATCCCCAGTGGTGCAAGGGCACTCTCTGGACTCACTGCACTAAAACCCCAGTGGTGCCAGTGCACTCTCTGGACTCACAGCACTGCATCCCCAATGGTGCCACTGCACTCTCTGGACTCACTGCAGTGCATCCCCAGTGGTGCCAGTGGACTCTCTGGACTCACTGCAGTGCATCCCCTGTTGAGCCATTGCACACTCTGGACTCACTGCAATGCAGCCACTGAGGTGCTAGTGCACTCTCTGGATTCACTGCACTGCATCCCCAGTGGTGCCAGTGCACTCTCTGGACTCACTGCAGTGAATCCCCGGTGGTGCCAGTGCACTCTCTGGACTCACTGAACTGCATCCCCAGTGTTGCCACTGCACTCTCTGGACTCACTGCAGTGCATCCCCAGTGGTGCCAGTGCACTCTCTGGACTCACTGCAGTGCATCTCCATTGGTGCCAGTGCACTCTCTGGACCCTCTGCATTGCATCCCCACTGGTGCCAGTGCCCTCTCTGGACTCACTGCACTGCATCTCCAGTGGTGCCAGTGCCCTCTCTTTAGTCACTGCGCTGCATCCCCAGTGGTGCCAGTGCACTCTCTGGACCCACTGCAGTGCATATCCAGTGGTGCCAGTGCACTCTCTGGACCCACTGCAGTGCATCCCCAGTGGTGCCAGTGCACTCTGTGGACTCACTGCACTGCATCCCCAGTGGTGACAGTGCACTCTCTGGACCCACTGCAGTGCATCCCCAGTGGTGCCAGTGCACTCTCTGGACTCACTGCACTGCATCCCCAGTGCTGACAGTGCACTCTCTGGACTCACTGCACTGCATCCCCAGTGGTGCCTGTGCACTCTCTGGCCTCACAGCACTGCATCCCCAGTGGTGCCAGTGCACTCTCTGGACTCACTGCACTGCTTACCCAAGGTGCCAGTGCGCTCTCTGGACTCACTGCAGTGCATCCCCAGTGTTGCCAGAGGACTCTCTGGAGTCACTGCAGTGCATCCGCAGTGGTGCCAGTGCACTCTGTGGACTCACTGTACTGTATCCACAGTGGTGTCAGTGCACTCTCTGGAATAACTGCACTGCATCCCCAGTGGTGCCAGTGCAATCTTTCGAGTCACTGCACTGCATCCCCAGTGGTGCCAGTGCACTCTCTGGACTCACTGCACTGCATCCCCAGTGGTGCCAGTGCACTCTCTAGACTCACTGCACTGCATCCGCAATGGTGCCAGTGCACTCTTTCGAGTCACTGCACTGCATCCCCAGTGGTGCCAGTGCACTCTCTGGACTCAAAGAAGTGCATCCCCAGTTTTGCCACTGCACTCTCTGGACTCATTGCAGTGCAGCCCCTGAGGTGCCAGTGCAATCTCTGGACTCACTGCTGTGCATCATCAGTGGTGCCAGTGCACTCTCTCGACTCACTGCACTGCATCCCCAGTGGTGCCAGTGCACTCTGTGGACTCACTGCATTGCATCCCAGTGGTGCCAGTGCACTCTCTGGACTCACTACACTGCATCCCCAATGGTGCCAGTGCACTCTCTGGACTCATTGCACTGCATCCCCAATGGTGCCAGTGCACTCTCTGGACTCACTGCACTGCATCCCCAGTGGTGCCAGTGCACTCTCTGGACTCACTGCACTGCATCCCCAGTGGTGCCAGTGCACTCTCTGGAATCATTGCACTGCATCCCCAGTGTGCCTGTGCACTCTCCGGACTCCCTGCACTGCATCCCCAGTGGTGCCAGTGCACTCTCTGGACTCACTGCACTGCATCCCCAGTGGTGCCAGTGCGCTCTCTGGACTCACTGCAGGGCATCCCCAGTGGTGCCAGTGCACTCTCTGGACTCACCAGCGTGCATCATCAGTGGTGCCAGTGCACTCTCTGGATTCACTGCAGTGCATCCCTATTGGTGACAGTGCACTCTCTGGACTCACTGCAGTGAATCCCCGGTGGTGCCAGTGCACTCTCTGGACTCACTGCAGTGCATCACCAGTGGTGCCAGTGCACTCTCTGGACTCACTGCAGTGCATCCCCTGTGGTGCCAGTGCACTCTCTGGACTCACTGCACTAAATCCCCAGTGGTGCCAGTGCACTCTCTGGAGTCACTGCAGTGCATCTCCAGTGGTGCCAGTGCACTCTCTGGACTCACTGCACTGCATCCCCAGTGGTGCCAGTGCACTCTCTGGACTCACTGCACTGCATCCCCAGTGGTGCCAGTGCACTCTATGGAATCACTGCACTGCAACCCCAGTGGTGCCAGTGCATTTTCTGGACTCACTGAACTGCATTCCCGGTGGTGCCAGTGCACTCTCTGGACTCACGGCACTGCATCCCCACTGGTGCCAGTGCACTCTCTGCACTCACTGCACTGCATCCCCAGTGGTGCCAGTGCACTCTCTAGACTCACTGCAGTGAATCCCCACTGGTGCCAGTGCACGCTCTGGACTCACTGCAGTGAATCCCCGGTGGTGCCAGTGCACACTCTGTACTCACTGCACTGCATCCCCAGTGGTGCCAGTGCACTCTCTGGACTCACTGCAGTGCATCCCCAATGGTGCCTGTGCACTCTCTGGACTCACTGCAGTGCATCCCCCAGTGGTGCCACTGCACTCTCTGGACTCACTGCACTGCATCCCCAGTGGTGCCAGTGCACTCTCTGGACTCACTGAAGTGCATCCCCGAGTGGTGCCAGTGCACTCTCTGGACTCACTGCACTGCATCCCCAGTGGTACCAGTGCGCACTGTAGACTCACTGCAGTGCATCCCCAGTGATGCCAGTGCACTCTCTGGACTCACTGCGCTGCATCCCCAGTGGTGCCAGTGCACTCTCTGGACTCACTGCAGTGAATCCCCGGTGGTGCCAGTGCACTCTCTGGACTTACTGCACTTCATCCCCACTTGTGCCAGTGCACTCTCTGGAGTCACTGAACTGCATCCCCAGTGGTGCCAGTGCACAATCTGGACTCACTGCAGTGCAGCCCCGGTGGTGCCAGTGTACTCTCTGGACTCACTGCACTGCATCCCCAGTGGTGCCTGTGCAGTCTCTGGGCTCAGTGCATTGCATCCCCACTGGTGCAAGTGCAGTCTCTGCACTCACTGCAGTGCGTCTCCAGTGGTGCCAGTGCACTCTCTGGACCCACTGCAGTGCACCCCCAATGGTGCCAGTGCACTCTCTGGACTCACTGCAGTGCATCCCCAGTGGTGCCAGTGCACTATCTGGACTCACTGCACTGCATCCATTGTGGTGACGGTGCGCTCTCTGGAGACACTGCAGTGCATCTCCTCTGGTGCCAGTGCACTCTCTGGACTCACTGCAGTGCATCCCCAGTGGTGTCAGGGTACTCTCTGCAGTCACTGCAGTGCATCCCCAAAGGTGCCAGTGCCCTCTCTGGACTCACTGCAGTGCATCCCCAGTGGTGCCAGTGCACTCTCTGGACTCACTGCACTGCATCCCCAGTGGTGCCAGTGCACGCTCTGGACTCACTGCAGTGAATCCCCGGTGGTGCCAGTGCACTCTCTGTACTCACTGCACTGCATCCCCAGTGGTGCCAGTGCACTCTCTGGACTCACTGCAGTGCAACCCCGGTGGTGCCAGTGCACTCTCTGGACTCACTGCCCTGCATCCCCAGTGGTGCCTGTGCAGTCTCTGGGCTCAGTGCATTGCATCCCCAGTGGTGCAAGTGCAGTCTCTGCACTCACTGCAGTGCAGCCCCAGTGGTGCCAGTGCACTCTCTGGACTCACTGCAGTGCACCCCCAATGGTGCCAGTGCACTCTCTGGACTCACTGCAGTGCATCCCCAGTGGTGCCAGTGCACTCTCTGGACTCACTGCAGTGCAGCCCCAGTGGTGCCAGTGTACTCTCTGGACTCACTGCACTGCATCCCCAGTGGTGCCAGTGCACTCTCTGGAGTCACTGCACTGCATCCCCAGTGTTGCCAGGGCACTCTCTGGACTCACTGCAGTGCATCCCCAGTGTTGCCTGTGCAGTCTCTGGACTCACTGCACTCCATCCCCTTCTGGTGTCTTTGCACTCTCTGGACTGACTGCACTGCTCCAGCTGCGGTAGCCGCTCCAGCCGCTTAGCCGCGGCATCCGCTCCAGCCGCGGCAACCGCTCCAGTCGCTGTAGCCCCTCCAGCCTCGGCAGCCGCTCCAGCCGCTCCAGCCGCGGCAGCCGCGGCAGCCCCTCCAGCCGCGGCAGCCGCTCCAACCGCGGCAACGCTCCAGCCGCTCCAACCGCGGCATCCGCTCCAGCCGCGGCATCCGCTCCAGCCGCGGCAGCCGCTCCAACCGCGGCAACGCTCCAGCCGCTCCAACCGCGGCATCCGCTCCAGCCGCGGCAGCCGCTCCAACCGCGGCAGCCGCTCCAGCCGTGGCAGCCGCTCCACTCGGTAGCGGCTGGAGCGGCTGCCGCGGTTGGAGCGGCTGGAGCGGCTGCCGCGGCTGGAGCGGCTGGAGCGGCTGCCGCGGCTGGAGCGGGTAGCGCGGCTGGAGCGGCTGGAGCGGCTGCCGCGGCTGGAGCGGCTACCGCGGCTGGAGCGGCTGGAGCGGCTAGAGCGGATGCCGCGGTTGGAGCGGCTGGTGCGGCTGCCGCGGATGGAGCAGTGCAGTGAGTCCAGAGAGTGCACTGGCACCTTGGGGATGCAGTGCAGTGAGTCCAGAGAGTCAACTGGCACCACTGGGGATGCACTGCAGTGAGTCCAGAGAGTGCACGGGCACCACTGGGGATGCAGTGCAGTGAGTGCAGAGAGTGCACTGGCACCAGTGGGGATGCAGTGCAGTGAGTCCAGAGAGTGTACTGGCTCCACTGGGGATGCAGTGCAGTGAGTCCAGAGACTGCACTGGCACCACTGGGGATGCAGTGCAGCGAGTCCAGAGAGTGCACTGGCTCCACTGGGGATGCAGTGCAGTGAGTCCAGAGAGTGCACTGGCACCACTGGGGATGCAGTGCACTGAGTCCAGAGAGTGCACTGGCACCACTGGGGATGCACTGCAATGAGTCCAGATAGTGCACTGGCACCACCAGGGATGCAGTGCAGTGAGTGCAGAGAGTGCACTGGCACCACTGGGGATGCAGTGCAGTGAGTCCAGAGAGTGCACTGGCACCACTGGTAATGCAGTACAGTGAGTCCAGAGAGTGCACTGGCACCACTGGGAATGCACTGCAGTGACTCCAGAGAGTGCCCTGGCACAACTGGGAATGCAGTGCAGTGAGTCCAGAGAGAGCACTGGCACCACTGGGGATGCACTGCAGTGAGTAAACGGAGTGCACTGGCACCACTGGTGTTGCAGTGCCGTGAGTCCAGAGAGTGCACTGGCACCACTGGGGATGCAGTGCAGTGAGTCCAGAGAGTGCACTGGCTCCACTGGTGATGCAGTGCAGTCAGTCCAGAGAGTGCACAGGCACCACTGGGTATGCAGTGCAGTGAGTCCATAGAGTGCACTGGCACCACTGGGGATGCAGTGCAGTGAGTCCAGAGATTGCACTGGCACCACTGGGGATGCAGTGCAGTGACTCCAGAGAGTGCACTGGCGCCACTGGGGATGCACTGCAGTGAGTCCAGAGAGTGCCCTGAAACCACTGGGGATGCAGTGCAGTGTCTCCAGAGAGTGCATTGGCACCACTGGTAATACAGTGCAGTGAGTCCAGAGAGTGCACTGGCACCACTGGGGATGCAGTTCAGTGAGTACAGAGAGTGCACTGGCAGCAGTGGGGATGAAGTTCAGTGAGTCCAGAGAGTGCACTGGCACCACTGGGGATGCAGTGCAGTGAGCCCAGAGAGTGCACAGGCACCACTGGGTATGCAGTGCAGTGAGTCCATAGAGTGCACTGGCACCACTGGGGATGCAGTGCAGTGAGTCCAGAGAGTGCACTGGCACCACTGGGCATTCACTCCAGTGAGTCCATAGAGTGCACTGGCACCACTGGGAATACACTGCAGTGAGTCCAGAGAGTGCACTGGCACCAAAGGGGATGGAGTGCAGTGAGTCCAGAGAGTGCACTGGCAACAATTGGGATGCACTGAAGTGAGTCCACAGAGTGCACTGGCAACAATGGGGATGCAGTGCAGTGAGTCCAGAGAGTACCCTGGCACTAGAGGGTATGCACTGCAGTGTCTCCAGAGAGTGCACTGGCACCATTGGGGATGCAGTGCAGTGAGTCCAGAGAGTGCACTCGCACCAGTGGGGATGCACTGCAGTGAGTCCAGAGAGTGCACTGAAACCACTGGGGATGCAGTGCAGTGAGTGCAGAGAGTGCCCTGGCACCACTGGGTATGCACTGCAGTGAGTCCAGAGAGTGCCCTGAAACCACTGGGGATGCAGTGCAGTGAGTCCAGAGAGTGCACTGGCACCACAGAGAATGCACTGCAGTGAGTCAAGAGAGTGCACTGGCCCCACTGGGGATGCAGTGCAGTGAGTCCAGAGAGTGCAGTAGCAGCACTGGGGATGCAGTGCCGTGAGTCCAGAGAGTGCACTGGCACCACTGGGGATGCACTACAGTGAGTCCAGAGAGTGCCCTGGAACCACTGGGGATGCAGTGCAGTGAGTCCAGAGAGTGCACTGGCACCACTGGGGATGCAGTGCAGTGACTCCAGAGAGTGCACTGGCACCAGTGGGGATGCAGTGCAGTGAGTCCAGAGAGTGCCCTGGGACCATTAGGGATGCAGTGCACTGACTCAGAGAGTGCACTGGCACCACTGGGGATGCGCTGCAATGAGTCCAGAGAGTGCATGGCACCACTGGTGATGCAGTGCAGTGAGTCCAGAGAGTGCACTGTCAGCACTGGGGATGCAGTGCAGTGAGTCCAGAGAGTGCACTGGCACCACTGTGGATGCATTGCAGTGAGTCCAGAGAGTGCACTGGCACCACTGGGGATGCACTGCAGTGAGGCCAGAGAGTGCACTGGCACCACTGGGGATGCAGTGCAGTGAGTCCAGAGAGTGCACTGGCACCACTGGGGATGCAGTGCAGTGAGTCCAGAGAGTGCACTGGCACCACTGGGGATGCACTAAAGTGAGTCCAGAGAGTGTACTGGCTCCACTGGGGATGCAGTGCAGTGAGTCCAGAGACTGCACTGGCACCACTGGGGATGCAGTGCAGTGAGTCCAGAGAGTGCCCTGGCCCCACAGGGGATGCACTGCAGTGACTCCTGAGAGTGCACTGGCACCTCTGGGGATGCACTGCAATGAGTCCAGAGAGTGCAATGGCACCATCGGGGATGCAGTGCAGTTAGTCGAGAGAGTGCACTGGCACCAGTGGGGATCCAGTGCAGTGAGTCCAGAGAGTGCACTGGCACCACTGGGGATGCAGTGCGGTGAGTCCAGAGAGTGCACTGGCACCACGGGGGATGCAGAGCAGGGAGTCAGGTGTGTGCGCTGGCACCACTGAGGATGCAGTGCAGTGAGTCCAGAGAGTGCACTGGCACCAATGGGGATGCAGTGCAGTGAGTCAAGAGAGTGCACTGGCACCTTGGGGATGCAGTGCAGTGAGTCCAGAGAGTGCCCTGGCACTAGTGGAGATGCACTGCAGTGAGTCCAGAGAGTGCACTGGCACCACTGGTAATGCAGTGCAGTGAGTCCAGAGAGTGCACTGGCAGCACTGGGGATGCAGTTCAGTGAGTACAGAGAGTGCAATGGCACCACTGGGGATGCAGTACACTGACTCAGAGAGTACACTGGCACCACTGGGGATGCACTGCAATGAGTCCAGATAGTGCACTGGCCCCACTGGGGATGCAGTGCAGTGAGTCCAGAGAGTGTACTGGCACCAGTGGGGATGGAGTACAGTGAGTCCAGAGAGTGCACTGGCACCACTGGGGATGCATTGCAGTGAGTCCAGAGAGTGCACTGCCACCACTGGGGTGCACTGCACTGAGTCCAGATAGTGCACTGGCACCACTGGGGATGCAGTGCAGTGAGTCCAGAGAGTGCACTGGCACCACTGGGGATGCAGTGAAGGGAGTCCAGTGTGTGCATTGGCACCACTGAGGATGCAGTGCAGTGAGTGCAGAGAGTGCACTGGCACCACTGGGGATGCATTGCAGTGAGTCCAGAGAGTGCACTGGCACCATTAGGGATGCAGTGCACTGAATCAGAGAGTGCACTGGCACCACTGGGGATCCACTGCAGTGAGTCCAGAGAGTGCACTGGAACCACTGGGGATGCAGTGCAGTGAGTCCAGAGAGTGCAGTAGCAGCACTTTGGATGCAGTGCCGTGAGTCCAGAGAGTGCATTGGCACCACTGGGGATGCAGTGCAGTGAGTCCAGAGAGTGCACTGGCACCATTAGGGATGCAGTGCACTGAATCAGAGAGTGCACTGGCACCACTGGGGATGCGCTGCAATGAGTCCAGATATTGCACTGGCACCACTGGTGATGCAGTGCAGTGAGTCCTGAGAGTGCACTGTCAGCACAGGGGTTGCAGTGCAGTGAGTCCAGAGAGTGCACTGGCACCACTGGGGATGCAGTGCAGTGAGTCCTGAGAGTGTACTGGCAGCAGTGGGGATGGAGTGCAGTGAGTCCATAGACTGCACTGTCAGCACTGGGGATGCAGTGCAGTGACTCCTGAGAGTGCACTGGCACCACTGGGGATGCACTGCAGTGAGTCCAGAGAGTCCACTGGCACCACTGGGGATGCACTGCAGTGAGTGCAGAGAGTGCACTCGCACCAGTGGGGATGCAGTGCAGTGAGTCCAGAGGGTGCGCTGGCACCACTGGAGCTGTACTGCAGTGAGTCCAGAGATTGCACTGGCACCACTGGGGATGCACTGCAATGAGTCCAGATAGTGCACTGGTACCACTGGGGATGCAGTGCAGTGAGTCCAGAGAGTGCACTGGCACCACTGGGGATGCAGTGCAGTGAGTCCAGAGAGTGCACTGGCACCACTGGGGATGCACTAAAGTGAGTCCAGAGACTGCACTGGCACCACTGGGGATGCAGTGCAGTGAGTCCAGAGAGTGCCCTGGCCCCACAGGGGATGCACTGCAGTGACTCCTGAGAGTGCACTGGCACCTCTGGGGATGCACTGCAATGAGTCCAGAGAGTGCAATGGCACCATCGGGGATGCAGTGCAGTTAGTCGAGAGAGTGCACTGGCACCAGTGGGGATCCAGTGCAGTGAGTCCAGAGAGTGCACTGGCACCACTGGGGATGCAGTGCGGTGAGTCCAGAGAGTGCACTGGCACCACTGCGGATGCAGAGCAGGGAGTCAGGTGTGTGCGCTGGCACCACTGAGGATGCAGTGCAGTGAGTCCAGAGAGTGCACTGGCACCAATGGGGATGCAGTGCAGTGAGTCAAGAGAGTGCACTGGCACCTTGGGGATGCAGTGCAGTGAGTCCAGAGAGTGCCCTGGCACTAGTGGAGATGCACTGCAGTGAGTCCAGAGAGTGCACTGGCACCACTGGTAATGCAGTGCAGTGAGTCCAGAGAGTGCACTGGCAGCACTGGGGATGCAGTTCAGTGAGTACAGAGAGTGCACTGGCACCACTGGGGATGCAGTACACTGACTCAGAGAGTACACTGGCACCACTGGGGATGCACTGCAATGAGTCCAGATAGTGCACTGGCCCCACTGGGGATGCAGTGCAGTGAGTCCAGAGAGTGTACTGGCACCAGTGGGGATGGAGTACAGTGAGTCCAGAGAGTGCACTGGCACCACTGGGGATGCATTGCAGTGAGTCCAGAGAGTGCACTGCCACCACTGGGGTGCACTGCACTGAGTCCAGATAGTGCACTGGCACCACTGGGGATGCAGTGCAGTGAGTCCAGAGAGTGCACTGGCACCACTGGGGATGCAGTGAAGGGAGTCCAGTGCGTGCATTGGCACCACTGAGGATGCAGTGCAGTGAGTGCAGAGAGTGCACTGGCACCACTGGGGATGCATTGCAGTGAGTCCAGAGAGTGCACTGGCACCACTGGAGATGCAGTGCAGTGAGTCCAGAGAGTGCACTGGCACCACTGGGGATCCACTGCAGTGAGTCCAGAGAGTGCACTGGAACCACTGGGGATGCAGTGCAGTGAGTCCAGAGAGTGCAGTAGCAGCACTTTGGATGCAGTGCCGTGAGTCCAGAGAGTGCATTGGCACCACTGGGGATGCAGTGCAGTGAGTCCAGAGAGTGCACTGGCACCATTAGGGATGCAGTGCACTGAATCAGAGAGTGCACTGGCACCACTGAGGTTGCAGTGCAGTGAGTCCTGAGAGTGCACTGGCACCAGTGGGGATGGAGTGCAGTGAGTCCTGAGAGTGTACTGTCAGCACTGGGGTTGCAGTGCAGTGACTCCTGAGAGTGCACTGGCACCACTGGGGATGCACTGCAGTGAGTCCAGAGAGTGCACTGGCACCACTGGGGATGCAGTGCAGTGAGTGCAGAGAGTGCACTGGCACCAGTGGGGATGCAGTGCAGTGAGTCCAGAGGGTGCGCTGGCACCATTGGAGCTGTACTGCAGTGAGTCCAGAGATTGCACTGGCACCACTGGGGATGCACTGCAATGAGTCCAGATAGTGCACTGGTACCACTGGGGATGCAGTGCAGTGAGTCCAGAGAGTGCACTGGCACCACTGGGGATGCAGTGCAGTGAGTCCAGAGAGTGCACTGGCACCACTGGGGATGCACTGCAGTGAGTCCAGAGAGTGCCCTGGCACTAGTGGAGATGCACTGCAGTGTCTCCAGAGAGTGCACTGGCACCACTGGTAATCCAGTGCAGTGAGTCCAGAGAGTGCACTAGCACCACTGGGGATGCAGTGCAGTGAGTCCAGAGAGTGCACTGGCACCAATGGGGATGCAGTGCAGTGAGTCAAGAGAGTGCACTGGCACCTTGGGGATGCAGTGCAGTGAGTCCAGAGAGTGCCCTGGCACTAGTGGAGATGCACTGCAGTGAGTCCAGAGAGTGCACTGGCACCACTGGTAATGCAGTGCAGTGAGTCCAGAGAGTGCACTGGCAGCACTGGGGATGCAGTTCAGTGAGTACAGAGAGTGCACTGGCACCACTGGGGATGCAGTACACTGACTCAGAGAGTACACTGGCACCACTGGGGATGCACTGCAATGAGTCCAGATAGTGCACTGGCCCCACTGGGGATGCAGTGCAGTGAGTCCAGAGAGTGTACTGGCACCAGTGGGGATGGAGTACAGTGAGTCCAGAGAGTGCACTGGCACCACTGGGGATGCATTGCAGTGAGTCCAGAGAGTGCACTGCCACCACTGGGGTGCACTGCACTGAGTCCAGATAGTGCACTGGCACCACTGGGGATGCAGTGCAGTGAGTCCAGAGAGTGCACTGGCACCACTGGGGATGCAGTGAAGGGAGTCCAGTGCGTGCATTGGCACCACTGAGGATGCAGTGCAGTGAGTGCAGAGAGTGCACTGGCACCACTGGGGATGCATTGCAGTGAGTCCAGAGAGTGCACTGGCACCACTGGAGATGCAGTGCAGTGAGTCCAGAGAGTGCACTGGCACCACTGGGGATCCACTGCAGTGAGTCCAGAGAGTGCACTGGAACCACTGGGGATGCAGTGCAGTGAGTCCAGAGAGTGCAGTAGCAGCACTTTGGATGCAGTGCCGTGAGTCCAGAGAGTGCATTGGCACCACTGGGGATGCAGTGCAGTGAGTCCAGAGAGTGCACTGGCACCATTAGGGATGCAGTGCACTGAATCAGAGAGTGCACTGGCACCACTGAGGTTGCAGTGCAGTGAGTCCTGAGAGTGCACTGGCACCACTGGTGATGCAGTGCAGTGAGTCCTGAGAGTGTACTGTCAGCACTGGGGTTGCAGTGCAGTGAGTCCAGAGAGTGCACTGGCACCACTGGGGATGCAGTGCAGTGAGTCCTGAGAGTGTACTGGCACCAGTGGGGATGGAGTGCAGTGAGTCCATAGACTGCACTGTCAGCACTGGGGATGCAGTGCAGTGACTCCTGAGAGTGCACTGGCACCACTGGGGATGCACTGCAGTGAGTCCAGAGAGTGCACTGGCACCACTGGGGATGCAGTGCAGTGAGTGCAGAGAGTGCACTGGCACCAGTGGGGATGCAGTGCAGTGAGTCCAGAGGGTGCGCTGGCACCATTGGAGCTGTACTGCAGTGAGTCCAGAGATTGCACTGGCACCACTGGGGATGCACTGCAATGAGTCCAGATAGTGCACTGGTACCACTGGGGATGCAGTGCAGTGAGTCCAGAGAGTGCACTGGCACCACTGGGGATGCAGTGCAGTGAGTCCAGAGAGTGCACTGGCACCACTGGGGATGCACTGCAGTGAGTCCAGAGAGTGCCCTGGCACTAGTGGAGATGCACTGCAGTGTCTCCAGAGAGTGCACTGGCACCACTGGTAATCCAGTGCAGTGAGTCCAGAGAGTGCACTAGCACCACTGGGGATGCAGTTCAGTGAGTACAGAGAGTGCACTGGCACCACTGGGGATGCAGTTCAGTGAGTCCAGAGAGTACACTGGCACCACTGGGGATGCACTGCAATGAGTCCAGATAGTGCACTGGCCCCACTGGTGATGCAGTGCAGTGAGTCCAGAGAGTGTACTGGCACCACTGGGGATGCAGTGCAGTGACTCCAGAGAGTGCACTGGCACCAGTGGGGATGCAGTGCAGTGAGTCAAGAGAGTGCACTGGCACCAATAGGGATGCAGTGCACTGAATCAGAGAGTGCACTGGCACCACTGTTGATGCAGTGCAGTGAGTCCTGAGAGTGCACTGTCAGCACTGGGGATGCAGTGCAGTGAGTCCAGAGAGTGCACTGGCACCACTGGGGATGCAGTGCAGTGAGTCCTGAGAGTGTACTGGCACCAGTGGGGATGGAGTGCAGTGAGTCCAGAGACTGCACTGTCAGCACTGGGGATGCAGTGCAGTGACTCCTGAGAGTGCACTGGCACCACTGGGGATGCAGAGCAGGGAGTCAGGTGTGTGCGCTGGCACCACTGAGGATGCAGTGCAGTCAGTCCAGAGAGTGCACTGGCACCACTGGGGATGCAGTGCAGTGAGTCCAGAGAGTGCCCTGGAACCACTGGTGATGCAGGGCAGTGAGTACAGAGAGTGCACTGGCACCACTGGGGATGCAGTGCAGTGAGTCCACAGAGTGCACTGGCACCATTAGGGATGCAGTGCACTGACTCAGAGAGTGCACTGGCACCACTGGGGATGCACTGCAGTGAGTCCAGATAGTGCACTGGCACCACTGGGGATGCAGTGCAGTGAGTCCAGAGAGTGCACTGGTACCACTGGGGATGCACTGCAGTGAGTCCAGGGAGTGTACTGGCTCCACAGGGGATGCAGTGCAGTGAGTCCAGAGACTGCACTGGCACCACTGGGGATGCACTGCAGTGAGTACAGAGAGTGCACTGGCCCCACAGGGGATGCACAGCAGTGACTCCTGAGAGTGCACTGGCACCACTGGGGATGCACTGCAATGAGTCCAGAGAGTGCAATGGCAACAGTGGGGATGCAGTGCAGTTAGTCGAGAGAGTGCACTGGCACCACTGGGGATGCAGTGCAGTGAGTCCAGAGAGTGCACTGGCACCACTGGGGATGCAGTGCAGTGAGTCCTGAGAGTGTACTGGCACCAGTGGGGATGGAGTGCAGTGAGTCCAGAGACTGCAATGTCAGCACTGGGGATGCAGTGCAGTGACTCCAGAGAGTGCACTGGCACCACTGGGGATGCAGAGCAGGGAGTCAGGTGTGTGCGCTGGCACCACTGAGGATGCAGTGCAGTGAGTCCAGAGAGTGCACTGGCACCACTGGGGATGCAGTGCAGTGAGTCAAGACAGTGCACTGGCACCTTGGGGATGCAGTGCAGTGAGTCCAGAGAGTGTGCTGGCACCATTGGAGCTGTACTGTAGTGAGTCCAGAGATTGCACTGGCACCACTGGGGATGCACTGCAATGAGTCCAGATAGTGCACTGGTACCACTGGGGATGCAGTGCAGTGAGTCCAGAGAGTGTACTGGTACCACTGGGGATGCAGTGCAGTGAGTCCAGAGAGTGCACTGGCACCAGTGGGGATGCACTGCAGTGAGTCCAGACAGTGCCCTGGCACTAGTGGAGATGCACTGCACTCTCTCCAGAGAGTGCACTGGCACCACTGGTAATGCAGTACACTGACTCAGAGAGTACACTGGCACCACTGGGGATGCACTGCAATGAGTCCAGATAGTGCACTGGCCCCACTGGGGATGCAGTGCAGTGAGTCCAGAGAGTGTACTGGCACCAGTGGGGATGGAGTACAGTGCGTCCAGAGAGTGCACTGGCACCACTGGGGATGCATTGCAGTGCGTCCAGAGAGTGCACTGGCACCACTGGGGATGCATTGCAGTGAGTCCAGAGAGTGCACTGCCACCACTGGGGTGCACTGCAGTGAGTCCAGATAGTGCACTGGCACCACTGGGGATGTAGTGCAGTGAGTCCAGAGAGTGCACTGGCACCACCGGGGATTCACTGCAGTGAGTCCAGAGAGTGCACTGGCACCACTGCGAATACACTGCAGTGAGTCCAGAGAGTGCACTGGCACCACTGGGGATGGAGTGCAGTGAGTCCAGAGAGTGCACTGGCAACAATGGGGATGCACTGAAGTGAGTCCACAGAGTGCACTGGCAATAATGGGGATGCAGTGCAGTGAGTCCAGAGAGTGTACTGGCAAGAGTGGGGATGCAGTGCAGTGAGTCCAGAGAGTGCACTGGCACCACTGGGGATGCACTGCAGTGAGTCCAGAGAGTGCACTGTCACCAGTGGGGATGCAGTGCAGTGAGTTCAGAGAGCGCACTGGCACCTTTGGGGTGCAGTGCTGTGAGTCCAGAGAGTGTACAGGCACCACTGGGTGTGCAGTGCAGTGAGTGCAGAGAGTGCACTGGCACCAGTGGGGATGCAGTGCAGTGAGTCCAGAGGGTGCCCGGGCACTAGAGGATATGCACTGCAGTGTCTCCAGAGAGTGCACTGGCACCATTGGGGATGCAGTGCAGTGAGTCCAGAGAGTGCACTGGCAGCACTGGGGATGCAGTTCAGTGAGTACAGAGAGTGCACTGGCACCACTGGGGATGCAGTACACTGACTCAGAGAGTACACTGGCACCACTGGGGATGCACTGCAATGAGTCCAGATAGTGCACTGGCCCCACTGGGGATGCAGTGCAGTGAGTCCACAGAGTGTACTGGCACCAGTGGGGATGGAGTACAGTGAGTCCAGAGAGTGCACTGGCACCACTGGGGATGCATTGCAGTGAGTCCAGAGAGTGCACTGCCACCACTGGGGTGCACTGCACTGAGTCCAGATAGTGCACTGGCACCACTGGGGATGCAGTGCAGTGAGTCCAGAGAGTGCACTGGCACCACTGGGGATGCAGTGAAGGGAGTCCAGTGTGTGCATTGGCACCACTGAGGATGCAGTGCAGTGAGTGCAGAGAGTGCACTGGCACCACTGGGGATGCATTGCAGTGAGTCCAGAGAGTGCACTGGCACCACTGGAGATGCAGTGCAGTGAGTCCAGAGAGTGCACTGGCACCACTGGGGATCCACTGCAGTGAGTCCAGAGAGTGCACTGGAACCACTGGGGATGCAGTGCAGTGAGTCCAGAGAGTGCAGTAGCAGCACTTTGGATGCAGTGCCGTGAGTCCAGAGAGTGCATTGGCACCACTGGGGATGCAGTGCAGTGAGTCCAGAGAGTGCACTGGCACCATTAGGGATGCAGTGCACTGAATCAGAGAGTGCACTGGCACCACTGAGGTTGCAGTGCAGTGAGTCCTGAGAGTGCACTGGCACCACTGGTGATGCAGTGCAGTGAGTCCTGAGAGTGTACTGTCAGCACTGGGGTTGCAGTGCAGTGAGTCCAGAGAGTGCACTGGCACCACTGGGGATGCAGTGCAGTGAGTCCTGAGAGTGTACTGGCACCAGTGGGGATGGAGTGCAGTGAGTCCATAGACTGCACTGTCAGCACTGGGGATGCAGTGCAGTGACTCCTGAGAGTGCACTGGCACCACTGGGGATGCACTGCAGTGAGTCCAGAGAGTGCACTGGCACCACTGGGGATGCAGTGCAGTGAGTGCAGAGAGTGCACTGGCACCAGTGGGGATGCAGTGCAGTGAGTCCAGAGGGTGCGCTGGCACCATTGGAGCTGTACTGCAGTGAGTCCAGAGATTGCACTGGCACCACTGGGGATGCACTGCAATGAGTCCAGATAGTGCACTGGTACCACTGGGGATGCAGTGCAGTGAGTCCAGAGAGTGCACTGGCACCACTGGGGATGCAGTGCAGTGAGTCCAGAGAGTGCACTGGCACCACTGGGGATGCACTGCAGTGAGTCCAGAGAGTGCCCTGGCACTAGTGGAGATGCACTGCAGTGTCTCCAGAGAGTGCACTGGCACCACTGGTAATGCAGTGCAGTGAGTCCAGAGAGTGCACTAGCACCACTGGGGATGCAGTTCAGTGAGTACAGAGAGTGCACTGGCACCACTGGTGATGCAGTTCAGTGAGTCCAGAGAGTACACTGGCACCACTGGGGATGCACTGCAATGAGTCCAGATAGTGCACTGGCCCCACTGGTGATGCAGTGCAGTGAGTCCAGAGAGTGTACTGGCACCACTGGGGATGCAGTGCAGTGACTCCAGAGAGTGCACTGGCACCAGTGGGGATGCAGTGCAGTGAGTCCAGAGAGTGCACTGGCACCACTGGGGATGCAGTGCAGTGAGTCCACAGAGTGCACTGGCACCATTAGGGATGCAGTGCACTGACTCAGAGAGTGCACTGGCACCACTGGGGATGCACTGCAGTGAGTCCAGATAGTGCACTGGCACCACTGGGGATGCAGTGCAGTGAGTCCAGAGAGTGCACTGGCACCACTGGGGATGCACTGCAGTGAGTCCAGGGAGTGTACTGGCTCCACAGGGGATGCAGTGCAGTGAGTCCAGAGACTGCACTGGCACCACTGGGGATGCAGTGCAGTGAGTACAGAGAGTGCACTGGCCCCACAGGGGATGCACAGCAGTGACTCCTGAGAGTGCACTGGCACCACTGGGGATGCACTGCAATGAGTCCAGAGAGTGCAATGGCAACACTGGGGATGCAGTGCAGTTAGTCGAGAGAGTGCACTGGCACCACTGGGGATGCAGTGCAGTGAGTCCAGAGAGTGCACTGGCACCACTGGGGATGCAGTGCAGTGAGTCCTGAGAGTGTACTGGCACCAGTGGGGATGGAGTGCAGTGAGTCCAGAGACTGCAATGTCAGCACTGGGGATGCAGTGCAGTGACTCCAGAGAGTGCACTGGCACCACTGGGGATGCAGAGCAGGGAGTCAGGTGTGTGCGCTGGCACCACTGAGGATGCAGTGCAGTGAGTCCAGAGAGTGCACTGGCACCACTGGGGATGCAGTGCAGTGAGTCAAGACAGTGCACTGGCACCTTGGGGATGCAGTGCAGTGAGTCCAGAGAGTGTGCTGGCACCATTGGAGCTGTACTGTAGTGAGTCCAGAGATTGCACTGGCACCACTGGGGATGCACTGCAATGAGTCCAGATAGTGCACTGGTACCACTGGGGATGCAGTGCAGTGAGTCCAGAGAGTGCACTGGTACCACTGGGGATGCAGTGCAGTGAGTCCAGAGAGTGCACTGGCACCAGTGGGGATGCACTGCAGTGAGTCCAGAGAGTGCCCTGGCACTAGTGGAGATGCACTGCACTCTCTCCAGAGAGTGCACTGGCACCACTGGTAATGCAGTACACTGACTCAGAGAGTACACTGGCACCACTGGGGATGCACTGCAATGAGTCCAGATAGTGCACTGGCCCCACTGGGGATGCAGTGCAGTGAGTCCAGAGAGTGTACTGGCACCAGTGGGGATGGAGTACAGTGCGTCCAGAGAGTGCACTGGCACCACTGGGGATGCATTGCAGTGAGTCCAGAGAGTGCACTGCCACCACTGGGGTGCACTGCAGTGAGTCCAGATAGTGCACTGGCACCACTGGGGATGTAGTGCAGTGAGTCCAGAGAGTGCACTGGCACCACCGGGGATTCACTGCAGTGAGTCCAGAGAGTGCACTGGCACCACTGCGAATACACTGCAGTGAGTCCAGAGAGTGCACTGGCACCACTGGGGATGGAGTGCAGTGAGTCCAGAGAGTGCACTGGCAACAATGGGGATGCACTGAAGTGAGTCCACAGAGTGCACTGGCAATAATGGGGATGCAGTGCAGTGAGTCCAGAGAGTGTACTGGCAAGAGTGGGGATGCAGTGCAGTGAGTCCAGAGAGTGCACTGTCACCACTGGGGATGCACTGCAGTGAGTCCAGAGAGTGCACTGTCACCAGTGGGGATGCAGTGCAGTGAGTTCAGAGAGCGCACTGGCACCTTTGGGGTGCAGTGCTGTGAGTCCAGAGAGTGTACAGGCACCACTGGGTGTGCAGTGCAGTGAGTGCAGAGAGTGCACTGGCACCAGTGGGGATGCAGTGCAGTGAGTCCAGAGGGTGCCCGGGCACTAGAGGATATGCACTGCAGTGTCTCCAGAGAGTGCACTGGCACCATTGGGGATGCAGTGCAGTGAGTGCAGAGAGTGCACTGCCACGAGTGGGGATGCAGTGCAGTGAGTGCAGAGAGTGCACTGGCACCACAGGGGATGCACTGCAGTGAGTCCAGAGAGTGCACTGGCACCACTGGGGATGCAGTGCAGTGAGTCCAGAGAGTGCACTGACACCACTGGGGATGCAGTGAAGGGAGTCCAGTGTGTGCATTGGCACTACTGAGGATGCAGTGCAGTGAGTGCAGAGAGTGCACTGGCACCACTGGGGATGCAGTGCAGTGAGTCCAGAGAGTGCACTGGCACCACTGGAAATGCAGTGCAGTGAGTCCAGAGAGTGCACTGGCACCACAGAGAATGCACTGCAGTGAGTCCAGAGAGTGCACTGGCACCAGTGGGGATGCAGTGCAGTGAGTCCAGAGAGTGCAGTAGCAGCACTGGTGATGCAGTGCCGTGAGTCCAGAGAGTGCACTGGCACCACTGGGGATGCAGTGCAGTGAGTCCAGAGAGTGCCCTGGAACCACTGGGGATGCAGTGCAGTGAGGCCAGAGAGTGCACTGGCACCACTGGGGATGCAGTGCAGTGACTCCAGAGAGTGCACTGGCACCAGTGGGGATGCAGTGCAGTGAGTCCAGAGAGTGCACTGGCACCATTAGGGATGCAGTGCACTGACTCAGAGAGTGCACTGGCACCACTGGGGATGCGCTGCAATGAGTCCAGATAGTGCACTGGCACCACTGGTGATGCAGTGCAGTGAGTCCAGAGAGTGCACTGGCACCACTGGGGATGCAGTGCAGTGAGTCCAGAGAGTGCACTGGCACCACTGGGGATGCAGTGCAGTGAGTCCTGAGAGTGTACTGGCACCAGTGGGGATGGAGTGCAGTGCAGCCCCTGTTGAGCCAGTGCACTCTCTGCACTCAGTGCACTGCATCCCCTGTGGTGCCAGTGCACTCTCTGGACTCACTGCACTGCATCCGCAGTGGTGCCAGTGCACTCTCTGCACTCACTGCGCTGCACCACCAGTGGTAGTGCACTCTCTGGACTCACTGCACTGCATCCCCAGTGTTGCCAGTGCACTCTCTGGACTTAGTGCACTGCATCCCCAGTGGTGCCAGTGCACTCTTTCGAGTCATTGCGCTGCAACACCTGTGGTGGCAAGGCACTCTCTGCACTCACTGCACTGCATCCCCAGTGGTGCCAGTGCACTCTCTGGAGTCATTGCACTAAAGCCCCATTGGTGCAAGGGCATTCTCTGGAGTCATTGCAGTGCATCCCCAGTGTTGCCAGTGCACTCTCTGGACTCACTGCAGTGCATCCCCAGTGGTGGCAGTGCACTCTCTGGACTCACTGCAGTGCATCCCCAGTGGTGCCAGTGCACTCTCTGGACTCACTGCAGTGCATCCCCAGTGGTGCCATTGCACTCTCTGGACTCACTGCTGTGCAGCCCCTGAGGTGCCAGTGCAGTCTCTGGACTCACTGCAGTGCATCTCCAGTGGTGCCAGTGCACTCTCTGGACTCAAAGAAGTGCATCCCCAGTGGTGCCAGTGCACTCTCTGGACTCACTGCTGTGCAGCCCCTAAGGTGCCCGTGCAGTCTCTGGACTCACTGCAGTGCATCTCCAGTGGTGCCAGTGCACTCTCTGGACTCAAAAAAGTGCATCCCCAGTGGTGCCACTGCACTCTCTGGACTCACTGCACTGCATCAAGATTGGTGCCAGTGCACTCTCTGGACTCACTGCAGTGCAGCTCCAGTGGTGCCAGTGCACTCTCTGGACTCACTGCACTGCATTACCAGTGGTGCCAGTGCACTCTCTGGACTCACTGCAGTGCATCCCCAGTGGTGCCAGTGCCCTCTCTGGAGTCACTGCAGTGTATCCCCCGTGGTGCCAGTGCACTCTCTGGACTCACTGCACTGCATCCGCCGTGGTGCCAGTGCACTCTCTGGACTCACTGCACTGCATCACCAGTGGTGGCAGTGCACTCTCTGGACTCACTGCAGTGCATCCCCAATGGTGCCAGTGCCCTCTCTGGATTCACTGCAGTTCATCACCAGTGGTGCCAGTGCACTCTCTGGCCTCACTGAACTGCATCCCCAGTGGTGCCACGGCACTCTCAGGAGTCACTGCAGTGCATCCCCAGTGGTGCCAGTGCACTCTTTCGAGTCACTGCACTGCATCCCCATTAGTGCCAGTGCATTCTCTGGACTCACTGCAGTGCATCCCCAGTGGTGCCAGTGCACTCTCTGGACTCAATGCAGTGCATCCCCAGTGGTGCCAGTGCACTCTCTGGACTCACTGCAGTGCATCCCCAGTGATGACAGTGCACTCTCTGGACTCACTGCACTGCATCCCCAGTGGTGCCAGTGCACTCTCTGGCCTCACAGCACTGCATCCCTAGTGGTTCCAGTGCACTCTCTGGACTCACTGCACTGCTTCCCCAAGGTGCCAGTGCACTCTCTGGACACACTGCAGTGCATCCCCAGTGGTGCCAGTGGACTCTCTGGAGTCACTGCAGTGCATCCCCTGTTGAGCCAGTGCACTCTCTGCACTCAGTGCACTGCATCCCCTGTGGTGCCAGTGCACTCTCTGGACTCACTGCACTGCATCCGCAGTGGTGCCAGTGCACTCTCTGGACTCACTGCACTGCATGACCAGTGGTGGCAGTGCACTCTCTGGACTCACTGCAGTGCATCCCCAGTGTGCCAGTGCAGTCTCTGGACTCACTGCAGTGCATCCCTAGTGGTGCCAGTGCATTCTCTGTAGTCACTGCGCTGCATCGCAAGTGGTGCCAGTGCACTCTCTGTAGTCACTGCGTTGCATCCTCAGTGGTGCCAGTGCACTCTCTGGACTCACTGCAGTGCATCCCCAGTGGTGCCAGTGCACTCTCTGGACTCACTGCACTGCATCCCGAGTGGTGCCAGTGCACTCTCTGGAGGCACTGCAGTGCATCCCCAGTGTTGCCAGTGCACTCTCTGGACTAACTGCACTGCATCCCCATTGGTGCCAGTGCACTCTTTCGAGTCATTGCACTGCATCCCTTGTGGTTGCAGTGGACTCTCTGGACTCACTGCACTGCATCCCCAGTGGTGCCAGTGCATTCCCTGGACTCACTGCACTGCATCCCCAGTGGTGCCAGTGCACTCTCTGGAGTACTGCACTGCATCCCCAGTGGTGCCTGTGCAGTCTCTGGACTCACTGCAGTGCATCCCCAGTGGTGCCAGTGCACTCTCTGGACTCACTGCAGTGCATCCCCAGTGGTGCCAGTGCACTCTCTGGACTCACTGCAGTGCAGCCCCTGAGGTGCCAGTGCAATCTCTGGACTCACTGCTGTGCAGCTCCAGTGGTGCCAGTGCACTCTCTGGACTCACTGCACTGCATCCCCAGTGGTGCCAGTGCACTCTCTGGACTCACTGAACTGCATCCCCAGTGGTGCCAGTGCCCTCTCTGGAGTCACTGCAGTGTATCCCCCGTGGTGCCAGTGCACTCTCTGGACTCACTGAACTGCATCCCCAGTGGTGCCAGTGCACTCTCTGGACTCACAGCACTGCATCCCTAGTGGTGCCAGTGCACTCTTTCGAGTCACTGCACTGCATCCGCAGTGGTGCCAGTGCACTCTTTGGATTCACTGCAGTGTATCCCCAGTGGTTTCTGTGCACTCTCTGAACTTAATGCAGTGCAGCCCCTGACGTGCCAGTGCAGTCTCTGGACTCACTGCAGTGCATCCCCAGTGGTGCCAGTGCACTCTCTGGACTCACTGCAGTGCAGCCCCTGAGGTGCCAGTGCAGTCTCTGGACTCAATGCAGTGCATCCCCAGTGGTGCCAGTGCACTCTCTGGACTCAATGCAGTGCATCCCCAGTGGTGCCAGTGCACTCTCTGGACTCACTGCACTGCATCCCCAGTGGTGCCAGTGCACTCTCTGGACTCACTGCACTGCATCCCCAGCGGTGCCAGTGCACTCTCTGGACTCACCGAGGTGCATCCCCAGTGGTGCCAGTGCACTCTCTGGACTCAATGCAGTGCATCCCCAGTGGTGCCAGTGCACTCTCTGGACTCACTGCACTGCATCCCCAGTGGTGCCAGTGCACTCTCTGGACTCACTGCAGTGCATCCCCAGTGGTGCCAGTGCACTCTCTGGACTCACTGCACTGCATCCCCAAGGTGCCAGTGCACTCTATGGAGTCAACTGCACTACATCCCCAGTGGTGCCAGTGCACTCTCTGGACTCACTGCAGTGCATCCCCAGTGGTGCCAATGCACTCTCTGGACTCACTGCACTGCATCCCTAGTGGTACCAGTGCACTCTCAGGACTCACTGCACTGCAACCTCAGTGGTGCCAGTGCACTCTCTGGACTCACTGCACTGCATCCCCAGTGGTGCCCGTGCACTCTCTGGAGGCACTGCAGTGCATCCGCAGTGGTGCCAGTGCACTCTGTGGACTCGCTGTACTGTATCCACAGTGGTGTCAGTGCACTCTCTGGACTAACTGCACTGAATCCCCAGTGGTGCCAGTGCAATCTTTCGAGTCACTGCACTGCATCCCCAGTGGTGCCAGTGCACTCTCTAGACTCACTGCACTGCATCTGCAATGGTGCCAGTGCACTCTTTCGAGTCACTGCACTGCATCCCCAGTGGTGCCAGTGCACTCTCTGGACTCAAAGAAGTGCATCCCCAGTGGTGCCACTGCACTCTCTGGACTCATTGCAGTGCAGCCCCTGAGGTGCCAGTGCAATCTCTGGACTCACTGCTGTGCAGCTCCAGTGGTGCCAGTGCACTCTCTCGACTCACTGCAGTGCATCCCCAGTGGTGCCAGTGCACTCTCTGGACTCAATGAACTGCAACCCCAGTGGTGCCAGGGCACTCTCTGGAATCACAGCACTGCATCCCTAGTGGTGCCAGTGCACTCTTTCGAGTCACTGCACTGCATCCCTTGTGGTTGCAGTGGACACTCTGGACTCACTGCACTGCATCCCCAGTGGTGCCAGTGCATTCCCTGGACTCACTGCACTGCATCCCCAGTGGTGCCAGTGCACTCTCTGGAGTACTGCACTGCATCCCCAGTGGTGCCTGTGCAGTCTCTGCACTCACTGCAGTGCATCCCCAGTGGTGCCAGTGCACTCTCTGGACTCACTGCACTGCATCCGCCGTGGTGCCAGTGCACTCTCTGGACTCACTGCACTGCATCACCAGTGGTGGCAGTGCACTCTCTGGACTCACTGCAGTGCATCCCCAATGGTGCCAGTGCCCTCTCTGGATTCACTGCAGTTCATCCCCAGTGGTGCCAGTGCACTCTCTGGACTCACTGAACTGCATCCCCAGTGGTGCCAGGGCACTCTCCGGACTCACTGCAGTGCATCCCCAGTGGTGCCAGTGCACTCTTTCGAGTCACTGCACTGCATCCCCATTAGTGCCAGTGCATTCTCTGGACTCACTGCAGTGCATCCCCAGTGGTGCCAGTGCACTCTCTGGACTCAATGCAGTGCATCCCCAGTGGTGCCAGTGCACTCTCTGGACTCACTGCACTGCATCCCCAGTGCTGACAGTGCACTCTCTGGACTCACTGCACTGCATCCCCAGTGGTGCCAGTGCACTCTCTAGCCTCACAGCACTGCATCCCTAGTGGTTCCAGTGCACTCTCTGGACTCACTGCACTGCTTCCCCAAGGTGCCAGTGCACTCTCTGGACACACTGCAGTGCATCCCCAGTGGTGCCAGTGGACTCTCTGGACTCACTGCAGTGCATCCCCTGTGAGCCAGTGCACTCTCTGGACTCACTGCACTGCATCCGCAGTGGTGCCAGTGCACTCTCTGGACTCACTGCACTGCATCACCAGTGGTGGAAGTGCACTCTCTGGACTCACTGCAGTGCATCCCCAGTGTGCCAGTGCACTCTCTGGACTCACTGCAGTGCATCCCTAGTGGTGCCAGTGCATTCTCTGTAGTCACTGCGCTGCATCGCAAGTGGTGCCAGTGCACTCTCTGTAGTCACTGCGTTGCATCCTCAGTGGTGCCAGTGCACTCTCTGGACTCACTGCACTGCATCCCCAGTGGTGCCAGTGCACTCTCTGGACTCACTGCAGTGCATCCCGAGTGGTGCCAGTGCACTCTCTGGAGGCACTGCAGTGCATCCCCAGTGTTGCCAGTGCACTCTCTGGACTCACTGCACTGCATCCCCATTGGTGCCAGTGCACTCTTTCGAGTCATTGCACTGCATCCCTTGTGGTTGTAGTGGACTCTCTGGACTCACTGCACTGCATCCCCAGTGGTGCCAGTGCATTCCCTGGACTCACTGCACTGCATCCCCAGTGGTGCCAGTGCACTCTCTGGAGTACTGCACTGCATCCCCAGTGGTGCCTGTGCAGTCTCTGCACTCACTGCACTGCATCCCCAGTGGTGCCAGTGCACTCTCTGGACTCACTGCAGTGCATCCCCAGTGGTGCCAGTGCACTCTCTGGACTCACTGCAGTGCAGCCCCTGAGGTGCCAGTGCAATCTCTGGACTCACTGCTGTGCAGCTCCAGTGGTGCCAGTGCACTCTCTGGACTCACTGCAGTGCATCCCCAGTGGTGCCAGTGCACTCTCTGGACTCACTGCAGTGCATCCCCAGTGGTGCCAGTGCCCTCTCTGGAGTCACTGCAGTGTATCCCCCGTGGTGCCAGTGCACTCTCTGGACTCACTGAACTGCATCCCCAGTGGTGCCAGTGCACTCTCTGGACTCACAGCACTGCATCCCTAGTGGTGCCAGTGCACTCTTTCGAGTCACTGCACTGCATCCGCAGTGGTGCCAGTGCACTCTTTGGATTCACTGCAGTGTATCCCCAGTGGTTCCTGTGCACTCTCTGAACTTAATGCAGTGCAACCCCTGAGGTGCCAGTGCAGTCTCTGGACTCACTGCAGTGCATCCCCAGTGGTGCCAGTGCACTCTCTCGACTCACTGCAGTGCAGCCCCTGAGGTGCCAGTGCAGTCTCTGGACTCAATGCAGTGCATCCCCAGTGGTGCCAGTGCACTCTCTGGACTCAATGCAGTGCATCCCCAGTGGTGCCAGTGCACTCTCTGGACTCACTGCACTGCATCCGCCGTGGTGCCAGTGCACTCTCTGGACTCACTGCACTGCATCCCCAGCGGTGCCAGTGCACTCTCTGGACTCACCGAGGTGCATCCCCAGTGGTGCCAGTGCACTCTCTGGACTCAATGCAGTGCATCCCCAGTGGTGCCAGTGCACTCTCTGGACTCACTGCACTGCATCCCCAGTGGTGCCAGTGCACTCTCTGGACTCACTGCAGTGCATCCCCAGTGGTGCCAGTGCACTCTCTGGACTCACTGCAGTGCATCCCCAGTGGTGCCAGTGCACTCTCTGGACTCACTGCACTGCATCCCCAAGGTGCCAGTGCACTCTATGGAGTCAACTGCACTACATCCCCAGTGGTGCCAGTGCACTCTCTGGACTCACTGCAGTGCATCCCCAGTGGTGCCAATGCACTCTCTGGACTCACTGCACTGCATCCCCAGTGGTACCAGTGCACTCTCAGGACTCACTGCACTGCAACCTCAGTGGTGCCAGTGCACTCTCTGGACTAACTGCACTGCATCCCCAGTGGTGCCAGTGCAATCTTTCGAGTCACTGCACTGCATCCCCAGTGGTGCCAGTGCACTCTCTGGACTCACTGCACTGCATCCCCAGTGGTGCCAGTGCACTCTCTAGACTCACTGCACTGCATCTGGAATGGTGCCAGTGCACTCTTTCGAGTCACTGCACTGCATCCCCAGTGGTGCCAGTGCACTCTCTGGACTCAAAGAAGTGCATCCCCAGTGGTGCCACTGCACTCTCTGGACTCATTGCAGCGCAGCCCCTGAGGTGCCAGTGAATCTCTGGACTCACTGCTGTGCAGCTCCAGTGGTGCCAGTGCACTCTCTCGACTCACTGCACTGCATCCCCAGTGGAGCCAGTGCACTCTCTGGACTCACTGCAGTGCATCCCCAGTGGTGCCAGTGCCCTCTCTGGAGTCACTGCAGTGTATCCCCAGTGGTGCCAGTGCACTCTCTGGACTCAATGAACTGCAACCGCAGTGGTGCCAGGGCACTCTCTGGACTCACAGCACTGCATCCCTAGTGGTGCCAGTGCACTCTTTCGAGTCACTGCACTGCATCCGCAGTGGTGCCCGTGCACTCTCTCCACTCACTGCACTGCATCCCCAGTGGTGCCAGTCCGCTCTCTTGAGTGCTGCACTGCATCCCCAGTGGTGCCAGTGCCCTCTCTGGACTCACTGCAGAGCATCCCCAGTGGTGCCAGTGCAGTCTCTGGACTCACTGCAGTGCATACCCAGTGGTGCCAGTGCACTCTCTGGAGGCACTGCAGTGCATCCGCAGTGGTGCCAGTGCACTCTGTGGACTCACTGTACTGTATCCACAGTGGTGCCAGTGCACTCTCTGGACTCACTGCACTGCAACCTCAGTGGTGCCAGTGCACTCTCTGGACTCACTGCACTGCATCCCCAGTGGTGCGAGTGCACTCTCTGGAGGCACTGCAGTGCATCCCCAGTGGTGCCAGTGCACTCTCTGGACTCACTGCACTGCATCGCCAGTTGTGCCAGTGCACTCTCTGGACTCACTGCACTGCATCCCCAGTGGTGCCAGTGCACTCTCTGGACTCTCTACACTGCATCCCCAGTGGTGCCAGGGCACTCTCTGGACTCACAGCACTGCATCCCTTGTGGTGCCAGTGCACTCTTTCGAGTCACTGCACTGCATCCGCAGTGGTGCCAGTGCACTCTCTCCACTCACTGCACTGCATCCCCAGTGGTGCCAGTCCACTCTCTGGAGTACTGCACTGCATCCCCAGTGCTGCCAGTGCCCTCTCTGGACTCACTGCAGTGCATCCCCAGTGGTGCCAGGGTAGTCTCTGGACTCTCTACACTGCATCTCCAGTGGTGCTAGTGCAATCTCTGCACTCACTGCAGTGCACCTCCAGTTGGTGCCAGTGCACTCTCTGCACTCACTGCACTGCATCCCCAGTGGTGCCAGTGCACTCTCTGGACTCACTGCACTGCGTACCCAGTGGCGCCAGTCCGCTCTCTGGAGTACTGCACTGCATCCCCTGTAGTGCCAGTGCACTCTCTGTACTCACTGCAGTGCATCCCCAGTGGTACCAGTGCACTCTCTGGACTCACTGCACTGCATCCCCAGTGGTGCCAGTGCACTCTCTGGACTCACTGCACTGCATCACCAGTGGTGCCTGTGCACTCTCTGGACTCACTGCACTGCATCCCCAGTGGTGCCAGTGCACTCTCTGTACTCACTGCAGTGCATCCGCTGTGGTGCCAGTGCACTCTGTGGACTCACTGTACTGCATCCACAGTGGTGTCAGTGCACTCTCTGGACTCACTGCACTGCATCCGCAGTGGAGCCAGTGCAATCTTTCGTGTCACTGCACTGCATCCCCAGTGGTGCCAATGCACTCTCTGGACTCACTGCAGTGCATCCCCAGTGGTGCCAGTGCACTCTCTGGAGTACTGCACTGCATCCCCAGTGGTGCCAGTGCACTCTCTGGACTCACTGCACTGCATCCGCAATGGTGCCAGTGCACTCTTTCGAGTCACTGCACTGCATCCGCAGTGGTGCCAGTGCACTCTCTCCACTCACTGCACTGCATCCCCAGTGGTGCCAGTCCGCTCTCTGGAGTACTGCACTGCATCCCCAGTGGTGCCAGTGCACTCTCTGGACTCACTCAGTGCATCCCCAGTGGTGCCAGGGCACTCTCTGGACTCACTGCAGTGCATCCCCAGTGGTGCCAGGGTAGTCTCTGGACTCTATACACTGCATCTCCAGTGGTGCTAGTGCAATCTCTGGACTCACTGCAGTGCAGCTCCAGTTGGTGCCAGTGCAGTCTCTGGACTCACTGCACTGCATCCCCAGTCGTGCCAGTGCACTCTTTGGATTCACTGCAGTGTATCCCCAGTGGTTCCTGTGCACTCTCTGGACTCACTGCAGTGCAGCCCCTGAGGTGCCAGTGCAGTCTCTGGACTCACTGCAGTGCTTCCCCAGTGGTGCCAGTGCACTCTCTGGACTCAATGCAGTGCATCCCCAGTGGTGCCAGTGCACTCTCTGGAGTCACTGCACTGCATCCCCAGTGGAGCCAGTGCACTCTCTGCACTCACTGCACTGCATCCCCAGTGGAGCCAGTGCACTCTCTGCACTCACTGCACTGCATCCCCAGCGGTGCCAGTGCACTCTCTGGACTCACCGAGGTGAATCCCCAGTGGTGCCAGTGCACTCTCTGGACTCACTGCAGTGCAGCCCCTGAGGTGCCAGTGCAGTCTCTGGACTCACTGCAGTGCTTCCCCAGTGGTGCCAGTGCACTCTCTGGACTCAATGCAGTGCATCCCCAGTGGTGCCAGTGCACTCTCTGGAGTCACTGCACTGCATCCCCAGTGGAGCCAGTGCACTCTCTGCACTCACTGCACTGCATCCCCAGTGGAGCCAGTGCACTCTCTGCACTCACTGCACTGCATCCCCAGCGGTGCCAGTGCACTCTCTGGACTCACCGAGGTGAGTCCCCAGTGGTGCCAGTGCACTCTCTGGACTCACTGCAGTGCATCCCCAATGGTGCCTGTGCACTCTCTGGACTCACTGAAGTGCATCCCCGAGTGGTGCCAGTGCACTCTCTGGAGTCACCAGGGTGCATCATCAGTGGTGCCAGTACACTCTCTGGACTCACTGCAGTGCATCCCCATTGGTGACAGTGCACTCTCTGGACTCACTGCACTGCATCCCCAGTGGTGCCAGTGCACTCTCTGGACTCACTGCAGTGAATCCCCGGTGGTGCCAGTGCACTCTCTGGACTCACTGCAGTGCATCACCAGTGTTGCCAGTGCACTCTGTTTACTCACTGCAGTGCATCACCAGTGGTGCCAGTGCACTCTCTGGACTTACTGCACTAAAACCCCAGTGGTGCCAGTGCACTCTCTGGAGTCACTGCAGTGCATCTCCAGTGGTGCCAGTGCACTCTCTGGACTCACTGCAGTGCAGACCCAGTGGTGCCAGTGCACTCTCTGGAGTCACTGCACTGCATTCCCAGTGTTGCCAGTGCACTCTCTGGACTCACTGCACTCCATCCCCAGTGGTGCCAGTGCACTCTCTGGACTCACTGCTCTGCATCCCCAGTGGAGCCACTGCACTCTCTGGACTCACTGTAGTGCATCCCACTGGTGCCAGTGTACTCTCTGGAGTCACTGCACTGCATCCCCACTGGAGCCACTGCACTCTCTGGACTCACCGGGCTGCATCCCCAGTGGTGCCAGTGCACTCTATGGACTCACTGCACTGCATCCCCAGTGGTGACAGTGCGCTCTCTGGAGACACTGCAGTGCATCTCCTCTGGTGCCAGTGCACTCTCTGGACTCACTGCAGTGCATCCCCAGTGGTGCCAGGGTACTCTCTGCAGTCACTGCAGTGCATCCCCAACGGTGCCAGTGCACTCTCTGGACTCACTGCACTGCATCCCCAGTGGTGCCAGTGCACTCTCTGGACTCACTGCAGTGCATCCCCAGTGGTGCCAGTGGACTCTCTGGACTCACTGCAGTGCATCCCCTGTTGAGCCATTGCACACTCTGGACTCACTGCAATGCAGCCACTGAGGTGCTAGTGCACTCTCTGGACTCACTGCACTGCATCCCCAGTGGTGACAGTGCACTCTCTAGACTCACTGCGCTGCATCCCCAGTGGTGCCTGTGCACAATCTGGAGTCACTGCAGTGTATCCCCAGTGGTGCCAGTGCACTCTGTGGACTCACTGCATTGCATCCCAGTGGTGCCAGTGCACTCTCTGGACTCACTGCACTGCATCCCCAATGGTGCCAGTGCACTCTCTGGACTCACTGCACTGCATCCCCAGTGGTGCCAGTGCACTCTCTGGAATCATTGCACTGCATCCCCAGTGTGCCTGTGCACTCTCCGGACTCCCTGCACTGCATCCCCAGTGGTGCCAGTGCACTCTCTGGACTCACTGCACTGCATCCCCAGTGGTGCCAGTGCGCTCTCTGGACTCACTGCGCTGCATCCCCAGTGGTGCCAGTGCACTCTCTGGATTCACTGCAGTGCATCCCTATTGGTGACAGTGCACTCTCTGGACTCACTGCAGTGAATCCCCGGTGGTGCCAGTGCACTCTCTGGACTCACTGCACTGCATCCCCAGTGGTGACAGTGCAGTCTCTGGACTCAGTGCATTGCATCCCCAGTGCTGCAAGTGCAGTCTCTGCACTCACTGCAGTACATCTCCAGTGGTGCCAGTGCACTCTCTGGACTCACTGCAGTGCACCCCCCAATGGTGACAGTACACTCTATGGACTCACTGCAGTGCATCCCCAGTGGTGCCAGTGCACTCTCTGGACTCACTGCACTGCATCCCCAGTGGTGACAGTGCGCTCTCTGGAGACACTGCAGTGCATCTCCTCTGGTGCCAGTGCACTCTCTGGACTCACTGCAGTGCATCCCCAGTGGTGCCAGGGTACTCTCTGCAGTCACTGCAGTGCATCCCCAACGGTGCCAGTGCACTCTCTGGACTCACTGCAGTGCATCCCCAGTGGTGCCAGTGTACTCTCTGGACTCACTGCACTGCATCCCCAGTGGTGCCAGTGCACTCTCTGGACTCACTGCAGTGCATCCCCAAGGTGCCAGTGCACTCTCTGGACTCACTGCACTACATCCCCATTGTTGACAGTGCACTCTCTGGACTCACTGCACTGCATCCCCAATGGTGCCACTGCACTCTCTGGACTCACTGCAGTGCATCCCATGTGGTGTCAGTGCACTCTCTGGACTCACTGCACTGCATCCCCAGTGGTGCAAGGGCACTCTCTGGACTCACTGCACTAAAACCCCAGTGGTGCCAGTGCACTCTCTGGACTCACTGCACTGCATCCCCAATGGTGCCACTGCACTCTCTGGACTCACTGCAGTGCATCCCCAGTGGTGCCAGTGGACTCTCTGGACTCACTGCAGTGCATCCCCTGTTGAGCCATTGCACACTCTGGACTCACTGCAATGCAGCCACTGAGGTGCTAGTGCACTCTCTGGATTCACTGCACTGCATCCCCAGTGGTGTCAGTGCACTCTCTGGACTCACTGCAGTGAATCCCCGGTGGTGCCAGTGCACTTTCTGGACTCACTGAACTGCATCCCCAGTGTTGCCACTGCACTCTCTGGACTCACTGCAGTGCATCCCCAGTGGTGCCAGTGCACTCTCTGGACTCACTGCAGTGCATCTCCATTTGTGCCAGTGCACTCTCTGGACCCTCTGCATTGCATCCCCACTGGTGCCAGTGCCCTCTCTGGACTCACTGCACTGCATCCCCAGTGGTGCCAGTGCCCTCTCTTTAGTCACTGCGCTGCATCCCCAGTGGTGCCAGTGCACTCTCTGGACCCACTGCAGTGCATATCCAGTGGTGCCAGTGCACTCTCTGGACCCACTGCAGTGCATCCCCAGTGGTGCCAGTGCACTCTGTGGACTCACTGCACTGCATCCCCAGTGGTGACAGTGCACTCTCTGGACCCACTGCAGTGCATCCCCAGTGGTGCCAGTGCACTCTGCGGACTCACTGCACTGCATCCCCAGTGCTGACAGTGCACTCTCTGGACTCACTGCACTGCATCCCCAGTGGTGCCAGTGCACTCTCTGGCCTCACAGCACTGCATCCCTAGTGGTTCCAGTGCACTCTCTGGACTCACTGCACTGCTTCCCCAAGGTGCCATTGCGCTCTCTGGACTCACTGAACTGCATCCCCAGTGGTGCCAGAGGACTCTCTGGAGTCACTGCAGTGCATCCGCAGTGGTGCCAGTGCACTCTCTGGACTCACTGCACTGCATCCCCCGTGGTGCCAGTGCACTCTCTGGCCTCACAGCACTGCATCCCTAGTGGTTCCAGTGCACTCTCTGGACTCACTGCACTGCTTCCCCAAGGTGCCAGTGCACTCTCTGCACTCAGTGCACTGCATCCCCAGTGGTGCCAGTGCACTCTCTGGACTCACTGCACTGCATCCCCAGTGGTGCCAGTGCACTCTCTGGCCTCACAGCACTGCATCCCTAGTGGTTCCAGTGCACTCTCTGGACTCACTGCACTGCTTCCCCAAGGTGCCAGTGCACTCTCTGCACTCAGTGCACTGCATCCCCAGTGGTGCCAGTGCACTCTCTGGACTCACTGCACTGCATCCCCAGTGGTGCCAGTGCACTCTCTGGACTCACTGCAGTGCATCCCCAGTGTGCCAGTGTACTCTCTGGACTCACTGCAGTGCATCCACAGTGGTGCCAGTGCATTCTCTGTAGTCACTGCGCTGCATCCCAAGTGGTGCCAGTGCACTCTCTGTAGTCACTGCGTTGCATCCTCAGTGGTGCCAGTGTACTCTCTGGACTCACTGCACTGCATCCCCAGTGGTGCCAGTGCACTCTCTGGACTCACTGCACTGCATCCCGAGTGGTGCCAGTGCACTCTCTGGAGGCACTGCAGTGCATCCCCAGTGTTGCCAGTGCACTCTCTGGACTCACTGCACTGCATCCCCATTGGTGCCAGTGCACTCTTTCGAGTCATTGCACTGCATCCCGTGTGGTTGCAGTGCACTCTCTGGACTCACTGCACTGCATCCCCAGTGGTGCCAGTGCATTCCCTGGACTCACTGCACTGCATCCCCAGTGGTGCCAGTGCACTCTCTGGAGTACTGCACTGCATCCCCAGTGGTGCCTGTGCAGTCTCTGCACTAACTGCACTGCATCCCCAGTGGTGCCAGTGCAGTCTCTGCACTCACTGCACTGCATCCCCAGTGGTGCCAGTGCCCTCTCTGGACTCACTGCAGTGCATCCCCAGTGGTGCCAGGGTAGTCTCTGGACTCTCTACACTGCATCTCCAGTGGTGCTAGTGCAATCTCAGGACTCACTGCAGTGCAGCTCCAGTTGGTGCCAGTGCACTCTCTGGACTCACTGCACTGCATCCCCAGTGGTGCCAGTGCACTCTTTGGATTCACTGCAGTGTATCCCCAGTGGTTCCTGTGCACTCTCTGAACTTAGTGCAGTGCAGCCCCTGAGGTGCCCGTGCAGTCTCTGGACTCACTGCAGTGCATCCCCAGTGGTGCCAGTGCACTCTCTGGACTCACTGCAGTGCAGCCCCTGAGGTGCCAGTGCAGTCTCTGGACTCACTGCAGTGCATCCCCAGTGGTGCCAGTGCACTCTCTGGACTCAATGCAGTGCATCCCCAGTGGTGCCAGTGCACTCTCTGGACTCACTGCACTGCATCCCCAGTGGTGCCAGTGCACTCTCTGGACTCAATGCACTGCATCCCCAGCGGTGCCAGTGCACTCTCTGGACTCACCGAGGTGCATCCCCAGTGGTGCCAGTGCACTCTCTGGACTCAATGCAGTGCATCCCCAGTTTTGCCAGTGCACTCTCTGGACTCACTGCACTGCATCCCCAGTGGTGCCAGTGCACTCTCTGGACTCACTGCAGTGCATCCCCAGTGGTGCCAGTGCACTCTCTGGACTCACTGCACTGCATCCCCAAGGTGCCAGTGCACTCTATGGAGTCAACTGCACTACATCCACAGTGGTGCCAGTGCACTCTCTGGAGGCACTGCAGTGCATCCGCAGTGGTGCCAGTGCACTCTGTGGACTCACTGTACTGTATCCACAGTGGTGTCAGTGCACTCTCTGGACTAACTGCACTGCATCCCCAGTGGTGCCAGTGCAATCTTTCGAGTCACTGCACTGCATCCCCAGTGGTTCCAGTGCACTCTCTGGACTCACTGCACTGCATCCCCAGTGGTGCCAGTGCACTCTCTAGACTCACTGCACTGCATCCGCAATGGTGCCAGTGCACTCTTTCGAGTCACTGCACTGCATCCCCAGTGGAGACAGTGCACTCTCTGGACTCACTGTAGTGCATCCCACTGGTGCCAGTGCACTCTCTGGAGTCACTGCACTGCATCCCCAGTGGAGCCACTGCACTCTCTGGACTCACCGGGCTGCATCCCCACTGGTGCCAGTGCACTCTATGGACTCACTGCAGTGCATCCCCAGTGGTGCCAGTGCACTCTCTGGACGCACTGCACTGCATCCCCAGTGGTGCCTGTGCAGTCTCTGGACTCACTGCAGTGCATCCCCAGTGGTGCCAGTGCACTCTCTGGACTCACTGCACTGCATCCCCAGTGGAGCCAGTGCACTCTCTGCACTCACTGCACTGCATCCCTAGTGGTGCCACTGCACTCTCTGGACTCACTGCACTCCATACCCAATGGTGCCAGTGCACTCTCTGGACTCACTGCAGTGCATCCCCAAAGGTACCAGTGCGCACTGTAGACTCACTGCAGTGCAGCTCCTGAGGTGCCAGTGCACTCTCTGGACTCACTGCGCTGCATCCCCAGTGGTGCCAGTGCACTCTCTGGACTCACTGCAGTGAATCCCCGGTGGTGCCAGTGCACTCTGTGGACTCACTGAACTGCATCCCCAGTGGTGCCAGTGCACAATCTGGACTCACTGCAGTGCAACCCCGGTGGTGCCAGTGTACTCTCTGGACTCACTGCACTGCATCCCCAGGGGTGCCTGTGCAGTCTCTGGACTCACTGCATTGCATCCCCACTGGTGCCAGTGCACTCTCTGGACCCACTGCAGTGCACCCCCCAATGGTGACAGTACACTCTATGGACTCACTGCAGTGCATCCCCAGTGGTGCCAGTGCACTCTCTGGACTCACTGTACTGCATCCCCAGTGGTGACAGTGCGCTCTCTGGAGACACTGCAGTGCATCTCCTCTGGTGCCAGTGCACTCTCTGCAGTCACTGCAGTGCATCCCCAACGGTGCCAGTGCACTCTCTGGACTCACTGCAGTGCATCCCCTATGGTGCCAGTGTACTCTCTGGACTCACTGCACTGCATCCCCAGTGGTGCCAGTGCCCTCTCTGGACTCACTGCACTGCATCCCCAGTGGTGCAAGGGCACTCTCTGGACTCACAGCACTAAAACCCCAGTGGTGCCAGTGCACTCTCTGGACTCACTGCACTGCATCCCCAATGGTGCCACTGCACTCTCTGGACTCACTGCAGTGCATCCCCTGTTGAGCCATTGCACACTCTGGACTCACTGCAATGCAGCCACTGAGGTGCTAGTGCACTCTCTGGATTCACTGCACTGCATCCCCAGTGGTGCCAGTGCACTCTCTGGACTCACTGCAGTGAATCCCCGGTGGTGCCAGTGCACTCTCTGGACTCACTGAACTGCATCCCCAGTGTTGCCACTGCACTCTCTGGACTCACTGCAGTGCATCTCCATTGGTGCCAGTGCACTCTCTGGACCCTCTGCATTGCATCCCCACTGGTGCCAGTGCCCTCTCTGGACTCACTGCACTGCATCTCCAGTGGTGCCAGTGCCCTCTCTTTAGTCACTGCGCTGCATCCCCAGTGGTGCCAGTGCACTCTCTGGACCCACTGCAGTGCATATCCAGTGGTGCCAGTGCACTCTCTGGACCCACTGCAGTGCATCCCCAGTGGTGCCAGTGCACTCTGTGGACTCACTGCACGGCATCCCCAGTGGTGACAGTGCACTCTCTGGACCCACTGCAGTGCATCCCCAGTGGTGCCAGTGCACTCTGTGGACTCACTGCACTGCATCCCCAGTGCTGACAGTGCACTCTCTGGACTCACTGCACTGCATCCCCAGTGGTGCCAGTGCACTCTCTGGCCTCACAGCACTGCATCCCTAGTGGTTCCAGTGCACTCTCTGGACTCACTGCACTGCTTCCCCAAGGTGCCAGTGCGCTCTCTGGACTCACTGCAGTGCATCCCCAGTGGTGCCAGAGGACTCTTTGGAGTCACTGCACTGCATCCCCTGTTGAGCCAGTGCACTCTCTGCACTCAGTGCACTGCATCCCCAGTGGTGCCAGTGCACTCTCTGGACTCACTGCACTGCATCCGCAGTGGTGCCAGTGCACTCTCTGGACTGACTGCACTGCATCCCCAGTGGTGCCAGTGCACTCTCTGGCCTCACAGCACTGCATCCCTAGTGGTTCCAGTGCACTCTCTGGACTCACTGCACTGCTTCCCCAAGGTGCCAGTGCGCTCTCTGTACTCACTGCAGTAAATCCCCAGTGGTGCCATTGCACTCTCTGGACTCACTGCACTGCATCCCCAGTGGTGCCAGGGCATTCTCTGTAGTCACTGCGCTGCATCCCAAGTGGTGCCAGTGCACTCTCTGTAGTCACTGCGTTGCATCCTCAGTGGTGCCAGTGTACTCTCTGGACTCACTGCACTGCATCCCCAGTGGTGCCAGTGCACTCTCTGCACTCACTGCACTGCATCCCGAGTGGTGCCAGTGCACTCTCTGGAGGCACTGCAGTGCATCCCCAGTGTTGCCAGTGCACTCTCTGGACTCACTGCACTGCATCCCCATTGGTGCCAGTGCACTCTTTCGAGTCATTGCACTGCATCCCGTGTGGTTGCAGTGTACTCTCTGGACTCACTGCACTGCATCCCCAGTGGTGCCAGTGCATTCCCTGGACTCACTGCACTGCATCCCCAGTGGTGCCAGTGCACTCTCTGGAGTACTGCACTGCATCCCCAGTGGTGCCTGTGCAGTCTCTGCACTCACTGCACTGCATCCCCAGTAGTGCCAGTGCCCTCTCTGGACTCACTGCAGTGCATCCCCAGTGGTGCCAGGGTAGTCTCTGGACTCTCTACACTGCATCTCCAGTGGTGCTAGTGCAATCTCAGGACTCACTGCAGTGCAGCTCCAGTTGGTGCCAGTGCACTCTCTGGACTCACTGCAGTGCATCCCCAGTGGTGCCAGTGCACTCTTTGGATTCACTGCAGTGTATCCCCAGTGGTTCCTGTGCACTCTCTGAACTTAGTGCAGTGCAGCCCCTGAGGTGCCAGTGCAGTTTCTGGACTCACTGCAGTGCATCCCCAGTGGTGCCAGTGCACTCTCTGGACTCACTGCAGTGCAGCCCCTGAGGTGCCAGTGCAGTCTCTGGACTCACTGCAGTGCATCCCCAGTGGTGCCAGTGCACTCTCTGGACTCAATGCAGTGCATCCCCAATGGTGCCAGTGCACTCTCTGGACTCACTGCACTGCATCCCCAGTGGTGCCAGTGCACTCTCTGGACTCACTGCAGTGCATCCCCAGTGGTGCCAGTGCACTCTCTGGACTCACTGCAGTGCATCCCCAGTGGTGCCAGTGCACTCTCTGGACTCACTGCACTGCATCCCCAAGGTGCCAGTGCACTCTATGGAGTCAACTGCACTACATCCCCAGTGGTGCCAGTGCACTCTCTGGAGGCACTGCAGTGCATCCGCAGTGGTGCCAGTGCACTCTGTGGACTCACTGTACTGTATCCACAGTGGTGTCAGTGCACTCTCTGGACTAACTGCACTGCATCCCCAGTGGTGCCAGTGCAATCTTTCGAGTCACTGCACTGCATCCCCAGTGGTGCCAGTGCACTCTCTGGACTCACTGCACTGCATCCCCAGTGGTGCCAGTGCACTCTCTGGACTCACTGTAGTGCATCCCACTGCTGCCAGTGCACTCTCTGGACTCACTGCAGTGCATCCCCAGTGGAGCCACTGCACTCTCTGGACTCACCGGGCTGCATCCCCAGTGGTGCCAGTGCACTCTATGGACTCACTGCAGTGCATCCCCAGTGGTGCCAGTGCACTCTCTGGATGCACTGCACTGCATCCCTAGTGTTGCCAGTGCACTCTCTGGACTCACTGCAGTGCATCCCCAGTGGTGCCTGTGCAGTCTCTGGACTCACTGCAGTGCATCCCCAGTGGTGCCACTGCACTCTCTGGACTCACTGCACTGCATCCCCAGTGGTGCCAGTGCACTCTCTGCACTCACTGCACTGCATCCCTAGTGGTGCCACTGCACTCTCTGGACTCACTGCACTCCATCCCCAATGGTGCCAGTGCACTCTCTGGACTCACTGCAGTGCATCCCCAAAGGTACCAGTGCGCACTGTAGACTCACTGCAGTGCAGCTCCTGAGGTGCCAGTGCACTCTCTGGACTCACTGCGCTGCATCCCCAGTGGTGCCGGTGCACTCTCTGGACTCACTGCAGTGAATCCCCGGTGGTGCCAGTGCACTCTGTGGACTCACTGAACTGCATCCCCAGTGGTGCCAGTGCACAATCTGGACTCACTGCAGTGCAACCCCGGTGGTGCCAGTGTACTCTCTGGACTCACTGCACTGCATCCCCAGTGGTGCCTGTGCAGTCTCTGGACTCAGTGCATTGCATCCCCAGTGGTGCAAGTGCAGTCTCTGCACTCACTGCAGTACATCTCCAGTGGTGCCAGTGCACTCTCTGGACCCACTGCAGTGCACCCCCCAATGGTGACAGTACACTCTATGGACTCACTGCAGTGCATCCCCAGTGGTGCCAGTGCACTCTCTGGACTCACTGTACTGCATCCCCAGTGGTGACATTGCGCTCTCTGGAGACACTGCAGTGCATCTCCTCTGGTGCCAGTGCACTCTCTGGACTCACTGCAGTGCATCCCCAGTGGTGCCAGGGTACTCTCTGCAGTCACTGCAGTGCATCCCCAACGGTGCCAGTGCACTCTCTGGACTCACTGCAGTGCATCCCCTATGGTGCCAGTGTACTCTCTGGACTCACTGCACTGCATCCCCAGTGGTGCCAGTGCACTCTCTGGACTCACTGCACTGCATCCCCAGTGGTGCAAGGGCACTCTCTGGACTCACTGCACTAAAACCCCAGTGGTGCCAGTGCACTCTCTGGACTCACTGCACTGCATCCCCAGTGGAGCCACTGCACTCTCTGGACTCACCGGGCTGCATCCCCAGTGGTGCCAGTGCACTCTATGGACTCACTGCAGTGCATCCCCAGTGGTGCCAGTGCACTCTCTGGATGCACTGCACTGCATCCCTAGTGTTGCCAGTGCACTCTCTGGACTCACTGCAGTGCATCCCCAGTGGTGCCTGTGCAGTCTCTGGACTCACTGCAGTGCATCCCCAGTGGTGCCACTGCACTCTCTGGACTCACTGCACTGCATCCCCAGTGGTGCCAGTGCACTCTCTGCACTCACTGCACTGCATCCCTAGTGGTGCCACTGTACTCTCTGGACTCACTGCACTCCATACCCAATGGTGCCAGTGCACTCTCTGGACTCACTGCAGTGCATCCCCAAAGGTACCAGTGCGCACTGTAGACTCACTGCAGTGCAGCTCCTGAGGTGCCAGTGCACTCTCTGGACTCACTGCGCTGCATCCCCAGTGGTGCCGGTGCACTCTCTGGACTCACTGCAGTGAATCCCCGGTGGTGCCAGTGCACTCTGTGGACTCACTGAACTGCATCCCCAGTGGTGCCAGTGCACAATCTGGACTCACTGCAGTGCAACCCCGGTGGTGCCAGTGTACTCTCTGGACTCACTGCACTGCATCCCCAGTGGTGCCTGTGCAGTCTCTGGATTCAGTGCATTGCATCCCCAGTGGTGCAAGTGCAGTCTCTGCACTCACTGCAGTACATCTCCAGTGGTGCCAGTGCACTCTCTGGACCCACTGCAGTGCACCCCCCAATGGTGACAGTACACTCTATGGACTCACTGCAGTGCATCCCCAGTGGTGCCAGTGCACTCTCTGGACTCACTGTACTGCATCCCCAGTGGTGACATTGCGCTCTCTGGAGACACTGCAGTGCATCTCCTCTGGTGCCAGTGCACTCTCTGGACTCACTGCAGTGCATCCCCAGTGGTGCCAGGGTACTCTCTGCAGTCACTGCAGTGCATCCCCAACGGTGCCAGTGCACTCTCTGGACTCACTGCAGTGCATCCCCTATGGTGCCAGTGTACTCTCTGGACTCACAGCACTGCATCCCCAATGGTGCCACTGCACTCTCTGGACTCACTGCAGTGCATCCCCAGTGGTGCCAGTGGACTCTCTGGACTCACTGCAGTGCATCCCCAGTGGTGCCAGTGTACTCTCTGGACTCACTGCACTGCATCCCCATTGTTGACAGTGCACTCTCTGGACTCACTGCACTGCATCCCCAATGGTGCCACTGCACTCTTTGGACTCACTGCAGTGCATCCCATGTGGTGTCAGTGCACTCTGTGGACTCACTGCACTGCATCCCCAGTGGTGCAAGGGCACTCTCTGGACTCACTGCACTAAAACCCCAGTGGTGCCAGTGCACTCTCTGGACTCACTGCAGTGCATCCCCAGTGGTGCCAGTGCACTCTCTGGACTCACTGCAGTGCATCCCCTGTTGAGCCATTGCACACTCTGGACTCACTGCAATGCAGCCACTGAGGTGCTAGTGCACTCTCTGGATTCACTGCACTGCATCCCCAGTGGTGCCAGTGCACTCTCTGGACTCACTGCAGTGAATCCCCGGTGGTGCCAGTGCACTCTCTGGACTCACTGAACTGCATCCCCAGTGTTGCCACTGCACTCTCTGGACTCACTGCAGTGCATCCCCAGTGGTGCCAGTGCACTCTCTGGACTCACTGCAGTGCATCTCCATTGGTGCCAGTGCACTCTCTGGACCCTCTGCATTGCATCCCCACTGGTGCCAGTGCCCTCTCTGGACTCACTGCACTGCATCTCCAGTGGTGCCAGTGCACTCTCTGAACCCACTGCAGTGCATATCCAGTGGTGCCAGTGCACTCTCTGGACCCACTGCAGTGCATCCCCAGTGGTGCCAGTGCACTCTGTGGACTCACTGCACTGCATCCCCAGTGGCGATAGTGCACTCTCTGGACTCACTGCGTTGCATCCCCAGTGGTGCCTGTGCACAATCTGGACTCACTGCAGTGTATCCCCAGTGGTGCCAGTGCACTCTGTGGACTCACTGCATTGCATCCCAGTGGTGCCAGTACACTCTCTGGACTCACTGCACTGCATCCCCAATGGTGCCAGTGCACTCTCTGGACTCACTGCACTGCATCCCCAGTGGTGCCAGTGCACTCTCTGGAATCATTGCAGTGCATCCCCAGTGTGCCTGTGCACTCTCCGGACTCCCTGCACTGCATCCCCAGTGCTGCCAGTGCACTCTCTGGACTCACTGCACTGCATCCCCAGTGGTGCCAGTGCGCTCTCTGGACTCACTGCAGTGCATCCCCAGTGATGCCAGTGCACTCTCTGGACTCAACAGCGTGCATCATCAGTGGTGCCAGTGCACTCTCTGGATTCACTGCAGTGCATCCCTATTGGTGACAGTGCACTCTCTGGACTCACTGCAGTGAATCCCCGGTGGTGCCAGTGCACTCTCTGGACTCACTGCAGTGCATCACCAGTGGTGCCAGTGCACTCTCTGGACTCACTGCAGTGCATCCCCTGTGGTGCCAGTTTACTCTCTGGACTCACTGCACTAAATCCCCAGTGGTGCCAGTGCACTCTCTGGAGTCACTGCAGTGCATCTCCAGTGGTGCCAGTGCACTCTCTGGACTCACTGCACTGCATCCCCAGTGGTGCCAGTGCACTCTCTGGAGTCACTGCACTGCATACCCAGTGGTGCCAGTGCACTCTATGGAATCACTGCACTGCAACCCCAGTGGTGCCAGTGCACTTTCTAGACTCACTGAACTGCATTCCCGGTGGTGCCAGTGCACTCTCTGGACTCACGGCACTGCATCCCCACTGGTGCCAGTGCACTCTCTGGACTCACTGCACTGCATCCCCTGTGGTGCCAGTGCACTCTCTGGACTCACTGCAGTGCATCCCCAGTGGTGCCAGTGCACTCTCTAGACTCACTGCAGTGAATCCCCACTGGTGCCAGTGCACGCTCTGGACTCACTGCAGTGAATCCCCGGTGGTGCCAGTGCACACTCTGTACTCACTGCACTGCATCCCCAGTGGTGCCAGTGCACTCTCTGGACTCACTGCAGTGCATCCCCAATGGTGCCTGTGCACTCTCTGGACTCACTGCAGTGCATCCCCCAGTGGTGCCACTGCACTCTCTGGACTCACTGCACTGCATCCCCAGTGGGGCCAGTGCACTCTCTGGACTCACTGAAGTGCATCCCCAAGTGGTGCCAGTGCACTCTCTGGACTCACTGCACTGCATCCCCAGTGGTACCAGTGCGCACTGTAGACTCACTGCAGTGCATCCCCAGTGATGCCAGTGCACTCTCTGGACTCACTGCGCTGCATCCCCAGTGGTGCCAGTGCACTCTCTGGACTCACTGCAGTGAATCCCCGGTGGTGCCAGTGCACTCTCTGGACTTACTGCACTTCATCCCCACTTGTGCCAGTGCACTCTCTGGAGTCACTGAACTGCATCCCCAGTGGTGCCAGTGCACAATCTGGACTCACTGCAGTGCAACCCCGGTGGTCCCAGTGTACTCTCTGGACTCACTGCACTGCATCCCCAGTGGTGCCTGTGCAGTCTCTGGGCTCAGTGCATTGCATCCCCACTGGTGCAAGTGCAGTCTCTGCACTCACTGCAGTGCGTCTCCAGTGGTGCCAGTGCACTCTCTGGACTCACTGCAGTGCATCCCCAGTGGTGCCAGTGCACTCTCTGGACTCACTGCACTGCATCCATAGTCGTGACGGTGCGCTCTCTGGAGACACTGCAGTGCATCTCCTCTGGTGCCAGTGCACTCTCTGGACTCACTGCAGTGCATCCCCAGTGGTGCCAGGGTACTCTCTGCTGTCACTGCAGTGCATCCCCAAAGGTGCCAGTGCCCTCTCTGGACTCACTGCAGTGCATCTCCAGTGGTGCCAGTGCACTCTCTGTACTCACTGCACTGCATCCCCAGTGGTGCCAGTGCACGCTCTGGACTCACTGCAGTGAATCCCCGGTGGTGCCAGTGCACTCTCTGTACTCACTGCACTGCATCCCCAGTGGTGCCAGTGCACTCTCTGGAGTCACTGCAGAGCATCCCCAGTGGTGCCAGTGCACTCTCTGGACTCACTGCAGTGCATCCCCAATGGTGCCTGTGCACTCTCTGGACTCACTGCAGTGCATCCCCAGTGGTGCCACTGCACTCTCTGGACTCACTGCACTGCATCCCCAGTGGTGCCAGTGCACTCTCTGGACTCACTGCAGTGCATCCCCAGTGGTGCCAGTGCACTCTCTGGACTCACTGCACTGCATCCGCAGTGGTGCCAGTGCACTCTCTGCACTCACTGCACTGCATCCCCAGCGGTGGCACTGCACTCTCCGGACTCACTGCACTGCATCCCCAGTGGTGCCATTGCACTCTCTGGACTCACTGCACTGCATCCCCAGTGGTACCAGTGCGCACTGTAGACTCACTGCAGTGCAGCTCCTGAGTTGCCAGTGCACTCTCTGGACTCACTGCAGTGAATCCCCGGTGGTGCCAGTGCGCTCTCTGGACTTACTGCACTGCATCCCCATTTGTGCCAGTGCACTCTCTGGACTCACAGCACTGCATCCCCAGTGGTGCCAGTGCACAATCTGGACTCACTGCAGTGCAACCCCGGTGGTGCCAGTGTACTCTCTGGACTCACTGCACTGCATCCCCAGTGGTGCAAGTGCAGTCTCTGCACTCACTGCAGTGCACCCCCAATGGTGCCAGTGCACTCTCTGGACTCACTGCAGTGCATCCCCACTGGTGCCAGTGCACTCTCTGGACTCACTGAACTGCATTCCCAGTGGTGCCAGGGTACTCTCTGCAGTCACTGCAGTGCATCCCCAAAGGTGACAGTGCACTCTCTGGACTCACTGCAGTGCAGCCCCAGTGGTGCCAGTGTACTCTCTGCACTCACTGCACTGCATCCCCAGTGGTGCCAGTGCACTCTCTGGAGTCACTGCACTGCATCCCCAGTGTTGCCTGTGCAGTCTCTGGACTCACTGCACTCCATCCCCTTCTGGTGTCTTTGCACTCTCTGGACTCACTGCACTGCTCCAGCTGCGGTAGCCGCTCCAGCCGCTTAGCCGCGGCATCCGCTCCAGCCGCGGCAACCGCTCCAGTCGCTGTAGCCCCTCCAGCCTCGGCAGCCGCTCCAGCCGCTCCAGCCGCGGCAGCCGCGGCAGCCGCTCCAGCCGCGGCAGCCGCTCCAGCCGCTCCAGCCTCGGCAGACGCTCCAACCGCGGCAACGCTCCAGCCGCTCCAACCGCGGCATCCGCTCCAGCCGCGGCAGCCGCTCCAACCGCGGCAGCCGCTCCACTCGGTAGCGGCTGGAGCGGCTGCCGCGGCTGGAGCGGCTGCCGCGGCTGGAGCGGCTGACGCGGCTGGAGCGGATGCCGAGGCTGGAGCGGATGCCGCGGCTGGTGCGGCTGGTGCGGCTGCCGCGGATGGAGCAGTGCAGTGAGTCCAGAGAGTGCACTGGCACCTTGGGGATGCAGTGCAGTGAGTCCAGAGAGTCAACTGGCACCACTGGGGATGCACTGCAGTGAGTCCAGAGAGTGCACTGGCACCAGTGGGGATGCAGTGCAGTGAGTCCAGAGAGTGCACGGGCACCACTGGGGATGCAGTGCAGTGAGTCCAGAGAGTTCACTGGCTCCACTGGGGATGCAGTGCAGTGAGTCCAGAGAGTGCACTGGCACCACTGGGGATGCACTGCAGTGAGTCCAGAGAGTGCACTGGCACCACCAGGGATGCAGTGCAGTGAGTGCAGAGAGTGCACTGGCACCACTGGGGATGCAGTGCAGTGAGTCCAGAGAGTGTACTGGCACCACTGGGGATGCAGTGCAGTGAGTCCAGAGACTGCACTGGCACCACTGGGGATGCAGTGCAGTGAGTCCAGAGAGTGCACTGGCACCACTGGGGATGCACTGCAGTGAGTCCAGAGAGTGTACTGGCACCACAGGGAATGCACTGCAGTGAGTCCAGAGAGTGCACTGGCCCCAATGGGGATGCAGTGCAGTGACTCCAGAGAGTGCACTAGCAGCACTGGGGATGCAGTGCCGTGAGTCCAGAGAGTGCACTGGCACCACTGGTAATGCAGTACAGTGAGTCCAGAGAGTGCACTGGCACCTCAGGAGCTGCACTGCAGTGACTCCAGAGAGTGCCCTGGCACAACTGGGAATGCAGTGCAGTGAGTCCAGAGAGAGCACTGGCACCACTGGGGATGCACTGCAGTGAGTAAACGGAGTGCACTGGCACCACTGGTGTTGCAGTGCCGTGAGTCCAGAGAGTGCACTGGCACCACTGGGGATGCAGTGCAGTGAGTCCAGAGAGTGCACTGGCCCCACTGGTGATGCAGTGCAGTCAGTCCAGAGAGTGCACAGGCACCACTGGGTATGCAGTGCAGTGAGTCCATAGAGTGCACTGGCACCACTGGGGATGCAGTGCAGTGAGTCCAGAGATTGCACTGGCACCACTGGGGATGCAGTGCAGTGAGTCCAGAGAGTGCAATGGCACCACTGGTGATGCAGTGCAGTGTCTCCAGAGAGTGCATTGGCACCACTGGTAATACAGTGCAGTGAGTCCAGAGAGTGCACTGGCACCACTGGGGATGCAGTTCAGTGAGTACAGAGAGTGCACTGGCAGCAGTGGGGATGAAGTTCAGTGAGTCCAGAGAGTGCACTGGCACCACTGGGGATGCAGTGCAGTGAGTCCAGAGAGTGCACAGGCACCACTGGGTATGCAGTGCAGTGAGTCCATAGAGTGCACTGGCACCACTGGGGATGCAGTGCAGTGAGTCCAGAGAGTGCACTGGCACCACTGGGGATTCACTGTAGTGAGTCCAGAGAGTGCACTGGCACCACTGGGAATACACTGCAGTGAGTCCAGAGTTTGCACTGGCACCAAAGGGGATGGAGTGCAGTGAGTCCAGAGAGTGCACTGGCAACAATTGGGATGCACTGAAGTGAGTCCACAGAGTGCACTGGCAACAATGGGGATGCAGTGCAGTGAGTCCAGAGAGTACCTTGGCACTAGAGGGTATGCACTGCAGTGTCTCCAGAGAGTGCACTGGCACCATTGGGGATGCAGTGCAGCGAGTGCAGAGAGTGCACTGGCACCAGTGGGGATGCACTGCAGTGAGTCCAGAGAGTGCCCTGAAACCACTGGGGATGCAGTGCAGTGAGTGCAGAGAGTGCACTGGCACCACTGGGGATGCACTGCAGTGAGTCCAGAGAGTGCCCTGGCACCACTGGGGATGCACTGCAGTGAGTCCAGAGAGTGCCCTGAAACCACTGGGGATGCAGTGCAGTGAGTCCAGAGAGTGCACTGGCACCACAGAGAATGCACTGCAGTGAGTCCAGAGAGTGCACTGGCCCCACTGGGGATGCAGTGCAGTGAGTCCAGAGAGTGCAGTAGCAGCACTGGGGATGCAGTGCCGTGAGTCCAGAGAGTGCACTGGCACCACTGGGGATGCACTACAGTGAGTCCAGAGAGTGCCCTGGAACCACTGGGGATGCAGCGCAGTGAGGCCAGAGAGTGCACTGGCACCACTGGGGATGCAGTGCAGTGACTCCAGAGAGTGCACTGGCACCAGTGGGGATGCAGTGCAGTGAGTCCAGAGAGTGCCCTGGGACCATTAGGGATGCAGTGCACTGACTCAGAGAGTGCACTGGCACCACTGGGGATGCGCTGCAATGAGTCCAGAGAGTGCACTGGCACCACTGGTGATGCAGTGCAGTGAGTCCAGAGAGTGCACTGTCAGCACTGGGGATTCAGTGCAGTGAGTCCAGAGAGTGTACCGGCACCAGTGGGGATGGAGTACAGTGAGTCCAGAGAGTGCACTGGCACCACTGGGGATGCATTGCAGTGAGTCCAGAGAGTGCACTGGCACCACTGGGGATGCACTGCAGTGAGGCCAGAGAGTGCACTGGCACCACTGGGGATGCAGTGCAGTGAGTCCAGAGAGTGCACTGGCACCAGTGGAGATGCAGTGCAGTGAGTCCAGAGAGTGCACTGGCACCACTGGGGATGCACTAAAGTGAGTCCAGAGAGTGTACTGGCTCCACTGGGGATGCAGTGCAAAGAGTCCAGAGACTGCACTGGCACTACTGGGGATGCAGTGCAGTGAGTACAGAGAGTGCCCTGGCCCCACAGGGGATGCACTGCAGTGACTCCTGAGAGTGCACTGGCACCTCTGGGGATGACCTGCAATGAGTCCAGAGAGTGCAATGGCACCATCGGGGATGCAGTGCAGTTAGTCGAGAGAGTGCACTGGCACCAGTGGGGATGCAGTGCAATGAGTCCAGAGAGTGCACGGGCACCACTGGGGATGCAGTGCAGTGAGTCCTGAGAGTGTACTGGCACCAGTGGGGATGGAGTCCAGTGAGTCCAGAGACTGCACTGTCAGCACTGGGGATGCAGTGCAGTGACTCCTGAGAGTGCACTGGCACCACTGGGGATGCAGAGCAGGGAGTCAGGTGTGTGCGCTGGCACCACTGAGGATGCAGTGCAGTGAGTCCAGAGAGTGCACTGGCACCAATGGGGATGCAGTGCAGTGAGTCAAGAGAGTGCACTGGCACCTTGGGGATGCAGTGCAGTGAGTCCAGAGAGTGCCCTGGCACTAGTGGAGATGCACTGCAGTGTCTCCAGAGAGTGCACTGGCACCACAGGTAATGCAGTGCAGTGAGTCCAGAGAGTGCACTGGCACCACTGGGGATGCAGTTCAGTGAGTACAGAGAGTGCACTGGCACCACTGGTGATGCAGTACACTGACTCAGAGAGTACACTGGCACCACTGGGGATGCACTGCAATGAGTCCAGATAGTGCACTGGCCCCACTGGGGATGCAGTGCAGTGAGTCCAGAGAGTGTACTGGCACCAGTGGGGATGGAGTACAGTGAGTCCAGAGAGTGCACTGGCACCACTGGGGATGCATTGCAGTGAGTCCAGAGAGTGCACTGCCACCACTGGGGTGCACTGCACTGAGTCCAGATAGTGCACTGGCACCACTGGGGATGCAGTGCAGTGAGTCCAGAGAGTGCACTGGCACCACTGGGGATGCAGTGAAGGGAGTCCAGTGTGTGCATTGGCACCACTGAGGATGCAGTGCAGTGAGTGCAGAGAGTGCACTGGCACCACTGGGGATGCATTGCAGTGAGTCCAGAGAGTGCACTGGCACCACTGGAGATGCAGTGCAGTGAGTCCAGAGAGTGCACTGGCACCACAGAGAATGCACTGCAGTGCGTCCAGAGAGTGCACTGGCACCACTGGTGATGCAGTGCAGTGAGTCCAGAGAGTGCAGTAGCAGCACTTTGGATGCAGTGCCGTGAGTCCAGAGAGTGCATTGGCACCACTGGGGATGCAGTGCAGTGAGTCCAGAGAGTGCCCTGGAACCACTGGGGATGCAGTGCAGTGAGGCCAGAGAGTGCACTGGCACCACTGGGGATGAAGTGCAGTGAGTCCAGAGAGTGCACTGGCACCATTAGGGATGCAGTGCACTGAATCAGAGAGTGCACTGGCACCACTGGGGATGCGCTGCAATGAGTCCAGATATTGCACTGGCACCACTGGTGATGCAGTGCAGTGAGTCCTGAGAGTGCACTGTCAGCACTGGGGTTGCAGTGCAGTGAGTCCAGAGAGTGCACTGGCACCACTGGGGATGCAGTCCAGTGAGTCCTGAGAGTGTACTGGCACCAGTGGGGATGGAGTGCAGTGAGTCCAGAGACTGCACTGTCAGCACTGGGGATGCAGTGCAGTGACTCCTGAGAGTGCACTGGCACCACTGGGGATGCAGAGCAGGGAGTCCAGAGAGTGCACTGGCACCACTGGGGATGCAGTGCAGTGAGTGCAGAGAGTGCACAGGCACCAGTGGGGATGCAGTGCAGTGAGTCCAGAGGGTGCGCTGGCACCACTGGAGCTGTACTGCAGTGAGTCCAGAGATTGCACTGGCACCACTGGGGATGCACTGCAATGAGTCCAGATAGTGCACTGGTACCACTGGGGATGCAGTGCAGTGAGTCCAGAGAGTGCACTGGCACCACTGGGGATGCAGTACAGTGAGTCCAGAGAGTGCACTGGCACCACTGGGGATGCACTGCAGTGAGTCCAGAGAGTACCCTGGCACTAGTGGAGATGCACTGCAGTATCTCCAGAGAGTGCACTGGCACCACTGGTAATGCAGTGCACTGAGTCCAGAGAGTGCACTAGCACCACTGGGGATGCAGTACACTGACTCAGAGAGTACACTGGCACCACTGGGGATGCACTGCAATGAGTCCAGATAGTGCACTGGCCCCACTGGTGATGCAGTGCAGTGAGTCCTGAGTGTGCACTGTCAGCACTGGGGATGCAGTGCAGTGAGTCCAGAGAGTGCACTGGCACCACTGGGGATGCACTGCAGTGAGTCCAGAGAGTACCCTGGCACTAGTGGAGATGCACTGCAGTATCTCCAGAGAGTGCACTGGCACCACTGGTAATGCAGTGCACTGAGTCCAGAGAGTGTACTGGCACCACTGGGGATGCAGTGCAGTGACTCCAGAGAGTGCACTGGCACCAGTGGGGATGCAGTGCAGTGAGTCCAGAGAGTGCACTGGCACAAATAGGGATGCAGTGCACTGAATCAGAGAGTGCACTGGCACCACTGGGGATGCAGTGCAATGACTCCAGAGAGTGCACTGGTAACACCGGGGATGCACTGCAGTGAGTCCAGAGAGTGCACTGGCACCACTGCGGATGCACTGCAGTGAGTCCTGAGAGTGTACTGGCACCAGTGGGGATGGAGTGCAGTGAGTCCAGAGACTGCAATGTCAGCACTGGGGATGCAGTGCAGTGACTCCAGAGAGTGCACTGGCACCACTGGGGATGCAGAGCAGGGAGTCAGGTGTGTGCGCTGGCACCACTGAGGATGCAGTGCAGTGAGTCCAGAGAGTGCACTGGCACCACTGGGGATGCAGTGCAGTGAGTCAAGACAGTGCACTGGCACCTTGGGGATGCAGTGCAGTGAGTCCAGAGAGTGTGCTGGCACCATTGGAGCTGTACTGTAGTGAGTCCAGAGATTGCACTGGCACCACTGGGGATGCACTGCAATGAGTCCAGATAGTGCACTGGCCCCACTGGGGATGCAGTGCAGTGAGTCCAGAGAGTGTACTGGCACCACTGGGGATGGAGTACAGTGAGTCGAGAGAGTGCACTGGCACTACTGGAGATGCACTGCAGTCTCTCCAGAGAGTGCACTGGCACCACTGGTAATGCAGTGCAGTGAGTCCAGAGAGTGCACTGGCACCACTGGGGATGCAGTACACTGACTCAGAGAGTACACTGGCACCACTGGGGATGCACTGCAATGAGTCCAGATAGTGCACTGGCCCCACTGGAGATGCAGTGCAGTGAGTCCAGAGAGTGTACTGGCACCAGTGGAGATGCAGTACACTGAGTCCAGAGAGTGCACTGGCACCACTGGGGATGCAGTGCAGTGAGTCCAGAGAGTGCACTGCCACCACTGGGGTGCACTGCAGTGAGTCCAGAGAGTGCACTGGCACCACTGGGGATGCAGTGCAGTGAGTCCAGAGAGTGCACTGGCACCACTGGGGATGCAGTGCAGTGAGTCCAGAGAGTGCACTGGCACCACTGGGGATGCAGTGCAGTGAGTCCAGAGAGTGCACTGGCACCACTGTGGATGGAGTGCAGTGAGTCCAGAGAGTGCACTGGCAACAATGGGGATGCAGTGCAGTGAGTCCGGAGAGTGTACTGGCACCAGTGGGGATGCAGTGCAGTGAGTCCAGAGAGTGCACTGGCACCACTGGGGATGCACTGCAGTGAGTCCAGAGAGTGCACTGTCACCAGTGGGGATGCAGTGCAGTGAGGCCAGAGAGTGCACTGGCACCACTGGGGATGCAGTGCAGTGAGTCCATAGAGTGCACTGGCACCACTGGGGATGCAGTGCCGTGAGTCCAGAGAGTGCATTGGCACCACCGGGGATTCACTGTAGTGAGTCCAGAGAGTGCACTGGCACCACTGGGAATACACTGCAGTGAGTCCAGAGAGTGCACTGTCACCAGTGGGGATGCAGTGCAGTGAGTCCAGAGAGTGCACTGGCACCTTTGGGGATGCAGTGCAGTGAGTGCAGAGAGTGCACTGGCACCAGTGGGGATGCAGTGCAGTGAGTGCAGAGAGTACACTGGCACCACTGGGGATGCACTGCAATGAGTCCAGATAGTGCACTGGCACCACTGGGGATGCAGTGCAGTGAGTCCTGAGAGTGCACTGGCCCCATAGGGGATACACTGCAGTGAGTCCAGAGGGTGCCCTGGCACTAGAGGATATGCACTGCAGTGTCTCCGCAGAGTGCACTGGCACCACTGGGGATGCAGTGCAGTGAGTGCAGAGAGTGCACTGGCACCACTGGGGATGCAGTGAAGGGAGTCCAGTGTGTGCACTGGCACCACTCAGGATGTAGTGCAGTGAGTAAACAGAGTGCACTGGCACCACTGGGGTTGCAGTGCAGTGAGTCCAGAGAGTGCACTGGCACCACAGAGAATGCATTGCAGTGAGTCCAGAGAGTGCACTGGCCCCAATGGGGATGCAGTGCAGTGAGTCCTGAGAGTGCAGTAGCAGCACTGGGGATGCAGTGCAGTGAGTCCAGCGAGTGCCCTGGAACCACTGGGGATGCAGTGCAGTGAGTCCAGAGAGTGCACTGGCACCACTGGGGATGCAGTGCAGTGAGTCCAGAGAGTGCACTGGCACCACTGGGGATGCACTGCAGTGAGTCTAGCGAGTGTACTGGCTCCACTGGGGATGCAGTGCAGTGAGTCCAGAGAGTGCACTGGCCCCACAGGGGATCCACTGCAGTGAGACCAGAGGGTGCCCTGGCACTAGAGGATATGCACTGCAGTGTCTCCAGAGAGTGCACTGGCAGCAGTGGGGATGCAGTGCAGTGAGTCCAGAGTGTGCACTGGCACCAGTAGGGATGCAGTGCAGTGAGTCCAGAGAGTGCACTGGCACCACTGGGGATGCAGTGAAGGGAGTCCAGTGTGTGCGTTGGCACCACTGAGGATGCAGTGCAGTGAGTGCAGAGAGTGCACTGGCACCACTGGGGATGCAGTACAGTGAGTCCAGAGAGTGCACTGGCACCACTGGGGATGCAGTGCAGTGAGTCCAGAGAGTGCACTGGCACCACTGGGGATGCAGTACACTGACTCAGAGAGTGCACTGGCACCAGTGGGGATGCAGTGCAGTGAGTCCAGAGAGTGCACTGGCACCACTAGGGATGCAGTGCAGTGAGTCCAGTGAGTGCACTGGCACCACTGGGGATGCAGTGAAGGGAGTCCAGTGTGTGCGTTGGCACCACTGAGGATGCAGTGCAGTGAGTGCAGAGAGTGCACTGGCACCACTGGGGATGCAGTACAGTGAGTCCTGAGAGTGCACTGGCCCCATAGGGGATACACTGCAGTGAGTCCAGAGGGTGCCCTGGCACTAGAGGATATGCACTGCAGTGTCTCCGCAGAGTGCTCTGGCACCACTGGGGATGCACTGCAGTGAGTCCAGAGAGTGCCCTGGCACCACTGGGGATGCAGTGCAGTGAGTCCAGAGAGTGCACTGGCACCACTGGGGATGCAGTGAAGGGAGTCCAGTGTGTGCACTGGCACCACTCAGGATGTAGTGCAGTGAGTAAACAGAGTGCACTGGCACCACTGGGGTTGCAGTGCAGTGAGTCCAGAGAGTGCACTGGCACCACAGAGAATGCATTGCAGTGAGTCCAGAGAGTGCACTGGCCCCAATGGGGATTCAGTGCAGTGAGTCCTGAGAGTGCAGTAGCAGCACTGGGGATGCAGTGCAGTGAGTCCAGCGAGTGCCCTGGAACCACTGGGGATGCAGTGCAGTGAGTCCAGAGAGTGCACTGGCACCACTGGGGATGCAGTGCAGTGAGTCCAGAGAGTGCACTGGCACCACTGGGGATGCACTGCAGTGAGTCCAGCGAGTGTACTGGCTCCACTGGGGATGCAGTGCAGTGAGTCCAGAGACTGCACTGGCACCACTGGGGATGCAGTGCAGTGAGTCCAGAGAGTGCACTGGCCCCACAGGGGATCCACTGCAGTGAGACCAGAGGGTGCCCTGGCACTAGAGGATATGCACTGCAGTGTCTCCAGAGAGTGCACTGGCAGCAGTGGGGATGCAGTGCAGTGAGTCCAGAGAGTGCACTGGCACCACTGGGGATGCACTGCAATGAGTCCAGATAATGAACTGGCACCACTGGGGATGCAGTGCAGTGAGTCCTGAGAGTGCACTGGCCCCATAGGGGATACACTGCAGTGAGTCCAGAGGGTGCCCTGGCTCTAGAGGATATGCACTGCAGTGTCTCCAGAGAGTGCACTGGCACCACTGGGGATGCAGTGCAGTGAGTGCAGAGAGTGCACTGGCACCAGTGGGGATGCAGTGCAGTGAGTGCAGAGAGTGCACTGGCACCAGTGGGGATGCAGTGCAGTGAGTCCAGAGAGTGCACTGGCACCACTAGGGATGCAGTGCAGTGAGTCCAGAGAGTGCACTGGCACCACTGGGGATGCAGTGAAGGGAGTCCAGTGTGTGCGTTGGCACCACTGAGGATGCAGTGCAGTGAGTGCAGAGAGTGCACTGGCACCACTGGGGATGCAGTACAGTGAGTCCAGAGAGTGCACTGGCACCACTGGGGATGCAGTGCAGTGAGTCCAGAGAGTGCACTGGCACCACAGAGAATGCACTGCAGTGAGTCCAGAGAGTGCACTGGCCCCACTGGGGATGCAGTGCATTGAGTCCAGAGAGTGCAGTAGCAGCACTGGGGATGCAGTGCCGTGAGTCCAGAGAGTGCACTGGCACCACTGGGGATGCAGTGCAGTGAGTCCAGAGAGTGCCCTGGAACCACTGGGGATGCAGTGCAGTGAGGCCAGAGAGTGCACTGGCACCACTGGGGATGCAGTGCAGTGAGTCCAGAGAGTGCAATGGCACCAGTGGGGATGCAGTGCAGTGAGTCCAGAGAGTGCACTGGCACCATTAGGGATGCCGTGCAAGGACTCAGAGAGTGCACAGGCACCACTGGGGATGCACTGCAATGAGTCCAGATAGTGCACTCGCACCACTGGTGATGCAGTGCAGTGAGTCCAGAGAGTGCACTGTCAGCACTGGGGATGCACTGCAGTGAGTCCAGAGAGTGTACTGGCACCAGTGGGGATGGAGTACAGTGAGTCCAGAGAGTGCAATGGCACCACTGGGGATGCATTGCAGTGAGTCCAGAGAGTGCACTGGCACCACTGGGGATGCACTGCAGTGAGTCCAGATAGTGCACTGGCACCACCGGGGATGTACTGCAGTGAGTCCAGATAGTGCACTGGCACCACTGGGGATGCAGTGCAGGGAGTCCAGAGAGTACACTGGCACCAGTGGGGATTAACTGCAGTGAGTCCAGAGAGTGCCCTGGCACTAGTGGAGATGCACTGCAGTGTCTCCAGAGAGTGCACTGGCACCACTGGTAATGCAGTGCAGTGAGTCCAGAGAGTGCACTGGCACCACTGGGGATGCACTGCAGTGAGTACAGAGAGTGCACTGGCACCACTGGGGATGCAGTACACTGACTCAGAGAGTGCACTGGCACCACTGGGGATGCACTGCAATGAGTCCAGATAGTGCACTGGCCCCACTGGGGATGCAGTGCAGTGAGTCCAGAGAGTGCACTGGCACCACTGGGGATGGAGTACAGTGAGTCCAGAGAGTGCACTGGCACCACTGGGGATGTATTGCAGTGAGTCCAGAGAGTGCACTGGCACCACTGGGGATGCACTGCAGTGAGTCCAGAGACTGCACTGGCACCACTGGGGATGCAGTGCAGTGAGTCCAGAGAGTGCACTGGCCCCACAGGGGATGCACTGCAGTGAATCCAGAGAGCGCACTGGCACCACTGGGGATGCAGTGCAGTGAGTCCTGAGAGTGTACTGGCACCAGTGGGGATGGAGTGCAGTGAGTCCAGAGACTGCACTGGCACCACTGGGGATGCAGTGCAGTGAGTCCAGAGAGTGCACTGGCAGCAGTGGGGATGCAGTGCAGTGTGTCCAGAGAGTGCACTGGCACCACTGGGGATGCAGTGCCGTGAGTCCAGAGAGTGCACTGGCACCACTGGGGATGCAGTGCAGTGTCTCCAGAGAGTGCACTGGCACCACTGGGGATGAAGTTCAGTGAGTCCAGAGAGTGCACTGGCACCATTGGGGATGCAGTGCAGTGAGCCCAGAGAGTGCACAGGCACCACTGGGTATGCAGTGCAGTGAGTCCAGAGAGTGCACTGGCACCACTGGGGATGCAGTGCAGTGAGTCCAGAGAGTGCACTGGCACCACTGTGGATGGAGTGCAGTGAGTCCAGAGAGTGCACTGGCAACAATGGGGATGCAGTGCAGTGAGTCCGGAGAGTGTACTGGCACCAGTGGGGATGCAGTGCAGTGAGTCCAGAGAGTGCACTGGCACCACTGGGGATGCACTGCAGTGAGTCCAGAGAGTGCACTGTCACCAGTGGGGATGCAGTGCAGTGAGGCCAGAGAGTGCACTGGCACCACTGGGGATGCAGTGCAGTGAGTCCATAGAGTGCACTGGCACCACTGGGGATGCAGTGCCGTGAGTCCAGAGAGTGCATTGGCACCACCGGGGATTCACTGTAGTGAGTCCAGAGAGTGCACTGGCACCACTGGGAATACACTGCAGTGAGTCCAGAGAGTGCACTGTCACCAGTGGGGATGCAGTGCAGTGAGTCCAGAGAGTGCACTGGCACCTTTGGGGATGCAGTGCAGTGAGTGCAGAGAGTGCACTGGCACCAGTGGGGATGCAGTGCAGTGAGTGCAGAGAGTACACTGGCACCACTGGGGATGCACTGCAATGAGTCCAGATAGTGCACTGGCACCACTGGGGATGCAGTGCAGTGAGTCCTGAGAGTGCACTGGCCCCATAGGGGATACACTGCAGTGAGTCCAGAGGGTGCCCTGGCACTAGAGGATATGCACTGCAGTGTCTCCGCAGAGTGCACTGGCACCACTGGGGATGCACTGCAGTGAGTCCAGAGAGTGCCCTGGCACCACTGGGGATGCAGTGCAGTGAGTGCAGAGAGTGCACTGGCACCACTGGGGATGCAGTGAAGGGAGTCCAGTGTGTGCACTGGCACCACTCAGGATGTAGTGCAGTGAGTAAACAGAGTGCACTGGCACCACTGGGGTTGCAGTGCAGTGAGTCCAGAGAGTGCACTGGCACCACAGAGAATGCATTGCAGTGAGTCCAGAGAGTGCACTGGCCCCAATGGGGATGCAGTGCAGTGAGTCCTGAGAGTGCAGTAGCAGCACTGGGGATGCAGTGCAGTGAGTCCAGCGAGTGCCCTGGAACCACTGGGGATGCAGTGCAGTGAGTCCAGAGAGTGCACTGGCACCACTGGGGATGCAGTGCAGTGAGTCCAGAGAGTGCACTGGCACCACTGGGGATGCACTGCAGTGAGTCTAGCGAGTGTACTGGCTCCACTGGGGATGCAGTGCAGTGAGTCCAGAGAGTGCACTGGCCCCACAGGGGATCCACTGCAGTGAGACCAGAGGGTGCCCTGGCACTAGAGGATATGCACTGCAGTGTCTCCAGAGAGTGCACTGGCAGCAGTGGGGATGCAGTGCAGTGAGTCCAGAGTGTGCACTGGCACCAGTAGGGATGCAGTGCAGTGAGTCCAGAGAGTGCACTGGCACCACTGGGGATGCAGTGAAGGGAGTCCAGTGTGTGCGTTGGCACCACTGAGGATGCAGTGCAGTGAGTGCAGAGAGTGCACTGGCACCACTGGGGATGCAGTACAGTGAGTCCAGAGAGTGCACTGGCACCACTGGGGATGCAGTGCAGTGAGTCCAGAGAGTGCACTGGCACCAGTGGGGATGCAGTGCAGTGAGTGCAGAGAGTGCACTGGCACCAGTGGGGATGCAGTGCAGTGAGTCCAGAGAGTGCACTGGCACCACTAGGGATGCAGTGCAGTGAGTCCAGTGAGTGCACTGGCACCACTGGGGATGCAGTGAAGGGAGTCCAGTGTGTGCGTTGGCACCACTGAGGATGCAGTGCAGTGAGTGCAGAGAGTGCACTGGCACCACTGGGGATGCAGTACAGTGAGTCCAGAGAGTGCACTGGCACCACTGGGGATGCAGTGCAGTGAGTCCAGAGAGTGCACTGGCACCACAGAGAATGCACTGCAGTGAGTCCAGAGAGTGCTCTGGCCCCACTGGGGATGCAGTGCATTGAGTCCAGAGAGTGCAGTAGCAGCACTGGGGATGCAGTGCCGTGAGTCCAGAGAGTGCACTGGCACCACTGGGGATGCAGTGCAGTGAGTCCAGAGAGTGCCCTGGAACCACTGGGGATGCAGTGCAGTGAGGCCAGAGAGTGCACTGGCACCACTGGGGATGCAGTGCAGTGAGTCCAGAGAGTGCAATGGCACCAGTGGGGATGCAGTGCAGTGAGTCCAGAGAGTGCACTGGCACCATTAGGGATGCCGTGCAAGGACTCAGAGAGTGCACAGGCACCACTGGGGATGCACTGCAATGAGTCCAGATAGTGCACTCGCACCACTGGTGATGCAGTGCAGTGAGTCCAGAGAGTGCACTGTCAGCACTGGGGATGCACTGCAGTGAGTCCAGAGAGTGTACTGGCACCAGTGGGGATGGAGTACAGTGAGTCCAGAGAGTGCAATGGCACCACTGGGGATGCATTGCAGTGAGTCCAGAGAGTGCACTGGCACCACTGGGGATGCACTGCAGTGAGTCCAGATAGTGCACTGGCACCACTGGGGATGTACTGCAGTGAGTCCAGATAGTGCACTGGCACCACTGGGGATGCAGTGCAGGGAGTCCAGAGAGTGCACTGGCACCAGTGGGGATTAACTGCAGTGAGTCCAGAGAGTGCCCTGGCACTAGTGGAGATGCACTGCAGTGTCTCCAGAGAGTGCACTGGCACCACTGGTAATGCAGTGCAGTGAGTCCAGAGAGTGCACTGGCACCACTGGGGATGCACTGCAGTGAGTACAGAGAGTGCACTGGCACCACTGGGGATGCAGTGCAGTGAGTCCTGAGAGTGCACTGGCCCCATAGGGGATACACTGCAGTGAGTCCAGAGGGTGCCCTGGCACTAGAGGATATGCACTGCAGTGTCTCCGCAGAGTGCTCTGGCACCACTGGGGATGCACTGCAGTGAGTCCAGAGAGTGCCCTGGCACCACTGGGGATGCAGTGCAGTGAGTCCAGAGAGTGCACTGGCACCACTGGGGATGCAGTGAAGGGAGTCCAGTGTGTGCACTGGCACCACTCAGGATGTAGTGCAGTGAGTAAACAGAGTGCACTGGCACCACTGGGGTTGCAGTGCAGTGAGTCCAGAGAGTGCACTGGCACCACAGAGAATGCATTGCAGTGAGTCCAGAGAGTGCACTGGCCCCAATGGGGATGCAGTGCAGTGAGTCCTGAGAGTGCAGTAGCAGCACTGGGGATGCAGTGCAGTGAGTCCAGCGAGTGCCCTGGAACCACTGGGGATGCAGTGCAGTGAGTCCAGAGAGTGCACTGGCACCACTGGGGATGCAGTGCAGTGAGTCCAGAGAGTGCACTGGCACCACTGGGGATGCACTGCAGTGAGTCCAGCGAGTGTACTGGCTCCACTGGGGATGCAGTGCAGTGAGTCCAGAGACTGCACTGGCACCACTGGGGATGCAGTGCAGTGAGTCCAGAGAGTGCACTGGCCCCACAGGGGATCCACTGCAGTGAGACCAGAGGGTGCCCTGGCACTAGAGGATATGCACTGCAGTGTCTCCAGAGAGTGCACTGGCAGCAGTGGGGATGCAGTGCAGTGAGTCCAGAGAGTGCACTGGCACCACTGGGGATGCACTGCAATGAGTCCAGATAATGAACTGGCACCACTGGGGATGCAGTGCAGTGAGTCCTGAGAGTGCACTGGCCCCATAGGGGATACACTGCAGTGAGTCCAGAGGGTGCCCTGGCTCTAGAGGATATGCACTGCAGTGTCTCCAGAGAGTGCACTGGCACCACTGGGGATGCAGTGCAGTGAGTGCAGAGAGTGCACTGGCACCAGTGGGGATGCAGTGCAGTGAGTGCAGAGAGTGCACTGGCACCAGTGGGGATGCAGTGCAGTGAGTCCAGAGAGTGCACTGGCACCACTAGGGATGCAGTGCAGTGAGTCCAGAGAGTGCACTGGCACCACTGGGGATGCAGTGAAGGGAGTCCAGTGTGTGCGTTGGCACCACTGAGGATGCAGTGCAGTGAGTGCAGAGAGTGCACTGGCACCACTGGGGATGCAGTACAGTGAGTCCAGAGAGTGCACTGGCACCACTGGGGATGCAGTGCAGTGAGTCCAGAGAGTGCACTGGCACCACAGAGAATGCACTGCAGTGAGTCCAGAGAGTGCACTGGCCCCACTGGGGATGCAGTGCATTGAGTCCAGAGAGTGCAGTAGCAGCACTGGGGATGCAGTGCCGTGAGTCCAGAGAGTGCACTGGCACCACTGGGGATGCAGTGCAGTGAGTCCAGAGAGTGCCCTGGAACCACTGGGGATGCAGTGCAGTGAGGCCAGAGAGTGCACTGGCACCACTGGGGATGCAGTGCAGTGAGTCCAGAGAGTGCAATGGCACCAGTGGGGATGCAGTGCAGTGAGTCCAGAGAGTGCACTGGCACCATTAGGGATGCCGTGCAAGGACTCAGAGAGTGCACAGGCACCACTGGGGATGCACTGCAATGAGTCCAGAGAGTGCACTGGCACCACTGGTGATGCAGTGCAGTGAGTCCAGAGAGTGCACTGTCAGCACTGGGGATGCACTGCAGTGAGTCCAGAGAGTGTACTGGCACCAGTGGGGATGGAGTACAGTGAGTCCAGAGAGTGCAATGGCACCACTGGGGATGCATTGCAGTGAGTCCAGAGAGTGCACTGGCACCACTGGGGATGCACTGCAGTGAGTCCAGATAGTGCACTGGCACCACCGGGGATGTACTGCAGTGAGTCCAGATAGTGCACTGGCACCACTGGGGATGCAGTGCAGGGAGTCCAGAGAGTACACTGGCACCAGTGGGGATTAACTGCAGTGAGTCCAGAGAGTGCCCTGGCACTAGTGGAGATGCACTGCAGTGTCTCCAGAGAGTGCACTGGCACCACTGGTAATGCAGTGCAGTGAGTCCAGAGAGTGCACTGGCACCACTGGGGATGCACTGCAGTGAGTACAGAGAGTGCACTGGCACCACTGGGGATGCAGTACACTGACTCAGAGAGTGCACTGGCACCACTGGGGATGCACTGCAATGAGTCCAGAGAGTGCACTGGCCCCACTGGGGATGCAGTGCAGTGAGTCCAGAGAGTGCACTGGCACCACTGGGGATGGAGTACAGTGAGTCCAGAGAGTGCACTGGCACCACTGGGGATGTATTGCAGTGAGTCCAGAGAGTGCACTGGCACCACTGGGGATGCACTGCAGTGAGTCCAGAGACTGCACTGGCACCACTGGGGATGCAGTGCAGTGAGTCCAGAGAGTGCACTGGCCCCACAGGGGATGCACTGCAGTGAATCCAGAGAGCGCACTGGCACCACTGGGGATGCAGTGCAGTGAGTCCTGAGAGTGTACTGGCACCAGTGGGGATGGAGTGCAGTGAGTCCAGAGACTGCACTGGCACCACTGGGGATGCAGTGCAGTGAGTCCAGAGAGTGCACTGGCAGCAGTGGGGATGCAGTGCAGTGTGTCCAGAGAGTGCACTGGCACCACTGGGGATGCAGTGCCGTGAGTCCAGAGAGTGCACTGGCACCACTGGGGATGCAGTGCAGTGTCTCCAGAGAGTGCACTGGCACCACTGGGGATGAAGTTCAGTGAGTCCAGAGAGTGCACTGGCACCATTGGGGATGCAGTGCAGTGAGCCCAGAGAGTGCACAGGCACCACTGGGTATGCAGTGCAGTGAGTCCAGAGAGTGCACTGGCACCAGTGGGGATGCAGTGCAGTGAGTCCAGAGAGTGCACTGGCACCACTGGGGATGCAGTGCAGTGAGTCCAGAGAGTGCACTGGCACCACTGGGGATGCAGTGCAGTGACTCCAGAGAGTGCACTGGCACCACTGGGGATGCAGTGCAGTGACTCCAGAGAGTGCACTGGCACCACCGGGGATTCACTGCAGTGAGTCCAGAGAGTGCACTGGCACCACTGGGAATACACTGCAGTGAGTCCAGAGAGTGCACTGGCACCACTGGGGATGGAGTGCAGTGAGTCCACAGAGTGCACTGGCCCCACTGGGGATGCAGTGCAGTGAGTCCAGAGAGTGTACTGGCACCACTGGGGATGGAGTACAGTGAGTCCAGAGAGTGCACTGGCACCACTGGGGATGCACTGCAGTGAGTCCAGAGAGTGTACTGTCACCAGTGGGGATGCAGTGCAGTGAGTTCAGAGAGAGCACTGGCACCTTTGGGGATGCAGTGCAGTGAGTCCAGAGAATGTACAGGCACCACTGGGGATGCAGTGCAGTGAGTCCAGAGAGTGCACTGGCACCAGTGGGGATGCAGTACAGTGAGTGCAGAGAGTGCACTGGCACCACTGGGGATGCACTGCAGTGAGTCCAGAGAGTTCCCTGGCACCACTGGGGATGCACTGCAATGAGTCCAGATAGTGCAATGGCACCATTGGGGATGCAGTGCAGTTAGTCGAGAGAGTGCACTGGCACCACTGGGGATGCAGTGCAGTGAGTCCAGAGAGTGAGCTGGCACCACTGGGGATGCAGTGCAGTGAGTCCTGAGAGTGTACTGGCACCAGTGGGGATGGCGTGCAGTGAGTCCAGAGACTGCACTGTCAGCACTGGGGTTGCACTGGAGTGACTCCAGAGAGTGCACTGGCACCACTGGGGATGCAGGGCAGGGAGTCCAGTGTGTGCGCTGGCACCACTGAGGATGCAATGCAGAGAGTCCAGAGAGTGCACTGGCACCACTGGGGAGGCAGTGCAGTGAGTCAAGAGAGTGCACTGGCACCAGTGGGGATGCAGTGCAGTGAGTCCAGAGAGTGCGCTGGCACCATTGGAGCTGTACTGTAGTGAGTCCAGAGAGTGCACTGGCACCACTGGGGATGCACTGCAGTGACTCCAGAGAGTGCCCTGGCACTAGTGGAGATGCACTGCAGTGTCTCCAGAGAGTGCACTGGCACCACTGGTAATGCAGAGCAGTGAGTCCAGAGAGTGCACTGGCACCACGGGGGATGCAGTTCAGTGAGTACAGAGAGTGCACTGGCACCACTGGGGATGCAGTACACTGACTCAGAGAGTGCACTGGCACCACTGGGGAAGCAGTGCATTGACTCCAGAGAGTGCACTAGCACCACTGGGGATGCAGTGCAGTGAGTCCAGAGAGTGCACTGGCACCATTGGGGATGCAGTGCACTGACTCAGAGAGTGCACTGGCACCACTGGGGATGCACTGCAATGAGTCCAGATAGTGCACTGGCACCACTGGTAATGCAGTGCAGTGAGTCCAGAGAGTGCACTGTCAGCACTGGGGATGCAGTGCAGTGAGTCCAGAGAGTGCACTGGCACCACTGGGGATGCACTGCAGTGAGTCCATGGAGTGTACTGGCTCCACTGCGGATGCAGTGCAGTGAGTCCAGAGAGTGCACTGGCACCATTGGGGATGCAGTGCAGTGAGTCCAGAGAGTGCACTGGCCCCACAGGGGATGCACTGCAGTGACTCCTGAGAGTGCACTGGCACCACTGGGGATGCATTGCAGTGAGTCCAGAGAGTGCACTGGCACCAGTGGGGATGCAGTGCAGTGAGTCCAGGGAGTGCACTGGCACCACTGGGGATGCACTGCAATGAGTCCAGATAGTGCAATGGCAGCACTGGGGATGCAGTGAAGGGAGTCCAGTGTGTGCATTGGCACCACTGAGGATGCAGTGCAGTGAGTGCAGAGAGTGCACTGGCACCACTGGGGATGCAGTGCAGTGAGTCCAGAGAGTGCCCTGGAACCACTGGGGATGCAGTGCAGTGAGTCCAGAGAGTGCACTGGCACCACTGGGGATGCAGTGCAGTGACTCCAGAGAGTGCACTGGCACCAGTGGGGATGCAGTGCAGTGAGTCCAGAGAGTGCACTGGCACCATTAGGGATGCAGTGCACTGACTCAGAGAGTGCACTGGCACCACTGGGGATGCGCTGCAATGAGTCCAGATAGTGCACTGGCACCACTGGTGATGCAGTGCAGTGAGTCCAGAGAGTGCACTGTCAGCACTGGGGATGCAGTGCAGTGAGTCCAGAGAGTGCACTGGCACCACTGGGGATGCAGTGCAGTGAGTCCTGAGAGTGTACTGGCACCAGTGGGGATGGAGTGCAGTGAGTCCAGAGACTGCACTGTCAGCACTGGGGATGCAGTGCAGTGACTCCTGAGAGTGCACTGGCACCACTGGGGATGCAGAGCAGGGAGTCAGGTGTGTGCGCTGGCACCACTGAGGATGCAGTGCAGTGAGTCCAGAGAGTGCACTGGCACCACTGGGGATGCAGTGCAGTGAGTCCAGAGAGTGCACTGGCACCACTGGGGATGCACTGCAGTGAGTCCAGATAGTGCACTGGCCCCACTGGCGATGCAGTGCAGTGAGTCCAGAGAGTGCACTGGCACCACTGGGGATGCAGTGCAGTGAGTCCAGAGAGTGCACTGGCACCACTGGGGATGCACTGCAGTGAGTCCAGGGAGTGGACTGGCTCCCCTGGGGATGCAGTGCAGTGAGTCCAGAGACTGCACTGTCACCAGTGGGGATGCAGTGCAGTGAGTCCAGAGAGTGCACTGGCCCCACAGGGGATGCACTGCAGTGAATCCAGAGAGTGCACTGGCACCACTGGGGATGCAGTTCAGTGAGTACAGAGAGTGCACTGGCACCACTGGGGATGCAGGGCAGGGACTCCAGAGAGTGCACTGGCACCACTGGGGATGAAGTTCAGTGAGTCCAGAGAGTGCACTGGCACCATTGGGGATGCAGTGCAGTGGGCCCAGAGAGTGCACAGGCACCACTGGGTATGCAGTGCAGTGAGTCCATAGAGTGCACTGGCACCACTGGGGATGCAGTGCAGTGAGTCCAGAGAGTGCACTGGCACCACTGGTGATGCAGTGCAGTGACTCCAGAGAGTGCACTGGCACCACCGGGGATTCACTGCAGTGAGTCCAGAGAGTGCACTGGCACCACTGGGAATACACTGCAGTGAGTCCAGAGAGTGCACTGGCACCACTGGGGATGCACTGCAGTGAGTCCAGAGAGTGCACTGTCAACAATGGGGATGCAGTGCAGTGAGTCCAGAGAGTGTACTGGCACCACTGGGGATGCACTGCAGTGCCTCCAGAGAGTGCACTGTCACCAGTGGGGATGCAGTGCAGTGAGTTCAGAGAGTGCACTGGCACCTTTGGGGATGCAGTGCAGTGAGTCCAGAGAGTGTACAAGCACCAGTGGGGATGCAGTGCAGTGAGTGCAGAGAGTGCACTGGAACCACAGGGGATGCACTGCAATGAGTCCTGAGAGTGCACTGGCACCACTGGGGATGCAGTGCAGTGAGTCCTGAGAGTGCACTGGCCCCATAGGGGATACACTGCAGTGAGTCCAGAGGGTGCCCTGGCACTAGAGGATATGCACTGCAGTGTCTCCGCAGAGTGCACTGGCACCAGTGGGGATGCAGTGCAGTGAGTGCAGAGAGTGCACTGGCACCACTGGGGATGCACTGCAGTGAGTCCAGAGAGTGCCCTGGCACCACTGGGGATGCACTGCAGTGAGTCCAGAGAGTGCAGTAGCAGCACTGGGGATGCAGTGCCGTGAGTCCAGAGAGTGCACTGGCACCAATGGGGATGCAGTGCAGTGAGGCCAGAGAGTGCCCTGGAACCACTGGGGATGCAGTGCAGTGAGTCCAGAGAGTGCACTGGCACCACTGGGGATGCAGTGCAGTGAGTCCAGAGAGTGCACTGGCACCACTGGGGATGCACTGCAGTGAGTCCAGCGAGTGTACTGGCTCCACTGGTGATGCAGTGCAGTGAGTCCAGAGACTGCACTGGCACCACTGGGGATGCAGTCCAGTGAGTCCAGAGAGTGCACTGGCCCCACAGGGGATGCACTGCAGTGAGTCCAGAGGGTGCCCTGGCACTAGAGGATATGCACTGCAGTGTCTCCAGAGAGTGCACTGGCACCACTGGGGATGCACTGCAATGAGTCCAGATAATGCACTGGCACCACTGGGGATGCAGTGCAGTGAGTCCTGAGAGTGCACTGGCCCCATAGGGGATACACTGCAGTGAGTCCAGAGGGTGCCCTGGCACTAGAGGATATGCACTGCAGTGAGTCCAGAGAGTGCACTGGCACCACTGGGGATGCAGTGCAGTGAGTGCAGAGAGTGCACTGGCACCAGTGGGGATGCAGTGCAGTTAGTCCAGAGAGTGCAGTAGCAGCACTGGGGATGCAGTGCCGTGAGTCCAGAGAGTGCACTGGCACCACTGGGGATGCAGTGCTGTGAGTCCAGAGAGTGCCCTGGAACCACTGGGGATGCAGTGCAGTGAGGCCAGAGACTGCACTGGCACCACTGGGGATGCAGTGCAGTGAGTCCAGAGAGTGCAATGGCACCAGTGGGGATGCAGTGCAGTGAGTCCAGAGAGTGCACTGGCACCATTAGGGATGCAGTGCACTGACTCAGAGAGTGCACAGGCACCACTGGGGATGCACTGCAATGAGTCCAGATAGTGCACTGGCACCACTGGTGATGCAGTGCAGTGAGTCCAGAGAGTGCACTGTCAGCACTGGGGATGCAGTGCAGTGAGTCCAGAGAGTGTACTGGCACCAGTGGGGATGCAGTACAGTGAGTCCAGAGAGTGCACTGGCACCACTGGGGATGCACTGAAATGAGTCCAGATAGTGCACTGGTACCACTGGGGATGCAGTGCAGTGAGTCCAGAGAGTGCACTGGCACCACTGGGGATGCACTGCAGTGTCTCCAGAGAGTGCACTAGCACCACTGGTAATGCAGTGCAGTGAGTCCAGAGAGTGCACTGGCACCACTGGGGATACAGTTCAGTGAGTACAGAGAGTGCACTGGCACTACTGGGAATGCAGTACACTGACTCAGAGAGTGCACTGGCACCACTGGTGATGCAGTGCAGTGAGTCCAGAGAGTGCACTGTCAGCACTGGGGATGCAGTGCAGTGAGTCCAGAGAGTATACTGGCACCAGTGGGGATGGATTACAGTGAGTCCAGAGAGTGCACTGGCACCACTGGGGATGTATTGCAGTGAGTCCAGAGAGTGCACTGGCACCACTGGGGATGCAGTGCAGTGTCTCCAGAGAGTGCACTGGCACCACTGGGGATGAAGTTCAGTGAGTCCAGAGAGTGCACTGGCACCATTGGGGATGCAGTGCAGTGAGCCCAGAGAGTGCACTGGCACCACTGGGTATGCAGTGCAGTGAGTCCATAGAGTGCACTGGCACCACTGGGGATGCAGTGCAGTGACTCCAGAGAGTGCACTGGCACCACCGGGGATTCACTGCAGTGAGTCCAGAGAGTGCACTGGCACCACTGGGAATACACTGCAGTGAGTCCAGAGAGTGCACTGGCACCACTGGGGATGGAGTGCAGTGAGTCCACAGAGTGCACTGGCAACAATGGGGATGCAGTGCAGTGAGTCCAGAGAGTGTACTGGCACCAGAGGGGATGCAGTGCAGTGAGTCCAGAGAGTGCACTGGCACCACTGGGGATGCACTGCAGTGAGTCCAGAGAGTGTACTGTCACCAGTGGGGATGCAGTGCAGTGAGTTCAGAGAGAGCACTGGCACCTTTGGGGATGCAGTGCAGTGAGTCCAGAGAATGTACAGGCACCACTGGGGATGCAGTGCAGTGAGTGCAGACAGTGCACTGGCACCAGTGGGGATGCAGTACAGTGAGTGCAGAGAGTGCACTGGCACCACTGGGGATGCACTGCAGTGAGTCCAGAGAGTGCCCTGGCACCACTGGGGATGCACTGCAATGAGCCCAGATAGTGCAATGGCACCATTGGGGATGCAGTGCAGGTAGTCGAGAGAGTGCACTGGCACCACTGGGGATGCAGCGCAGTGAGTCCAGAGAGTGCGCTGGCACCACTGGGGATGCAGTGCAGTGAGTCCTGAGAGTGTACTGGCACCAGTGGGGATGGAGTGCAGTGAGTCCAGAGACTGCACTGTCAGCACTGGGGTTGCACTGCAGTGACTCCAGAGAGTGCACTGGCACCACTGGGGATGCAGGGCAGGGAGTCCAGTGTGTGCGCTGGCACCACTGAGGATGCAGTGCAGTGAGTCCAGAGAGTGCACTGGCACCACTGGGGAGGCAGTGCAGTGAGTCCAGAGGGTGCACTGGCACCAGTGGGGATGCAGTGCAGTGAGTCCAGAGAGTGCGCTGGCACCATTGGAGCTGTACTGTAGTGAGTCCAGAGAGTGCACTGGCACCACTGGGGATGCACTGCAGTGAGTCCAGAGAGTGCCCTGGCACTAGTGGAGATGCACTGCAGTGTCTCGAGAGAGTGCACTGGCACCACTGGTAATGCAGAGCAGTGAGTCCAGAGAGTGCACTGGCACCACTGGGGATGCAGTTCAGTGAGTACAGAGAGTGCACTGGCACCACTGGGGATGCAGTACACTGACTCAGAGAGTGCACTGGCACCACTGGGGAATCAGTGCATTGACTCCAGAGAGTGCACTAGCACCACTGGGGATGCAGTGCAGTGAGTCCAGAGAGTGCACTGGCACCACTGTGGAGGCAGTGCACTGACTCAGAGAGTGCACTGGCACCACTGGGGATGCACTGCAATGAGTCCAGATAGTGCACTGGCACCACTGGTGATGCAGTGCAGTGAGTCCAGAGAGTGCACTGGCACCACTGGGGATGCAGTGCAGTGAGTCCAGAGAGTGCACTGGCACCACTGGGGATGCACTGCAGTGAGTCCAGGGAGTGTACTGGCTCCACTGGGGATGCAGTGCAGTGAATCCAGAGAGTGCACTGGCACCATTGGGGATGCAGTGCAGTGAGTCCAGAGAGTGCAGTGGCCCCACAGGGGATGCACTGCAGTGACTCCTGAGAGTGCACTGGCACGACTGGGGATGCATTGCAGTGAGTCCAGAGAGTGCACTGGCACCAGTGGGGATACAGTGCAGTGAGTCCAGAGAGTGCACTGGCACCACTGGGGATGCACTGCAATGAGTCCAGATAGTGCAATGGCAGCACTGGGGATGCAGTGAAGGGAGTCCAGTGTGTGCATTGGCACCACTGGGGATGCAGTGCAGTGAGTGCAGAGAGTGCACTGGCACCAGTGGGGATGCAGTGCAGTGAGTCCAGAGAGTGCAGTAGCAGCACTGGGGATGCAGTGCCGTGAGTCCAGAGAGTGCACTGGCACCACTGGGGATGCAGTGCAGTGAGTCCAGAGAGTGCACTGGCACCACTGGGGATGCAGTGCAGTGACTCCAGAGAGTGCACTGGCACCAGTGGGGATGCAGTGCAGTGAGTCCAGAGAGTGCACTGGCACCATTAGGAATGCAGTGCACTGACTCAGAGAGTGCACTGTCACCACTGGGGATGCGCTGCAATGAGTCCAGATAGTGCACTGGCACCACTGGTGATGCAGTGCAGTGACTCCAGAGAGTGCACTGTCAGCACTGGGTATGCAGTGCAGTGAGTCCAGAGAGTCCACTGGCACCACTGGGGATGCAGTGCAGTGACTCCTGAGAGTGCACTGGCACCACTGGGGATGCAGAGCAGGGAGTCAGGTGTGTGCGCTGGCACCACTGAGGATGAAGTGCAGTGAGTCCAGAGAGTGCACTGGCACCACTGGGGATGCAGTGCAGTGAGTCAAGAGAGTGCACTGGCACCTTGGGGATGCAGTGCAGTGAGTCCAGAGAGTGCACTGGCACCATTGGAGCTGTACTGTAGTGAGTCCAGAGATTGCACTGGCACCACTGGGGATGCACTGCAATGAGTCCAGAGAGTGCACTGGCACCACTGGGGATGCATTGCAGTGAGTCCAGAGAGTGCACTGGCACCACTGGGGATGCACTGCAGTGAGTCCTGATAGTGCACTGGCCCCACTGGCAATGCAGTGCAGTGAGTCCAGAGAGTGCACTGGCACCAGTGGGGATGCAGTGCAGTGAGTCCAGAGAGTGCACTGGCACCACTGGGGATGCACTGCAGTGAGTCCAGGGAGTGGACTGGCTCCCCTGGGGATGCAGTGCAGTGAGTCCAGAGAGTGCACTGGCACCTTGGGGATGCAGTTCTGTGAGTACAGAGAGTGCACTGGCAGCACTGGGGATGCAGTTCCTTGAGTCCAGAGAGTGCACTGGCACCACTGGGGATGCAGTGCAGTGACTCCAGAGAGTGCACTGGCACCATTGGGGATGCAGTACAGTGAGCCCAGAGAGTGCACAGGCACCACTGGGTATGCAGTGCAGTAAGTCCATAGAGTGCACTGGCACCACTGGGGATGCAGTGCAGTGAGTCCAGAGGGTGCACTGGCACATGTGGGGATGGAGTGCAGTGAGTCCAGAGACTGCACTGGCACCACCGGGGATTCACTGCAGTGAGTCCAGAGAGTGCACTGGCACCAGTGGGGATGCAGTGCAGTGAGTCCAGAGGGTGCACTGGCACCACTGGGGATGCAGTGCAGTGACTCCAGAGAGTGCACTGGCACCACTGGGGATTCACTGCAGTGAGTCCAGAGAGTGCACTGGCAACACTGGGAATACACTGCAGTGAGTCCAGAGAGTGCACTGGCACCACTGTGGATGATCTGCAGTGAGTCCAGAGAGTGCACTGTCAACAATGGGGATGCACTGAAGTGATTCCACAGAGTGCACTGGCAACAATGGGGATGCAGTGCAGTGAGTCCAGAGAGTGTACTGGCACCAGTGGGGATGCAGTGCAGTGAGTCCAGAGAGTGCACTGTCACCAGTGGGGATGCAGTGCAGTGAGTTCAGAGAGTGCACTGGCACCTTTGGGGATGCAGTGCAGTGAGTCCAGAGAGTGTACAGGCACCACTGGGGATGCAGTGCAGTGAGTGCAGAGAGTGCACTGGCACCACTGGGGATGCACTGCAATGAGTCCTGAGAGTGCACTGGCACCACTGGGGATGCAGTGCAGTGAGTCCTGAGAGTGCACTGGCCCCATAGGGGATACACTGCAGTGAGTCCAGAGGGTGCCCTGGCACTAGAGGATATGCACTGCAGTGTCTCCGCAGAGTGCACTGGCACCACTGGGGATGCAGTGCAGTGAGTGCAGAGAGTGCACTGGCACCAGTGGGGATGCAGTGCAGTGAGTGCAGAGAGTGCACTGGCACCACTGGGGATGCAGTGCAGTGAGTCCAGAGAGTGCCCTGGCACCACTGGGGATGCAGTGCAGTGAGTCCAGAGAGTGCACTGGCACCACTGGGGATGCAGTGAAGGGAGTCCAGTGTGTGCACTGGCACCACTCAGGATGCAGTGCAGTGAGTAAACAGAGTGCACTGGCACCACTGGGGTTGCAGTGCAGTGAGTCCAGAGAGTGCACTGGCACCACTGGGGATGCAGTGCAGTGAGTCCAGAGAGTGCACTGGCACCACAGAGAATGCACTGCAGTGAGTCCAGAGAGTGCACTGGCCCCAATGGGGATGCAGTGCAGTGAGTCCAGAGAGTGCAGTAGCAGCACTGGGGATGCAGTGCCGTGAGTCCAGAGAGTGCACTGGCACCAGTGGGGATGCAGTGCAGTGAGGCCAGAGAGTGTACAGGCACCACTGGGGATGCAGTGCAGTGAGTCCAGAGAGTGCACTGGCACCACTGGGGATGCACTGCAATGAGTCCTGAGAGTGCACTGGCACCACTGGGGATGCAGTGCAGTGAGTCCTGAGAGTGCACTGGCCCCATAGGGGATACGCTGCAGTGAGTCCAGAGGGTGCCCTGGCACTAGAGGATATGCACTGCAGTGTCTCCGCAGAGTGCACTGGCACCACTGGGGATGCAGTGCAGTGAGTGCAGAGAGTGCACTGGCACCAGTGGGGATGCAGTGCAGTGAGTGCAGAGAGTGCACTGGCACCACTGGGGATGCACTGCAGTGAGTCCAGAGAGTGCCCTGGCACCACTGGGGATGCAGTGCAGTGAGTCCAGAGAGTGCACTGGCACCACTGGGGATGCAGTGAAGGGAGTCCAGTGTGTGCACTGGCACCACTCAGGATGCAGTGCAGTGAGTAAACAGAGTGCACTGGCACCACTGGGGTTGCAGTGCAGTGAGTCCAGAGAGTGCACTGGCACCACTGGGGATGCAGTGCAGTGAGTCCAGAGAGTGCACTGGCACCACAGAGAATGCACTGCAGTGAGTCCAGAGAGTGCACTGGCCCCAATGGGGATGCAGTGCAGTGAGTCCAGAGAGTGCAGTAGCAGCACTGGGGATGCAGTGCCGTGAGTCCAGAGAGTGCACTGGCACCAGTGGGGATGCAGTGCAGTGAGGCCAGAGAGTGCCCTGGAACCACTGGGGATGCAGTGCAGTGAGTGCAGAGAGTGCACTGGCACCACTGGGGATGCAGTGCAGTGAGTCCAGAGAGTGCACTGGCACCACTGGGGATGCAGTGCAGTGAGTCCAGCGAGTGTACTGGCTCCACTGGGGATGCAGTGCAGTGAGTCCAGAGACTGCACTGGCACCACTGGGGATGCAGTGCAGTGAGTCCAGAGAGTGCACTGGCCCCACAGGGGATGCACTGCAGTGAGTCCAGAGGGTGCCCTGGCACTAGAGGATATGCACTGCAGTGCCTCCAGAGAGTGCCCTGGCACCAGTGGGGATGCAGTGCAGTGAGTCCACCTAGTGCACTGGCACCACTGGGGATGCACTGCAATGAGTCCAGATAATGCACTGGCACCACTGGGGATGCAGTGCAGTGAGTCCTGAGAGTGCACTGGCCCCATAGGGGATACACTGCAGTGAGTCCAGAGGGTGCCCTGGCACTAGAGGATATGCACTGCAGTGAGTCCAGAGAGTGCACTGGCACCACTGGGGATGCAGTGCAGTGAGTGCAGAGAGTGCACTGGCACCACTGGGGATGCAGTGCAGTGAGTCCAGAGAGTGCAGTAGCAGCACTGGGGATGCAGTGCCGTGAGTCCAGAGAGTGCACTGGCACCACTGGGGATGCAGTGCAGTGAGTCCAGAGAGTGCCCTGGAACTACTGGGGATGCAGTGCAGTGAGGCCAGAGAGTGCACTGGCACCACTGGGGATGCAGTGCAGTGAGTCCAGAGAGTGCAATGGCACCAGTGGGGATGCAGTGCAGTGAGTCCAGAGAGTGCACTGGCACCATTAGGGATGCAGTGCACTGACTCAGAGAGTGCACAGGCACCACTGGGGATGCACTGCAATGAGACCAGATAGTGCACTGGCACCACTGGTGATGCAGTGCAGTGAGTCCAGAGAGTGCACTGTCAGCACTGGGGATGCAGTGCAGTGAGTCCAGAGAGTGCACTGGCACCAGTGGGGATGGAGTACAGTGAGTCCAGAGAGTGCACTGGCACCACTGGGGATGCAGTGCAGTGAGTCCAGAGAGTGCACTGGCACCACTGGGGATGCAGTGCAGTGAGTCCAGAGAGTGCACTGGCACCACTGGGGATGCACTGCAGTGAGTCCAGGGAGAGTACTGGCTCCACTGGGGATGGAGTGCAGTGAGTCCAGAGACTGCACTGTCAGAACTGGGGATGCACTGCAGTGACTCCTGAGAGTGCACTGGCACCACTGGGGATGCAGAGCAGGGAGTCAGGTGTGTGCACTGGCACCACTGAGGATGCAGCGCAGTGAGTCCAGAGAGTGCACTGGCACCACTGGGGATGCAGTGCAGTGAGTCAAGAGAGTGCACTGGCACCTTGGGGATGCATTGCAGTGAGTCCAGAGAGTGCGCTGGCACCATTGGAGCTGTACTGTAGTGAGTCCAGAGATTGCACTGGCACCACTGGGGATGCACTGAAATGAGTCCAGATAGTGCACTGGTACCACTGGGGATGCAGTGCAGTGAGTCCAGAGAGTGCACTGGCACCACTGGGGATGCAGTGCAGTGAGTCCAGAGAGTGCACTGGCACCACTGGGGATTAACTGCAGTGAGTCCAGAGAGTGCCCTGGCACTAGTGGAGATGCACTGCAGTGTCTCCAGAGAGTGCACTGGCACCACTGGTAATGCAGTGCAGTGAGTCCAGAGAGTGCACTGGCACCACTGGGGATGCAGTTCAGTGAGTACAGAGAGTGCACTGGCACCACTGGGGATGCAGTACACTGACTCAGAGAGTGCACTGGCACCACTGGGGATGCACTGCAATGAGTCCAGATAGTGCACTGGCCCCACTGGGGATGCAGTGCAGTGAGTACAGAGAGTGTACTGGCACCAGTGGGGATGGAGTACAGTGAGTCCAGAGAGTGCACTGGCACCACTGGGGATGTATTGCAGTGAGTCCAAAGAGTGCACTGGCACCACTGGTGATGCACTGCAGTGAGTCCAGAGACTGCACTGGCACCACTGGGGATGCAGTGCAGTGAGTCCAGAGAGTGCACTGGCCCCACAGGGGATGCACTGCAGTGAAACCAGAGAGTGCACTGGCACAACTGGGGATGCAGTGCAGTGAGTACAGAGAGTGCACTGGCACCACTGGGGATGCAGTGCCGTGAGTCCAGAGAGTGCAATGGCACCACTGGGGATGCAGTGCAGTGTCTCCAGAGAGTGCACTGGCACCACTGGGGATGAAGTTCAGTGAGTCCAGAGAGTGCACTGGCACCATTGGGGATGCAGTGCAGTGAGCCCAGAGAGTGCACTGGCACCACTGGGTATGCAGTGCAGTGAGTCCAGAGAGTGCACTGGCACCACTGGGGATGCAGTGCAGTGAGTCCAGAGGGTGCACTGGCACCACTGGGGATGCAGTGCAGTGACTCCAGAGAGTGCACTGGCACCACCGGGGATTCACTGCAGTAAGTCCAGAGAGTGCACTGGCACCACTGGGAATACACTGCAGTGAGTCCAGAGAGTGCACTGGCACCACTGGGGATGGAGTGCAGTGAGTCCACAGAGTGAACTGGCAACAATGGGGATGCAGTGCAGTGAGTCCAGAGAGTGTACTGGCACCACTGGGGATGCAGTGCAGTGAGTCCAGAGAGTGCACTGGCACCACTGGGGATGCACTGCAGTGAGTCCAGAGAGTGTACTGTCACCAGTGGGGATGCAGTGCAGTGAGTTCAGAGAGTGCACTGGCACCACTGGGGATGCAGTGCAGTGAGTGCAGAGAGTGCACTGGCACCACTGGGGATGCAGTGCAGTGAGTCCAGAGAGTGCAGTAGCAGCACTGGGGATGCAGTGCCGTGAGTCCAGAGAGTGCACTGGCACCACTGGGGATGCAGTGCAGTGAGTCCAGAGAGTGCCCTGGAACCACTGGGGATGCAGTGCAGTGAGGCCAGAGAGTGCACTGGCACCACTGGGGATGCAGTGCAGTGAGTCCAGAGAGTGCAATGGCACCAGTGGGGATGCAGTGCAGTGAGTCCAGAGAGTGCACTGGCACCATTAGGGATGCAGTGCACTGACTCAGAGAGTGCACAGGCACCACTGGGGATGCACTGCAATGAGACCAGATAGTGCACTGGCACCACTGGTGATGCAGTGCAGTGAGTCCAGAGAGTGCACTGTCAGCACTGGGGATGCAGTGCAGTGAGTCCAGAGAGTGTACTGGCACCAGTGGGGATGGAGTACAGTGAGTCCAGAGAGTGCACTGGCACCACTGGGGATGCAGTGCAGTGAGTCCAGAGAGTGCACTGGCACCACTGGGAATGCACTGCAGTGACTCCAGAGAGTGTCCTGGCACCACTGGGAATGCAGTGCAGTGAGACCAGAGAGTGCACTGGCACCACTGGTAATGCAGTGCAGTGAGTCCAGAGAGCGCGCTGGCACCACTGGGGATGCAGTGCAGTGAGTAAACAGAGTGCACTGGCACCACTGGTGATGCAGTGCAGTGAGTCAAGAGAGTGCACTGGCACCACAGGGGATGCAGTGCAGTGATTCCAGAGAGTGCACTGGCACCACTGGGGATGCAGTGCAGTGACTCCAGAGAGTGCACTGGCACCACTGGGGATGCAGTGCAGGTAGTCCAGTGTGTGCACTGGCACCACTGGGGATGCAGTGCAGTGAGTCCAGAGAGTGCACTGGCACCACTTGGAATGCAGTACAGTGAGTCCAGAGAGTGCAGTGGCACCACTGGGGATGCAGTGCAGTGTGTCCATAGAGTGCACTGGCACCACTGGGGATGCAGTGCAGTGAGTCCAGAGAGTGCACTGGCACCACTGGGGATGCAGTGCAGTGACTCCAGAGAGTGCACTGGCACCACTGGGGATGCACTGCAGTGAGTGCAGAGAGTGCACTGGCACCACTGGGGATGCACTGCAGTGACTCTAGAGAGTGCACTGGCACCACTGGGGATGCAGTGCAGTGAGTCCAGAGAGTGAACTGGCACCACTGGGGATGCAGTGCAGTGAGTCCAGAGAGTGCACTGGCACCACTGGGGATGCAGTGCAGTGAGTCCAGAGAGTGCACTGGCACCACTGGAGCTGTACTGTAGTGAGTCCAGAGAGTGCACTGGCACCAGTGGGAATGCAGTGCAGTGAGTCCAGAGAGTGCACTGGCACCACTGGGGATGCAGTGCAGTGAGTAAACAGAGTGCACTGGCACCACTGCGGATGCAGTGCCGTGAGTCCAGAGAGTGCACTGTCAGCACTGGGGATGCAGTGCAGTGAGTCCAGAGAGTGCACTGGCACCACTGGGGATGCAGTGCAGTGAGTCCTGAGAGTGCACTGGCACCACTGGGGATGCAGTGCAGGGAGTCCAGTGTGTGCACTGGCACCACTGACGATGCAGTGCAGTGAGTCCAGAGAGTGCACTGGCACCACTGGGGATGCAGTGCAGGGAGTCCAGTGTGTGCACTGGCACCACTGAGGATGCAGTGCAGTGACTCCAGAGAGTGCACTGGCACCACTGGGGATGCACTGCAGTGAGTCCAGAGAGTGCACTGGCACCACTGGGGATGGAGTGCAGTGAGTCCAGAGAGTGCACTGGCACCACTCGGGATGCACTGCAGTGAGTCCAGAGAGTGCACTGGCACCACTGGGGATGCACTGCAGTGAGTCCAGACAGTGCAGTGGCACCACTGGGGATGCAGTGCAGTGAGTCCAGAGAGTGCACTGGCACCACTGGGAATGCAGTGCAGTGAGTCCAGAGAGTGTACTGGCTCCACTGGGGATGCAGTGCAGTGATTCCAGAGAGTGCACTGGCACCACTGGGGATGCAGTGCAGTGAGTCCAGAGAATGCACTGGCTCCACTGGGGATGCAGTGCAGTGAGGCCAGAGAGTGCACTGGCACCACTGGGGATGCACTGCAGTGAGGCCAGAGAGTGCACTGGCACCAATGGGGATGCGGTGTAGTGACTCCAGAGAGTGCACTGTCAGCACTGGGGATGCAGTGCAGTGAGTCCAGAGAGTGCACTGGCCCAACTGGGAATGCACTGCAGTGAGTCCAGAGAGTGCACTGGCACAACTGGGGATGCAGTGCAGTGAGTCCAGAGAGTGCACTGGCACCACTGGGGATGCACTGCAGTGACTCCAGAGGGTGCACTGGCACCACTGGGTATGCAGTGCCGTGACTCCAGAGAGTACACTGGCACCACTGGGGATGTAGTGCAGTGACTCCAGAGAGTGCACTAGCAGCACTGGAGATGCAGTGCCGTGAGTCCAGAGAGTGCACTGGAACCACTGGGGGTGCAGTGCTGTGAGTCCAGAGAGTGCCCTGGCAACACTGGGGATGCAGTGCAGTGAGTCCAGAGAGTGCACTGGCACCACTGGTAATGCAGTGCAGTGAGTCCAGAGAGTGCACTGGCACCACTGGGAATGCACTGCAGTGACTCCAGAGAGTGTCCTGGCACCACTGGGAATGCAGTGCAGTGAGACCAGAGAGTGCACTGGCACCACTGGTAATGCAGTGCAGTGAGTCCAGAGAGCGCGCTGGCACCACTGGGGATGCAGTGCAGTGAGTAAACAGAGTGCACTGGCACCACTGGTGATGCAGTGCCGTGAGTCCACAGAGTGCACTGGCACCACTGGGGATGCAGTGCAGTGATTCCAGAGAGTGCACTGGCGCCACTGGGGATGCAGTGCAGTGACTCCAGAGAGTGCATTGGCACCACTGGGGATGCAGTGCAGGTAGTCCAGTGTGTTCACTGGCACCACTGGGGATGCAGTGCAGTGAGTCCAGAGAGTGCACTGGCACCACTTGGAATGCAGTACAGTGAGTCCAGAGAGTGCAGTGGCACCACTGGGGATGCAGTGCAGTGTGTCCATAGAGTGCACTGGCACCACTGGGGATGCAGTGCAGTGAGTCCAGAGAGTGCACTGGCACCACTGGGGATGCAGTGCAGTGACTCCAGAGAGTGCACTGGCACCACTGGGGATGCACTGCAGTGAGTGCAGAGAGTGCACTGGCACCACTGGGGATGCACTGCAGTGACTCTAGAGAGTGCACTGGCACCACTTGGAATACACTGCAGTGAGTCCAGAGAGTGCACAGGCACCACTGGGGATGCAGTGCAGTGAGTCCAGAGAGTGAACTGGCACCACTGGGGATGCAGTGCAGTGAGTCCAGAGAGTGCACTGGCACCACTGGGGATGCAGTGCAGTGAGTCCAGAGAGTGCACTGGCACCACTGGAGCTGTACTGTAGTGAGTCCAGAGAGTGCACTGGCACCAGTGGGAATGCAGTGCAGTGAGTCCAGAGAGTGCACTGGCACCACTGGGGATGCAGTGCAGTGAGTAAACAGAGTGCACTGGCACCACTGCGGATGCAGTGCCGTGAGTCCAGAGAGTGCACTGTCAGCACTGGGGATGCAGTGCAGTGAGTCCAGAGAGTGCACTGGCACCACTGGGGATGCAGTGCAGTGAGTCCAGAGAGTGCACTGGCACCACTGGGGATGCAGTGCAGGGAGTCCAGTGTGTGCACTGGCACCACTGAGGATGCAGTGCAGTGAGTCCAGAGAGTGCACTGGCACCACTGGGGATGCAGTGCAGGGAGTCCAGTGTGTGCACTGGCACCACTGAGGATGCAGTGCAGTGACTCCAGAGAGTGCACTGGCACCACTGGGGATGCACTGCAGTGAGTCCAGAGAGTGCACTGGCACCACTGGGGATGGAGTGCAGTGAGTCCAGAGAGTGCACTGGCACCACTCGGGATGCACTGCAGTGAGTCCAGAGAGTGCACTGGCACCACTGGGGATGCAGTGCAGTGAGTCCAGACAGTGCAGTGGCACCACTGGGGATGCAGTGCAGTGAGTCCAGAGAGTGCACTGGAACCACTGGGGATGCAGTGCTGTGAGTCCAGAGAGTGCCCTGGCAACACTGGGGATGCAGTGCAGTGAGTCCAGAGAGTACACTGGCACCACTGGTAATGCAGTGCAGTGAGTCCAGAGAGTGCACTGGCACCACTGGGAATGCACTGCAGTGACTCCAGAGAGTGTCCTGGCACCACTGGGAATGCAGTGCAGTGAGACCAGAGAGTGCACTGGCACCACTGGTAATGCAGTGCAGTGAGTCCAGAGAGCGCGCTGGCACCACTGGGGATGCAGTGCAGTGAGTAAACAGAGTGCACTGGCACCACTGGTGATGCAGTGCCGTGAGTCCACAGAGTGCACTGGCACCACTGGGGATGCAGTGCAGTGATTCCAGAGAGTGCACTGGCGCCACTGGGGATGCAGTGCAGTGACTCCAGAGAGTGCACTGGCACCACTGGGGATGCAGTGCAGGTAGTCCAGTGTGTGCACTGGCACCACTGGGGATGCAGTGCAGTGAGTCCAGAGAGTGCACTGGCACCACTTGGAATGCAGTACAGTGAGTCCAGAGAGTGCAGTGGCACCACTGGGGATGCAGTGCAGTGTGTCCATAGAGTGCACTGGCACCACTGGGGATGCAGTGCAGTGAGTCCAGAGAGTGCACTGGCACCACTGGGGATGCAGTGCAGTGACTCCAGAGAGTGCACTGGCACCACTGGGGATGCACTGCAGTGAGTGCAGAGAGTGCACTGGCACCACTGGGGATGCACTGCAGTGACTCTAGAGAGTGCACTGGCACCACTTGGAATACACTGCAGTGAGTCCAGAGAGTGCACTGGCACCACTGGGGATGCAGTGCAGTGAGTCCAGAGAGTGAACTGGCACCACTGGGGATGCAGTGCAGTGAGTCCAGAGAGTGCACTGGCACCACTGGGGATGCAGTGCAGTGAGTCCAGAGAGTGCACTGGCACCACTGGAGCTGTACTGTAGTGAGTCCAGAGAGTGCACTGGCACCAGTGGGAATGCAGTGCAGTGAGTAAACAGAGTGCACTGGCACCACTGCGGATGCAGTGCAGTGAGTAAACAGAGTGCACTGGCACCACTGCGGATGCAGTGCCGTGAGTCCAGAGAGTGCACTGTCAGCACTGGGGATGCAGTTCAGTGAGTCCAGAGAGTGCACTGGCACCACTGGGGATGCAGTGCAGTGAGTCCTGAGAGTGCACTGGCACCACTGGGGATGCAGTGCAGGGAGTCCAGTGTGTGCACTGGCACCACTGACGATGCAGTGCAGTGAGTCCAGAGAGTGCACTGGCACCACTGGGGATGCAGTGCAGGGAGTCCAGTGTGTGCACTGGCACCACTGGGGATGGAGTGCAGTGAGTCCAGAGAGTGCACTGGCACCACTCGGGATGCACTGCAGTGAGTCCAGAGAGTGCACTGGCACCACTGGGGATGCAGTGCAGTGAGTCCAGACAGTGCACTGGCACCACTGGGGATGCAGTGCAGTGAGTCCAGAGAGTGCACTGGCACCACTGGGAATGCAGTGCAGTGAGTCCAGAGAGTGTACTGGCTCCACTGGGGATGCAGTGCAGTGATTCCAGAGAGTGCACTGGCACCACTGGGGATGCAGTGCAGTGAGTCCAGAGAATGCACTGGCTTACTGGGGATGCAGTGCAGTGAGGCCAGAGAGTGCACTGGCACCACTGGGGATGCACTGCAGTGAGGCCAGAGAGTGCACTGGCACCACTGGGGATGCAGTGTAGTGACTCCAGAGAGTGCACTGTCAGCACTGGGGATGCAGTGCAGTGAGTCCAGAGAGTGCACTGGCACCACTGGGGATGCAGTGCAGTGAGTCCAGAGAGTGCACTGGCACCACTGGGGATGCACTGCAGTGAGTCCAGAGACTGCACAGGCGCCACTGGGGATGCAGTGTCGTGACTCCAGAGAGTGTACTGGCACCACTGGGGATGCAGTGCAGTGAGTCCAGAGAGTGCACTGGCACCACTGGAGCTGTAATGTAGTGAGTCCAGAGATTGCACTGGCACCACTGGGGATGCAGTGCAGTCAGTCCAGAGAGTGCACTGGCACCACTGGGGATGCAGTGCAGTGAGTCCAGAGAGTGCACTGGCACCACTGTGGATGCAGTGCAGTGAGTCCAGAGAGTGCACTGGCCCCACTGGGGATGCACTGCAGTGACTCCTGAGAGTGTACTGGCACCACTGGGGATGCAGTGCAGTGAGTCCAGAGAGTGCACTGGCACCACTGGGGATGCACTGCAGTGAGTCCAGAGAGTGCCCTGGCACTAGTGGATATGCACTGCAGTGTCTCCAGAGAGTGCACTGGCACCACTGGTAATGCAGTGCAGTGAGTCCAGAGAGTGCACTGGCACCACTGGAGATGCACTGCAGTGAGTCCAGAGAGTGCACTGGCAACACTGGGGATGCAGTGCAGTGAGTCCAGAGAGTGCACTGGCACCACTGGGGATGCAGTGCCGAGAGTCCAGAGAGTGCCCTGGCACCACGGTGGATGCACTTCAGTGAGTCCAGAGAGTGCACTGGCACCACTGGTGATGCAGTGCAGTGAGTCCAGAGAGTGCACTGGCGCAACTGGGAATGCACTGCAGTGAGTCCAGAGAGTGCACTGGCACAACTGGGGATGCAGTGCAGTGAGTCCAGAGAGTGCACTGGCACCACTGGGGATGCACTGCAGTGACTCCAGAGGGTGCACTGGCACCACTGGGGATGCAGTGCCGTGAGTCCAGAGAGTACACTGGCACCACTGGGGATGCAGTGCAGTGACTCCAGAGAGTGCACTAGCAGCACTGGGGATGCAGTGCCGTGAGTCCAGAGAGTGCACTGGAACCACTGGGGATGCAGTGCTGTGAGTCCAGAGAGTGCCCTGGCAACACTGGGGATGCAGTGCAGTGAGTCCAGAGAGTGCACTGGCACCACTGGTAATGCAGTGCAGTGAGTCCAGAGAGTGCACTGGCACCACTGGGAATGCACTACAGTGACTCCAGAGAGTGTCCTGGCACCACTGGGGATGCAGTGCAGTGAGACCAGAGAGTGCACTGGCACCACTGGTAATGCAGTGCAGTGAGTCCAGAGAGCGCACTGGCACCACTGGGGATGCAGTGCAGTGAGTAAACAGAGTGCACTGGCACCACTGGTGATGCAGTGCCGTGAGTCCACAGAGTGCACTGGCACCACTGGGGATGCAGTGCAGTGAGTCCAGAGAGTGCACTGGCGCCACTGGGGATGCAGTGCAGTGACTCCAGAGAGTGCAATGGCACCACTGGGAATGCAGTGCAGGTAGTCCAGTGTGTTCACTGGCACCACTGGGGATGCAGTGCAGTGAGTCCAGAGAGTGCACTGGCACCACTTGGAATGCAGTGCAGTGAGTCCAGAGAGTGCAGTAGCACCACTGGGGATGCAGTGCAGTGTGTCCATAGAGTGCACTGGCACCACTGGGGATGCAGTGCAGTGAGTCCAGAGAGTGCACTGGCACCACTGGGGATGCAGTGCAGTGACTCCAGAAAGTGCACTGGCACCACTGGGCATGCACTGCAGTGAGTGCAGAGAGTGCACTGGCACCACTGGGGATGCACTGCAGTGACTCTAGAGAGTGCACTGGCACCACTTGGAATACACTGCAGTGAGTCCAGAGAGTGCACTGGCACCACTGGGGATGCAGTGCAGTGAGTCCAGAGAGTGCACTGGCACCACTGGAGCTGTACTGTAGTGAGTCCAGAGAGTGCACTGGCACCAGTGGGAATGCAGTGCAGTGAGTCCAGAGAGTGCACTGGCACCACTAGGGATGCAGTGCAGTGAGTCCAGAGAGTGCACTGGCACCACTGGGGATGCAGTGAAGGGAGTCCAGTGTGTGCGTTGGCACCACTGAGGATGCAGTGCAGTGAGTGCAGAGAGTGCACTGGCACCACTGGGGATGCAGTACAGTGAGTCCAGAGAGTGCACTGGCACCACTGGGGATGCAGTGCAGTGAGTCCAGAGAGTGCACTGGCACCACAGAGAATGCACTGCAGTGAGTCCAGAGAGTGCACTGGCCCCACTGGGGATGCAGTGCATTGAGTCCAGAGAGTGCAGTAGCAGCACTGGGGATGCAGTGCCGTGAGTCCAGAGAGTGCACTGGCACCACTGGGGATGCAGTGCAGTGAGTCCAGAGAGTGCCCTGGAACCACTGGGGATGCAGTGCAGTGAGGCCAGAGAGTGCACTGGCACCACTGGGGATGCAGTGCAGTGAGTCCAGAGAGTGCAATGGCACCAGTGGGGATGCAGTGCAGTGAGTCCAGAGAGTGCACTGGCACCATTAGGGATGCCGTGCAAGGACTCAGAGAGTGCACAGGCACCACTGGGGATGCACTGCAATGAGTCCAGATAGTGCACTCGCACCACTGGTGATGCAGTGCAGTGAGTCCAGAGAGTGCACTGTCAGCACTGGGGATGCACTGCAGTGAGTCCAGAGAGTGTACTGGCACCAGTGGGGATGGAGTACAGTGAGTCCAGAGAGTGCAATGGCACCACTGGGGATGCATTGCAGTGAGTCCAGAGAGTGCACTGGCACCACTGGGGATGCACTGCAGTGAGTCCAGATAGTGCACTGGCACCACCGGGGATGTACTGCAGTGAGTCCAGATAGTGCACTGGCACCACTGGGGATGCAGTGCAGGGAGTCCAGAGAGTACACTGGCACCAGTGGGGATTAACTGCAGTGAGTCCAGAGAGTGCCCTGGCACTAGTGGAGATGCACTGCAGTGTCTCCAGAGAGTGCACTGGCACCACTGGTAATGCAGTGCAGTGAGTCCAGAGAGTGCACTGGCACCACTGGGGATGCACTGCAGTGAGTACAGAGAGTGCACTGGCACCACTGGGGATGCAGTACACTGACTCAGAGAGTGCACTGGCACCACTGGGGATGCACTGCAATGAGTCCAGATAGTGCACTGGCCCCACTGGGGATGCAGTGCAGTGAGTCCAGAGAGTGCACTGGCACCACTGGGGATGGAGTACAGTGAGTCCAGAGAGTGCACTGGCACCACTGGGGATGTATTGCAGTGAGTCCAGAGAGTGCACTGGCACCACTGGGGATGCACTGCAGTGAGTCCAGAGACTGCACTGGCACCACTGGGGATGCAGTGCAGTGAGTCCAGAGAGTGCACTGGCCCCACAGGGGATGCACTGCAGTGAATCCAGAGAGCGCACTGGCACCACTGGGGATGCAGTGCAGTGAGTCCTGAGAGTGTACTGGCACCAGTGGGGATGGAGTGCAGTGAGTCCAGAGACTGCACTGGCACCACTGGGGATGCAGTGCAGTGAGTCCAGAGAGTGCACTGGCAGCAGTGGGGATGCAGTGCAGTGTGTCCAGAGAGTGCACTGGCACCACTGGGGATGCAGTGCCGTGAGTCCAGAGAGTGCACTGGCACCACTGGGGATGCAGTGCAGTGTCTCCAGAGAGTGCACTGGCACCACTGGGGATGAAGTTCAGTGAGTCCAGAGAGTGCACTGGCACCATTGGGGATGCAGTGCAGTGAGCCCAGAGAGTGCACAGGCACCACTGGGTATGCAGTGCAGTGAGTCCAGAGAGTGCACTGGCACCACTGGGGATGCAGTGCAGTGAGTCCAGAGAGTGCACTGGCACCACTGTGGATGGAGTGCAGTGAGTCCAGAGAGTGCACTGGCAACAATGGGGATGCAGTGCAGTGAGTCCGGAGAGTGTACTGGCACCAGTGGGGATGCAGTGCAGTGAGTCCAGAGAGTGCACTGGCACCACTGGGGATGCACTGCAGTGAGTCCAGAGAGTGCACTGTCACCAGTGGGGATGCAGTGCAGTGAGGCCAGAGAGTGCACTGGCACCACTGGGGATGCAGTGCAGTGAGTCCATAGAGTGCACTGGCACCACTGGGGATGCAGTGCCGTGAGTCCAGAGAGTGCATTGGCACCACCGGGGATTCACTGTAGTGAGTCCAGAGAGTGCACTGGCACCACTGGGAATACACTGCAGTGAGTCCAGAGAGTGCACTGTCACCAGTGGGGATGCAGTGCAGTGAGTCCAGAGAGTGCACTGGCACCTTTGGGGATGCAGTGCAGTGAGTGCAGAGAGTGCACTGGCACCAGTGGGGATGCAGTGCAGTGAGTGCAGAGAGTACACTGGCACCACTGGGGATGCACTGCAATGAGTCCAGATAGTGCACTGGCACCACTGGGGATGCAGTGCAGTGAGTCCTGAGAGTGCACTGGCCCCATAGGGGATACACTGCAGTGAGTCCAGAGGGTGCCCTGGCACTAGAGGATATGCACTGCAGTGTCTCCGCAGAGTGCACTGGCACCACTGGGGATGCACTGCAGTGAGTCCAGAGAGTGCCCTGGCACCACTGGGGATGCAGTGCAGTGAGTGCAGAGAGTGCACTGGCACCACTGGGGATGCAGTGAAGGGAGTCCAGTGTGTGCACTGGCACCACTCAGGATGTAGTGCAGTGAGTAAACAGAGTGCACTGGCACCACTGGGGTTGCAGTGCAGTGAGTCCAGAGAGTGCACTGGCACCACAGAGAATGCATTGCAGTGAGTCCAGAGAGTGCACTGGCCCCAATGGGGATGCAGTGCAGTGAGTCCTGAGAGTGCAGTAGCAGCACTGGGGATGCAGTGCAGTGAGTCCAGCGAGTGCCCTGGAACCACTGGGGATGCAGTGCAGTGAGTCCAGAGAGTGCACTGGCACCACTGGGGATGCAGTGCAGTGAGTCCAGAGAGTGCACTGGCACCACTGGGGATGCACTGCAGTGAGTCTAGCGAGTGTACTGGCTCCACTGGGGATGCAGTGCAGTGAGTCCAGAGAGTGCACTGGCCCCACAGGGGATCCACTGCAGTGAGACCAGAGGGTGCCCTGGCACTAGAGGATATGCACTGCAGTGTCTCCAGAGAGTGCACTGGCAGCAGTGGGGATGCAGTGCAGTGAGTCCAGAGTGTGCACTGGCACCAGTAGGGATGCAGTGCAGTGAGTCCAGAGAGTGCACTGGCACCACTGGGGATGCAGTGAAGGGAGTCCAGTGTGTGCGTTGGCACCACTGAGGATGCAGTGCAGTGAGTGCAGAGAGTGCACTGGCACCACTGGGGATGCAGTACAGTGAGTCCAGAGAGTGCACTGGCACCACTGGGGATGCAGTGCAGTGAGTCCAGAGAGTGCACTGGCACCAGTGGGGATGCAGTGCAGTGAGTGCAGAGAGTGCACTGGCACCAGTGGGGATGCAGTGCAGTGAGTCCAGAGAGTGCACTGGCACCACTAGGGATGCAGTGCAGTGAGTCCAGTGAGTGCACTGGCACCACTGGGGATGCAGTGAAGGGAGTCCAGTGTGTGCGTTGGCACCACTGAGGATGCAGTGCAGTGAGTGCAGAGAGTGCACTGGCACCACTGGGGATGCAGTACAGTGAGTCCAGAGAGTGCACTGGCACCACTGGGGATGCAGTGCAGTGAGTCCAGAGAGTGCACTGGCACCACAGAGAATGCACTGCAGTGAGTCCAGAGAGTGCTCTGGCCCCACTGGGGATGCAGTGCATTGAGTCCAGAGAGTGCAGTAGCAGCACTGGGGATGCAGTGCCGTGAGTCCAGAGAGTGCACTGGCACCACTGGGGATGCAGTGCAGTGAGTCCAGAGAGTGCCCTGGAACCACTGGGGATGCAGTGCAGTGAGGCCAGAGAGTGCACTGGCACCACTGGGGATGCAGTGCAGTGAGTCCAGAGAGTGCAATGGCACCAGTGGGGATGCAGTGCAGTGAGTCCAGAGAGTGCACTGGCACCATTAGGGATGCCGTGCAAGGACTCAGAGAGTGCACAGGCACCACTGGGGATGCACTGCAATGAGTCCAGATAGTGCACTCGCACCACTGGTGATGCAGTGCAGTGAGTCCAGAGAGTGCACTGTCAGCACTGGGGATGCACTGCAGTGAGTCCAGAGAGTGTACTGGCACCAGTGGGGATGGAGTACAGTGAGTCCAGAGAGTGCAATGGCACCACTGGGGATGCATTGCAGTGAGTCCAGAGAGTGCACTGGCACCACTGGGGATGCACTGCAGTGAGTCCAGATAGTGCACTGGCACCACTGGGGATGTACTGCAGTGAGTCCAGATAGTGCACTGGCACCACTGGGGATGCAGTGCAGGGAGTCCAGAGAGTGCACTGGCACCAGTGGGGATTAACTGCAGTGAGTCCAGAGAGTGCCCTGGCACTAGTGGAGATGCACTGCAGTGTCTCCAGAGAGTGCACTGGCACCACTGGTAATGCAGTGCAGTGAGTCCAGAGAGTGCACTGGCACCACTGGGGATGCACTGCAGTGAGTACAGAGAGTGCACTGGCACCACTGGGGATGCAGTGCAGTGAGTCCTGAGAGTGCACTGGCCCCATAGGGGATACACTGCAGTGAGTCCAGAGGGTGCCCTGGCACTAGAGGATATGCACTGCAGTGTCTCCGCAGAGTGCTCTGGCACCACTGGGGATGCACTGCAGTGAGTCCAGAGAGTGCACTGGCACCACTGGGGATGCAGTGAAGGGAGTCCAGTGTGTGCACTGGCACCACTCAGGATGTAGTGCAGTGAGTAAACAGAGTGCACTGGCACCACTGGGGTTGCAGTGCAGTGAGTCCAGAGAGTGCACTGGCACCACAGAGAATGCATTGCAGTGAGTCCAGAGAGTGCACTGGCCCCAATGGGGATGCAGTGCAGTGAGTCCTGAGAGTGCAGTAGCAGCACTGGGGATGCAGTGCAGTGAGTCCAGCGAGTGCCCTGGAACCACTGGGGATGCAGTGCAGTGAGTCCAGAGAGTGCACTGGCACCACTGGGGATGCAGTGCAGTGAGTCCAGAGAGTGCACTGGCACCACTGGGGATGCACTGCAGTGAGTCCAGCGAGTGTACTGGCTCCACTGGGGATGCAGTGCAGTGAGTCCAGAGACTGCACTGGCACCACTGGGGATGCAGTGCAGTGAGTCCAGAGAGTGCACTGGCCCCACAGGGGATCCACTGCAGTGAGACCAGAGGGTGCCCTGGCACTAGAGGATATGCACTGCAGTGTCTCCAGAGAGTGCACTGGCAGCAGTGGGGATGCAGTGCAGTGAGTCCAGAGAGTGCACTGGCACCACTGGGGATGCACTGCAATGAGTCCAGATAATGAACTGGCACCACTGGGGATGCAGTGCAGTGAGTCCTGAGAGTGCACTGGCCCCATAGGGGATACACTGCAGTGAGTCCAGAGGGTGCCCTGGCTCTAGAGGATATGCACTGCAGTGTCTCCAGAGAGTGCACTGGCACCACTGGGGATGCAGTGCAGTGAGTGCAGAGAGTGCACTGGCACCAGTGGGGATGCAGTGCAGTGAGTGCAGAGAGTGCACTGGCACCAGTGGGGATGCAGTGCAGTGAGTCCAGAGAGTGCACTGGCACCACTAGGGATGCAGTGCAGTGAGTCCAGAGAGTGCACTGGCACCACTGGGGATGCAGTGAAGGGAGTCCAGTGTGTGCGTTGGCACCACTGAGGATGCAGTGCAGTGAGTGCAGAGAGTGCACTGGCACCACTGGGGATGCAGTACAGTGAGTCCAGAGAGTGCACTGGCACCACTGGGGATGCAGTGCAGTGAGTCCAGAGAGTGCACTGGCACCACAGAGAATGCACTGCAGTGAGTCCAGAGAGTGCACTGGCCCCACTGGGGATGCAGTGCATTGAGTCCAGAGAGTGCAGTAGCAGCACTGGGGATGCAGTGCCGTGAGTCCAGAGAGTGCACTGGCACCACTGGGGATGCAGTGCAGTGAGTCCAGAGAGTGCCCTGGAACCACTGGGGATGCAGTGCAGTGAGGCCAGAGAGTGCACTGGCACCACTGGGGATGCAGTGCAGTGAGTCCAGAGAGTGCAATGGCACCAGTGGGGATGCAGTGCAGTGAGTCCAGAGAGTGCACTGGCACCATTAGGGATGCCGTGCAAGGACTCAGAGAGTGCACAGGCACCACTGGGGATGCACTGCAATGAGTCCAGATAGTGCACTCGCACCACTGGTGATGCAGTGCAGTGAGTCCAGAGAGTGCACTGTCAGCACTGGGGATGCACTGCAGTGAGTCCAGAGAGTGTACTGGCACCAGTGGGGATGGAGTACAGTGAGTCCAGAGAGTGCAATGGCACCACTGGGGATGCATTGCAGTGAGTCCAGAGAGTGCACTGGCACCACTGGGGATGCACTGCAGTGAGTCCAGATAGTGCACTGGCACCACCGGGGATGTACTGCAGTGAGTCCAGATAGTGCACTGGCACCACTGGGGATGCAGTGCAGGGAGTCCAGAGAGTACACTGGCACCAGTGGGGATTAACTGCAGTGAGTCCAGAGAGTGCCCTGGCACTAGTGGAGATGCACTGCAGTGTCTCCAGAGAGTGCACTGGCACCACTGGTAATGCAGTGCAGTGAGTCCAGAGAGTGCACTGGCACCACTGGGGATGCACTGCAGTGAGTACAGAGAGTGCACTGGCACCACTGGGGATGCAGTACACTGACTCAGAGAGTGCACTGGCACCACTGGGGATGCACTGCAATGAGTCCAGAGAGTGCACTGGCCCCACTGGGGATGCAGTGCAGTGAGTCCAGAGAGTGCACTGGCACCACTGGGGATGGAGTACAGTGAGTCCAGAGAGTGCACTGGCACCACTGGGGATGTATTGCAGTGAGTCCAGAGAGTGCACTGGCACCACTGGGGATGCACTGCAGTGAGTCCAGAGACTGCACTGGCACCACTGGGGATGCAGTGCAGTGAGTCCAGAGAGTGCACTGGCCCCACAGGGGATGCACTGCAGTGAATCCAGAGAGCGCACTGGCACCACTGGGGATGCAGTGCAGTGAGTCCTGAGAGTGTACTGGCACCAGTGGGGATGGAGTGCAGTGAGTCCAGAGACTGCACTGGCACCACTGGGGATGCAGTGCAGTGAGTCCAGAGAGTGCACTGGCAGCAGTGGGGATGCAGTGCAGTGTGTCCAGAGAGTGCACTGGCACCACTGGGGATGCAGTGCCGTGAGTCCAGAGAGTGCACTGGCACCACTGGGGATGCAGTGCAGTGTCTCCAGAGAGTGCACTGGCACCACTGGGGATGAAGTTCAGTGAGTCCAGAGAGTGCACTGGCACCATTGGGGATGCAGTGCAGTGAGCCCAGAGAGTGCACAGGCACCACTGGGTATGCAGTGCAGTGAGTCCAGAGAGTGCACTGGCACCAGTGGGGATGCAGTGCAGTGAGTCCAGAGAGTGCACTGGCACCACTGGGGATGCAGTGCAGTGAGTCCAGAGAGTGCACTGGCACCACTGGGGATGCAGTGCAGTGACTCCAGAGAGTGCACTGGCACCACTGGGGATGCAGTGCAGTGACTCCAGAGAGTGCACTGGCACCACCGGGGATTCACTGCAGTGAGTCCAGAGAGTGCACTGGCACCACTGGGAATACACTGCAGTGAGTCCAGAGAGTGCACTGGCACCACTGGGGATGGAGTGCAGTGAGTCCACAGAGTGCACTGGCCCCACTGGGGATGCAGTGCAGTGAGTCCAGAGAGTGTACTGGCACCACTGGGGATGGAGTACAGTGAGTCCAGAGAGTGCACTGGCACCACTGGGGATGCACTGCAGTGAGTCCAGAGAGTGTACTGTCACCAGTGGGGATGCAGTGCAGTGAGTTCAGAGAGAGCACTGGCACCTTTGGGGATGCAGTGCAGTGAGTCCAGAGAATGTACAGGCACCACTGGGGATGCAGTGCAGTGAGTGCAGAGAGTGCACTGGCACCAGTGGGGATGCAGTACAGTGAGTGCAGAGAGTGCACTGGCACCACTGGGGATGCACTGCAGTGAGTCCAGAGAGTTCCCTGGCACCACTGGGGATGCACTGCAATGAGTCCAGATAGTGCAATGGCACCATTGGGGATGCAGTGCAGTTAGTCGAGAGAGTGCACTGGCACCACTGGGGATGCAGTGCAGTGAGTCCAGAGAGTGAGCTGGCACCACTGGGGATGCAGTGCAGTGAGTCCTGAGAGTGTACTGGCACCAGTGGGGATGGCGTGCAGTGAGTCCAGAGACTGCACTGTCAGCACTGGGGTTGCACTGGAGTGACTCCAGAGAGTGCACTGGCACCACTGGGGATGCAGGGCAGGGAGTCCAGTGTGTGCGCTGGCACCACTGAGGATGCAATGCAGAGAGTCCAGAGAGTGCACTGGCACCACTGGGGAGGCAGTGCAGTGAGTCAAGAGAGTGCACTGGCACCAGTGGGGATGCAGTGCAGTGAGTCCAGAGAGTGCGCTGGCACCATTGGAGCTGTACTGTAGTGAGTCCAGAGAGTGCACTGGCACCACTGGGGATGCACTGCAGTGACTCCAGAGAGTGCCCTGGCACTAGTGGAGATGCACTGCAGTGTCTCCAGAGAGTGCACTGGCACCACTGGTAATGCAGAGCAGTGAGTCCAGAGAGTGCACTGGCACCACGGGGGATGCAGTTCAGTGAGTACAGAGAGTGCACTGGCACCACTGGGGATGCAGTACACTGACTCAGAGAGTGCACTGGCACCACTGGGGAAGCAGTGCATTGACTCCAGAGAGTGCACTAGCACCACTGGGGATGCAGTGCAGTGAGTCCAGAGAGTGCACTGGCACCATTGGGGATGCAGTGCACTGACTCAGAGAGTGCACTGGCACCACTGGGGATGCACTGCAATGAGTCCAGATAGTGCACTGGCACCACTGGTAATGCAGTGCAGTGAGTCCAGAGAGTGCACTGTCAGCACTGGGGATGCAGTGCAGTGAGTCCAGAGAGTGCACTGGCACCACTGGGGATGCACTGCAGTGAGTCCATGGAGTGTACTGGCTCCACTGCGGATGCAGTGCAGTGAGTCCAGAGAGTGCACTGGCACCATTGGGGATGCAGTGCAGTGAGTCCAGAGAGTGCACTGGCCCCACAGGGGATGCACTGCAGTGACTCCTGAGAGTGCACTGGCACCACTGGGGATGCATTGCAGTGAGTCCAGAGAGTGCACTGGCACCAGTGGGGATGCAGTGCAGTGAGTCCAGGGAGTGCACTGGCACCACTGGGGATGCACTGCAATGAGTCCAGATAGTGCAATGGCAGCACTGGGGATGCAGTGAAGGGAGTCCAGTGTGTGCATTGGCACCACTGAGGATGCAGTGCAGTGAGTGCAGAGAGTGCACTGGCACCACTGGGGATGCAGTGCAGTGAGTCCAGAGAGTGCCCTGGAACCACTGGGGATGCAGTGCAGTGAGTCCAGAGAGTGCACTGGCACCACTGGGGATGCAGTGCAGTGACTCCAGAGAGTGCACTGGCACCAGTGGGGATGCAGTGCAGTGAGTCCAGAGAGTGCACTGGCACCATTAGGGATGCAGTGCACTGACTCAGAGAGTGCACTGGCACCACTGGGGATGCGCTGCAATGAGTCCAGATAGTGCACTGGCACCACTGGTGATGCAGTGCAGTGAGTCCAGAGAGTGCACTGTCAGCACTGGGGATGCAGTGCAGTGAGTCCAGAGAGTGCACTGGCACCACTGGGGATGCAGTGCAGTGAGTCCTGAGAGTGTACTGGCACCAGTGGGGATGGAGTGCAGTGAGTCCAGAGACTGCACTGTCAGCACTGGGGATGCAGTGCAGTGACTCCTGAGAGTGCACTGGCACCACTGGGGATGCAGAGCAGGGAGTCAGGTGTGTGCGCTGGCACCACTGAGGATGCAGTGCAGTGAGTCCAGAGAGTGCACTGGCACCACTGGGGATGCAGTGCAGTGAGTCCAGAGAGTGCACTGGCACCACTGGGGATGCACTGCAGTGAGTCCAGATAGTGCACTGGCCCCACTGGCGATGCAGTGCAGTGAGTCCAGAGAGTGCACTGGCACCACTGGGGATGCAGTGCAGTGAGTCCAGAGAGTGCACTGGCACCACTGGGGATGCACTGCAGTGAGTCCAGGGAGTGGACTGGCTCCCCTGGGGATGCAGTGCAGTGAGTCCAGAGACTGCACTGTCACCAGTGGGGATGCAGTGCAGTGAGTCCAGAGAGTGCACTGGCCCCACAGGGGATGCACTGCAGTGAATCCAGAGAGTGCACTGGCACCACTGGGGATGCAGTTCAGTGAGTACAGAGAGTGCACTGGCACCACTGGGGATGCAGGGCAGGGACTCCAGAGAGTGCACTGGCACCACTGGGGATGAAGTTCAGTGAGTCCAGAGAGTGCACTGGCACCATTGGGGATGCAGTGCAGTGGGCCCAGAGAGTGCACAGGCACCACTGGGTATGCAGTGCAGTGAGTCCATAGAGTGCACTGGCACCACTGGGGATGCAGTGCAGTGAGTCCAGAGAGTGCACTGGCACCACTGGTGATGCAGTGCAGTGACTCCAGAGAGTGCACTGGCACCACCGGGGATTCACTGCAGTGAGTCCAGAGAGTGCACTGGCACCACTGGGAATACACTGCAGTGAGTCCAGAGAGTGCACTGGCACCACTGGGGATGCACTGCAGTGAGTCCAGAGAGTGCACTGTCAACAATGGGGATGCAGTGCAGTGAGTCCAGAGAGTGTACTGGCACCACTGGGGATGCACTGCAGTGCCTCCAGAGAGTGCACTGTCACCAGTGGGGATGCAGTGCAGTGAGTTCAGAGAGTGCACTGGCACCTTTGGGGATGCAGTGCAGTGAGTCCAGAGAGTGTACAAGCACCAGTGGGGATGCAGTGCAGTGAGTGCAGAGAGTGCACTGGAACCACAGGGGATGCACTGCAATGAGTCCTGAGAGTGCACTGGCACCACTGGGGATGCAGTGCAGTGAGTCCTGAGAGTGCACTGGCCCCATAGGGGATACACTGCAGTGAGTCCAGAGGGTGCCCTGGCACTAGAGGATATGCACTGCAGTGTCTCCGCAGAGTGCACTGGCACCAGTGGGGATGCAGTGCAGTGAGTGCAGAGAGTGCACTGGCACCACTGGGGTTGCAGTGCAGTGAGTGCAGAGAGTGCACTGGCACCACTGGGGATGCAGTGCAGTGAGTCCAGAGAGTGCACTGGCACCACAGAGAATGCACTGCAGTGAGTCCAGAGAGTGCACTGGCCCCAATGGGGATGCAGTGCAGTGAGTCCAGAGAGTGCAGTAGCAGCACTGGGGATGCAGTGCCGTGAGTCCAGAGAGTGCACTGGCACCAATGGGGATGCAGTGCAGTGAGGCCAGAGAGTGCCCTGGAACCACTGGGGATGCAGTGCAGTGAGTCCAGAGAGTGCACTGGCACCACTGGGGATGCAGTGCAGTGAGTCCAGAGAGTGCACTGGCACCACTGGGGATGCACTGCAGTGAGTCCAGCGAGTGTACTGGCTCCACTGGTGATGCAGTGCAGTGAGTCCAGAGACTGCACTGGCACCACTGGGGATGCAGTCCAGTGAGTCCAGAGAGTGCACTGGCCCCACAGGGGATGCACTGCAGTGAGTCCAGAGGGTGCCCTGGCACTAGAGGATATGCACTGCAGTGTCTCCAGAGAGTGCACTGGCACCACTGGGGATGCACTGCAATGAGTCCAGATAATGCACTGGCACCACTGGGGATGCAGTGCAGTGAGTCCTGAGAGTGCACTGGCCCCATAGGGGATACACTGCAGTGAGTCCAGAGGGTGCCCTGGCACTAGAGGATATGCACTGCAGTGAGTCCAGAGAGTGCACTGGCACCACTGGGGATGCAGTGCAGTGAGTGCAGAGAGTGCACTGGCACCAGTGGGGATGCAGTGCAGTTAGTCCAGAGAGTGCAGTAGCAGCACTGGGGATGCAGTGCCGTGAGTCCAGAGAGTGCACTGGCACCACTGGGGATGCAGTGCTGTGAGTCCAGAGAGTGCCCTGGAACCACTGGGGATGCAGTGCAGTGAGGCCAGAGACTGCACTGGCACCACTGGGGATGCAGTGCAGTGAGTCCAGAGAGTGCAATGGCACCAGTGGGGATGCAGTGCAGTGAGTCCAGAGAGTGCACTGGCACCATTAGGGATGCAGTGCACTGACTCCAGAGAGTGCACAGGCACCACTGGGGATGCACTGCAATGAGTCCAGATAGTGCACTGGCACCACTGGTGATGCAGTGCAGTGAGTCCAGAGAGTGCACTGTCAGCACTGGGGATGCAGTGCAGTGAGTCCAGAGAGTGTACTGGCACCAGTGGGGATGCAGTACAGTGAGTCCAGAGAGTGCACTGGCACCACTGGGGATGCACTGAAATGAGTCCAGATAGTGCACTGGTACCACTGGGGATGCAGTGCAGTGAGTCCAGAGAGTGCACTGGCACCACTGGGGATGCACTGCAGTGTCTCCAGAGAGTGCACTAGCACCACTGGTAATGCAGTGCAGTGAGTCCAGAGAGTGCACTGGCACCACTGGGGATACAGTTCAGTGAGTACAGAGAGTGCACTGGCACTACTGGGAATGCAGTACACTGACTCAGAGAGTGCACTGGCACCACTGGTGATGCAGTGCAGTGAGTCCAGAGAGTGCACTGTCAGCACTGGGGATGCAGTGCAGTGAGTCCAGAGAGTATACTGGCACCAGTGGGGATGGATTACAGTGAGTCCAGAGAGTGCACTGGCACCACTGGGGATGTATTGCAGTGAGTCCAGAGAGTGCACTGGCACCACTGGGGATGCAGTGCAGTGTCTCCAGAGAGTGCACTGGCACCACTGGGGATGAAGTTCAGTGAGTCCAGAGAGTGCACTGGCACCATTGGGGATGCAGTGCAGTGAGCCCAGAGAGTGCACTGGCACCACTGGGTATGCAGTGCAGTGAGTCCATAGAGTGCACTGGCACCACTGGGGATGCAGTGCAGTGACTCCAGAGAGTGCACTGGCACCACCGGGGATTCACTGCAGTGAGTCCAGAGAGTGCACTGGCACCACTGGGAATACACTGCAGTGAGTCCAGAGAGTGCACTGGCACCACTGGGGATGGAGTGCAGTGAGTCCACAGAGTGCACTGGCAACAATGGGGATGCAGTGCAGTGAGTCCAGAGAGTGTACTGGCACCAGAGGGGATGCAGTGCAGTGAGTCCAGAGAGTGCACTGGCACCACTGGGGATGCACTGCAGTGAGTCCAGAGAGTGTACTGTCACCAGTGGGGATGCAGTGCAGTGAGTTCAGAGAGAGCACTGGCACCTTTGGGGATGCAGTGCAGTGAGTCCAGAGAATGTACAGGCACCACTGGGGATGCAGTGCAGTGAGTGCAGACAGTGCACTGGCACCAGTGGGGATGCAGTACAGTGAGTGCAGAGAGTGCACTGGCACCACTGGGGATGCACTGCAGTGAGTCCAGAGAGTGCCCTGGCACCACTGGGGATGCACTGCAATGAGCCCAGATAGTGCAATGGCACCATTGGGGATGCAGTGCAGGTAGTCGAGAGAGTGCACTGGCACCACTGGGGATGCAGCGCAGTGAGTCCAGAGAGTGCGCTGGCACCACTGGGGATGCAGTGCAGTGAGTCCTGAGAGTGTACTGGCACCAGTGGGGATGGAGTGCAGTGAGTCCAGAGACTGCACTGTCAGCACTGGGGTTGCACTGCAGTGACTCCAGAGAGTGCACTGGCACCACTGGGGATGCAGGGCAGGGAGTCCAGTGTGTGCGCTGGCACCACTGAGGATGCAGTGCAGTGAGTCCAGAGAGTGCACTGGCACCACTGGGGAGGCAGTGCAGTGAGTCCAGAGGGTGCACTGGCACCAGTGGGGATGCAGTGCAGTGAGTCCAGAGAGTGCGCTGGCACCATTGGAGCTGTACTGTAGTGAGTCCAGAGAGTGCACTGGCACCACTGGGGATGCACTGCAGTGAGTCCAGAGAGTGCCCTGGCACTAGTGGAGATGCACTGCAGTGTCTCGAGAGAGTGCACTGGCACCACTGGTAATGCAGAGCAGTGAGTCCAGAGAGTGCACTGGCACCACTGGGGATGCAGTTCAGTGAGTACAGAGAGTGCACTGGCACCACTGGGGATGCAGTACACTGACTCAGAGAGTGCACTGGCACCACTGGGGAATCAGTGCATTGACTCCAGAGAGTGCACTAGCACCACTGGGGATGCAGTGCAGTGAGTCCAGAGAGTGCACTGGCACCACTGTGGAGGCAGTGCACTGACTCAGAGAGTGCACTGGCACCACTGGGGATGCACTGCAATGAGTCCAGATAGTGCACTGGCACCACTGGTGATGCAGTGCAGTGAGTCCAGAGAGTGCACTGGCACCACTGGGGATGCAGTGCAGTGAGTCCAGAGAGTGCACTGGCACCACTGGGGATGCACTGCAGTGAGTCCAGGGAGTGTACTGGCTCCACTGGGGATGCAGTGCAGTGAATCCAGAGAGTGCACTGGCACCATTGGGGATGCAGTGCAGTGAGTCCAGAGAGTGCAGTGGCCCCACAGGGGATGCACTGCAGTGACTCCTGAGAGTGCACTGGCACCACTGGGGATGCATTGCAGTGAGTCCAGAGAGTGCACTGGCACCAGTGGGGATACAGTGCAGTGAGTCCAGAGAGTGCACTGGCACCACTGGGGATGCACTGCAATGAGTCCAGATAGTGCAATGGCAGCACTGGGGATGCAGTGAAGGGAGTCCAGTGTGTGCATTGGCACCACTGGGGATGCAGTGCAGTGAGTGCAGAGAGTGCACTGGCACCAGTGGGGATGCAGTGCAGTGAGTCCAGAGAGTGCAGTAGCAGCACTGGGGATGCAGTGCCGTGAGTCCAGAGAGTGCACTGGCACCACTGGGGATGCAGTGCAGTGAGTCCAGAGAGTGCACTGGCACCACTGGGGATGCAGTGCAGTGACTCCAGAGAGTGCACTGGCACCAGTGGGGATGCAGTGCAGTGAGTCCAGAGAGTGCACTGGCACCATTAGGAATGCAGTGCACTGACTCAGAGAGTGCACTGTCACCACTGGGGATGCGCTGCAATGAGTCCAGATAGTGCACTGGCACCACTGGTGATGCAGTGCAGTGACTCCAGAGAGTGCACTGTCAGCACTGGGTATGCAGTGCAGTGAGTCCAGAGAGTCCACTGGCACCACTGGGGATGCAGTGCAGTGACTCCTGAGAGTGCACTGGCACCACTGGGGATGCAGAGCAGGGAGTCAGGTGTGTGCGCTGGCACCACTGAGGATGAAGTGCAGTGAGTCCAGAGAGTGCACTGGCACCACTGGGGATGCAGTGCAGTGAGTCAAGAGAGTGCACTGGCACCTTGGGGATGCAGTGCAGTGAGTCCAGAGAGTGCACTGGCACCATTGGAGCTGTACTGTAGTGAGTCCAGAGATTGCACTGGCACCACTGGGGATGCACTGCAATGAGTCCAGAGAGTGCACTGGCACCACTGGGGATGCATTGCAGTGAGTCCAGAGAGTGCACTGGCACCACTGGGGATGCACTGCAGTGAGTCCTGATAGTGCACTGGCCCCACTGGCAATGCAGTGCAGTGAGTCCAGAGAGTGCACTGGCACCAGTGGGGATGCAGTGCAGTGAGTCCAGAGAGTGCACTGGCACCACTGGGGATGCACTGCAGTGAGTCCAGGGAGTGGACTGGCTCCCCTGGGGATGCAGTGCAGTGAGTCCAGAGAGTGCACTGGCACCTTGGGGATGCAGTTCTGTGAGTACAGAGAGTGCACTGGCAGCACTGGGGATGCAGTTCCTTGAGTCCAGAGAGTGCACTGGCACCACTGGGGATGCAGTGCAGTGACTCCAGAGAGTGCACTGGCACCATTGGGGATGCAGTGCAGTGAGCCCAGAGAGTGCACAGGCACCACTGGGTATGCAGTGCAGTAAGTCCATAGAGTGCACTGGCACCACTGGGGATGCAGTGCAGTGAGTCCAGAGGGTGCACTGGCACATGTGGGGATGGAGTGCAGTGAGTCCAGAGACTGCACTGGCACCACCGGGGATTCACTGCAGTGAGTCCAGAGAGTGCACTGGCACCAGTGGGGATGCAGTGCAGTGAGTCCAGAGGGTGCACTGGCACCACTGGGGATGCAGTGCAGTGACTCCAGAGAGTGCACTGGCACCACTGGGGATTCACTGCAGTGAGTCCAGAGAGTGCACTGGCAACACTGGGAATACACTGCAGTGAGTCCAGAGAGTGCACTGGCACCACTGTGGATGATCTGCAGTGAGTCCAGAGAGTGCACTGTCAACAATGGGGATGCACTGAAGTGATTCCACAGAGTGCACTGGCAACAATGGGGATGCAGTGCAGTGAGTCCAGAGAGTGTACTGGCACCAGTGGGGATGCAGTGCAGTGAGTCCAGAGAGTGCACTGTCACCAGTGGGGATGCAGTGCAGTGAGTTCAGAGAGTGCACTGGCACCTTTGGGGATGCAGTGCAGTGAGTCCAGAGAGTGTACAGGCACCACTGGGGATGCAGTGCAGTGAGTGCAGAGAGTGCACTGGCACCACTGGGGATGCACTGCAATGAGTCCTGAGAGTGCACTGGCACCACTGGGGATGCAGTGCAGTGAGTCCTGAGAGTGCACTGGCCCCATAGGGGATACACTGCAGTGAGTCCAGAGGGTGCCCTGGCACTAGAGGATATGCACTGCAGTGTCTCCGCAGAGTGCACTGGCACCACTGGGGATGCAGTGCAGTGAGTGCAGAGAGTGCACTGGCACCAGTGGGGATGCAGTGCAGTGAGTGCAGAGAGTGCACTGGCACCACTGGGGATGCAGTGCAGTGAGTCCAGAGAGTGCCCTGGCACCACTGGGGATGCAGTGCAGTGAGTCCAGAGAGTGCACTGGCACCACTGGGGATGCAGTGAAGGGAGTCCAGTGTGTGCACTGGCACCACTCAGGATGCAGTGCAGTGAGTAAACAGAGTGCACTGGCACCACTGGGGTTGCAGTGCAGTGAGTCCAGAGAGTGCACTGGCACCACTGGGGATGCAGTGCAGTGAGTCCAGAGAGTGCACTGGCACCACAGAGAATGCACTGCAGTGAGTCCAGAGAGTGCACTGGCCCCAATGGGGATGCAGTGCAGTGAGTCCAGAGAGTGCAGTAGCAGCACTGGGGATGCAGTGCCGTGAGTCCAGAGAGTGCACTGGCACCAGTGGGGATGCAGTGCAGTGAGGCCAGAGAGTGTACAGGCACCACTGGGGATGCAGTGCAGTGAGTCCAGAGAGTGCACTGGCACCACTGGGGATGCACTGCAATGAGTCCTGAGAGTGCACTGGCACCACTGGGGATGCAGTGCAGTGAGTCCTGAGAGTGCACTGGCCCCATAGGGGATACGCTGCAGTGAGTCCAGAGGGTGCCCTGGCACTAGAGGATATGCACTGCAGTGTCTCCGCAGAGTGCACTGGCACCACTGGGGATGCAGTGCAGTGAGTGCAGAGAGTGCACTGGCACCAGTGGGGATGCAGTGCAGTGAGTGCAGAGAGTGCACTGGCACCACTGGGGATGCACTGCAGTGAGTCCAGAGAGTGCCCTGGCACCACTGGGGATGCAGTGCAGTGAGTCCAGAGAGTGCACTGGCACCACTGGGGATGCAGTGAAGGGAGTCCAGTGTGTGCACTGGCACCACTCAGGATGCAGTGCAGTGAGTAAACAGAGTGCACTGGCACCACTGGGGTTGCAGTGCAGTGAGTCCAGAGAGTGCACTGGCACCACTGGGGATGCAGTGCAGTGAGTCCAGAGAGTGCACTGGCACCACAGAGAATGCACTGCAGTGAGTCCAGAGAGTGCACTGGCCCCAATGGGGATGCAGTGCAGTGAGTCCAGAGAGTGCAGTAGCAGCACTGGGGATGCAGTGCCGTGAGTCCAGAGAGTGCACTGGCACCAGTGGGGATGCAGTGCAGTGAGGCCAGAGAGTGCCCTGGAACCACTGGGGATGCAGTGCAGTGAGTGCAGAGAGTGCACTGGCACCACTGGGGATGCAGTGCAGTGAGTCCAGAGAGTGCACTGGCACCACT